>NC_045781.1:37325911-37933411 GCF_008692025.1 Phocoena sinus
TGAATGGGAATGGCATTCTGCCTTTGGTTACATGGTTGATTATTTTTAATGTATATGGCATAACTGCCATTCACAATAATTACCTGTCAAAGATTTCTGCCTTATTCTATATTCCATTTTTGCCATCAAGATGTACCTATTACTATTTTTAACATAATATGCCTATATGTACATATGTATATGAGACATGCAATCAGGAAATACTGTATTGACTAAAGAGCTCTCTAAGTGGACAAATTTATCTGTGTTAATATCAAATCATGTCACATTTTATTTACAGATAATAGGACATGGATGGATGCTTATTTCAGTAAAAAGTAGATTATATTTCAATGTGGTTATTGGTAGTGAAGATGTTAATAGGTAGCGTAACATGGGGGATTTTACATGACTTGGAAAATGTATGTGACATGAGGAAAAGTTAATTTCAGCCTTGCCTCATTAATTGGATCTGCCGCCAGCTAAAAACTGTCACCTAAGTATATTGTTCCTTCTGCTGTGTGGTACTGATGAAGATACTGACTTATAAAACAGAAGTAATTGGGCTTGGTGCTAGGAGGAGGGGGAAGGAGAAAGTACAAGAACAAATGTGTTTATAGCTGACCTTTCGGAAGAATTGCCCAAGACACCTTGAGGTGGCACCTGTCATTGCTAATGGAGACTGTGGATTCAAGACTGTTCAAACAGTCCTGCATGTGAACTTCTGGGAACTGAAATTAACTGCACTAGTTCGTTCATGAAGGCATTCATATCAAAGCCAGCAAAACAGAGGGAATGTCAGGCAAGTCCTGGGTCTATGTGAAGTAAATACTGGGGAGTGGAAATACAGTATGGGGTATGTAGATGTATTATTACTTCAAAGGCTTTAAAGGTACAAACATTACAAAAGGCATATAACTCAAGAGCAGAAAATGTGCTATGGTGCTACTGATGGAACAGTTTACATGGAGCACTTTCATATACATGATTTTAATTGTTTCTTCCTCAAAATGGGGAGGTAAATATGATGACTTGCAATTTATAAACAGGGTACTGATTTCATAGACTGTAAGCTACACTCCTTACATCACATAGCTGGTATTTGCATAAAAATGAATTCAAGGATTTGAACTCCAAAAACCCTACTTTTTTCAAAGGACAGGTTTCAAACAACTTTACTGAGGTATAATTTTCATGCAATAAAATTCATACATTCCAAGTGCATAGTCCAATGAGTTTGGCAAATACAAGCATAATGTAACAACACCATAATCAATATTTACAACATTTCCAGTTACTCAAAAAGTTTTCTCAGTCTCTTTGCAGGCAGTCCCCCCACCCCCTGAAGTCTTGGCTCTCAGTTTCTGCCCCTGAATGTATGCACTTTAGACTGTCATATGAATGGAACTATAGAGAAGTAGTCTTTTATAGCTTCTTTTGCTCAGAACAATGTTTAAAGAGATTTGTCCATGTTGTTGCATGTATCAGTGTTTGGTTTATTTTTATTGCTGAGAAGCCATTGTCTGTATGCATTTGTCCATGAACCAGCTTATGGACATTTGGGTTGTTTCTAGTTTGGGGCTACTATAACTAATGCTATTATGAACAATCATGTGTATGTGCTTGTGTGGACATGTTTTTTCATTTCTCTTGGGCAAATACCTAGAAATGTTGGAACATATGGTAAGTATGTAGAACTCAAGTCCTTGACTTTCTATCATTCTTTTTATCTACTATAATCTTTAAAATTTTTAAGATATAAATTTCCCAATAAACACTGCTTAAGCTCTATCTCCTATATTTTCATAACATATATATTTATTTTCATTTGATTTGACTTCTTGTCTAATGTCCCAAGTGAAATCTCTATTTGTTTAATTTCCAAATATTTGGGATTTTTTTCCTGGTATCACTTTTTTATTGAGCTACTGCTATTAACATTCATATACAATTTTATGTGTAGATATGTGTTTTAACTTCTCTTGGAATGGAATTGCAGGGACATATGATAATTCTGTGTGTAACTTTTTAAAGAAACTTCCACACTATTTCCCGAAGCTGCTGTATCATTTTACATTCCCACAAACAGTGTATGAATGTTCTGATTTCTTCACATCCTTGAAACATGTGAGTATCCATCTTTTTTATTATAACCATTGTAGTTGTACCTCATCGTGGTTTTGATTTACATTTCCTGATGACTAATGATGTTGAGTATATTTTCATATGCTTATTGGCCACTTGTATATCTTATTTGGGTATATATCTATTCAGGTAACATATTTTTAATATTATTTTATTAAAGTATTAAAGTATTTTATTAAAGTATTTTATTAAAGTATTAATAAAATATTATTTTATTAAAGTAATATTATTTTATTAAAGACTTCACCAATTCTTTCCTCTAGTATTTTCATCTATTTTAAAATTTATTGATATTTGAGATGCATAAAACATGAAATTTCAAACACAAAGCTTCTGCTGTATGTAATACTGCTAGAGGTTTTTACTCTACAAATTCAGAGTAATAAAAAATTGAACCACATGTAATTTATATCAAATTTTCAATCAACCAATCAATCACTCAATCTATCAGTTACTCTCTATCGATCTATCATTCAATATATTTACTTTATATGAGAATAATTAGTATATTTCTCGTAAAAGAGAATTTCCATTTAAGCAGGTATTGACCAGAACTTACTATTTTGTATTATAATGTTTTGAATAATTTAATATTTCACAGACCAGGTTCAGGATCCACACATTTCAAACCTTCTTTCTCCCCCAGTGTCCACATACTTTGCATTCTGGGATTTATAACATACATTCAAATTAGTATATGACATCTATCCTTGCACATTTGCACTGTGATGTCAGGTGAGTCAGCAAAGTTTGGTTTAGTAGTATTCCTGGAAACTCATCCTATAATGGAAGGCCAGAACTAACTAACTGATATTCAGACATGAAGGTAAATCATATAACTATATTTTATTTAAATACAAATTAAGTACATTCTCAATTCAATTTCCCCTTAGCTGGATGACAACACAGCCCACAGCTACTCTAATGCCACCTGACATGAGATAAAGTGTGGTTAAGGGCAAGTCAGAATAGAAAGAAAAGTGGTTTTAATCAGTTGTGGCCAAAATATTTTCATTTTTGAAAATTTTGCTAAATTCTATGACCATGTGATAATCTTGCACAAAGATACTGACACAGATATCATATCATATTATATACATAGCCTATGAATCCTAGCACTGGAAGTATGTGGGCAGTGAAGGAGCAATCCAGTCTCTATGGAGACCTATTAAAGACTAGAATTTTTTATTTTTACTTCTGACTCCGAGCAATGAGAACAGTTTCTAAAATATTATGCAGGCCCAGATAAACAATTAGTTTGGTTAATTTTATATTTTAATTAAAAGAGCTCAAAGATAAGGGCCTATTGCTAGCAGAGAGTCAGAGAGAAACAATATACTTCTCACTGAATAGTTTTCTATTACCATTATCAGAAATAAAGTACAAAAATTATATTCCATTTAATATTTAGTATACGCCAACCAAATTATTAGGTGACTCTACATGCACAGTCATATTTGATCTCACAACTTTGTGAATGTTAACGTTGTTATTGCTATTTTAATCATCATTATTTTAGTATTTCAACTATGTGCTGAAGAAAATGACAGGCAAAGAGGCGAAAGAATTTGCCCGATGTCACCTAGTTAGCATGCCATGGAACAAGAATTATGAACATTTCTCACTTACAAACACATAGTCAGAAGGGGGTACAGTAATAACTATTTCTTTCATTTTTAATGTAAAAGATACCAACAATGGATAAGTGGATAAGGAAGATGTGGTATGTATATACAATAGAAGACTACTCATCCTTAAAAAAGAATGAAATCTTGCCATTTGTGACAACATGGATGGACTTTGAGGGTATTACGCTAAGTAAAATAAGTCAGACAGAGAAAGACAAATACCATAAGATTTAACTTATATGTGAAATCTAAAAAGCAAAACAAAACAAAAAAAACCAAAACTCATAGATACAGAAAACAGATTACTGGTTGCCAGAGGGAAGGGAGGTTGGGGGTGGACAAAATGAGTGAAGGGGATCAAGAAGTAAAAACTTGCGTTTAAAAAATAGGTCAGTCATGGTGATGCATTGTAAAACACGGTGATAATAATCAATACTATTGTAATATAAATTTGAAAGTTGCTAAGAATTAATTCTTAAAATTTCTCATCACAAAAATAACCTTGTAACTCTATATTATAATGGGTAACTACACTTATTGTGGTGACCATTTCATAATGGATATACCTGAAACTAATATAATGTATGTCAATTATACTTCAATAAAAAAGTACCAAAAATTAATTAAAATACCTGCATTTTAACAAATAATTATAGTAAGAAATTCCATGTAACTATCATTTAAGTTAAGAAATCAGTTATTGTTACCACAACAGGAACCCCTTATATACTCTTAACTGATAGGAGCCTCATCACTTTCCTGAAAAAGTAAACCCTGTAATGACTTTCGTGATAACCATTTAATTTTTTTCTTTAACCAGTAAACAACATAATTTGGATCTATATTATCTATAAACAATATAATATATATTGATCTAAACAATACAGTATATCTTTTCCTATTTTGAATTTAATGTAAGTGGAATCTTAATACATTTATTTTATATACTTTCTTTCCTCTTGCCAATCTAAAGTAAATGAGATTATTCTTTTGTTAGAGGTAGCTAGATTTAGTCACTTCCAGTGTTATATGAACATAGAAAATTTTATATGAATATACAAAAATTTATCCATACATTCTACAGCTGATGAACCTTTGTCCTGGATTTTGGCTTTTACAGTAAAGTATTCCTGTACATGTATCCTGTTGTACATGTGCAAAGGTTTCTCAAAGGGACATGCTTAGGAGTGACAGGTCACCTATGACTCATCATCGTAACTTCTTCAGTATTACTAGATCATGCCAAATTCTTCCAACATGGTTGTGAGTGATGGCAACTGTTCTTCCTTCCTCCTTCTCTGCCTTCTTCCCTTCTTTCTTCCTCCCTTTATTCTTTCTCCACAGAAACAATTTCCCATTACCATGCTTTATAACTGCACCACCTATTATTTGAGGAGCTCTTCTTCCTCACAGGGTCCTCTTAGTATTCTCCACCCAACAACTGGATAGAGTACAGAACACAGCATAGGTCAGTTAAATTATTTTTTTCTCCATTGAGATAGAGCTGTTGACTTTTGGATTGCAAGCCCAAAGCTTATAGACATACGGATGTGGCAGACCTCCTCTCAACCACATGGAGGGGTCCTTTATGCAGTAGAAGAAAATGATCTCAACGGAAGCATAAACAAAGGGAGAAAAAGAAATGGATGGAGATGGGTCAGAATCCTCAGCTCTAGTCCTTGATATCCTATTATGTCCAGGTTTTACTTTGTATCCAGAAAGTTGAAAGCAGTCTTTAAATAACATTTTTAGCTTACAGAACACCAAGGAGGCTTGGTGACACTGTGGTATAAAATGTGGAACTACACTACATAATGCAAGAAACTCTGAGGCGAAATGATAGGAAAAAAAGTATATTCAGAGTGGAAATGTGAGCTCTTCTAGAAATTTCCAATATACATTGTTATGCTAATGTGAGTTACACCTCTGACACTTGAAACAGATGGAAAACCCTGACTAGTACATACAGTGTCAAATCTATTGTATAAGTGCAACAAGATTGATATAATGTGCATTTCTTGAACATCTGTCACATGTTTCCATGAGACCAAAAGCATTCTCTGTGAGATTAAAACTGGGCAGGACAGGACAATCCCCTTTTGAGAGGAATACCTCTCTTGGAAGTCCTTTGAGTGATATTCAAGAGAGAACTGCAGGCCATTTCACACTTACTCATGCTTTACAAATTACCCAAGGAAGACTAAATGTAGAACCCATGTTCTATATTACAACTAGAGGAGACTCACATTATGCATGGAAGCAACATAATTTAGAACACTGGGAAACACTCTAGGTATCAAACAGGAGGGGTGATATTGACAATCTGGACCATTTCAAAATAACAGTGATCAAAACAGTGAATGTGCACACACAGACGTCATATGAGAAACAGTTGGTAGAACTGAGGATTGGTACCCTAGAAAAAACCTAGGAAGCAGGTGATTTTCTAATATCTAAAAACTACAGAAGGGACAGTGTATAACTTAATTGTGCGCACTAGAACTAGTGCATAGAAGAAACAAGAGGTAGGTCCCTATCATTGCTTATACCTGGACTATTGCAAGGTTCCCATGACCTTATCCTTAACATAGCCTTTGATGTGATTTTTAAACATACATTGAACATACACCTAGCTCTTAAGGTGACTCTTTAAACGTACAACAAATAGGATCACATATGTATAGTGGTAGCCTCCTGCAGGACATATACCCTGGAGCAAGACTACCTGGCTCTGCTAAATTGTGTGACCTTGAATACATTTTTTTAGATCTCTTTCTGCCTCAGTTTCTTCAGATGATTTTTACAAGAACTGATTTACTACAAATAAGGTTCTTATGAAAATGCCTGACATTTATTAAATATTCAATAAATGTTATTTCTTCTTCCTCAACCTTCCCCTCCTCTTCTTCTTACTATTATTACCATTATTTCACTCTACTGTTTTAAACTTTTGAGATTACTCTAATCATCTATAAGTTGGGTACCAAAGCCCTTACATACTATCCTTGATATATGACTTCTGACTCTCTCTCTCTAGTCAAATATTTCTCTGCTACCTGTCCCATTTTATACTTAATTTATACACCACTTGCAGTTACTCTGAAATCCTTTGTTATCTCATGCAAGCATATCTTTGCACATGCTGGGTTGTTCCACCTTTATGGTTCACCATTCTGCTGCACACAGATTAGCCATTATTATTATTATTTTTATTAAATCTCCAATGGAAAAACGAACCCCACCATCAAATGTGTTAAATTAATATCTGATATAAAATTCTACTATTGTATATATTACAATGTACAGTATTTGTTGGCTTTTACGTCCTTTCCAAGAGGATTGCAAGCCCTTAAAAGAAAAGGATGATGTCTCTGTTATGTAGCACAATGTCTGACCCATTGATGCACTTACCAAATTCAGTGCTTGTTGAACTGAGAAAAGCTACATATTGAAGAAAAAAAAATCTCACAAATAGAAGTTTACATCATTAGAATAGATTCCTCACAAAGAATCCCTGACACCTTATCATCCTTCTATCTTAAGTCAAATGTCACTTCCATCTGTCCATCTCTGACCACCCATTCAATAATTTATCCCACCATGTATTATTTTCTATTTCAGACATAGTTTTCTTTCACAATACTTAGATCTCTTTGAAACTATTCACTAATATATGTGTTTACTCGGCTGGAGATTGTTTTTATATGTTTGTTTTGTTTTCGTCTTTCTACATCATTGTAAGCTACATACAAAGCAGGAAACATTCTTAATGATACCCCTCATTCCTCAGTCAGGTCTGACTATTAATAGACATTCACTGATCAGTGTGGAATGTAAAACTGAATATTAGTATACATAGTCAAGAACAAACTGAACTATTTGTCAAGAATATTTACTGAAATATAAATATAGAAATTAATTCATCAAAAGAGTGAGAATTTGGGCTATATGTTCCCTAAGTCTGAAATTTTTCTTCACGCATCCTAGCATCACCCCCACTGAATCCCAGCACCACAGAGTGTGTGAGAAAGATCACACTGAAATTTGTATTACTCCAACTCCGCCAACCCTACTGTGGCCCCCAATACGTTTCCCTTTTGCCAATTACAGGACTCATCTGTTCTCTTTGTCATTTAGTTATTGAGCTTTTCTTGGCCAAGCGTGCCACACAAGGCCAGCCTAGGCATTAAGCTGGCTGCCTGGCCTTCATTACTTACGTCTAATCCATTCCCCAGAAAACACCCCCAGGCCATAAAATGCATCTGTGTGTTGTTTTTATTAGGTCATCTGATTGAGCAGATGCTGATGGCTCTAGAAAAGGAGTGTGTCCTCCTGCCAACCTTAATTTGTTCTGTTTAAGTTACAGGCAGGGCTCATCAATAGTGCTATTTCTGTATTTTAACATGCCATTTCAGACCAGATAGTTATTCCTATATTACAGAATCTAAAAAGTGCAGGGCAATTTCTGAGAGTCACCTAATAACTCTTCTTTAACATGTCACTGGTTCAAAGGTTTCACAGGCATAAACCTCATGTCTTCAGCCCCGTGTCATACACTCCTATCCTCCCCAGACCTTTTCCAAGTGGGGACTGCTGCACACATGTTATCACTGGGTCACTAAGGGGCTTTCATCCTCAAACAACTGTCCAACTGCAAAACAAGCTGGCTTAGGATTTCTGATAACAAGAGATCTCTCTAACCACAGAATCGCATAGTTCCTGGACTAAAGGGGAAAGAAGACTTTTTTT
The DNA here is from genome assembly GCF_008692025.1 of Phocoena sinus. Taxonomy (NCBI): domain Eukaryota; kingdom Metazoa; phylum Chordata; class Mammalia; order Artiodactyla; family Phocoenidae; genus Phocoena; species Phocoena sinus. The sequence continues at coordinate 37,334,413 of NC_045781.1, forward strand.
TTTTTTGCATTGTGACACCCTTATAAGGCTTAAATTCTTTCTAATATTTTCCAAATATGGTGTCCCGTCTCTTCCTGAATGACTCCATTGATTTCCCTCTTTTAAGCCTGTTTATTCTTTTTTTTTTTTTTCAGGACAAGCTACAAAGACGAAGGCACTCAATTGTCAGCGTTTTATTTTTGTATACTGAGACAAAATCTGCCATCCTTTAACTTCCACTTTACTGTTATGTTTGGCATCTAAGAATATCCTTAGCATTGTCCTTCAAATGATGATAAACAGTTACCCTCACCCCAAATCACTTATTTTCCTACTTATTTCCTCTTTACTCGCTGCTCAGAGATGGTGATCAGACTATTCATAGCTCCATATTGACATGAAAAATACTATTTTTCCTCTCAGCGAAGTAGTAGCTATGACTAAGGACACAGGGTAAGTTAACATAATGATGATTAATTTGAAGAAACTGTGGAATTCCTTCTTGTACTGACAGAAAGTCAGAAGACAAGAATGCCTCCCCCATCCTCAGCTGTGCCAGCCTCCTCTAAAACCCACACCGATGCCGCAAGGCTTGGGGCTTATTTTTCACTCCATTTCCCTTTTCCAGAGTTTACTGGAAAGAGGCAGAGTAATAGGCAAGAGGTGGCTGACGTTCAAAAGGATGCCAAGGGAGCAGCAGGGAGAGAAGATAAGGAGCCAACCCAAAAGCACCTCCTATTTTATCCTAGCAGAGAGGGTCAGTGGTCTGAAAGCCTCTAAACAGCTGGCTTTTTCTAGAGGATAAAATATTCCTCAGGATTTAGGCCTTCACAGAGCTGCATCAGTTATTTCAAGCCTTGTACTGAATTAGCTCTTTGTTAATTGGTATCCTAGTGGCTTGAAAAAGTCATATAAATCCAGTGAAATCTGTTTGCAGTCAGCACGCCAAAAAAAAAAAAAAAAAAAAAATTCAATGTGGTATGGCTCAAAGCCCCAGAGGATCAATAGGAGTCATCTGGGCAGAGTTTTCATTGTATTTATATTACACAACTTGCTTCGTTCAAGCTGTTGCCTGGTTTCCTTGATCTGACATGTGCGATGGAGGACAAAGCCAAGGTCAAAAACCAAGAGGTAAGCTGCAGGTCCTGAGGCATTTTGCATCTCCGTGACTCGTCTGCAAACCTCAGGAAGACTCTCAGATGGTTCTGAGTCACTGACTCGAGTCTAATACTATTTAGCAAGAGAAAATGCTATTTTTATAAAGGTTGTGTGGCAGCACATCTAGGCGGAAACACACTCCCTTTATATGACATGGTCTTTCTTTCATTATTTTAGACTGCAATATGACTTTCCACAATCAGGTCAGATCAATTCATATTGGTTCTCAATTTCCTATCCAAACTCTTGTAGGATGTGATAGACAATGACTATGGGAAGGAGAAAAATGAGAAGTGAAAGCAGCAACTCTAGTGAAAAAGACTCAATGTATTAAATCTTACACATGAAAATGGATAGTAATAAGAGTCAAATGGGCAAAATGGGGCAGAAGAGCTAGGTCTTGATATTTAAGTTCACGACAGACATCAGCCTCAAACTGGCGAGTCTTTAATGATATTTAAGTCTTCAGGTTAATAATGATCATTTTCTCCTTCTGGTACAGTCTTTTTGCTGTGTTGCAAAATATAATTAAACATCTGTTTAAACAAACAAAAAAGATTAAGGGTAACGTTTAAGTAAGGAGAGGATTTGTTCTTATTTTACTTCAAAACCTTACTGTTTTACATTTGTCTCCTGCTCTAGGACCTGCAATGACTTCCATTTACTATAGCTGTGACATCCAATAGAGCAGTCACAAGTCATGTGTGGCTGATAAGCACTAGAAATGTAGTTGGTAAGACCAAGGAACTGAATTTAGCATCTGATTCTAGTTGACATGTAGGTGTAAAACGCACACTGAATGTCAAAGACTTAATATGAAAAAGAATATATCACACTGACAATGTTTCACAGAGATCACAATTTGAAATGACAATCTATGGGATATACTGAGTTAAGGAAAATAAATTATTAATTTTACCTTTTTTTTTTTGCTTTCTAAATGTGGCTATGAGAATATTTAAAATTAGATATGTGGTTTGCATTAAATTTCTGTTGTACAGTGCATCAAGTTTGACCTGCATCTGAATTTCTGAAGCCCTCTAAGACTAGGTACACACTTAAGATACCATTCATTCATTCAGAAAACACTTCAATGAGCATCTATTCCATTCCAGACCATGGGACAACTTCTGGAATTCAGAGAAGAGGTGTAGGTTGGAGATACAGATTTTGGAGCTATTGGCTTATATAATTAAAATCATGGTGGCAATTCACACTGCCCAAAGAAAGTGATAGCAAATAAGGAAGAGAAATGACAATTCAAAACTCTAGAACATAATATGAAATTAATAGAACAAAAAGTAAGAGGAGTCTCTGAAAGAACATGAGAAGGGATGGCAAGATTTTTAGGACGAGAACTAAACCAAATCTGGAAATTAGGATCTTGAACTAATTACAGAAAAGAATCAGTTTACAGAGGGTAGGATGCTCTGTGCTCTCAACCAATATTTAGCTTGAAATCCATGGTGATGATGTAATTGAGGAAAAAAATGGTATAATTTGGAGTAATCCAATTCAATAAGCTTTGTAAAGCATATTTTTTGGTTGTATTTACCAACTTCTGAGACGTATAGCGACTAACAAACATAATCTCTAAGATTTTTTCTAGTGTAGCCAAGAAGATAGATTAGCACTGAAACAACTATAGCTAGTGAGAGAATAGGACAGCTCCTGGGATAAGAGTACAATCAGACAAAGGAGGGACAATCCCACTGGGAACTCAGAAGAAGTGCTTTCAGCTACAAATGACAATGACTTCAACAGACTGAGGTGAAAGCACACAACTGTTCCGATCCATGGGTTGCACGGATGCATACAGATTTGAGGTGTAGGCTGATGACAAATCCAGCAAGGCCTTAAGTGTCCTGAAATGGATTGTGGACCTCACTTGGACAGAGTATGAGAAATAACCTAATAGGCGAGAAAAGTAAAACCTAAAAACTATTAAAATAACATTTAGCTAATAAGGCTTCCTCCTGGCCACTCCAAGCACTGCTGCAAACATTCAAGATTCACAGTCAGTTGTCAGCGGGGAAATAAGAATAAAAACAAGAGTGAACACTGGGGTGGATGTGCAGATCTGCTTAACTAAATAGATGTTGTTGGCTGAAGGAAAATAAAAGCTTGATAGTAGAGAGATATTTTTACTAGGAACAAAGACTGTTATTTGAGGAAATCATTTGGAAATTTTGAATATTAACCCCCTCCTAGAAGCCTGGTCTCAACACCAGGAAGAATGATTTACCAACCTGTACAGCAGACCTTTGAGGAAACAAGTAGCCATTGCAGAGCCCTTAATGTTAATGTAGAGGCTGTGATTATTAGCAAGTGTTAAAAGCACTGGCTGGCAGCTTGGATGAACAAGAATTAAAGTCACCACAAATAACCAGGGGGAGCTGATGCTTGTTAGTATTCTGGGAGAGGTTAGATGCACAGAAAATGGAAGTCTCAACAGTGACTTTTTCAGGCAGCCTAGCAGTAACCTCAGTTCAAATATGGGGCAGTAGGAGAGGGTCACTGATATTAACTGATCTCCTCCTGTGAGCCTGACATTTTCAAGAGGTTAACTCATTTAATCCTATGAACTAGATTTAGTAAAGAATTCTACAGATCAGAAAACTGACTGTCAGGGCTGTAGACACAGGAAGAATTTGAACCTAATCCTGAAATAGTTCCCAAGTCGCTGCATTAGGAGTACATCAGTGCCAATTCATTTTATTTTCTCTTTCTATGAAGAACTAGAGGAAAAGATGGACATACACATTTACAATGTATTAAGCACCAACTATATGCAAGGTATCAGTGCTAGCTTCCCTAATATACATAATCCACACAATAACTTTACTGTAAAATGTTGGTTATTTGCCCCTCCCCATCCTTCTATAATGAATTCGGGGATCAGAAAGAATGTATTCAGGAATTATTGAGTTAATTATGACTTTTCTCTGCTTCCTTCCTTTTGATACTTTGTAATAAAATCAGAATAGGAGGTAGACTGATGTTCTTTAAACATAGCTTTCCCACCACTGCTACACATTAGAATACGCTGGGGAGCTTTTTAAAGAGCTCTAATGCTAAGACCACACTCCCAAAGATTCTCATTTGATTGGGCTGGGGCAGGGAGGGTTCTATTCAAAATCTCCTTCATTGGTTGTGGGGTGCAGCAGGAATAACTCGATAATGCCAGAGTTACTTTTTTCAAAACGTGAGGGTGGTCAAAATCACATTAATAGTGGGAACATATTTTCCTCATTTAGAAGTAGAGTGTATTGTGTTCAGAACAAGAAAAGTCACTCTGTCCAGAATGATCTCTTCCTAAGAATTTCAGGAAGAACCTGACAATAGCCATGGATGGGCAGAGCCTTGCCTGGATGTGCAGGCTCTGAATTATTTCCACCATGCAGTTCTACCCTCATCAAAGCATGAAGACACAGCAAACCCTACATTATCATTTTCTCAAAGTTGGAGATAGCAGGGCTTATGGGAATAAGGAAGGAAGCATGGCCAGGACTTTTTCTTTCTCAGTTATGAGGAGTTGAGTTTCCTTGGGGAAGAGAAGAAAAATGGTCTTAAATAGGAGTGAATGGAGGAAAAAATGGGGGAAGATTAGGGAGTTAGAGGGAATTAGAAAATGGGGCATAGGGGAGGACCTTCAAGATGGTCGAGCAGTAAGACGTGGAGATCACCTTCCTCCCAACAAATACATCAAAAATACATCTACATGTAGAACAACTCCTACAGAAGACATACTGAATGCTGACAGAAGACCTCAGACTTCCCAAAAGGCAAGATAATCCCCACCTACCTGGGTAGGGCAAAAGAAAAAACAGAGACAAAAGAATAGGGACGGGACCTGCACCTCTGGGAGGGAGTTCTGAAGGAGGAAAACTTTCCACACACTAGGAAGCCCCTTCACTGGTGGAAACGGGGGGGTGGGTCAGGGGGAAGCTTTGGAGTCACAGAGGAGAGCACAGCAACAGGGGTTCACAGGGCAAAGCAAAGAGATTCCCGCACAGAGGATCAGTGCCAAACAGCACTCACCAGCCTGAAAGGCTTGTCTGCTCACCTGCCAGGGTGGGGGCTGGGAGCTGAGGCTCGGGCTTCGGAGGTCAGATCCCAGGGAGAGAACTGGGGTTGGCTGAGTGAACACAGCCTGAAGGGGGCCAGTACGCCACAGCTAACCGGAAGGGAGTCCAAGAAAAAGTCTGGAACTACCTAAGAATCAAGAGACCATTGTTTCGCAGTGCATAAGGAGAGGCGATTCAAAACACCCCCTAAATGAGCTTCAGAGACGGGCGTCAGCTGTGGCTATCAGCGCAGACACCAGAGACAGGCATGGAACTCTAAGGCTGCTGCTGCAGCCACTAAACATCTTGTGTGCAAGCACAGGTCACTATCGACAACTCCCCACCCGGGAGCCTGTACAGCCAACCACTGCAAGGGTCCCGTGATCCAGGGACAACTTACCTGGGAGAACACACTGCACGCCTCAGGCTGTTGCAACGTCACACTGGCTTCTGCCACTGCAGGCTCGCCCTGCATTCCTTACCCCTCCTTCCACCCCGCCTGAGTGAGCCAGAGCCCCTTAATCAGCCACTCCTTTAACCCACTCCTATCTGGGCAAAGAACAGATGCCAGAGGGTGACCTACATGCAGAGGCAAGGCCAAATCCAAAGCTGAACCCCAGGAGCTGTGCGAACAAAGAAGAGAAAGGGAAATTTCTCTGTGCAGCCTCAGGAGGAGCGGATTAAATCTCCACAATCAACTTGATGTTCCCTGCAGCTGTGGAATACCTGAATAGACAACGAATTATCCCAAAATTGCAGCGGTGGACTTTGGGAACAACTGTAGACTTGGGAGTTTGCTGTATGCGACTGATTTGTTTCTGATTTTTATATTTATCTTAGAATAGTTCTTAGCGCTTGTGATCATTGGTGAATTTGTTTATTGGTTTGGCTGCTCTCTTCTTTTTTTTTAGGTTTTTATTATTTTATTATAATAATATTTCTTTATTTTTTTATTTTAAAAACTTTATTTTATTTTATTTTTTTCTTTCTTCCTACTTTTTCTCCCTTTTCTTCTGAGCCGTGTGGCTGACAGGGTCTTGGTGCTCCGGCCAGGTGTCAGGTCTGAGCCTCTGAGGTGGGAGAGCCGAGTTCAGGACATTGGACCACCAGAGATACCCTGGCCCCACGTAATATCAATCAGTGAGAGCTCTCCCACACATCTCCATCTCAATATTAAGACCCAGCTCCAATCAATGACCAGCAAGCTCCAGTGCTAGAAACCGCATGACAAACAACTAGCAAGACAGGAACACAACCCCATCCATTAGCAGAGAGGCTGCCTAAAATCATAACAAGTTCAGAGACATGCCAAAACACACCACCAGACGCAATCCGGCCCACCAGAAAGAAAAGATCCAGGCCTCATCCACCAGAACACAGGCACCAGTCCCCTCCACTAGGAAGCCTACACAACCCACTGGACCAAGCCAACCTTACCGACTTGGAGCAGACACCAAAAACAACGGGAACAATAAACCTGCAGCCTGCAAAAAGGACACCCTGAACACAGTAAGTTAAGCAAAATAAGACAGAGATATACGCAGCAGATGAAGGAGCAAAGTAAAAACGCAACAGACCAAACAAATGAAGAGGAAATAGGCAGTTTACCTGAACAAGAATTCAGAGTAATGATAGTAAAGATGATACAAAATCTTGGAAATAGAATGGAGAAAATACAAGAAACGATTAACAAGGACATAGAAGAACTAAAGAGCAAACAAGCAATGATGAAGAACACAATAAATGAAATAAAAAATTCTCTAGAAGGAATCAATAGCAGAATAACTGAGGCAGAAAAACGGATAATGATCTGGAAGATAAAATAGTGGAAATAACTAACAGAGAGCAGAATAAAGAAAAAAGAATGTAAAGAATTGAGGACAGTCTCAGAGACCTCAGGGACAACACTAAATGAACTCACATTCGAATTATAGGGGTCCCAGAAGAAGAGAAAAAGAAAGGGGACTGAGAAAATATTTGAAAAGATGATGGTTGAAAACTTCTCCTAATATGGGAAAGGATAGTCAATCAAGTCCGGGAAGTGCAGAGAGTCCCATACAGGATAAATCCAAGGAAAAACACATCAAGAAACATATTAATCAAACTATAAAAAGTAAATACAATGAAAAAATATTAAAAGCAGTAAGGGAAAAGCAACAAATAACACCCAAGTGAATCCCCATAACATTAACAGCTGATCTTTCAACAGAAACTCTACAAGCCAGAAGGGAGTGGCAAGACATATTTAAAGTGATGAAAGGGAAAAACCTACAACCAAGATTACTCTACCCAGCAAGGATCTCATTCAGATCTGACAGAGAAATTAAAACCTTTACAGACCAGCAAAAGCTAACAGAATTCAGCATCACCAAACCAGCTTTACCACAAATGCTAAAGGAACTTCTCCAGGCAGGAAACACAAGAAAAGGAAAAGACCTACAAAAACAAATGCAAAACAGCTAAGAAAATGGTAATAGGAACATACATATCAATATTACCTTAAATGTGAATGGATTAACTGCTCCAACCAAAAGACCCAGGCTGGTTGAATGGATACAAAAAAAAGACCCGAATATATGCTGCCTACAATAGACCCATTTCAGACCTAGGGATACATACAGACTGAAAGTGACGGGATGGAAAAAGTTATTCCATGCAAATGGAAATCAAAAGAGAGCTGGAGTAGCAATTCTCATATCAGGCAAAACAGGCGTTAAAATAAAGTCTATTACAAGAGACAAAGAAGGACACTACATAATGATCAAAGTATCAATCCAAGAGGAAGATATAAGAATTGTAAATATTTATGCACCCAACACAGGAGCACCTCAGTACATAAGGCAAATGCTATCAGCCATAAAAGAGGAAATCAACAGTAACACAATCATAGTGGGGGCCTTTAACACACCACTTTCACCAATGGACAGATCACTCAAAATGAAAATAAATAAGGAAACACAGGCTTTAAATGACACATTAAACAAGATGGACTTAATTGATATGTCTAGGACATTCCATCCAAAAACAACAGAATACACTTTCTTCTCAAGTGCTCATGGAACATTCTCCAGGATAGATCATATCTTGGGTCATAAATCAAGCCTTGGTAAATTTAAGAAACTTAAAATCATATCAATTATCTTTCCTGACCACAACACTATGAGACTAGATATCAATTATAGGAAAAAATATGTAAAAAATACAAAAACATGGAGGCTGAACAATACACTATTAAATAACCAAGAGATCACTGAAGAAATCAAAGAGGAAATAAAAAAATACCTAGAAACAACTGACAATGAAAACACAACAACCCAAAACCTATGGATGGAGCAAGAGCAGTTCTAAGAGGGAAGTTTGTAGCTATACAATCCTACCTTAAGAAACAAGAAACATCTCAAATAAACAACCTAACCTTACACCTAAAGCAATTAGAGAAAGAAGAACAAAAAAACCCCAAAGTTAGCAGAAGGAAAGAAATCATAAAGATAAGATGAGAAGTAAAAATAAATTAAGGAAACGAGAGCAAAGATCAATAAAACTAAAAGCTGGTTCATTGAGAAGATAAACAGAATTGATAAACCATTAGCCAGACTCATCAAGAAAAAAAGGGAGAAGACTCAAATCAATAGATTTAGAAATGAAAAAGGAGAAGTAACAACTGACACTGCAGAAATACAAAGGATCATGAGAGGTTACTGCCAGCAAGCATATGCCAATAAAATGGACAATCTGGAAGAAATTCGTAGAAAAGCACAACCTTCCGAGACTGAACCAGGAAGAAATACAAAATATAAACAGACCAATCACAAGCACTGAAATTGAAACTGTGATTAAAAATCTTCCAACAAACAGAAGCCCAGGACCAGATGGCTTCACAGGTGAATTCTATCAAACATTTAGAGAAGAGCTAATACCTATCCTTCTCAAACTCTTCCAAAATATAGCAGAGGGAGGAACACTCCCAAACTCATTCTACGAAGCCACCATCACTCTGATATCAAAACAGACAAAGCTGTCACCAAAAAAGGCCAATATCATGATGAACATACATGCAAAAATCCTCAACAAAATACTAGCAAACAGAATCCAACAGCACATTAAAAGGATCATACACCATGATCAACTGGGGTTTATCCCAGGAATGCAAGGATTCTTCAATATATGCAAATCAATGTGATAAACCATATTAAAAAATTGAAGGAGAAAAAACATATGATAATCTCAGATGCAGAAAAAGCTTTTGGCAAAATTCAACACCCATTTATGATAAAATCCCTCCAGAACGTAGGCATAGAGGGAACTTACCTCAACATATTAAAGGCCATATATGACAAACCCACGGCTAACATCGTTCTCAGTGGTGAAAAACTGAAACCATTCCCTCTAAGATCAGGAACAAGACAAGGTTGCCCACTCTCGCCACTATTATTCAACATAGTTTTGGAAGTTTTAGCCTCAGCAATCAGAGAAGGAAAAGAAGTAATAATAGGAATCCAAACTGGAAAAGAAGTAAAACTCTCACTGTTTGCTGATGACGTGATACTATACATAGAGAATCCTAAAGATGCTGCCAGAAAACTACTAGAGCTAATCAATGAATCTGGTAAAGTAGCAGGATACAAAATTAATACACAGAAATCTCTTGCATTCCTATACACTAATGATGAAAAATCAGAAAGAGAAATTAAGGAAACACTCCCATTTACGATTGCAACAAAAAGAGTAAAATACCTAGGAATAAAACTACCTAAGGAGACAAAAGACCTGTATGCAGAAAACTATGACACTGATGAAAAAAATTAAAGATGATACAAACAGATGGAGAGATATACCGTGTGCTTGGATTGGAAGAATCAATACTGTGAAAATGACTCTACTACCCAAAGTGATCTACAGATTCAATGCAATCCCTATCAAATTATCAATGGCAGTTTGTACAGAACTAGAACAAAAAATCTTAAAATTCGTATGGAAACACAAAAGACCCCAAATAGCCAAAGCAATCTTTACAGAGAAAAATGGGGCTGGAGGAATCAGGTCCCTGACTTCAGACTATACTACAAAGCTTCAGTCATCAAGACAGTATGGTACTGGCACAAAAACAGAAATATAGATCAATGGAACAGGATAGAAAGCCCAGAGATAAACCTACGCACCTATAGTCACCTTTTGTTTGATAAAGGAGGCAAGAATATACAATGGAGAAAAGACAGCCTCTTCAATAAGTGGTGCTGGGAAAACTGGACAGCTACGTGTAAAAGAACGAAATTAGAACACACCCTAAACCATACATAAAAATAAACTCAAAATGGAATAAAGACCCAAATGTAAGGCCAGACACTATAAAAATCTTAGAGGAAAACATAGGCAGAACACCCTATGACATAAATCACAGTGAGATCCTTTTTGACCCACCTCCTAGAGAAATGGGAATAATAACAAAAATAAACAAATGGGACCTAAGGAAACTTAAAAGCTTTTGCACAGCAAAGGAAACCATAAATGAAACGAAAAGACAACCCTCAGAATGGGAGAAAATATTTGCAAATGAAGCAACTGACAAAGGATTAATCTCCAAAATATACAAGTAGCTCATGCAGCTGAATATCAAAAGAACAAACAACCCAATCCAGAAATTGGCAGAAGACCTAAGTAGACATTTCTCCAAAGAAGATATACAGATTGACAACAAACACATGAAACAATGCTCAACATCATTAATCATTAGAGAAATGCAAGTCAAAACTACAATGAGATATCATCTCACACCAGCCTCAAGGAATTTATAGTTCTTCACTAATGTTGATCATGCATCTCCCTTCCTCCTCTTCTCCCTCCCTTCTATCCTTTCTTCCTCCTTACTTCCCACAGTCCTGAGGAATCTAGCTACATCTGATTTGGCCTTATTACTCCCCCCACCATCTCTACATACTTGTCTCAGCTTCTTCCTCCAATGCTTGGTTGCAAAATTAGGCCACCACCTCCCTAGATTTCTACTTCATAGTCTCCAGTTTCCCGAGAATCTCTTTAAAGAAATAGGATAGATATGTGGGGAGGAAAAAAGTCATACAGGAGAAGCATGAGAGCATATAAAATTTTAGAGCCATTACTATGTGCTAGGCTTTGGTGTAAGTGCTTATAACATTTTAACTCTTTTAAACCTTACAACAACTTTATGCAATAATAATAGTATTATCCAATTTTATAGATGAGGAAGTAGAAACTGAGAAAGGTTGTCTTGTCAAAGGTTACCAGCTAGAAAGTTTTTGTAAAGGCAGGATGTGGGACCAGATAGTCACTCAAGAGCTCAGAATTTTAACTGCTTTCCTCTGAATTTGGTGATTTTTATAAAAGTTCTCCTTGGTGAATTCCTCTCTACAGTTTTTTGCTCAGTTCTTTACATTTTCCTTGAAAGTTCTCTAAAATGTCCCAGAAAGGACACTAGCCTTATTGTTAAATTTGCTGCTTTTACTTCTGAAAGGAGAACTCATGAATGTCCGAACATATGTCAAACTTCTCCATTCTGAAACCATGGCAAGGTCTCTAGTTTTACAAATAAAAGTAATTCCCAAACATGGTACAGAGGAAGTTTTATATATATAAATATATATATATATTTTTTTTTAATTAATTTTTTGTCTGCCTTGGGTCTTTGTTGCTGTGCATGGGCTTTCTCCAGCTGCAGCGAGCGGGGGCTTCTCTTCGTTGCACTGCGCGGGCTTCTCGTTGCGGTGGCTTCTCTTTGTTGTGGAGCACGGGCTCTAGGTGCACTGGCTTCAGTAGTTGTGGCACGCAGGCTCAGTAGTTGTGGCTCACGGGCTCTAGAGTGCAGGCTCAGTAGTTGTGGCACAGGGGCTTAGTTGCTTCACGGCATGTGAGATCTTCCCGGACAAGGGCTTGAACCTGTGTCCCCTGCATTGGCAGCCGGATTCTTAACCACTGTGCCACCAGAGAAGTCCCTATATTTATATAACTTAACATAGAGCCTTTTTGTTTAAAATATAAAAGTCAAGAGCTAAGAAGGTATGAACACCATATTATTCTATATCATGATTTGATTTATGATCCAAGACAGGTATACTTATATGTGGAATCTGAAAAATAAAACAAAGGGATATAACAGAACAGAAAGAGACTCACAAATATAGAGAACAAATGAGTGGTAACCAGTGGGGAGGGGGCTGGCGGGTTAGGAAAAGATGGGTGAAGGGGCTTAAGAGGTACAAACTACTAGGTATAAAATAGTTAAGATACAAAGATGTAATATATAGCACAGGAATATTGTCAATATTTTATAATAACTTTATATGAAGTATAAACTATAAAAATGTCAAATCACTATGTTGTACACTTGAAACAAATATAATACTGTAAGTCAACTATACTTCAATAATAAAAAAGGTGCTTCCCTGGTGGCGCAGTGGTTGAGAGTCCGCCTGCTGATGCAGCAGACACGGGTTCGTGCCCCGGTCCGGGAGGATCCCACATGCCGCGGAGTGGCTGGGCCCATGAGCCATGGCCGCTGAGCCTGCGCGTCCGGAGCCTGTGCGTCCGGAGCCTGTGCTCCACAACGGGAGAGGCCACAACAGTGAGAGGCCCGTGTACCGCAAAAAATAAATAAATAAAATAATAGTAATAAAAGAGAGATAGAATCCCTGTGAATATAAATCAGAGTCCCTGACTCACTGCATTGCTAGAAAATCAACTATATAAGGAAGAGGTCACATTTTGACTAGTTATATTTTAAAAATAAATAAAAACGATACAACAAATGAACAAATTTTGTGTTTATCTCCTATCTGAGAGAAAGGCTGGTAAACTGGGATCACCATGACTTCTGGAATTAGGAGGGATTTCAGTGAATACCTGGCCACTACTGAGCTGTGGGACATAACATTACCCAGCCTCAGTTCCTTGACTATAAATGGAGTTAAGGGTCTTAGAGGGACTTGAGAAGAATTAACTGCATAGAAGGTACATTTAGTACTTTCATGCAGAAGGGATCAGTGCTACTTGACCCCAACTTCTTTCTTTTTCCTTCACTTCCATGGCCAGGTCCTCTAGAGTCCACATGCCTAAACCCTTCAAGGCTCAAACCAAAGACTACAAAGTCCTCAAAGCATTTAACTTTTCCTCTGACAGATGTTCCTTCTTCAAATTTGAAAATTCCTATAGTAACTTCCTTTTGTCTGATCCTTATTCCACAAATCCCGAATCCAGAAACTTAGGTACCGCTTACAGCACAGTTCATCAAAACACTCCAGTCCCTCATTAGGAAGTTTAGAACTATTAAAGAAGATTAAATTCTTAAAATCCAGCAATACTGAATGTTTCCTCTTTCCACATACACTCTCTGAGGTCTTTCATTCCCTTATATTGTCCCTCTGTTTGTCCATTTCTTCCTCTCTCTCCCATCCCCTGGTCTGTGTTATATAGTTCAGTTTAGCTGCATTTTCCTTTTTCTCCCATCCTGTAAACAAACTACAGTCGTCCCCTGGTATCCAAGAGGGACTGGTTCTATGATCCACCATGGATACGAAGATCTGAGGACGCTCAATCCCCATAGTCCTCTGTATCTGCGAGTTCCTTACCTGTGAATTCAACCAGCCTCAAATGTAAAACATAATACACAGAACCCATGGATACTGAGGATTGACTGTACTTTCTTTCCTTCATTTGTCTTCATTCCCCTATTGTCCTTTCTCATTCATTCCTCAGAAATTCATCTGGGTAAATAAAGGCAATGACCATATTGTCTTAAGTACACTTAAAGAACTATTGAGAAACGTGAATGAGAATTTACAGACTGATAGGCTTCTTGAGCTGCAAATATGCCAATTACTTACATCTTTGCCTCATGCTAACCTGCCCTTCATTCTATGAGCTCTTGAGCACCTTATCTTAACCATACCTCTATGCCTGACAATATCTGGCCTAGAAAAGCTAATCATTTCTGCTCCCATCCTTCATTCTCATTGTAGAGGCCTGCACTGCCTTCTCACTTCACCATCACAACCTCAGCCAAGATGATGGAGAGTCACATGACCCTGTCCCAGTCCACTGCTGATTGGACCAGAAGTAAACCCCCCTCTCAAAGAGGGCCCATAATATTCTTTCTTGTAGGAATTTGGAATCCAGTCTCACCTTGTTCAGTCAAGCACGGTTTTGAAATTAGAGGTGAGGAGTAGCCAGGTATGAGGAAGCTTTATTTGGACACGTGTTTGCAGAAGCAGAAAAAGCAAATGTAGTTGATTGTAGAGATAGATGAGAGAGAGAGATAATTAGAGATAAGAGATTAAGGTGGCCTGAGAAGAGCACAGCTACCTGCAATACAATACCATTTTGCCCCTTGGTTACTGGCTCAAGGGAGGCCTAACTGACTTTACTGCCCTTGGGCCCCATGATAAAACTTTGTATTTTGTGTAAGCTGTTCTGTAAGGATTACGTCCCTCATTCCAAGCAATTTCTGAAAGAAATGGCATTAGACACAGAGATGACAAAACTATAGATTTGGTTCACATAAATTTCTATCGCTGAAGAATCATGTTAGAAAAATAGGATACCATTTTATCAAAGGCTGCTTTGATGCATTGGCAGTAGGATTTGTGAAATATTTAGACACATATGTCAGCAATTCTCAAACTAAAACAAAATTGGACTCCTCAGTAGTTCAGTAACCAAAGTTTGGTATCTCCATCTATAAAGTGACAAAATGGGTCAGAATTTGAGAGGGGAGGAAGTATTTTTGAATGTGTGATTTGTTTGGACACAGACCAAGCTAGGTACAAGTTCCAGCTCTCACTTACTGAAATTTTGGGCAAGTTGTTTAATGGTAATAAGTCATTGTTTCCTTTTCTGTAAAACTTACATAACAGTGTCCATCTTTCAGGTGAGGATTATGAAGGAAAAGAAGCAAAAAGAAAAAGAAAGAGAAGGAAAAAAAAGCACAAGGAAAAAGGCTGAAGTGGAAGCAAGAAATGAGAAAAGTTCCATTTGAGTTTTTATGCACCAACTTAGTCTAATGCACTTACAGAGTGATGTGTATATGTAAAGACATTTAATCCATACACTTGAAGAAGTAGGCATGATTCATAACCTCACCATCATTCTTTCCACATAGTTCTTTCTTTTTTTTTTTTTTTGCCGTACACGGGCCTCTCACTGTTGTGGCCTCTCCCACAGGGCCCGGACGCACAGGCTCAGCGGCCATGGCTCACGGGCCCAGCCGCTCCACGGCATGTGGGATCTTCCCGGACCGGGGCACGAACCCGCGTCCCCTGCATCGGCAGGCGGACTCTCAACCACTGCGCCACCAGGGAAGCCCACACATAGTTCTTTCTAAGTATGATTTTTATTCATGCACTAGTTATTGTATTTTGTTCATATATTTTCTTTTTAGCCTTTGATGGTATAGATAGATCATTCACACTCATGGCTGGTCAAGTCTCACTGACCCTATTTGAATATTTTGGATACTCTGGGTTTTATTTCAAACAGAGAAAACACGTAATTCATTGATATATTCTAGAGAGACTGCATGGGTTCAGCTATTCAATCATTCAACCACTTTGTTAAATACCTACTAACTGGTTTGCAATTTCATCTCCTATTTATTTATTTAAAATTTTATTTTTCCTGGTATGCAGGCCTCTCACCGCTGTGGCCTCTCCTGTTGCGGAGCACTGGCTCCGGACACGCAGGCTCAGCGGCCATGGCTCACGGGCCCAGCCGCTCCGCGGCATGTGGGACCTTGCCGGACCGGGGCACGAACCTGTGTCCCCTGAATCAGCAGGCGGACTCTCAACCACTGCGCCACCAGGGAAGCCCTCATCTCCTATTTATTCTATTTCCTCTAGGTAACAGAACTCCCTAGAATCTCTAGATTTTGTATATTCCTTACATGAATATGTGTTTTCCACAATGGAAATATCAATGCCACATTAGGAGATGAAGACCTCTGGGAAAAGATTATGTATTAGTATAACATAGTAAGGATTCAGACCTGATGCCTGGTGTTCCTATGTGAGGTATCTGCAGCCCTGTTGTTACATTTGCTCTAATTGTGTCCATATCCACTATGTCACCTTATACCAACTTTTTCCATTTTATTTTTCCGATCCTTATATTAGGGGAAAATAATTTAATCTTCAATTCTTATTTACACAAAAATTTGACTTTTTCTGAATTGAGAATCTAAATCTCACTTCATACTCTAATTCTAAAATTCATTTACAAGATTTTACATCAGATTTTAAACCTGAGGTGATGTGAAGCCAGGTCTTGGAAAGCCATATTTGGCCAGGTGTTAGCAGAAGCAGAAAAAGCAGAGGTAATTGAGTGTGGAGAGAGCTGAAAGAAAGAGAGAGAATTTTAAATGAGGAAAAAAGAAAGATGTAATCTGGACTGTACACTCATTATGACTAGAAATCTCTTTAACCCTACTGCTTCTCAGGGCTTTTTTTTCCCCTTAAATCCATAAAATGGCACTTATAACAGCTATCTCATTGCATTTATCTTGGATGACACTGTGTGTGCAATATAAGATAAAAGGTTTGTATTATTAAAATAAAAATAACTAATGTAGTTTCATTTTATTCTCATTATTAAAATAGTTGATTGCTAATGATAGATTGTTCAACTTATTTATCCTGTTTCATTTTTATGTCCCTTATTCCACACTGAGTTAAAAAAAAAAAACTCTATTAAAAGAGTTACATGACCTTTAAAATGTTACAAGGAATTTCCATTGCCTTTTTCCTCCTCCTCTTCCTCCTCCTCATTGTAAGAGGAGTGTGATAACAATTTTTACAGTGTGACTTCTAAAGGAAATTATAAATGCAGAAAAGATTGAGTTGTTTGGTAATGGGGAAAGTCAGAATTTTGCCTTATCTACACCTACATACCATTGCCGAAGTCCCCTATCACTTTAGACTCTGTGTTTCAGTAGTGTGATATTGACTGCCAGGTTGCAGAAGCCAGCCCAGCAGCCTGCATCCTCGGGAGAATCGCTGGTTGTGGAGGCACAGGATGGATGACTAACAGCAAGCACCTAGTTCTTTTTTCTGACAAAGCTTTCACTTGTCATTAATTCTCCATCTTCTCTTCCGTTAGCGGCTGCCAGTTTCCACCTAATGCCCAACTGCCAATCAGCTACCAGTTATTTTTAATTAAGACCACTCACAAATTTCCCTCATGTAACACACATGGAAAGAAGGGGAATCCTTTTATTCATAATCGAATTTCATGTGTAAATTGCCTTAATCACACTTGTCTGGCAGTCCTGTAAGGTGCCACAGGAAAGCAGCACTTTTTCCTGTTCAGTCATGCATGGACTCCACACCTTACCTCTCAGATCCACAGCCGCAATTATCTGTTTTTATTTGTGTCTCATTAAATCTGAAATTTATTTCAGAAGCTGGATATTGACTGCCCCAGTCCTTGAACTCCACTGCCCACGAACAGATGGCATTGGCTTCACTTGGGTCAAAATCTGAGATGGCCTTTCAGGAATCATTCACAAGGAATATTGTGAGTTTGGCAATAATGACTGTCTGACAACGAACAGACTCTGTCATGTTATGATCTGACAAGTATCAGAACACATATGGAGGTTCACATTCAAGCCTCACTTGAATGGCATCAAAATAACTTCAATATGTTATTGATAAGAAATAACATAAGAAACTTCTCTTATTTTGTAAAAACATTCTTACAAATACTTGAAGGCTACCCGTAAAATTGAGGGAAATTGTCCTTTTAAAAAATTATTCTTGTACTATGCGGAAACTGTCTTTTTAAAAATTATTATTGTACTATGGGATAGTCACGACCTTGTGTGAAGTTTTGAGTTTAAAAAAATGATGTAATACACTCATGATTAGAAATTGTTGCCAAATCGTTCTGAGCTTGAAATCCAAAACATACTTTGAGGCTGTTATATCCACCTGGATAATGACAAAGTGTGGGAGATCTTTTCAATCTCTGAAACACAAAATGTTTGAAAACTCATGGCTATGGAAAGTTTTATTTAATAGAAAGGAAAAACTCTGCCAAGCATTTGGTCACACCAAACAAAGACCATTAGAACTCCCTTAATCACATCTGTAGTACCTGGTTGAGGAGTTCTGCCTGTGCATGAGTTTCATCTGTTCTGACTTTTTTTCCTATATCAAAGTCTGTGCTAAAAATCTTTCAATGGTACCTATCACTTAGCATGTTAAAGTTCATATTTTCTACGCATAGTCTAAAAGTACTTCAAAAACCATCCCTCCCCCTCCCTTTCCCCTTCTCTTTCCCCTTCTGATTTTGACTGACATCTGAGTATTCAGTATGCATGGCACTCCTCCATGTTCTTTATGTGTATTATGTCATTTAATTCTCACGACATATGTGTTTGCAAATGCATAAAACTGAGAATTAGAGAGATGATATAATTTGCCTAATGTCATAATAACTGGCAGAACCACTACTGGATCCCACAAATTCTGCTTTCATAGCCTGTGCTCTTGAGGATTATGCTGTATGGTTACCCTAAGGTTCAACAATAAGGGGTTACTAGCAAACACACTACCTAACATACATCAACACTGTACATATTTAGTGATTCAGCACCTTATTCCATTCTACCTTTCTGGCTTGCACGTGACCCCAGTGGCTCATTCACTGTATGATTTTTGCATTGTTCCTGCCTCTTCCCCTCATAATTTCCTAAAAGAAGAAAGTATATTTTATTTTTGCACATCTAGTGCCTAGTGAAGGATATATAGTACATAACTGAATATATAATCATGTTTTTCTATAAATAAAGACATATTTTTCATTGAAGTGAAGAAAATGCAGAATCATAATGAAGGGATAGGAATTCAACATGAAGAATACTATAATGGATAATTTTATAGAAGACAGCAAATATTTCCTGTGCACCAGTCACTTGCACATGGTATATTACGTTTGAGCTTTAAATCATATGTAATATGATTAAATTTTCTTTTTTTGGGTCAAATAAACCAATTCAACTCCTTTATATTTTTAACCATCTATCTTTCTTTTTCTAGCTACACATGAAGAGAAATACATCTAAAACTATAGATGCCAAAATCTTCTAGTTTGTTTTTGTTTCATTTTTTTTCAAATAAAGCTATAGGAGCTTTTATATTCTGCTCTATTTATTACTCTATTTCTTGAATTGCATAATCAAACTAAAGGACAAAAAAAATTCGCATGATATGAGTTGGGTACTGGACATGTAGGGTTTAAAGAGCTTTTGTACAATTAATTACATACCATTCTGGAGTTAAAAAGTTAAGTCATAACAGAAAGAGAGATTTTGCAGCCACAGCATAAAAATAATCATTTATACGAAGGGGATAGATAATATCAACTATCAACAAGGTAAAATATAGAATAAGAAGAGATGCATAAGACACCTTTCCCTGCTAATTTATTCAAGCAACCAAAAGTTTTATTTAATTCACCATATTTAATCACCCTTCTCCCACCAAACACTTAGCTACTGCCGATGTGGCCCTTAATTTGAGAATTGGCAAATTAATCCAGCAAATTCTCATGGAGTTTCTTCTATGTGTTCAACAGTAGTAGTCATTTTATATAACTTATGTCATCTATACAACAATCTAATGAGGTAAATACTGGTATTAACACCATTACAAAGATGAGGAAATTGAAAACCGGGATGATTAATGTAACTTCTTAAGATTATTAATAAGTGGCTAAGTGAAACTTCTGAATGACACGTAGTTTCTAGATCATTTAAAGGGAGACTAAGAAAAAATTGCAGTTGTAATGCATATACAAATGAGGTTGTAGGAGCAGAAATGAGAGGCCAGAAAAGTCAACTAGAGGAACCCAAATCACAGATGTTGAGTTTAAAATAAATTAAAAGTAAAAAATTTTGATGACATTAGGTCTCATATAGGCAGTCTACTTTTTACGTTGACTGTTATCTTTTTATATCTCACTTCATCTTTTCCTCTCTCCTTATCCAGCCCTGTGAAATACTGATGCTCCCAACAGAGTGTTTAGAACACACTTTCGACATTTTTACAGAAGAATTAACTTAGAGTGTGGCAAATTTAAAATGGTCATACAAATTTTGACAATTCTCCCATTGACAGATGGGGTATATCTCACCTCCCTTTGAATCTGAGAAGGCCTGTGACTGCACTGATAGTGTACAGCAGAAGCGATGTTCTGTCAGTCCCATGCCTAGCTTTGAAAAAGACAGGCAGCTTTTGTCTTGTTCTCCTCGAGCCCTAAGCCACAGTGGAAGAAGTCTGATTACTCTAAGGTTGCCATGTTCTGAGAAGGCCCAAGTTAGCCATATGGAGAGTTGGTATGGGGGAGGGAGAGGAGAGAAAGAGACAGAGAGACAGAGAGATGACACAAGGTACTTTGGTCATTCCAGCTTCCACAAGACCCCAGACATCATGGAACAAAGACAAATGGTCCCTGATGTGTCCTGAGCCACAGAATATTAAGACCTATTTATAATAAACTGATGGTTTGCATAGTTTGTTACACCAGAACAGAGAATCAATGTCTTCTTACTTCTAAGGTTGGAAGAATTAAGGAACTGTCAGCAGGTCTTTCTTCCTGTCCTCTCTTCCTTATCTCCTTCCCAAACTGCACTTTTTGATCTGGCAATGCAAGGCCATTTATTCCAAGATGACCTTCTGTTAGTATAAGGAGATTCAAGCTGTGAATTGGGGTCACGGTTATTATGCAGTTGGAAGGATAAGCGGGAGCAAGGTACTAAAATTTGAAACTGAAAGTAAATCGCCCACACAAATACCTCCTTTCAATCATTCAGCAAACCATCCCCATGTCTCTGAGTCTGTCTTTATCAGTGGCACACACTGCTAGAGTCTCATGTAAATGGCCTTTCATTGAAACTAGTAATTTTGAATCTGCAGAAAGAGACGCCCTAAAGAACTTTAGATTCTATTTGGTATATCTTTTTAATTCTGTTGCAGTCTTTCTCTACAAGGGAGAAGCTCAAAGATTAATACAGAGGGTTGCTGAAGATCAACCCCAGATATCTGTAAAAAATCCCTGCATAACCTATCTTATATCAACTACATGTTTCAAAGCAAATGACTCAAGTCTTTGCCGTGTGTTTTTACTTACTCTAATTGTTGCTTTCTATTTTATAATGTCTTCATGCTTCTATCCCATATTAGGATTAGGACTTAGATAACACCATACATCAAAGAAAATTCAACAACCATCTAGTCCAACCTCTTTCTTTCACAAATGAGTTAAATGAGGTCCTGAAATTATAAGTGACTGTTAAGGTCACAGGATCAATTAATGCCACTGACTACAGAGCTGTATTTCTTAACCTTGGCACTATTGACATTTGGGGCTGTATTATTCTTTGTTTAGGGGGATGGGTTATCCTGTACACTGTATGATGTTTAGCAGCAGCTCTGACCTCTACCCACTAGATGCCACTAGTACCTGCCTCATGATAAATAAAAGTGTTTCTTGACTTTACCAAATATCCTGTTGAGCAAAATCACCCCTGACTGAGAATCACTGCTCTAGAGGGTTTAATGTATGAATTTCTCTTTCTCTTCACTTTGCTTTTTTTTTTTTTTTTTCCCCTCCCCCAAAACCCAACCTGGAACTAGCATGCTCCCAGCTAGGACAAGTCAAAGCATGCCTTCTTTTTCACAGAAGTCAGATTGTGGTAGATTAAAGATGGCTGAAATTTATGTGTATAGGCACAACAAACATAAGACACTTTTGAATCTTTGAATGATACTGACTAAATGGTAAGGTTAAGTCAGAACCCAGAGCTTTCTTTCCTTCTGTTCCCCTCCAGAACTTTCTGGTTGTGGCTCTGTTGTTATAACAGCTTACTGAATGATCAATGAAGTCTGATACTTCAAGGCTTGTTTTTCAGATAGGCTGAGAATGTCAATCCTTGTTCTCATCACACTGACTGGAAAGAAACAGCCTTTTAAGCACAAAGACATTCTGCTCCTTGATTTTGGATACATTCTTCTCAATTTAACTTGTTCTCTCAAATGAGGATTTGATGTTTAAGTGAGGTTGTAATTTCTCTGTTGTACAGACATATGTGTCATTCATTTTAAAGTTTCCAGAATCATGAAAGAAAGTGGTTCCTGAAAGACACTTTGGTCCACTGACAACTCATGCCCTCATTCATTCAAGAACTCACTCTGTACCAAATGCCCTGCTAATGTGTGTAGGGGGTTAGAAGATATAATAATGCAATAATGAAGGGAAATTCCTGGACTCAAAAGAATCATGGCCATGAAAGAAAAACAGCTATCATTAGAATCCACTGTGCTGACTGATCTGATAGATGTAGCCCCCAAGTGCTGAATCTAATATATAATATGGGACCTGAAGTATGACAAGAAGAATGACTGGCACACAAAGAAGCAGGTTGCAGTCTAGGCTGAATGCACATCATGTGCAAAGGCAGAGAAGTATCCTTTATCCTTCTTGATTGAAATACCTAGAAGATATTTAATATAAAATAAATATAATCAACAAAATAATACAATGATATATTTAAAAATAGAGGATGGTTAGGGGAAAGTTCAAGAAAAATATGTTGGTACCAGATAGATAAAGGTTTTCTATGTCAATAGGAACCTGCACTTTCTCTTGTGACCATGAGAAATCACTAGAGGTTTATGCAGGGATGTGACATGATAGATTTGGAATTCATAAAAATCATTCTGAGGCTGTAAAAAGGAATATCAAAAAAAAAACCTAAAGTAGAGAGGAAGCAGCAGATATGAAGAGACAATAGGACAGGGAGGTGGGAAATATATATAAGAAAAAATAAAAAGATGAACTGATGAACTTTGGTTACAATTAGACATGAGGATGAAGCAGAAAGGCGTCAGAGATTTTAGGACATTGTGAAGGACTGAAAGAGAAAGTAAAGGCTTTCATTTTGGACACAGTCACTTTGAGGTACCTGTGAGATGCATAGTTTGAGGTGTTCAATGGACAAACTGGCTCTAAAATCTGAATCTCACAGGAGACATCTAAGGTGGAGATGTAGGTATCAGCAGTGGATAGACAGGAATGAAAAAGATAGCCAGAAGGAATAGAGCAGGCAGAATGGAGAGCCATAGATTAACACCGGAAAACTGAACAACTTCCCACGTAAAGAAGGTTTTCTTCCTCCTTGAAGATGTGAAATTCCTATTTATGCCTGGAAACTCCTCTTCTCCCCTTGTCAAAAATTTGATTCTCTTCCTGAGCTTAGAGTTTTAAATGTTATCCCATATATAAGTAGGTCCCTCTTGTTATTCTGTCACTGCACCTTCTTTGAATCCTCCATAGAATGTAACACAATGAGGAATCATATAATGAATTATTTCTTTACTTGATCAGTGTCTATCTCTTCTAGCAGATTACAAGCTCCTTGAGATCATGGATCATGCCTATTTAATTAATTTATTAAAACATTCCCTTTGTTTTCCATTGTGACTAAATAGAGTAGTAACTCAAATATTTGGTGAATGAACAAGTGAATATTAAGTACATGGATCATAAAAAGGCTTAACCCAGTTTGGAGTTTGGTGTAAAAAGGATTGATATTTATAGTTTGATAACAAGGGCTGACCTGAGACTGTGGCTGCCAAATTTGATTTCTGAATCCCAAAATTGACACTCTGATTTCCTGTCTTCTCCTCAGAAACTCTTACATTTTATTCCAGGAATCCACAAACATGAGGCTGTACGCTTGGAAAAGACATTTGTTTTACTCTTATAATTATGGCATAAATCCCTCTCTAAGATGAGGAAAGGATCCCAAGCACCAAGCATTATCAATGAATAGGAAATATGTGTTGCTGGAAGAGGAGTTGTTCATTTTAGTGAAATTATGCAGCTGTAATCAAGTGACACAAAACTCAATTTCTAAGCAATACCACATGTGAGAAAGATCAGGCATTTTAGAATAAAATATCATCCATCTCAGGACTTCCCTGGTGGTCCAGTGGTTAAGAATCCACCTTCCAATGCAGGGGATGTGGCTTTCATCTCTGGTTGGGAAACTAAGATTCCCACATGCCACAGGGCAACTAAGCCTGTGCTCTCTAGAGCCCATGCATCACAACTAGAGAGCACCGCATGCTGCAACTACTGAGCCCATGTGCTCTAGAGCCTGCGTGCCACAACTAGAGAGAAGTCCATGCACCACAACTAGAGAGAAACCTGCACATTGCAACAAAGAGCCCGCGCTGCAACAAAACATCCCGCCTGCTACAACGAAGATCCCATGTGCCACAACTAAGACCCGATGCAGCCAAATAAATAAATACATATTTTAAAAATATATATCATCCGTCTTTCTAAAAGACGTTGGAGGTGTTAGATGATCCAAAGGAAAAAAGATCTTTCTGCCCTAGGCCATAGTCAGGAGAATCTATTCACTAGATGCTTGTCCAAGACTTCCTGAGCTTCAAAACTTCATGAAATGGATACCCAGACCTTGTGGACCCATCTCTTTTAGCCCAAGGGAAATCCTGATGACCACCACTCAGTTCACTCTTCTCTGGCTTCATTATATAACTGTTTACTATAGTGCCTCAATCAATTACTTTATCAACCTCTTTGTCCTAGTAATGACACTGATTTATTTAGGCACATAAAAACCACCACAACTCATGAATAAAATCTTTGTACACAAATTGAGTTCTAAATACCGTTCCTTCATTTTCCTTATCTGTTAAATGGAAACAATATTACTTATTCCTCATAGATAGTCACATGGGTTAAACAAAATGCTCCAAGAAAGGGTCTATCTTAGTGACTGTATTGTAAAGAACTGATAAATGCAGTCTCCTCTCCCCATAATGATTCATTAAGTATGAGTTAGTGTGTAACCTGTCCAATTTGTTACAACATTTTAAGCATAAGGTTTTTTTTTGTTTTTTGGCTTTTTTTGCGGTACGCAGGCCTCTCACTGTTGTGGCTTCTCCCATTGCGGAGCACAGGCTCCGGACACGCAGGCTCAGCGGCAATGGCTCACGGGACCAGCCGCTCCACGGCATGTGGGATCCTCCCGGACCAGGACACGAACCCGTGTCCCTACATTGGCAGGTGGACTCTCAACCACTGCGCCACCAGGGAAGCCCCTTAAGCATAAGTTTTAAGTGTAGCCTATAATATACTCTTGGATACTTATTAAATACCCAAAAGTTATGAGATTCAATTAGCAACATTTAGGCAACAAGGATAGCTTTCTAGAATCCAATAAATTGCCTCACATCTTCGTTACTATTTGCTTTCTCTTATTTACTTAGGACATCAGGGACTCAGATGGTTTAACCAAGCTCTTCCTAGCCACAGTTCAGATCAGCTTTCACAGACCTCCACAATCTAACCTAGGCCATAATCCTCAAAACTACATCCATGTGATGAACATTTTCCAAAGTCCTATTATGCTCCCTACCTGGGCTAAATGATTAGGATAAACGATAAATCAGATGTAATTCTGTATACCAGGGCTTGACAGATGCAAGGAAGGCCTTGTCAAAACCACCACCTCTTCTTTATAATCTCCTTTCGAGATGCAGTAAATCGATACCTATTTCATATGTAAGAAAAGAATGGGAACAGAGAAGTTAAAAGATACCAAGAACAAGATTACACAGCCAAGCTGCCAATGTAGGCTTCTTGATCCTAAATAACATTTTTCTTCTACTTCCATGGAGCACTATCCACTCATAGGTTTATACTGAAGACAGAGGAAGGAGCTGAAGTTTTCTTAGCAAGAAAGCAATAAAGTGAAGGACATTTTTTGATTACTCCAAGTTCAGAAAATCTCTAACTCCAAATTCACCAGAAAAGGTAAAAATAAGTTTATAGGAAATGTGTTTTTTAATTTATTCATATTTTAATTAGTCTATTAGCATGTGGAGGTAATGCACTTTAATGGGACCTTGGCAGGAAAAGCACATTTTAAACAATAAGAAGCCAGGGAAAACATTGAACATAGCTATTATTTTCTGCAGGAGTCTTTTCTTCCATCCTCTTTTTTTTCTTTTTGTTTCTCCTCTCTGGTAACAAAAGGGGAAAAAAGCTTAAATGGAAGAAGATTGCATAGAGTTGGGGATTAACATTTAATTTACATAATGTCAGTGTGTTGAAGACTATGGAGATGCAGTAGTATAAAATATTCTTAGTTAAAAAGCAGCTCAAAATAGGAGCCTCTTTTATTGTGCACATTTCACGAAGTTCATTGTGCGGCTAAGTTAAAAAAGAACACCATTTCTCAGCAAAGGCAGCACGAGATATGCAGAGAGGTATAATTATTTAGGAAGAAGAGTAGTTCTTCATTTGATTAACTCCCCAGGTGATGTAATGAAGACATCATTGATGATATAATTTGACCCTCCTGGCCCATCAAAATGGTGACGTCCACATAGAAACATAACACCAGACTTAAAATTTTAACAATACAAAGTCAATGATGTTGGAAAGTCTTGTGTGTTTTTTTTAAGTGGAATCATCAAAATCTCCCTCTGTGAAGGCACAACAGGCTGCAGAGTAGCTCTCCCTCTTGGATACCACTAATGCTCACTGGCAGCTTTCACTCAGAAAGAGTTTTGCAGAAGAACCACAGTGCCTTTCTCTCTGTGCAGCATGCTTAGTATAATGCCTACACTGGAACACCACTTCAGGAGTCTTATCTCCTAAGTGCAGAAACTTAAAAAACTACTCTATTTCCAAAACTCAGCTGTCCTCTAGCCTGAAGCCTTTGGCTTCCTTTTTATCTCAAGGCTGTTTGGGAGTGAGGGAGGAGGAAAATGAGAATCAATGACCTAGAGTTAAGATCAGTCAGTATAATGAAAACACCATGGGTCCAGAGTGACTAACTGGGTTCAAAGACTGCTGGAGTGGGGAAAATACTTCATCCCCTTGCATCTTGTTTTCTTTCGGGTATAGGGAACTCCACTGTTGTGACCTTTGTGGGTACTCTCCATTCCTTTATACTCTTTATCTTAGGGAATCTGGAATGACAATCATAAGATAAATTTGAAAGAATTGCAATGCTCAGCTCTGCATCATATTTCTTCCTCTTGGGGCTTAAGCCTACATGTGTCCAGTGATCATTCAAGTCATCTTACCTAGGCAGACCCATTCCAAGTGATTAGCCCTGCTGCCCTGGTCCAAACCCATTTGGGACTGAGTGAGTCCACATCAAATTCTGGGATAAAGAAGTAGCAAGTTCATCTAATTAATCTAACGCCACATCCTCTGATCTTACCCATCCTTAATGATAACCAAAAAGATATTTTGGCCTCCATATGTATTCTTCATTCTATTTTCAGGTTGTTCAGAATCCTTGTTTGAAAATGAGCATTATCTAAATTGTAGACCCACAATATAGAGGTTTATCATGCATGTGACCTTGGGGTACATACTGAAACTTTGAGTTGCAGTTTCCTCATCTGTTAAGTAGAAATAGTGATGATCTCTGTTTAATAGTTTTATTACAAAGTTAGATAAAATGAAAACACACAAAGCTTCCTTGTTTTATTGAAGTATAACTGATTTACAGTGTTGTGTTAGTTTCTGGTGTACAGCAAAGTGATTCAGTTACATGTATACTATATATATACTATATATATATAAAATATATGTAATATGTATTATTTTTCACATTGTTTTCCATTATGGTTTATTAAAGGATATTGAATATAGTTCCCTGTGCTATACAGTAGGACCTTCCTGTTATATCCATTCCATATATAATAGTTTGCATCTGCTAGTCCCAAACTCTCAATCTAACCCTTCCTCATCCCCCACCCTTGGCAACTACAAGTCTTTTCTCTATCGTCTATGAGTCTGTTTCTCTTGCACAGATAAGTTCATTTATGTCATATTTTAGATTCCACATGTAAATGATATCACATGGTATTTGTTTTTCTATTTCTGACTTACTTCACTTAGTATGATAATTTCTAGGTCCATCTATGTAGCTGCAAATGGCATTATTTCATTCTTTTTTATGGCTGAGTAATATTCCATTGTGTGTGTGTGTGTGTGTGTGTGTGTATTCCACATATATTATATATATTCCATTGTATGCATGTGTATGTCTGTATGTGTGTGTGTATGTGTGTGTGTATACCACATCTTCTGTATCTATTCATCTGTCTATGGACATTTAGGTTGTTTCCATGTTTTGCCTATTGTAAATAGTGCTGTTATGAACAGAGGGGTGAGTGTATCTTTTAGAGTTATAGTTTTGTCCAGATATATGCTCAGCAGTGGGATTATTGGATCATATGGCAACTCTGTTTTTAGTTTTTTGAGGAACCTCCATACTGTTCTCCATAGTGGCTGTACAATTTACATTCCCACCAACAGTGTAAGAGGATTCCCTTTTCTCTACACCCTCTCCAGCATTTGTTATTTGTAGATTTTTAAATTATGGCCATTCTGACCGGTGTGAGGGGGTACCTCATTTTAGTTTTGATTTGCATTTCTCTAATAATTACTGATGTTGAGCATCTTTTCATGTGTTTGTTGGCCATCTGTATGTCTTCCTTGGAGAACTGTCTATTTAGGTCTTCTTTGCATTTTTTGATTGGGTTGTTTGATTTTTTGTTATTGAGTTGTATGAGCTATTTGTATGTTTTGGAAATTAAATGCTTGTTGGTCACATCATTTGCAAATATTTTCTCACATTCTGTAGGTTGTCTTTTCATTTTATTTATAGTTTCCTTGTAGGTTTGATTAGGTCCCATTTGTTTATTTTGGCTTTTATTTCTATTGCCTTGGTAGACTGACCTAAGAAAACACTGGTATGATTTATGCCAGAAAATGCTTTGCCTATATTCTCTTCTAGGAGTTTTATGGTGTCATGTCTTATATTTAACTCTTTAAGCCATTTTTAGTTTATTTTTGTGTATGGTGTGTTCTGACTTCATTGATTTACATGTGGCTGTCCAGATTTCCCAACACCACCTGCTAAAGAGACTTTTCTCCATTGCATTGGGTTGGCCAAAAGGTTCTTTTGGTTTTTTTCCATAAGATGGCTCTAGTAGCACTTAGTTGTCTTTAACTTCATTCAAAACAACTGTTAGGTCATATGTGACAGCTGTCATATCAGCATGCATCTAAAAAAAAAGACTTATCAAAACTGGTGAATTTTTGTGTAGCCATTTTAATATTGAAGGTGGAAGGAAAAAGCAACATTTTTGGCATATTATGCTTTATTATTTCAAGAAAGGTAAAAACGCAACTGAAATGCAAACAAAGATTTGTACAGTGTATGGAGAGGTGCTGTGACTGATTTAACGTGTCAAAAGTGATTTGCGAAGTCTCGTGCTCGAGATTTCTTGCTGGACGATGCTCCACGGTCAGGTAGACCAGTTGAAGTCAATAGCGATCAAATCGAGACATTAATTGAGAACAATCAGTGTTATACCACATGAGAGAGAGCCGACATACTCAGAATATCCAAATCAATTGCTGAAAATCATTTGCACCAGCTTGGTTATGTTCATTGCTTTGATGGTTGGGTTCCACGTAAGTTAAGTGAAAAAAACCTTCTTGACAGTATTTCTGCATGTGATTCTCTATCTAAAGGTAACAAAAACATTCTGTTTTTAAAACAAATTGTGATGGGCGATGAAAAGTGGATACTGTACAATAATGTGGAATGGAAGACAATGGAATGGTGGTTCATTTCATGGGCAAGATAAATGAACAACCATCAACCACACCAAAGGCCAGTCTTTATCCAAAGAAGGTGATGTTGTGTATTTGGTGGGACTGGAAGGGAGTCCTCTATTATGAGCTCCTTCTGGAAAACCAAATGAATAATTCAAACAAGTACTGCTCCCAATTAGACCAACTGAAAGCAGCACTCGACGAAAAGCATCTAGAATTAGTCAATAGAAAACTCATAATCTTCCATCAGGATAAAGCAAGACTGCATGTTTCTTTGATAACTGGACAAAAACTGTTACAGCTTGGCTGGGAAGTTCTGATTCATCCGCTGTATTCATCAGACATTGCACCTTTGGATTTCAATTTATTTAGGTCTTTACAAAGTTCTCTTAGTGGAAAAATTTCAATTCCCTGGAAGACTGTAAAAGGCACCTGGAACAGTTCTTTGCTCAAAAAGATAAAAAGTTTTGGGAAGATGGAATTATGAAGTTGCCTGAAAAATGAGAGAAGGTAGTGGAACAAAAGGGTGAATATGTTGTTCAATAAAGTTCTTGGTGAAAATGAAAAATGTGTCTTATTTTTACTTAAAAAACCAAAGGCACTTTTTGGCCAACCCAATATATTCTTGCCTCCTTTGTTGAATATTAAGTGACTGTAGGTGTGTGGTTTTATTTCTGGGCTCACTATTCTGTTTCATTGATCCATATGTCTGTTTTTCTGCCAATAACATGTTTTGATTACTGTACCTCTGTAGTACTGTCTGAAGTCTGGGAGGGTTATGCCCCCTGCTTTGTTCTTTTTCCACAGGATCACACAAATCATCTTATGGAGTATCTGTAAAGGGCTGTATAAACCTTACTTGATATCACAACTCTCCAGAAAAATCATATTCTTGGCCAGAAAAGTCCTGGTGCCTGGCATGTCATATCTAGACAGGAATGTCCAGATGACTGTTCTTACAGATGATTCTATTAATAACCTGTCCTTCCTTAAAATCATTGAATGGCTCACCTAAATGAAAATAACAAAGTTCAATGTCCCTAGCACGATATAGAAAACTTTTAATGATTTGGCCATGTCTTTCATTTCCCCCACATCAGTAACTCCCCCAACTTCTGTGGGCCTCCAGGCCTTAGCTCATGTTCAACCTTCTATCTTGAATGATTTCACTCTTCTTTCTCCACTAGGTAATTTCACCTGACAAGTTTCAAGGCCAAACTTATATGCCTCCCCCTCTGAGAAATTATATTAATTGTTCTGATCTCTGTGTTCTCAGAACACTTTATTAATATCTTTAAAATGCATTTATCACATTGTAACGTCATTAATTATGCATGTGTTTTTTCTTTGTTCCTGACAAAGCTATGATCTCTAGAGGATAGGGACCATGATTTATCACTTTTCTCTTTAGAGAGCCTAAAAGACACTACAGTAGGTATTAAATAAATATATAAGGAACTTAATCTATAACACTCAAAAAAGTCTAATTTGGATTTACAAAGCGTGAAAGAATTTTTTCTTTAATCTCCATTATTTAAAAAGGGAAAAAAAATCTCCGTTAAAATACGGATCATCAAACCCTTTGTTTTGCCTTGGTCTCCTTATGTCCCTTTGCATTTATGATTTTGTTAATTAGTTCCTTCTCCCTCTAGGTTTATAACTAGCTATTGGGTAGTTATGTTTATAAACCAAATAATGCTGATTTTTATGTGATCAAATTACATACAACTGATGGTGAAAGTGTTGCATGGTATTTATA
This sequence comes from Phocoena sinus, assembly GCF_008692025.1. Lineage (NCBI taxonomy): Eukaryota > Metazoa > Chordata > Mammalia > Artiodactyla > Phocoenidae > Phocoena > Phocoena sinus. The sequence continues at coordinate 37,366,078 of NC_045781.1, forward strand.
ACAGCTTTGTGAAATTGGGGAAGAATATTTAGGAGAATTCCAATCAGGAAAAAAGCTATTTTTCCCACAAACATTGTCTGGTGAAAGTAATTAATTTTATAGAGAAAATGCATTCATCAACACAAAATATTTCAACACTAACGACAAATTAATAGCTAACAATTATTCAGCAATGATTATGTGTCAGATACTTTTTAAAGCAATTCACAAATATTCAATCATTCAACGCCCTTACGTGTCTTTATTTTCCCCACTTTACAGCTGAGAAAAAATGAGGCTGTAGAAGGAGGAAGTATCTTAGCTCTTTCTGAACACAGTCAGCCAACTTACGAAGTTCCGTACTCCTAACTTAATGAATGTCACTATTGTGGAAAGAAAGAAAAGTCACATAACTTCAAAGTAGTTCATGCATTTTATTTGCAGTGCTTAAAGGCCATGAAAGGGCACAAGGTCTAAAGTCATCCTTTTTTTTTTTTTTTCTTGTTTCCCTTCCATTGTTCTCACATACAATAGCTACTTGGGCATCTTGCTCTCCATTCCCTCTGCATTTGATTGCCCGCTCTGTAGGCATTTTCCAATCCCTGGCCAATGTGCCTCATTTCACACTGTCTCTGTTCTGTTTCCACCCCACAATTCCCATGACTAAAGTCCAATGGAAAACCAGGAAACAGAGAATCCTTCTCATATCACATACTCATTTCTTAAGAAAGTTTTATTCAGCTAGCTAAACTAAAGCATCTTCCTCTCATCCCATGACCTCCTTTAAATGCATTAGTCTCTGGATTTACTTTATTAAATTACTGGTCAAGTGAGTGTTGTCTGTGTCCCCCACTCCTCCTTGAAAATAAGCTCCTTGAGACCAAGAACATCATTCTGCTTACTACTCAATCTTAAAAGGAAACAAAACAAAACCAACCAAACAAAAAACACTTGTCTGACTGATTAGCGTACATAGAGGGGAGAAAAGCCCGAGGACTTTGTAATTAAGATGGGTGGGAAGAAAGAACTCAAGGACATTCACATCATATGATTTTTGAGTAAATACAACACTGATTTTTGTATATTACTATATATTAATATATTTAATACTACATACACACATATACCTGATATGTATGTCTAGAAATAGGTATACTGTTTATTAACTCACAGACCACCAGACAACAAAACAGATATGCCCTCACATAGTAAACATATTGGAAATAAATATGTTGGGTGCCAATGAAAATCCAGACAAGACGTCATTAAAGGATTGTTATCAGATTTTGGTTCCTTCTTTATGTTATAAGTAAAGCACATCACTAGTTATTGTCATAGACATAGACAACACCTGGCTCTAGTAATATTAATATATGCATCACTCATTATGTATCAGGCATCAAATTTAATGTCTTATGTACATCTTTCTTTGTCTTTTTTGATTCATCACAATGTTGTGAGAAAGACACTTTCATTGCCCAATTAAACTTGGGGAAACTGAGGCTCAGAGAGGTTAACTGAATTGCTCTAGGTCAAGGACCAGGATCCCAACCTAAGTTTGATTGATATTGTCTTAACCATGATGCTATAACTTATTAAATATCATAAAGTGTCCAACACAAAATGTTTTGATTTGTCAAATCTAGAAATTGACAACCCCCCTCCATGCATCTCTCTAAACTAGCCCTGTACTGAATAGACTTAAAAGAAAGTGTTTAATTGTTGTTGTGATGTGGGAGATGTATGTTGTAGGTGTTTATTTTATTTACATTTTTCTTTCTTTTTTTTTTTTTTTTTTTTTTTGCGTTACGTGGGCCTATGTTGTGGCCTCTCCCGTTGCGGAGTACAGGCTCCGGACGCGCAGGCTCAGCAGCCATGGCTCACAGGCCCAGCCACTCCGCGGCATGTGGGATATTCCCGGACCGGGGCACGAACCCATGTCCCCTGCATCGGCAGGCGGACTCTCAACCACTGCGCCACCAGGGAAGCCCCCTTTATTTACATTTTTCTAAATCTGCCACAATTACTTGAGTCTGCCAGAAATATGGGCTGCTCTTATTCTACAATATAAGCTTGGGGTTGGAGTGCTTACGTTATTTGGCAACTATATTCCCAGGTGAAAGGCAATGGATTCTAATAGAAATTTAACATGAAAACAATACACGCCTGGCAACAAGACAAGCATATTGTGTTTATTCCTGCACACTTGTAAAGCTTTAATTGGGAATCTTCCCTTATCACTAGCACTTTGCTAGTGATAATTAGCAAAGCAAATAATTAGCAATCATTTCAGTTGGCTTACAGTACAGAAATCTATGTGAAAAGTTGGAAGGGTAACAATTAGAGAAGAAATGTTGCCCTTTTAATCATCCATTTTCTGCACAAGATTTTACTCTGTTTCTATTACTTATTTGGGGTAACTGCTTCCAGAGTAACAGTAAACTAAAGATGCTATGAGTAACCGTAGATATTATTTATTGTGTGTAAGCTCTCTAAGGGTTCAGACAATATCTGTACTTTACTTATTGTATTCCAAACAGGTAGCACATTGTAGTGCACATTGTAGCCTGAAAATATTGTCAAATAATTGCTAGACGATTTCTGTCTTATCATCTCTCTATCTAAGTTGCAAGTTAGTATGTGGTATTATTACCCTTTTGCTGATTAGAAAACACTGCCTCAGGGAGATATATCTAAATTCATATAGTAATTTGATAATAAGAAAATATTTTCTTTTCCATCCTCTTCTGGAATTACACTCACACTTCAGGCTTTCATTTTCAAAGGCATTTTCCCATGTTATTTTTCAATTATTGAATGGTTTGAACATCGTAAGACAGTAAGCTGGATTATTATGTCCATCACTAATTACTAACTGGTTGGCCTTCACAAGTTATGAGATTTCTTAACCTTACTTTTCTCATCTATAAATTTAGCTTGCTAATACATAAGATTAAAGAGAAAAATCAATATAAATGATCACTGACCAATATAAATGATCAGTAAATCACAAAAGAAGCTTGACACAAGTTAGTCTTTATTTTCATACTTAGGTGTACTGAGCTAAAACAAAACCAAGAAACCAAGTTTCCTAAAATATTGGTATAGTAGAACCAATAGTAGAATATTAATTTCTGCTTTTCTTCCTTATTATTACAATTTAACTTTTTTTCCAAATGAATATCTGCTGTTTTTTCCAAAATCCTGCACGTTAGGATTTTATCAGTATTATTCTTTATATGTTATTATAAACTTCGTAAACCGTTATTTGCATATTTCCTCATATTTCATTGGACACACATACTTTATAATTTTATTTACTTTTTATACAAGCTTAGATTTTTTTCTTTCTTAAATAGTATTAGAATGCACATCTTGTTTGGGAGGGGTGGGATAGGGAGGGTGGGAGGGAGGGAGACGCAAGAGGGAGGAGATATGGGAACATGTGTATATGTATAACTGATTCACTTTGTTATAGAGTGGAAACTAGCACACCATTGTAAAGCAATTATACTCCAATAATGATGTAAAAAAATGATTTCCTTATTATAAGTAAATAAGTACATTTTAAGAAATTTCTATAGGGAAATATTATCTAGTTACTTCCTCTAAAGTCCTATTCAAAAGCAAGATATCATTACTGTAATTGCTGTCCTGCTTCAGAACACAAATCAAGGTAAATATGAACAGGAAGACATTGTTTAATAGCTGATAATCAGAGGAAGAGGCCTTACTGTTAAGTATTTGATTTAGGAAAGGACTTAGGAAAGCTACCTTATAATGATTGGGTAATGCATTAATTTTATACTTGGAAAGAAATGGACATCAAAAAAGAATTACATGATCAAAAAAGAATTACATTTTAAAAAAACTCTTAATGAAAGCTAAGCTTTCAAATAAACTCATTGTTCTTTTGGCATTTCAGTATGTGGATTTGATAGGGTGAAAAAATGTAGGTCATTCTATAAAGAAAAGTAGATAAGTTAAACTATGTGTTATTTAGGCCCCATTAATATCTATCTATTGGAAACACACCTGTGAAAATTTAGAACTGTAATTAGGAAAATCATGTAGATGTTTCCTGGTTGCTGCAGTGGAAATGCTGTCATTCTAGTTCCTGCTGTATAAACAATACCAGATGTACCTAAGTCAGACTGCTTTTTTAAAGAGAAATAAATAAATTCAACAAATATTTACTGTCTTTTTCTTATTATTTTACTTTACTAGAAGGTTAAAAAAACATAGTAAACAAATCTTTCTCACAAAATAGTTTGCATTTAAAAATATAAAATATTTAAAGCACTTATGCACAGAAAGATAACATAAGATTTTTATACCCAGTAAGGAACTGAGACTTGGCTCAACTGGACTTGGATCCACTGGTTTCTAATCTATGCCTCTCTGGGACCTTAGAGGCCCACAAAGGCAGTTATGGTTTTAGGGAGACTATTTTAAAGATATAATTTTTTAAAAAATCATTATTTTTAACATCAAGGGGCAAAACTAAAAAATCACATGTTTTTCCTATTTATAGACAGGTGTACTTTCAACAACAGACTGACATGGGAAATACTGAGGCACATGGACTGATTCTGTCAATGCCAAGTCCATCCAGAAGTGGAAGGTTCAGTTGATCCTGCGATAAACTTTCAACCTGACAACACACCTCTCCAGAGCATCTCAATTGTCATCTCACCCAATCCTGTCTAACATTTAACCCCAGATGCTTAATGGTTCCTCCAGAGAAGGGGTTGTTTTAGAGTCTCATGTCATTCAATCAAAATGTTAGAGCTTTAAAAATCTTCCTCCAGGAAACATAATTAAAACAACTTCTTCTGAATCTGTGTGTATGTGTGTGTGTATGCGTGGTATAGATGTGATGTAGATACACACACACACACACAAATGCACACGCACACGCAATTTTTTCTCTCTATGGTAAAGAGTCACAATAGACTAACAAGCTAGTCAGAAAAGGCAAGGACTAGAGTAGGGACACTTACATGTAATGCCTTAAAAAGCTCAGTCATAAAACTCACTCAAGCACAGTGTGGATCATGAGTGAAATGGAGAGCTAAGAATGAAGGACATAGAGAGAGCCAGCACAGTCATAGGCACTATCTAATAGAACATGATGCTTGGGATTCCACTCTGACTAATGTGAATACAAAAAAAAAAAAAAAAAAAAATCTCACATGCTGAATGGGGCCCAAAAAGGACTCCAAGCAGTGCTGATGGAAGGCTGTATTAAAATCCAAGGGTGGATATGTGATTTTAGGCCAATGATACCTATATCATCTAGGCCTATGAGTAAACGTCCATTCCCAGGAAAAGAAGAAGAGAGGTGAAGGCTATACTTGGTGTCAGAACATTTGCTAAATAGTTAAGTTTCAGCAAAGAGCTGTATCCTGCAGGGAGCTGCAGAGCTTATCCGTAAATAGAATCATGGGATCTCAGCAAATGTGTAGAACAAATATAGAGTTGTGTCAAGTTGAACATGTGGGTTGATAGGGCTACCCCAGGGTGCACTAGATGGCAAGCTTAAAGTATCATGGTGAACTGCAGAAAATGGGAGCAAAGATACTTGCCAGCACTTTCAAGGGCTATCAGGGAGAAGAATTATTTCAGATTAGCACTGAGCAGTGGTCCCTTTAAACGAGCTAGAAGTTTATACTGGATTTTATTCCCATGGATTAATTTTTAAAAATAGGAAGATAAAACTGATGAGGTCACTCACTCCTACACCCATTTAAAATATTCAAAGGCTACCCATTACTTTTGGGATATTCTCCTTTTATATGGTCCACAATGCCTTGTACAATCTTTCCTATGTATCTCTCTAACTCAGTTTATCTTTTGCCAGCTCTCTTTCTCTCTCTCTGTTATTACATATATAATCCTCTTAGATCTGAGAAACACTGGCCCTCTCTGAACTCAGCATGATTCTTGACCCACAGAACCTTTTCAATGGCTTTTCTCTACCTCACCCTCTCCATTAATTAATTAACTCTCCTCATCCTGGAGCAAAATTGAAGCAGGAATTTGTGAGGTAGGCCATTCCTGACCAGATCAAATTCATTCAACGTAAATTCATTGAGGGTCCACTAGTACTAGGCACTGTCCTTAATACTAGCATTACAGCAGTAAACAAATTGCCTATCATATACTTTTATTATTCCTTGTAACTCCCCTGTACATCACTTATCACTGACGTAGCTTAACTACTATCAGTGTCATACTTAAATGCTCATCGCCTCACTTGTTACTCTCCCTGAAGCCAGGAAGCATGGCTGCTTGCTCACTTTTTGAATCAAAGTTCAAACAGTAGTTTGATGCACAGTATTTGTAGAGTGAGATAACGAATAAAATTATGACTCCATATCATAAGGGTAAAAGAATAAAAAGGATATTTGGTTTGTACAACTAGGAAGTACTGTCTATCTTGATTCACGAGTAAACAGTTTACCTATTTGCCTCTCTTTTAAGCTGAGATAGGAGGTACGAAAAAGCACAAAAATAAAGGCACAGAACACATACCTAGAGAGAAAGAAGACATTCATCACAGTTTAGCCGTGTACAGAGACTACCCAACTTTGGTCAACAAAGCCCATATGCCTAAACCTCTCTTGGTACAAAGTACAAAGTACACTTTGGGCATAAAGAGATCCAATTTTGTTGTCTGCATTGATCACATTCACTAGCAGATACCCTTCTCTGTACTCAACCAACATCTCAGCTCTGGATACAGCCAAACAGTTAATAGTTTTTAAAGACATTATAAGGGAAGAATGGATTGTCTTTGTTTTTCCATAGCTGCAAAATCCTCATAATAATATTAGAATTCCTTTTCTCTTTGTAGAAATGGCAGGATTTTATTTTATTTTATGAGTGGAAATAAGACTGGGTGGTTGCTGGCAATAGCAGGCAGCTGATAATTCTTTGAAAAGGGAGATAAGTGAGGCATAAGACGGGGATCATTGAGAGCTGAATTCTAGTCTCTGCTTTGTTACCATGGCTTTAAGGATTTCTTTCAATCTATTTCTTCACTTGATTTACCCAGAGTTAACATATTAATTACTTTTATAGCTCTAATTTCTATAATTCTATATAAACTTTTGCTGCTTTTATTTTGGAAACTTTCAGAAAATTTGTTCTCCATGATGAGAATCAGCATTAAAGAAAAAGAGGTCTTCGTCTGATTTTACACAATTATAAACATGTTTTTAGTGTTTAAAATATCTTATTGTTCCACTCTTTCATGGGGTATTATTATTTTAAAGAATTTAGTATTTGTATGCATATTATGCTTCCCTTTTACAAAACAGACAGCAAGGAAGTTCAGAAATTTTGAAATAAAAAAGTCACTTGCAGTATCAAGTTTATTTCCTTTGTCTTTCTCATTACTATCACTGTCAAAATAATAGGTTCAATTTGTGTTATGTTCTCATTACAACCTTGAATGAGGCATCAGAATTTTAATGCCTCACATTTTCAGAGAATTAGAGAGCATGCTGTATTACACTGACCTTTTCAATATTCCATACAAATGGATTACTAGAAACCACCTTTGAGAAAACGTATTTGTAACTCTCCTGCTTTCCCCACATGGCAAATTCTTTCCTTTAATTGGGAAGGCGAGTAGGAGAAACTGTCCAATCAGACAGGCACAAGTCCTGAAAAGGTCATAAAGTCTGTGCCTCTGTGTGTGTGTGTGTGTGTGTGTGTGTGTATACCCATACATACACACATACATATATATACATATTATATGTATGTATATAATGTTGAATATACTTAACATTTTTTATAATGTAAATAAGTATACTGGCACCTTTAGCAATTGTATCCTTAAGTTTAGAACCCACTCAAAAGATAAAGCTCCACAATGTCAAATTAGGCAAAGTTTCTTCTCATTCTCACTTATGAAATACAGACTGAGGCTGGGCTTCAACATTTATACTAGATGAATTATAATGCCCTCACTATAATATTACCTTATTTTCCATGTTTGTGATTTAGAGAAATAACTCCATTTGAATCTACTAAAATGGGTACCATAAAGAATAAGATAATATTATGTTAAAATTCACTCAGAACACATTAAACACTAGTCAATAGTCTAAGCAATGTATTTGTATTCAAATATTCTCTTCTCATTACAACCCAAGGTGTCATCAATATTTGCAGAGGCACAGAGAGATTCATCTAATGTTTGAGGCCATGTAACTAAGGAGATGGAATCAGAAATGGCTTAACTTTAAAAGAAAATAAAAACATTCTTATATTTACTATAATATCACTGTTAAAATCCTATTAAAAGGTTTGATTCATTTTCTTGGAAAATATATTCAACTGATTATAATTTTAGCATACTGTTAACAATTTTGTTATAATTTTATCATGCTATAATTTTATATGATACAATCCTAGCATACCACAATCTGCAACAGGAGAGATGGAGAGAAATCTGATCTATAGCCCTTTAGTCTCTTGATCAGTGGTTAAACATGAAATCCATATGTGTGTAAATCAGCAATATTTGTTATAAGATCTCCTGTCATGTCCCATTGCAATCAAATTCAGAGTCGAGGATTGTTGTTGTTGATGATGTTGATTATAACTCCACTAGATCATATGTAACATTTTAGACAGATGTGACCTCAAATTGTACTAAAATGACACAATTTAAAATACCCTAAACACCACTTTTTTTAAAGACTAAATATTTGTAATCATTCAATTAGATGTAATTTGTACTTACACTTATAAAATTTCCTAATTCTTAATTATACATTGACAAATAGAAGTGGGGTGGGTGCTAGAGGGGGGTAGTTTATGTGTTAAACTATTTTAAAGGCTTCTCTATTTCCATATTTAATTAAGAATACTAACATATTTTTACTGTTAAAAACCATTCAGCTCAAACTTGTACATTTTAAACAATCATTCAGTACCACCTGATTGTAGGTTCTCTAATTAAAACTTTAAACTAAATTGAACTTTCTTCTCCACTCTACCTAATACACGCACGCATACTCTACAGAAACCTAAAACAGATTTCTAAATTTTAATATAGAATTTAAAGACTATAATTTCCTGTATCTTCTTTGTGGATTCTGAGAGCTTAATTGCTATATTATGGCTGCACTTATCAGAAAGCATTGAAAAGTGTTAATTACTTTGTACTTTGGTTAGTTATTAATGCATGCAAAATTTAACTTTTTCCCCAGATGCAAATAAAGTTCACATTTATTATGTTGCATAAAAGTTATGGAATGATTTAAAATAATTAAGCCAAAGGCAGTCATACTCCAAGTTTCAAACATTTGTGTGATGCATAAAAGAAGTCCTGGAAAATTCCACAAAACCATAGAGCCATTTTAATAAGAACAAATCATTAGTGGGGAATGGGGAAAAAATGTGTGTGTGCCTATGTATATGTGCATGTATGCACAAATGTGTGTATATGTATATTGTCTGGCAAACATAAAAGTTTGTAAACAGTAAGCAAGTAATAGAAAATGAGCATAGAAAGGACTTAAAAAAATCACCTGTCCCAACCATTTTCCTGGTACTACCTCGATATCAGTACCACATTCTAGTTCCTGAATCCAGTACAAAATCTTTGTCAATAATCTTTGTGAGAAGACTTCTACTGATTGGGACTACTGCTTGAGGTCCTATATTTAATTTGACCCTAATTAATTTTTTAAACTATGCTTTGTGTTTAACTGGGATATACCACACAGCTAATATATTTGCTACAATTCATTAAATTGAGAAATGTTTTGGGGCATCTGCTATATAACCAGCACTTTTTTATATGCTGAGTCATAGTGATGGACAAAAAGGCAAAAAAATCCCTGTCCTCATGGAAACTGTGTGCAGGACTGTGTGATGTTAAGCAAAGATAAATGATGAGAAAACATTTAGTGTGAAAAGGGAACATGTTATGATTAAGACACAACTCTTGGCACCAGGGCCACTACTGCTATATAATAGACATAAGACCATGGACTACTTCTCCCAGTCCAAAGTTATAGAACCATATGATCCAGCACATAAATATGGCTTGACTTTGTTCTTGCCTCAGCATTCGTCAGTCTTAACTATTGGGTTGACATGATTATGATGGTCGTTCTGGGAATGGTGGAGGTAATGGTTTTCTAAAAGAAAAATGATCAGGTCCATATCCTCCTCCACACTGCAGTCCTTTAAATATTTGAGGATAAGTCACAGTCCATTTGAGACATCTTTTTTTAATATACATCTTTATTAGAGTATAATTGCTTCACAATGCTGTGTTAGTTTCACAACAAAGTGAATCAACCATATACATACATATATCCCCATATCCCCTCCTTCTTGAGCTCCCTCCCACTCTCCCAGTCCCACCCCTCTAGGTGGTCACAAAGCACTGAGCTGATCTCCCTGTGCTATGCAGCTGCTTCCCACTAGCTATCTATTTTACATTTGGTACTGTATATATGTCAATGCTACTCTCACTTCTCCCCAGCTTCCCCTTCCCCCACACCACTGTGTCCTTTAGTCCGTTCTCTACGTCTGCGTCTTTATTCCTGCCCTGCCACTAGGTTCATCAGTACCATCTTTTTTAGATTCCATATATATGCGTTAGCATACGGTATTTGTTCTTTTCTTTCTGACTTACTTCACTCTGTATGACAGACTCTAGGTCCATCCACCTCACTATAAATAACTCAGTTTCGTTTCTTTTTATGGCTGAGTAATATTCCATTGTATATATGTGCCACATCTTCTTTATCCACTCATCTGTTGATGGACATTTAGGTTGCTTCCATGTCCTGGCTATTGTAAATAGTGCTGCAATGAACATTGTGGTACATGACTCTTTTTGAATTATGGTTTTCTTAGTGTGTATACCCAGCAGTGGGATTGCTGGGTCATATGGTAGTTCTAATTTAGTTTTTTTAAAAAACCTTCATACTGTTCTCCATAGTGGCTGTATCAATTTACATTCCCACCAACAGTGCAGGAGGGTTCCCTTTTCACCACACCCTTTCCAGCATTTATTGTTTCTAGATTTTTTGATAATGGTCATTCTGACTAGTATGAGGTGATACCTCATTGTAGTTTTAATTTGCATTTCTCTAATAATTAGTGATGTTGAACATCTTTTCATGTGCCTCTTGGCCATCTGTATGTCTTCTTTGGCAAAATGTCTATTTAGGTCTTCTGCCCATTTTTTGATTGGGTTGTTTGTTTTTTTCATATTGAGCTGCATGAGCTGCTTGTATATTTTGGAGATTAATCCTTTTTCAGTTGCTTCGACTGCAAATATTTTCTCCCCTTCTGAGGGTTGTCTTTTCGTCTTGTTTATGGTTTTCTTTGCTGTGCAAAAGCTTTTAAGTTTCATTAGGTCCCATTTGTTTATTTCTGTTTTTATTTTCATTACTCTAGGAGGTGGGTCAAAAAAGATCTTGCTGTGATGTATGTCAAAGAGTGTTCTTCCTATGTTTTCCTCTAAGAGTTTTATAGTGTCTGGTCTTACATTTAGGTCTTTAACCCATTTGGAGTTTATTTTTGTGTATGGTGTTAGGCTATGTTCTAATTTCATTCTTTTACATGAAGCTGTCCAGTTTTCCTAGCACCACTTATTGAAGAAGCTGTCTTTTCTCCATTGTATGTTCTTGCCTCCTTTGTTGTAAATTAGGTGACTAATGTGCGTGGTTTATCTCTGGGCTTTCTATCCTTTTCCATTGATTGATATTCTGTTTTTATGCCAGTACCATACTGTCTTGATTACTGTGGCTTTGTAGTATAGTTTAAAGTCAGGGAGCCTGATTCCTCCAGCTCCATTTTTCTTTCTCAAGATTGCTTTGGCTATTTGGGGTCTTTTGTGTTTCCATACAAATTGTAAAATTTTTTGTTCTAATTCTGTGAAGAATGCCACTGCGAGTTTGATAGGGATTGTACTGAATCTGTAGATTGCTTTGGGTAGTATAGTCATTTTCACAATATTGATTCTTCCAATCCAAGAACATGGTATACTTCTCCATCTGTTTATGTCATCTATGATTTCTTTCTCTTCTGATTCCTAAAATGGTTCTTGCTTTCTACCTTCTCCATCATTTTTTTTAGTCTCTTGTGAAAAAACGCCTGTGTCTTAATTCATGTTCCTGCATTCAGCATGCATATATTTTAAAATGAGAAAAACAAATAACATAAAGATGTAAAATCAAAATAACATAAAGAGGAAAAATCCATAGAATGGCCTTTTTGAGAAAGGTAAAAAACCTGATGATCCCACTGCAATGTAGAAATAATCTTTAAGAACTACATATAATGTACAGCATGGTGACTACAGTTAACAGTATTGTATCACACATTTGCAAGTTGTTAAGAGAGTAGATCTTAACATTTCTCATCATACAAAAAAATTTGTAATCAGATGAGATGACTGATGTGAAATAAACTTGTGGAAGTCATTGTGTGGTATATACACATATCAAATCATTATGTTGTACATCTTGGACTAATACAATGCTATATGTCATGTATATCTCAATAAAACTGGAAAAACTTAGCAGCCTTTTTTTTTTTTTTTTTTTTTTTCAGTATGCGGGCCTCTCACTGCTGTGGCTTCTCCCGTTGCGGAGCACAGGCTCTGGATGCGCAGCCTCAGTGGCCATGGCTCACGGGCCCAGCTGCTCCGTGGCATGTGGGATCCTCCCAGACCGGGGCACAAACCCGTGTCCCCTGCATCGGCAGGCAGACTCTGAACCACTGCACCACCAGGGAAGCCCTTAGCAACCATTTTTAAAAATTACTGAATGGATTACCGAATGGATGATTACCATTATTCTAAATAGTGAAACACAAAAACCCATTATCAATTCAAACCAGAAACAGGGATACTCTATATCACCCTAAGTATTTAACACTACTCTGAAAGTGTCAGCAATTGCAATAATAAAATGAAATAATTGTATAATCTTCTATGCATTAGAAGATGTCAAAGTATCCCTATTTGGTGATGATTATTCTTATATGTATAACTAGAGCTTAATAAGGAAATGTGGTAAAACAATAGATTACAACTATACAATAATCAGTAGGTTCTTCTTTCCTCAAACAAAACAAATGAAGAATTGAAGTTTAAAAATCTATTCCCAATAGCAAAATGTTAATAACATATGTAGGAATATACTCAATAGAAGAAAGGCATCAGACCTATATAAAAAAAGCTATGTAACAAATGGAAAGGCTTCTTGAAAGACTTAATATGATAAAAATATAAATTCTCCCAAAATAAGTAAATGAATTTAATGCAGTTCCTATTGAAATTCCAACAAGATCAAGATGGTAAAAGAGAATTGGATAAATTTATCTTAAGTTATGTGATAAGTAAAGACTCAAAAATAGCAAAGAAAACTATGAAAATGAACAGAACAAGCATATCAGATAATCAGACTATCCTATAAAGACACTGCAATAAAATGTGGGGAAAATAAAGAACTACACTGAGAGAGTAAGTATTCTGGCTACATTATTAGGCATAGATATTTTTATTAAATAGTCATTTTCTTTATTCCAGGTGTTCACCCTCCCTTCTCCCCCCTTCTTTCCTCTTTATCTCTCTCAACTTTCATTTAGAATTTCTCATGTCTAGATTCAGTGGTATATTATATAGTTTAATTGTTATGTCCAGTTAAGCACCATGGCTATTTTCCATGCACAGAATAAAACCCTAAATCTGGTAGACATGGGACAGGAAATTTTTTTCTTTATGAAGGAATAACCTCTTCTAGGTGTTATTCTTCTAGGTGTTTAAATGGCAAAGTAAGTCAATCAAACTATAATTGACTCTAATTGGGACTCCCACAGGCTCTTCATCTTTTAAAAAGTACCTAAAGTTAAGAAGAGGTGAAAAATTCATCTATGATTTTAAGTATTAGAAAATCTGATTTTTGTAAGAAATTATCTCTGATTCTAAATCAGAAAATTAAATATATATATATATATATATTTTTTTTTTTTTTCTAAAGCATTAGTTAACACTAAACCAGAGATAGTCCCATATCTTAAGTCAATAGATGGGTCCTTATACCATTTTTTGACTGTCAACCTGATCTCTAAGAAATAATACCAAGTTATAAATAAACTTTATGTTTAGAGATCTAGGTAATACCACTTTTTCTTTCTTACAGACCCCAGCAAAAAAGGTTTGTTTTAGACCTGGAGATGACACTGTGCTCTATGGAAACAGATGCACTGGAAGTGGCAAATGTGGCAAGTTTCTTATTCACAATAATTAAAGTGTTGGCAAATAAGAGCTATGAGAAAAGGCAAAAGGGATTTGGGGTATTAAACTGTAAGCAGGGAATGTTGCTCAATAGCAGAATAGCATCTATAAGGACACACTGGTTTATAACATAAATGAGGATGATCACTTTGTTCACTATTCTTCCAAATGCACTTAAATCACCAGAGGAAGGAAAACGGACTGGTCTGTTATGTTTTAAGTGGAAGAGAGAGTTTTTAACATTTAGAGTCTAATGGTGATTCTAACACTCTGTATTTACAGTATCTGGTCACACAGGTGGTTCAGATAAATCTATTTGGAAGATATTAATGAATTTTCCATTTAATGTCTTTTATGACTTGGGCAAGATGATCTTGGACAAGATGATCTTTTGTGATCTTGGACAATAACTTAACTAACTCTAATCATGAGATGTTTGGTTGTTGATCTATAAAAGAAAACTGCAACACAAACACTTCTCAATATTTCATTATGATCAAAATCAGTCTACAGGGCTCAGACTACCAATAAACTCTGCTCTAAATTTTATCTAAACATTTTCTTAAACCTTGGTTTCATGGAACTTGGAAAGGCGAGTTGATCACTTCTGAATGCACAGCTGTAAATATCCCTTTGCATAAGCACATTAATGATCAAATATTAGGTTACCCTTTTGTGACATTTCCTGAGCTTTAATTTTTATTTAATTGAAAGTATGTTAGAACTGCTGTAACATTTAGAAGCATGGCTCTGGGAAGGCCATGCGCTCCTGCCTCCTTAAGTACATATTTATCCAGCAGGCTAACATTTTGAGACAACTATGGCAGCTGTTAACAAGATTTTATAGGTTTAATGTTGACACATGAAAATTTTAATTTATGCTCTATCAATTGTTGACATAGGTGATGATTACCAAAATAGAAAACAAATCAATTGCGTTTTTCAATTAAAAAGATGTACCATAGCATACAGTTTAACCAGATATTTTTTGTTCCTGATACTGTACTGTCTTCCACTTGTAGAGTTAGGGATATAATTCCTAACACTTTACTCGTAACTGGCCATGATATTCTTAAAACTTCATTCATAAGCAACACTGCAATTACACTTACATTTATTTCATTGCCTAATGTTTGGGAGAAAGTTTTAAAGTAATTTAGTCCTTTCACAAATATGTGAGGCACATATCAATATTTCCATTTGACAGAAGAGAAAACAATGCTTGTAAAAGCCACTAGCTCATCTATAGCAGGTTCAGGATTTGAACCCAGACTCTCCATCTCCAAGTCCAGTGCTTTTCCACTGTATACAATCATGTAGGATTGACCTATGTACACTACCATGTGTAAAATAGATAGCTAGTGGGAACATGCTATAAAGCACAGGAAGCTCAGCTCGGTGTTCTGTGATGACCTAGATGGATGGGATGGGGGATGGGGGTGGAAGGGAGGTCCAAGAGGGAGGGGATATAGATACATATATAGCTGATTCACTTCACTGTACAGCAGAAACTAACACAACATTGTAAAGTAATTATACTCCAATTTAAAAAAATGAAAAAAATAATAATAAGGGGGTGTCTAAGTCTGTTTAAATGAGCAACAAAGATTCATTTCTCACAGTTCTGGAACCTGGGAAGTCCAAGATCAAGCTGCTGGCAGAATTGGTGTCAGGTGGAGGTCCACTTTCAGGTTTACAGATGGCCACTTTCTCGCTGTAACCTCACATGGCAGAGTGCACAGGAAGCTCTCTGGGGCTTCTTTCATAAGGGTACTAATCCCATTCATGAGGGCTCCACCCTCATGACCTAATCACCTCCCAGAAATCCTCTTTCTTTACATACCATTGCATTGGGAATTAGGTTTCAACATATGAATTTGGGGGGACACAAATAACCAGTCTATAGCAGAGGGTGTGTGTGTGTGTGTGTGTGTGTGTTTCCTTGGAACTCTAGTAAACCTGCATATGTGTCTCTGGATCACATGCACAAACACCTTGAGTAATAAAAATATAACATTGCTAGGTAGGTACGTGCCTCTGAATTTTAATAATTTAGAGAACATCATAGCTCAGTATATACATTTAAAGACCCAATATATTCTGAATGACTTTCTTGTTGGTTCGGTTGTTTCTCAGCTTAACTATTGAAAATAATGTTTCCAACAAACAAACGTTGATCACATTTGCGTTACTCTGTCCAGATGTAACAACAGACTCTGTCTCTAGCCCACATTAAACCTCTTAGAATTATATGTCTTATAAAAATATGAGCAGAGAGAGAGCCTAACAGACCAATCCAAGAATGAAGCTAATTTAAAAAAAAGGAACTTGTAGCATTTAGGGATTTCTAACTGCCACAAAAAGTCCAGAGGTTTGGCTCACTAGAAGTGCTTTATTTAGTACAGGTGGTCCCCTCTCAAACATCCACTCACACCCAGCATGATTTTCCCCTTCAACTATTATTTTAAATATTTGTTTTTACTTTGTATTTATTTTAAAACATCTGATATACTATACATTCTAATATAATATACTATTATATATAGGCATTTAAAAAATTTTTTTGCCATTCTATCCATTATAATATCTACTACATAATTATTTATCCTGTTTTGTATTTTGTTCCAACTGCAGAATATAGGACAGCATCGGGTACACAATAAACACTCAAAACTATTTGTTGAGTTGATATGTTATGTGAAAGGAGGCTAGAAAATTATTCTCTCATTGAGAAGCATTATACACCATATGACTTTTAAATTGCCTTATTCTGAATCTTGTATACTGCTTACCATAGTACCATCACCAATTCTCATTTCATAAATTTCAAGCCAAAGGTCAGAACTGCTTTTCTTTCATCTACTCTCATCCTCAAATATGTTGAAGAAACTGTCAAAGGCAGTTCAAAAAGAGGGGAAAAGTAGACTGGTGAGGTTGTAAATAAAATTTTCCTCATTCATGTGATCTCTCATTAAAAAGGTCTCCTAAGCTTAGACCCATGAGCCAGGCTTAATTAAAGTTATTTGCTTTTAGCTTAGACTATGAATTGCCCCTTCTCATTTTGAGGTGTAATCCACCACTGACAGCATGAATGGAAATCTGGGGCTGTCTTCCCTAGAATTTGTCCCTTTGTCCTCAAATGAATCACTTTAATTAAAATAACAGTCTCTCTCTCTCTCTCTCTGCTACAACAATTTTTCCAAGTCTCAGATTTCCCTTGTATATTTAAAAATATTGCACAACAAACTCTTTTTATTTCCTCTAGAACAATCTTTTTTGTAAACATCTCTTCTTTTCTTATTATGACTGGGTATTTTAGTTGATGTCTTTGATTGATAAATATTAATACCACAAACAAATTTAATAGACTTCAAAGCAAAGGAAATAGCAGTGTTCTTCAATGCTTATTTCTTTTGGGCCTAATACAATGCTTGAGACTTAGAAGGACTAAGTTTATCACAGAATAAACTTTATGAATGAAAGGAGCAATGAATTATATGACCAATTATTTCCAAGACTGAGGATGATTTGAAATCATTGCAATGTAGTGAAGCTACTTTAAAAACAGACTATTTTAAATAAAATTTTTGTTTTATATATGATATCATGGTTGCTGAAAATAAGAGATGGTTAGATTTCATGATGACTTATTATGCATTCATTCTATCAAAAATATTTATTGAACCATGTAATACGCCAGACAGTGTGTTTAGTGTGCAATAGAGCAGTGAACAGACTGTCTCTCTCTTTAGCAATCATGTATTCTCATGGGAGAAATAGACATTAATCAGAAAATCACATATATCATGAAATATTTATATCTATGTTAAGCTATATGAAAGAAATAAAAAGAGTTTTATAATGAGAACCCAACCTCAACAGGAACTAGAGAAGGGTAGAGGAGAAAGCCTCCCTGGGGAAGAAGGATTTAATCTGAAGAAGAATGAGCTGTGTCACAATGAACAGGAAGGAGAAAAATATTCCAGGCAGAGAAAATAGGTGTGAAATGCCTGTGAGATGGCCCACTGGAAGAATGAAGGGCAGCAAGAAGAGAAGCAGGAAATGGGAATGTAGATAATGTAAACCAGATAATGTGGGTTAATGAGGTCATGTGAAAGATTCTGAATTTTGTTCTGAAACCAATGGCACAGCATTCACTGATGTTGTTTTTATTTTAAGATGGTTCCATTTTCTGTACGCAGTATGGGACTGAAAGGGAGCAAGAATGACAGTGAGGATAAGATTACTGCCACAGTCCAGATGATGGCAACTTGTGCTTTGGGAGTTTAAAGACTAGCTGGGGGATCTAAAGTGCCTAGAAAGACTTGGCTCATATGTGAACACTTTACTAAAGATGACAGCTTTGAGGAAATCAAATTTGGGGTAAGGATTAAATGTTCTGCTTTGAATATGTTAAGCTTGGCAATACTGTATGAAATCCAAGGGCAGATACCAACTAGACATTTTTATATTTACACACCAACACAAATATAGTCACACATGGGTCTGCAGCTGACATGAGGGACCCATACTGGAGGTGAAATTTTGAAAAGGAACAGCTTATAAGTAATATTTATAGCAAAGAAGACTGATAACTTGCAGGCAGAAGGGTGGAAGGAAATCCATGGATGAGCAACATCATAGAAAGCAAAGACAGCAAGTTTTAACAGAAGGTAACTCAATTGAATATGAAATGATGCTTGAGACTAGAGATGTGAATGGGCACCATCAATATTATCTTCATTTGATAAATGAATGATATGGGATTCAGGAAGAGTAAGTAACATGTCGAAAATTACATAGTGACATGGTCAAGATTTCACGTCAGTTGTTTTTGCTTTTTTACTATAAATTCTCATCTCACTACATTATGATATCATGATAATCTGGATACTAATATAAGGCAAATGAACTTATTTGCTTATTCAGACAGAATAGAAGAAAGAATAGTATAGTCAGAGCCTGGTCTCTGTAAGGTAAGTAGACAGATACAGGTGCATTGTTATTAGAAGGTGGCATTAGGGTTTCACCTGCCCTAAACTGGCCACCTTCTCTTGAGTAATCTGAAATTCTTATGGAAGTTCTAAAGGCTTGGCTCTGGAATTTCTTCTGTATTTGTCATTAAGGTACTTGTGGAACATGAAAATAGAGTCACACTAGAAGAGTAAAGAGAAGAAGAATCAAGAATCATGACACATTAGTTCTCCACAGAAAAATAACCTTCTGAGTTAGGGCCACCTTTGACTGTTTTATACAGAATAGCCACCTCTTTCCATCTCTCCCATTATCTTGCCACATTTTCCTTCATAAAATGTAAGCATTTTAAAAAATTTGTCTATTGCCTTCCTTGCTCACTAATAAGCCCAAGGAAGGTCAGAAATTTATTGTTACTCATTCTTTACTGAAAGCATCTAGCAGAAAGTCTACACATACTGGTCACTTGATAAATAAGTATAGAATGAATGAGTAAATGGATTATTAAGATAAACTTCAGAAGTGACCCAAGAATTATTCATCTGTATGAACCTTACAGGGTTTGAATGCTAGAATAACTAGAATATCTATAATTTGTAATAGGAAAGTATGTATCTCAGCCTGATGCTTGGAAAAAGTATAAGGTGCATGTGTTGGGAGAAGGTGAATGCCATTGTTTATTGAGAGATATCCAACGGAGATATCCAGTGGATACAAGGAATGTGAGTATCCCAGAAAAGAGAAATAAGCCTGGGTGGCAAGGATAGGTAATAGTTGAAAAAAATAAGCCCTGAGATAATGCATCTCCTCTTCATCTCCTTCTTATAAATAATAAGTATTCTCATTGACTTCATAGCAAGTCCCATTTTTCACAATCTCCTGTTCTTCCTTCTTACTAGTCTCTACCTTTCTACTACAAATGAGAAAGAATGAGGAAAATTCAGAATAGTTTATGTATATTAGGGTACAGCCCCAGGTAGCAGAACATAAAAAGGCACTAATCAGTCACATACATATGGGTACATTTAAGATTGGTTTTTCCAAATACCTGATTGCTTCTTTAACATATTAAAGACACACTTTACAACTTCTCTGTTTTATGAGTTTAGTATTCAATTTGTGTCTCTGGATTGAGGAATGGAATTTGAGATGTGTTGTCCAATCTTATTCAGGGAATTCAAAACCTCTAACATAAGAAATATCTTTAACTTTCCGTGCTGTGGTTGAAATTCTCCAACAAAATAAGGCATTTTTAGATGCAACTTAAATTCTTAAGATATCATCAGACTTTCACTGAGGAAAGGAAGTTAAGCACACATTACTTAGTATGGAAAAAACATTACATATACACACTCCCACATATAGGTACACCTCATTTTCTTGTGCTTTGTTTCATTTCGCAGATACTGCATGTTTTTTTATTTTTATTTATTTATTTATTTTTTAACATCTTTATTGGAGTATAAATGCTTTATAATGGTGTGTTAGTTTTTGCTTTATAACAAAGTGAATCAGCTATACATATACATATATCCCCATATCTCGTCCCTCTTACATCTCCCTCCCACCCTCCCTATCCCACCACTCCAGGTGGTCACAAAGCACCGAGCTGATCTCCCTATGATATGCATCTGCTTCCCACTAGCTATCTATTTTACATTTGGTACTGTATATAAGTCCATGCCACTCTCTCACTTCGTCCCAGCTTATGCTTCTCCCTCCCTGTGTCCTCAAGTCCCTTCTCTATAACTGTGTCTTTAGTCCTGTCCTGCCCCTATATTCTTCATAACCATTTTTTTTTAGATTCCATATATATGTGTTAGCATACGGTATTTATATTTCTCTTTCTGACTTACTTCACTCTGTATGACAGTCTCTAGGTCCATCCACCTCACTACAAATAACTGTTTCATTTCTTTTCATGGCTGAGTAATATTCTATTGTATATATGTGCCACATCTTTATCCAGTCATCTGTCAATGGACATTTAGGCTGCTTCCATGTTCTGGCTATTGTAAATACTGCTGCAATGAACATTGTGGTACATGACTCTTTTTGAATTATGGCTTCTCAGGGTATATGCCCAGTAGTGAGATTTCTATGGCTTCTCAGGGTATATGCCCAGTAGTGAGATTTCTGGATCGTATGGTGGCTCTATTTTTAGTTTTTTAAGGACCGTCATACAGTCCTCCATAGTGGCTGTATCAATTTACATTCCCACCAACAGTGCAAGAGGATTCCCTTTTCTCCACACCCTCTCCAGCATTTACTGTTTGTAGATTTTTTGATGATGGCCATTCTGACTGGTATTAGGTGATACCTCATTGTAATTTTGATTTCCATTTCTCTAATGATTAGTGATGTTGAGTATGTTTTCATGTGTTTGTTGACAATCTGTATATCTTCTTTGGAGAAAGGACTATTTAGGTCTTCTGCCCATTTTTGGATTGGGTTGTTTGTCTTTTTGATATTGAGCTGCATGAGCTGCTTGTAAATTTTGGAGATTAATCCTTTGTCAGTTGCTTCACTTGCAAATATTTACTCCCATTCTGAGGGTTGTCTTTTCATCTTGTTTATGTTTCCTTTGCTGTGCAAAAGCTTTTAAGTTCCATTAGGTCCCATTTGTTCATTTTGTTTTTATTTCCATTTCTCTAGGAGGTGGGTCAAAAAGGATCTTATTGTGATTTATATCATAGAGTGTTCTGCCTATATTTTCCTCTAAGAGTTTTATAGTGTCGGTCTTACATTTAGGTCTTTAATCCATTTTGAGTTTATTTTTGTGTATGGTTTAGGGTGTGTTCTAATTTCATTCTTCTACATGTAACTGTCCAGTTTTCCCAGCACCACTTATTGAAGAGGCTTTCTTTTCTCCAATGTATGTTCTTGCCTCCATTATCAAAGATAAACTAACCATATGTGTGTGGGTTTATCTCTGGGCTTTCTATCCTGTTCCATTGATCTATATTTCTGTTTTTGTGCCAGTTCCATACTGTCTTGATTACTGTAGCTCTGTAATACAGTCTGAAGTCAGGGAGCCTGATTCCTCCAGCTCCATTTTTCTTCCTCAACATTGCTTTGGCTATTTGGGGTCTTTTGTGTTTCCATACACATTGTGAAATTTTTTGTTCTAGTTCTGTGAAAAATGTCAGTGGTAGTTTGATAGGGATTGCATTGAATCTCTAGATTGCTTTGGGTAGCAGAGTCATTTTCACAATGTTGATTCTTCCAATCCAAGCACATGGTATATCTCTCCATCTATTTGTATCATCTTTTTTTTTTTTTTTTTTTTTTTTTTTGCGGTATGCGGGCCTCTCACTGTTGTGGCCTCTCCCATTGTGGAGCACAGGCTCCGGATGCACAGGCTCAGTGGCCATGGCTCACGGGCCTAGCCGCTCCACGGCGTGTGGGATCTTCCTGGACTGGGGCATGAACCCATGTCCCCTGCATCGGCAGGCAGACTCTCAACAACTGCACCACCAGGGAAACCCCTGTATTATCTTTAATTTCTTTCATCAGTGTCTTATAGGTTTTCTTGCATACATGTCTTTTGTCTCCTTAGGTAGGTTTATTCCTAGGTATTTTAGTCTTTTTGTTGCAATGGTAAATGGGAGTGTTTCCTTAATTTCTCCTTCCGAGTTTTCATCATTAGTGTATAGGAATGCAAGAGATTTCTGTGCATTAATTTTGTATCCTGCTACTTTACCAAATTCATTGATTAGCTCTAGTAGTCTTCTGGTAGCATCTTTAGGATTCCCTATATATAGTATCATGTCATCTGCAAACAGTGACAGCTTTACTTCTTCTCTTCTGATTCCTTTTATTTCTTTTTCTTCTCCGATTGCTGTGGCTAAAACTTTCAAAACTATGTTGAATAACAGTGGTGAGAGTGGACAACCTTGTGTTCTTCCTGATCTTAGAGGAAATGGTTTCAGTTTTTCACCACTGAGAACGATGTTGGCTGTGGGTTTGTCATATATGGCCTTTATTATGCTGAGGTAAGTTCCCTCTATGCCTACTTTCTGGAGGGTTTTTACATGAATGTGTGTTGAATTTTGTCTAAAGCTTTTGCATGTTTTTTAAATTGAAGTATAGTTAATTTACAATACTGTGTTAATTTCAATGTATAGCAAAGGGATTCAGTTTTTCAGATTTGTTTCCGTTATAGGTTATTATAAGATACTGAGTATAGTTCCTTGTGCTATACAGTAGGCCCTTGTTGTTTATCTATTCTATATACAGTAGTGTGTATATGTTAATTCCAAACTGCTAATTTATCTGTCCCCTGCATATTTTACAAATTGAAGGTTTGTGGCAAACTGTGTCAAGCAAGTCTATAGGTGCCTTATTTCCAACAGCATTTGCTCACTTTGTGTCTTTGCATCACATTTTAGTAATTCTTGAAATATTTCAACCTTTTTCATTATTATTACATTTGTTACGGTGATCTCTGATCAGTGATTGTGAAGCCTCAGATGATTGTTAGGATTTTTTAGCAATAAAGTATTTTTAATTGATATGTACATTGTATTCTAGAAATAATGCTATTTCATGCTTAATGGACTACTGTATAGCATAAACGTAACTGTTATGTGCACTGGGATACCAAAAAAATTCATGTCATTTATTTTATTGTGATATTCACTTGGTTGTGGTCTAGAAAGGACCCTGAAGTATCTCTGAGGTGTGCCTGTATATACAGAGTTTTCATGCACTCTTGAATACAGAGCCTATGCCATGAACCATTACCTAAAATGACTCTTAGTAAGTCTTATAAAGGTTACTGAAGCTTATAGATGCAAATTATCTTTAATATTATAAAATCTTATAGATATATAGAGAGATATAGATAGATATGGACATGGACATACATATATATAGACAAAGATATAGATATAGACATGGACATAGATAGGCATGGACATAGACGTAAATATAGATATGGATATGGATATAGATACAGATAGAGATATAGATAGACATGGACATGTCATAGCCATAGACATAGATATAGACATAGATATGGATAGATATGGATATAGATATGGACATACTAATAATCACAGACATAGATATATATATGGACAGATATCATGGAGTAGTAATTAAACCTTTGTGTGGTCACGTGACTGGCTTTTACAGTTCCTCTAAAACAGGGTTTCTCAACTACAGCATTGCTGACACTTGGGGCCAGATTTGTCGTGGGAAGCTGCCCTATTCATAGCAGGGTGTTTACCATCATCCCTGGCCTCTATCCACTAGATACCAGTTGCACCTGTTCCCCAGGTGTGATGACCAAAACTATCTCCAGACATCGACAAATGTCCCCAGAGTGGCAAAATCACCCCAGGTTGAGAACGATGCTCTAGAATAGTGTTTCCCAAAATGCTTCTCAGAGCCTCAGACTGAAAGTGTTTGTTTAAACATCAAGATCTCTGGTCGTCTCTCAACTAATTGAATCAGAATCTTTAGGGAGGAGGTTCTGAGAATCTGAATTTTTCGTAAGTAGGCTTGATGGTACCAAGGAAATTATAAGTTTAATATGCAAATATGCTGTGAGATAACCACAAAATAAATCTCAATTCCGAGGCAAAGTGAAGACAGTGATTCTATGAGGTCAGTATATATTTTTCTGATTCACAAATGCACAGAGTGAAAAATATTTACAGCTAAAAGGCATTTTTTATTGGATTTGCGATACATAATTAATATTGCACTCCAATGAGAATTGATTGGACTGCTAGCTAAAATGGCAACATTCTATCTATCATGTCACCAATTATTTCTATAGTTCTGGGCAGGTCTTAGTGCCTAACACAGAGTTAGCGAGCGGTAAATATTAGTCTCCTCTCTCTTTTTCCTTCCCATCCTTTTAAAGCACTCCATCAAGAAAAGTGGAGTGGCCTCTCTATTTCACAAGAAAGCAAATTAAAGGAAGATCTGATAATGCTTTGATAAACACAAATGTTACTTATGTTAATGGCCCACTATTATTATCCATATAATATTAGGAGTGTTGTTTCTTTTTTAAGATAACAGTCAAATTCCTGTTTTTCCTCCTTCCTCATGTGCTGCCTTCACACATAGTCCAGCTGTGGCATATGGTCAATTCTTGATTATCTGTGAATGGATTAGCTGTATTATAGATTATCCACATGCATTGTGAGCTGACTCATTATCCAGCTGAAAAGCTGCTAACACATCTGTCTTCTCCAACTCACACTGAGACTCCCAGAGAAGCTTTCCCCTTCTACCAACCAGCTCATACAACTCTGCTGATTTGTGTCTCCTCTGAAATAACCCAGCCTGTTGGAGTCTCCAGCCTAAGGGTTTGTGGGGAAAAGAAGTGGAAACAAGGTAAGACATCAGGCATGTTTCCAAATTCCCTTTCCTCTTCATGGAGAAGCCCATAAAAATTGACCTCTCTCCTACTATAAAAATAGATACATTTTGTTTGATGAAGCATGTTTGCCTCATCACTACACATACTGCTGTCTCCTGATAAAGAGTTAAATGGGGAAATACAAAAGGGAAGAAGACAGTTATGGGGATTTCAGAAAAACCTCCCAAAGAAAAATTTATACTTTATATAACCCACTGTGGTAACTTTAAAACATGTCTACAAAATACTTTGACACTCTTCCCATCAAAAGCCGAGCCTATAACCCTTCCCTTTGATTCTAGCTGACCTTAGTAATAGTCATCTAGATGAATATGGCAGACATGACATTAAGTGACTTTCAAGTGTAGCTCACAAAGGTGATGCAGCTTCTGCCTGAATTCTAGAAGACTCAGACAAGAGAAGTGAGCCACCATGGAATAAATCTGACTGCTCTGAGGCCACTATACTGTGAAGAAGCCCAAACTAGCTCATGCTGAGATATTACATGGAGAATACATGAGAAAGACAGAGATAACATGACCAACCAGCCCCCATCTCACTGCACATAAGTGACCCCCAGTTCGAACTACCAGCCTAACCTTTCCCAAATTCCTAAAACTGGGACAGATGGCAACATTACTGTCATTGCCATAAACCACTGAGTTTGGGGGTAATTTGTTGTTATCCAATAGATGGCTGACACATCCCCTAATACATCAACTTAAATACAACTTCTCATTATTGTTGCTTAAGAATCTGACTCTTCTGGTAGCAAAAGGTGTGTAAAGTCCCAGAGGCATATGTATCTCTCATTTATTTAGCAAGCATATGTTACCTCAGATGCTTTTCTAGGCAAGAGTGATTTACAGTTTAGCACACATAGTTCTACACTCCTGGGATATATAGAGCATAGAAGGGATACATACGTTAGGTGCAAATGAGTAAATAAATAAATAAATGAGAAAGAAAGAAACAGTGAGAACTATTAATGCAGAGAAAAAATATGTAAAGAGGTCACATACCAGGAAAATAGGACTTCCTCTGGATTGAGGGCAGGGAGGGTAGTGGGTCAACTTTATTCTCTAACTGTTCAATGTAATATCTTGATATCTCTGGGGTATATATCATTTCAAAGCTCAGCAACATGATAGAACACTGAATAAGGCTATACATAGAATGCATTCTGTAAATGGTGAAATCTTCAAGGTTCTATGTGCCCTGGGATCTTAAGTTATTAAACAAATCTTAACCAATTAGGAAATGAAAATAAACAAGATAAACAAGAGAATAAACCCTTTTTCTTAAATCAGATTTGGACCCCAGTCTCCAACAATGTGATGATTGCTTTGCTTCAGGACAGTGACAAAAACAGTCATTGACTTACTGGCACTTTTGTACCATCTGTGTTCACGCTCCTTCTCATTAGTGCCTAGCAGCAAGAGCTTATTTGTTAAATAATAAATTTAATGAACCTCTACTATTCTAAACACTGTGAGGGAAGGCAAAATAAGACAAGAGAAAAAAAAAGGCAAGGGTTTGCTCTTCAAAAATTTATATCGTGGAAATATACAGACTATTGCCCAAAAGGTCTATTTACGTATTCTGTAGGAGTTTATTAAACACCTACTTAGGGACCTATTATTAGATGCTAGGTACTGTAAGAGACAGCACTATCAGATACTGTCACTGCTGTCAGACTCTTTTTTTTTATTTAAAGGATTAAGATAACTTATCACATAATTTCATTCCAGTTTGCTTTCCCAACACAAAGTAACCATGTTTCAGGAGAAGTTAAACTTTTACTCACACACAGTTTATCTTCTTATTTTTTAAATTATTCCTATTAAATTACTTTTTTTTCTTTTTATCATTCCTATTAACAATATTATAGATGATTTGCAACTATAAATTTCAGTAACCTTTTTGGGACTTACTAAGAGACATTTTAGGTAATAGTTAATGGCACAGACTCTAGATTCTACAATGCATGGGAACTAAACCTGTGATCTAGCTTTTCGGCCACATGCACATTTTTAATCTCTCTGTGCCCAAATTTCATCACTTGTAAAATGGGACTACCAACAAATGCCTTTGACCTCATGTTTAAGGAGTAAAATGAAAGCATTCAGCACAAGGCACTGCATATATTAAACACTTGATAAAATATTACCATAAAATTATAGTGATTTTGTTTTATTTGGCTCTCAAAACACCTTTTTCAGGTACATAAATATAGATTATCCTCATTTTATAGAAGATGGAAGTTGAGACATTACATTATTTGCCTCTGGCCACATAGTAAGTCGAATAGTTGGTATTCAAACTCCCAATGTTCTGATTCCATATCCAGATGTACTTTTATAATTCCTGAGATTTATTATTCTTCTGAAGATTTCACAACTGTCTCATTTAGTGCTATGACTAGAAATAATGTAGGAATAAATTATTCTTCTCTTTTCCTCATCCCTCACATCCATGAAATAAAGCCTATCAACTCTAATTCCAAAATTTATTCTGATCTATCCACTACTCCCCCTCTGTACTACTGGACATAACCTGGACCAAGCCATTATTATGTCACAATTGGACATTAGCTAGAGTCAACTCACCAGTCTTTTGAGGGCACGCTTTCTCTACTTCTCCAAATATAATACAAACAAACCCCTTATTGTGGCCTAGAAAGTTTGTTACAAAATTGTTCTGCCCACTACTCCTCTTCACCTCTCAGTACCCTATCCCCTTTGCCCAAGTCAGTAGCCCTGAGACTCATTGGTCTTCTTTCTACTCTTAGCTTAATAAGTTTCCCTGCCTATCCAGAATGGTCTTTCCTCCCATCCCAGCATTTCCTATGACTGGATCTTACTTGGAATTTAGGAATAAACTCAGAACCAACTCTAGTGTGAGGCTGCTCCTGTCCCTGGCCACACAGTCCAAATTAATCTCCCCCCACAGTCACATGCTTCTGTTTTACTTTCTTTAGAGTACATACCACACTATAAAATTATCTGTTTTGACTGTATATTTCCTTGTTTATTTTTCTCTCTTTTCCTCCCCTAGAATGTAAGCTCTAGAAAACTCATTCACCTTGTTCATTACTGAATGCCTAACTTGTAAAACAATATGAGGCACAGACCAGGCCTCCAGTCAATACTTGTTGAAGTAATGAATTAACTGTACTCCCTGAAGCTTTTTTGAGTCTAAGAGTCCACTTAAGAATACACATGTCCTGCAAAGTTGGTGTTTCCCAGGAGTAAGATACCCATTTGAGTGATTCTCACAAGAGAGAAGGTCCACAGAGACAAAAGGCATTAGCATACCAATATTAGTAAACAGTACTGCTTACAATAATAAGAGCAATAATACATTGAATGTTTACCAATTACCCAACGTGGTTTAAGGGAAATTTACATATGTCCTATCATTTAATCTTTACAACAAAGCTTGAAGCAGACATTAGTGTGCCTATTCTACAGATGGAAAACTAAGGCTCAGAAAAGCTATGTCTCAAAGTTACCCTACCAACAAGTGATAAAGACAATATTTGAACCCCATTTTATCTGGCCCCAGAGACACATTCCTTACAGAATCTCCTGTGTGGAGCAACCTGCTGTCTTTTGAATGTCGGCTTATTATTTTCAATGACAGATAATCTTGCTAATTCCATGAAAAGGATAAAAAAGCTGCTGCACTATCCATCAGCTATGTATCTACTTTTGAAAACTGGTAGAAATGGTTCTCCCTGGATCAAAAACCACCACCAAAGTCCTTATTATTCCTATAGTTTTAAAGTCCAGTGTAGTCACAGAAAGATTTAGGTTTTGTTTTGCTACAAGGTTTCATTTCAGGGAATACAAAGACAGACTGAAAGCCTATGTCTCAACACTGATCATGTGGCACATGGACACTCTGATGGGAAGAGAGGGAGATGAGAGTGGAGTCTGGTAAGGCGCTTGTGTCATCCAGCTTGAGCAGGATGAATGAAAGGGGCCTTACAAGGTTGAACACCCATAACTGGGGTCAGAACACTGGATTTACTACTATTTTCCATTCACTGAAAGGCCCTCTCCTATGGTTTTATTTCATTTTCAGCTTCTTGTATTTTAAACACTGAGTGAAATGCAAATGTGACATTTAAACTTTTAAAGGGACATTGAAAATGAACAGCTATGAGTAGAGTGTATTTGGTATGGATTGGTGGAGTGGAGAGGAGAGAAAAGGTTATTACATGCGAAGGAAACTTAACTGAAGAAGAGGCAGAAAAAAAAAAAAAAAACACACAGGGCTTCCCTGGTGGCGCAGTGGTTGACAGTCCGCCTGCAGATGCAGGGGACACGGGTTCGTGCCCCTGTCTGGGAAGATCCCACATGCCGTGGAGCGGCTGGGCCCGTGAGCCATGGCCGCTGAGCCTGCGTGTCCGGAGCCTATGCTCCGCAATGGGAGAGGCCACAACAGTGAGAGGCCCACGTACCGCAAAAAAAAAAACAACACAAAAAACAGACTAAGTTACTCATATAAATGAGAAAACAGAATGACTATAGAGGGTATTGAATATGAATCTTTTCCCTCCTCAAGTTATTTTAAAGAAATCACATGTTGGGAAAGTCTAAGAATTTTATCTTAGCCAGGAAAATATAGATGGGCCCTTTTCCTGAGTCGATTGCTGAGATGGAGAGGGTTTATGGGGGAAAATCTCAATTGCTTCTTACAAATAATATTTTAATTCTCTGCTACTAATTCAAGAAGACATTAACAATGCTGCATGTTGAGGTAGGGGAGAAAGTTTGATACTCATCAGTGACCATTATAAGTAGAAAATATATGCATATATTTACATTTACAGAAAACATCTGTGAAGTTCCTAAAGTGAGAGAAGAGACCTGTATAAACCAAAATAGTATGCAAATAGTTGCATAAGGCAGAGGATACGTGGCAGCAAAGTAGTAGCAATAATTAAAATCTCCTGTGAAGGCAGTGAGACCAGAAAAGTCCAGTGATTTATCCAATAACCATTGTAAAAGAAGTTTCACAATGAATAGGGGTTGGGTGAATGGGAAGCCAGGACTATCCAGTCTGGGGGGCATTTCCATAGATGGAAGTATGGCCAATAGTCAGCACTGCATGTTAGCTTATACTTAATTGAGGGGATGAAAAGCAACTCAGAAAGAAGATGCTACTCAGACACTCCCCCTCTCAGAATGCCTTATGAACACCCATATTTGACCATTATCTGTCTATGAGCTTTAATGGTCTGCTAGAATTCTAGCATAGGCTCTCTTGTTCATGCTCCCTCTCCCTCTTCCTCTGTCTTCCTCTCCCTCCACCCTCCCCCACTTAAGTAAAGTGAAAAGTGTGCTGGTTGGATAGATTAAGACAAGAGTTATTGGGGATGGTACGAAGAGGCTGCTAGGTTGAGGCTAAGAACATAGTTTTTCAAGAGGTCACCTTCTTTTTGAGAATCTCAGCCTTTTTGTTCTTGGTCTCATAAGAACTCATTAAAGACACAATTGAGAAAATTACTGGAGATTTGAAGTTCAAATGTAACACATACATTGCAACAATCTCCCCTGGCGTGGCTGGCATTCTGCCTTCCCCACAAAAGAAATTACAGGAACAGTAGAATCGGGAAAGTACCAGCCCTGTTCTTCTTTAACAGCCTCTCAAAAGATGCTGCCAGTGATGTTCTGCAAACATCTGGAAGTGATATGGCATGGCTGCAACATAAACCACATGTCTTTGCATAAATATCACTGTATCATGAGCTGCTTGGGGGTCAAGTCCTTGGTCCGCTCATTGCAATGTCATGAGAGAATGGAAACTTAGGTCACAGAATATGTGACACTCTTACTTAGAATGCCTGTGGCTGCTGGACCAGTTGTTTTTGTTGGGATTCAAAATGGCCCAGCCCAGCTTCAAAGTCATTAATGATGTAGCCTTTCATACTACTGTCTACTCCTCAAAAATATGCTTGCTGTTATTTCTTCCAGGAAAGACACATGTAAGTCCATCATCTCATTTTCCCTTAACTAACATCCTAGAAGTTGTTGACATCTTTTTCGTGGAGAGGAAAATTGGGTCAAATAAGAAGTAGTGACCTTGCCAAATTTCATCCTTTACAACAGTGAGTCATGTTATCCTAATCATTCAGGTATATCCATAAATCAGCCTTGGGCCCCAGAATTCTATAGGGAAATGGATAGCAAGTACCTAACACATGACCACGCCAATGATTTTTTACTTCTCAGATCAGAGACCTGGCTAATGCCTCCTGATACCCCAGTGCTTGGGCCCAATCATTTTAGATCGATGTAGAGAATGTTAATGAGCTCTACCTCTGAGGTAGTTGCTAGGCTGGTGATAGAGATGGTCAATGTCCACATGTTTTCCTTCCATGTGGAGGAAATGTCAATAATTTCACATTTCTGACCTCCTTCCACTCCTCACTGACCACTTCCCATGAGTGGAGAAGTTGATTAATCTGACTGATGCATTTGGAAGAATTGGGCCATGCATAACCTAGTCACTTTTGCCTCACAGCTCCTGAAAGTTAGTTCAGCCTTTATCACATGCAGCATATTATTTTTTCTTCGGTGCCCTCCTAAAATTTCTACATGCAGGACCTCACCTGAGGAAGTGTGGAATTTTACATCATGTCTTGTGACTAAGTGGTTAAGTCTGACTACTTTTGAGTCTCAATATTAATAAGCCTACGTTCTGACAATGTAATATACCAACTTTACAATATAAAATTGGTATTTTGGTTCTGAATTAGTTTGATATGGTTGCCATAACAAAATACCACACTGGGTGGCTTAAATGACAGAAGTTTATTTTCTCACAGTTCTGGAGGCAATAAATCCAAGATCAAGGCATCAGCAGGTCTGATTTCTCCTGTGGCCTCTCTCCTGGTTTTCAGATGACCACCTTCTCTTGTGCCCTCACATGGCCTTTTCTCTCTGGGCACATACCACTGATGTCTCGTCCTCTTCTTAAAAGGAAACCAGTAATATTGGGTTAGGGATCAAACCTCTGACCTCATTTAATCTTAAATAGCTCTTTAAAGACCCTATCTCCAAATATAGTCACATTCTAACATACTGAAGGTTAGGACTTCAACATACAAACTTTGTAGGGACACAATTCAGTCCGTAACAGATTACCATTGGCCTTTTTCCCAGTTCTTTCCAAATATTATGTTCAGATAGGATAGTACAGGTAAGTCATTTTGGAGACCTTAGTAGCCTTACAGCAGTACTTTTCAACCTTCTTTTCATTATTCCCCTAAGGACCCTTCTGTGGCCCTATGGAAGGCCGTAAGATCTAACATCTGAGATATTTTGGTGCTAAGAATCAACACTTGCCGTCTTGGGGGTGGTCTTGCCTGCAGTAGTGATTTTTTAAAAAGGAGGAATAGAGTGCAATCACCAAGTAAATGATAAGACTCATTCTAGAGGCCCTCGTCTCCCAAGGCAGTGCAATGAGATCTGAACTCTGGAGACCTTAGAGTGGGATTGTCCACACTCGTGGAGGATAAAAGGGGTTTCCTCTAATGGGCAGAAGCCTGAACTAAATAAGTAAAGGCATGTTTCTATCTCTTTGTCCATAATACATCACCATATTTTAAGGGTATATTTGGGGTTGATTACCTGACTTAAAAATAGACTACATGGCATATATAAAATTTCATTTTATAAGGTCTAGGTGAATAAGACACTTCAAAGTAGCATGTAACTATCTTCCAGAATAGCTGAAACTAAGACATGAGATGCTCACGTGACTCTTTATTGGGAGAGAGAGCCCATATGAATTAAAATACCATGAACAGAGAAAAACAAAGGGATTTTCAAATATGAGCCCCAAATCAAAACACAGGAATCCCTAACTATTGATGCCGACATGCTGTTAGTTGCTTCTCACATGGGCTACTTTATAGAGCTCTTCTGGGTAAGTGCTACACAGACATATTTATTCAGTAAAAGCTAATTGATAGTTCTGGTAATAACAGAAAAGTATAACAACAAAAACAACAGAAGATCAGCAACAGCAGACCTTTCAGAGCATTTGTATGCCAGACATGGGACCAAACATAATCTCATTTAATACTCACAGTAACACTAGGAGGTAGATGCTATCATCCCACTCTCCTCCAGAGAAATTCCAATAAGGTTTCACAAGGTAACTTATTCAACGTCAAATCTACGTCTACCTGATTAAAGAGTCTGAGTATTTCACCACTAACCATCTGGCTGCTACTTGCTCCTAATTCCTGGATAGAGATAAACAAAACTAATCTTCACAATGCCAATACCACTCTTTTCTCTTATATTGTGTCTTTTTATACCGCAAGAGGGGTGTCTCTGAGAGTTGTCCTCTATGTATATTCTCAAATTAGAGAAGGAGAAATGCACCATTTGGAGAGGAATTGTGGCCAGAGCAGAGCTGCAGCATGAACTATATCATCTAAAAAATTATTGTGCCCTTAGAACACCCAACCCTCTGAAGCAGGTATCATAGGTAACAATTCCTACCTTACAAATGAGGACACCAAGAACTAGGGACTTCAGTGATTTATCCAAGGTCATATATCCAGATAGAAGCATCAAAGAGAACAGATAACCTCTGATTCTACATTTGCTGCCAGATTCACTACTTTACACTATTCCTATGAAAGGAGATAATCTTATTCTCCCCTCCTGCACCAACTGTATTTCCCCCACCTTCCCCTGCCCTCACCACCCTACTGCCTCACCACCATTGTGGTTTTAAAGTTTGTAAGTCATTTAGAGGAGATCAACTTCTCCAGCAACCAGACACTCTTCTGCTAAACAAGCCTGCAGTACATAAGACACAGAAAGGATTTACATCTTTTACTCTCTTCCAGCAGATATTACTTATCTTGAACTGCCACCAGAGTCTCGTCTATGTGATGTGCGTGACAGTGAAGAATAGCTTTTTGCTGCATTGCCCGGCTTCCATGGGTAAAAGAAATCAGGAGTCCTTGTTTGACGAAATGAATATTCAGCAACATCTCAAGGAAATCTTGGCAAGGAGGTTGATGCTGTGAGACCTAGTCTTAGGAGCCGTGAAAATGACCCCTGATTCACTGAACCTTTGCAAAGATTTTGTGGAGTTTCGTCAAAGAAACAAACAAAAAAAACCATGAGAGATGGATTATTTAGCCTTCCTTAATACCCCTGTAGGCCAAATCTTTCCCAGTAAAATTGTCCTTGAATTATACATCTTGTGAGAAATTTTTGTTTTTAACTTGGTCCTTTAAAACTTTGAATCAATTGTAGGGACTTGAATCAATTGTAGGGACTTCCTTGGTGGTGCAGTGGTTAAGAATCTGCCTGCCAATGCAGGGGACATGGGTTCGATCCCTGGTCCAGGAAGATCCCACATGCCGCAAAGCAACTAAGCGTGTGTGCCACAACTACTGAGCCTGCGAGCCACAACTACCAAGCCCGTGTGCCTAGAGCCCGTGCTCCACAACAAGAGAAGCCACTACGAGAAGGCCGTGTACCGCAACAAAGAGTAGCCCCTGTTCGCCGCAAGTAGAGAAAGCCCGCACACAGCAACAAAGACCCAACGCAGCCAAAAAATAAAAAATCTGAATCAATTGTATCTTGCAAACGAAACTGTAAGTAATGAGTGATCATTACAGATGGTTGCCAGATATATATCTTAGCAGTGCCTTGTATGCAACGGACTGTCAAAAGTGATATTTCTTATTAATTGTATTGCTCATTGTAGGTATACATATCTTTTTCTTTTGTCTCCACAACACAGCACATCCGAGTGTTAGAGAAGATGTCTACATTGTATAGTGTACCTGAGGTGCAATTAAAAATCTAGCTTTTAAATTTGTCTTTATAGTCCTTAGCACAGAGTTGAAGATAGTAACTAATGGAATTATTTGCAAACAGATTCATAAGGAATATCTAGACATTCTCAAATTTAATAATTAAAGTTACTAAATATGAAAGAGATCTGGTTGATTTAGCAGAACTGGTTGAATTGAGGTCAAAATATACTTTTCTTCACAATTTTGATAATATGTTTGAACAAGGTCCTCTCATTTTATTGCAATATTTGACTATCAGCAATAGGAAATGTTTTAAAATTGTACAAAAGGGTCAATTATACTGATGCCAGTTTAATATCATTGGATCATGTGCAAAAGAAATTATTTTGTACTTTTCATTTTAATAGAATGACTGACCTCTAAATCCAGTTTTATTTAAGATTAGAATTTCTTCTGAACGAGATATAAAGTGGAACTGAACTCAAGAATTCATTCCTGGTAATGAACATTAGTTCAAAATCCTACTTTGACATATATGAAAATGTGTTAAAAAATAAAACACATTTGATAGGCACACACATATTTTTTCAACATAAGCATAAGTATGGTGGCAAGTACTAACATAACATAAACTATTTTGAGGGTTTTAGTCACAGCACATATGTACTTTTTTCTTTCCTTCTACTTCAACATCAAATGCTAGAAGTGTAAGATCCACTTTAGAATAAATCAAGGGAATATGGGTATATGTCTCATTGTGAAATATATGTATTCTTAAAACATTCAACATAAATCTACTATCTATATATTTTCCATTCTAAATGCACATGGGAAGCTCCTGCACATGGTTCATCTTTAGGTCAACTCTTCACATGGAGGAACAATGGATCCAAGAGTTCCAGACTAATCCCACACCATTTGAGGAACAGAGAGTTCCAGTGAAAAAGCAAGTATTTCAAGCAGCAATAGCGAGCACTGTTCCATATTAGGGATGTATCCATCCATCCATACAGCAGTGCAAAACTAACTGTGATGTCAATTCCAAACAAGTTGCAGGGCTAAGTGTAGGGCAGACCTGCAAAATAAAACATGGGTTGGATTGATGAAAGAAGAGGAAACTAAATACAGCTGACCCTAGAACAACACGAGTTTGAATTGCACGGGTCAACTTATATGTGGATTTTTTCAATTTACTACAATTTATTTACTACACTATTTCACAATGCATAGTTGGCTGAATCTGCAGATAAGGAGGAACCTCAGATATGGAGGGCTGACTATATATTATACTTGGAGTTTCAACTGCAAAGAGGGTCAGTGCCCCTAACTCCTGCGTTGTTCAAGAGTCAAATCAGGGGAATTCCATGGTGGTCCAGTGGTTAGGACTCGATGTTTCACTGCCAGGGGCCAAGGTTCGATCCCTGGTCGGGGAACTAAGATTCCACAAGCTGCCGAGGAGTCAACTCAAATGGTCAAACAGCCAATGTTTGCCTCCTACAGCTAACATATCTGAATCTCTAGTGGTTTGACCATGGTATTTGCATTTTTAACAGATCTTCCTGGTGATTCTTATTGGATTAAACTGTAAAAATCATTCTTCACGTAAGGTCTCTGCATCTCTATAAGCACTCTGAATATTAAGATTAGTAAACATATTGCTCTACCCAATGTGGGTGGACATCATCCAATCCACTGAGGGCCTGTAGAGATTAAAAATTAGGCTAAGAGGGACTTCCCTGGCAGCCCAGTGGTTAAGATTCCGTGCTCCCAATGCAGGGGGCATGGGTTCAATCCCTGGTTAGGGAACTAAGATCCCACATAACGTATGGTGCGGCCAACAACAAAAAAAATTAGGCAAAGAAAAGAAAATTTTACTCTCTCTGCCTGAAACAAGGTGGGATATTGGTCTTCCCTGTCCAGGGACTGGGAACCTACACCATCTGCTGGTAGGTTCTCAGGTCTCTGGACTCAGACTGGAACTATACCACTGGCTTTCTTGGTTCTCTAGATTGCATACAACATATCATGGGACTTCACAGCCTCCATAATCACAAGAGCCAATTCCTCATAATAAATATATAAATATATTTATTTATTTATTTTACATAAACATTTTTATGGAGTATTATCTATTTATAATAGATAAATATATATATGTGTGTGTATATATATATATATATATATATATATATATAGAAAGAGAGAGACAGAGAGACAGAGAGGGAGAGAGAGAGAGAGATGGGAGAAAGAGATTAGTTCTCTATTGGTTCTGCTTCTCTGGAAAATCCTGACTAATACATCGCCCTGTTTTAAGAACGCTCTTTAATTACAGTAAGTGCCCTGCATATGAACGGGTTTCATTCTGAGAGCACGTTCGAAAGTCCAATTTGTTTTTAAGTCCAATAAAGTTAGCCTAGGTTCCCAACTAACACAATCAGCTATATAGTACTGTACTGTAATAGGTTTATAATACTTTTCACACAAATAATACATAAAAAACAAACACAAAAAATAAAGAACACATTTTTAATTTTACAGTACAGTACCTTGAAAAGTACAGTAGTCCAGTACAACAACTGGCATATGGGGGCTGGCATCGAGTGAACAGGCAAGAAGAGTTACTGACTAGAGGAGGGAGAGGAGGTGGGAGATGGCAGAGCTGAAGGACTGTCAGCAATAGGAGATGGAGGGCAAGCTGCAATTTCCCTCACACCTGATGTTGATAGAATGCACGTTTGCATCTTGAAAGTTCACAACTTGAAGGTTCGTATGTAAGGGACTCACTGTATTGAGTTTTAATTAACTGATTTCTACAAAAAGCTTTTGTTCTTTCCGATGACCTCTGCAAAATGCTAGTTGTGGCTGTGAGATTCTGTTGTCTCTCTCTCTCTCTATCCTATTGTATTCTCTCTATCTATCTCTGCATTTGCATTTGTGTTTGCTCATGTAGATGCTTCCTCTGATGAAACCACCACAACCTTCTTCATTTTTTTGTTGATGATTTGGCTACATTTGTCCATGGTGGAAAAGAAAGAGAAGTTGAGGATGACTTTAGACAAGAAAATTGCCAGCTCTTTCAAAAATATTCTAAAAACCAGACCCACCAATGAGCCTGAATATAGGCCACATGCAACTTCTGGCCATGACCTTCAACATCCTCCAGAAAAGTTAACACAGAACCAAGCACATTACTCTTTCATTACATTAAATTCTACCATGTGGATTCTTCTTGTTTTAACAGATATTCTCTCTTAGTCCATCTCCTTCTACATACACCATATATTCAGTGCTTGACATATTCTTGACACAGTAAGGCCCTGTGGTTGTAAGTTGGATTAGGTGGGGTCCTCTCTCAGTCC
This sequence comes from Phocoena sinus, assembly GCF_008692025.1. Taxonomy (NCBI): domain Eukaryota; kingdom Metazoa; phylum Chordata; class Mammalia; order Artiodactyla; family Phocoenidae; genus Phocoena; species Phocoena sinus. Next base: position 37,404,855 of record NC_045781.1, read on the forward strand.
GTTATAGTCGTCAATGTTATGAATGGTAACAGATAAATCAATACGTTACTATTGTGTTATATTAAAAGGGTCCCCAATTGCTCCTGAAGACCTGAGAATATTTTCACAAAAAGAACATAGATTTAAAGAAAAAGCAATGATTTACTAAGTGTAAAAGTAAAGGACATTACATACCAATGAAACAGTAGGCATTGAGGGAAAGAGATATGGAAATGCATGATATTCATCATGAAGCGTATGTTTCTCAAATATTTGGCTAGAGGAGGGCAAGTGATATGGGGATGGTTAGATGGGAGAAGGTGGAGCTAGAAAGAAATGTTTAACAAACCCTAATAAGGACCATAAATATCCACTGGACATTTTTAGGCAAGGGGTAACATCAGATATGTAATTTTAGAAACATACTTCTAGCATCATATAGCAGATTAAAGAGGTTGAAAGAAAGAGAGAAAGAAAGAGAAAGGGGGGGAGGGAGGGAGGGAGGAGGGAAGGAGACTAAATGCAATAATTGCTCAATAATTCAAGCAAGATTTGGTGAGATCTGAAGGAAAGTACTGGCAGGAAGGCTGTCATGATAATTTGAATGTGTAAGATAAAATGTTTAGGGCTTTGAGGCTGATCGGACGTAATGGTGAAGGAGGAGACGGGGTGAGGATGACACTAGGGCTTCAAAAGTAAGTGATCTGAGAGAAAGTTGAGCCAATAAACCATATTTAATCTTTTAATTTCTATTGGCTGTTCATGTTGTAACATATGCTAATTATTAATGGCACAGATTCACAGACTAATGAATGCCACACAGACTAGGCTACTTTACCAAATTACAATTTTTAAAAATTCCTATGATTCTACTGCTTTTCACTTTGACAATGAGAATTCTCTGAAGCACATCGTAGAGGGTTTTTTTTTACCTTATGAATAGGTTTCCTAGGAGGCTTTTTCTGAATTAATTATCTGTGTCATCTCATTGATCCAAAGAACTTTATATTTAGTGACCATAACTATGTACTTGCTGGAGAGACATCTTCTGCACAGCTATACATCAAAGGCCAAACAGGCAACTGAGCTTCACTCAGCTTTTCTAGTAAGGAATTACTACAGAGATGAGAAGAGTGTAAGCATGGCAGTATATTTTAATTGATAATTTTTTTATCATTAATTATGGAAATTGGGAAATTAATCTTATCAGCTTCCGAATGACCCTTTGAAGGTATTTTCATTTCTAGGTTTGATATACCCTCACCTCACTAATGCACATCACATTTCATTTCATACTTATGTTCTTAGCACTGTAATTTTATGTCGAGGCTTGTGATAGCAACATTTTCAATCCCTGCTCTTTAGAGATAAGGGACAATAAGACTCAGAGATAAATTAATTTTCCCAAGATCACACAAAGGAGAATTTTAAATAAATAAAGAGAATAAGTGGACAATTAAAAGTGGGTCTAGGGCTTTGCCTTCTAAGATCTATGACAAAACATAGGGATCTCTCTAATGAATTGGAGAGACATTTACGTCTAGGATATTAAGCTTCAGCCATGGAGTACGTTTCCATTGGAAAAGTTCAGCAAAGATGAGTTTTAAGGGCCAGGAAAGAAGTCATTATCAGAACAACTTTCCCCAGAAAGGAGTAAGTAGATCCATGACATAAAGCTGACAAATTGATTCTAGGTGACCAGTTCATTCAAACTACAAATAGTATGTGTGAGCTAGTTTGAGAAAGTGATCTGAAGAAGACCCAGTGGACCAAAGGAAGAATCCATACATAGGAGGAATGGCTCAGAAGGAAACTCAAGGTTGGCAGAATGCTGGCTACCTCATCCATGTCTCTGTTTTTGGAGTGATCCCATGAGCATCCTGAAGTCCTGAATTACGTGGTCTTATAATGGCAGACTGGTGAGACCCAATGGAAGTCCTAAGGCCCGCTGCTTATTACTAGTTTACTGAGAACTTCTTTAAATGTTATCTTACTTCTAAGTAATGAGGTTGGGGTGGGAAAAGGAAGCCTGTAACTCAGGTTTGTATTGATGTCTTCTTTCCCCTTTTTTCTTTACCCACATCCCAAAATAACAGTATCACTGAATTCCTATTTTCAAAAATAACTCAAATTATTTTTGAAAATAATTATCCAAGAAAGGGATCTCAGAATAACTAAATACAAATTTTCAGGGTCACCAAAATGCCCTGGAACCCTGTCACTCCTTCAACAGATTGTGTGTAAGTGTGTGCATATGTCTATGTTATGTGGATGTGTTATAACCACGCTCTTTCTGACTGTAGCTCAGAAAATACATGAAAGATAGTGATAAAGCTGCTGGTTTCTTCACCTTCCATGGTTTGGTGCATAAGAACAATTTGAGACTTCAAGGTATCAAATAAATGAGTTTCCAGGTTGCTATCCCCTAGAAACTAATTGAAATCACGTGCTTTTTCCACATAAAGAACAGCTTTGACAGGGCTTCTAAAAATGAGAAGCGGGAAGTAGCACTCTATTCCTTGTGGTGCTCCACAGTTCAGCTATGGACTCCAGAGTGACTCTAATGATTGCAGGTTTAGTGAAGAACAAATCGTATAAATAACACAAAGTTCAAAATAACTTTCAGCTTGGCTGCCTTGAATTATGCAGAGTAACTAGGGTATTGTTTCACTTTGGCGCTGGGGTTTCAAATGAGATTGCAGGGACCCCCTCCGACGCAAGAAGCAGGATGAACACTTTACAATAACCCAGGAATTCTCCGACACTCAGTCAGCTTGCCAGTTTCCCCACAGAGTGTGTTAACCAACCAGAAAAACCTAACACAGAAAAGCTTAAATTTGAAATTGTGGCCCTGTGGTAAAATCTGTCAATGCTCGCACTACCTACATTGGCTATGTTCATGTGAAAGGGTGATGTCACTCCCTCCCCGCAACCTCAACATATACTTACTCCCACCATAATGTTTCCCTTAGAATGCACCAAGATTCACCCAGAAAATGTTTCAATATTCAGTACTGTTTTATCAAAGTCATTTTTAGACAGTTTCACTAACTTTAAGAACAAGAAATCTTAATTTTAAAACAGTGGCAGCACATAATAGCAATGTTTTACAGCATAATTACTGCTGTTCAAAAAAAAAGTAAAACCAAAACAAACAAAACACATATGTCATCAAATACCTGATTTTTAAGGAAAGCCTTTTTGAAAGAATTAATATGTATTATTTTAGAGAACACTGAAGCCTAGCGACGTGTTCATTAAAGTAGCAAATTAAACAAGAGTCTTCCTCTTCATGAGCTACATCTTTCTCCCACCAAATTTATCCCTTCTGAAATGAAATTCCAAGTAGATGCTGTTTTTTTCTAAATATTCTTTTATGGTTCATTAAGTGCAACAGATAAAGCCCAAACTTTTTAGCGCTCACTTGTTCAGTCTCATCTTCTGATATCCACCCCTACATTCTCCTATATGCCTCCTACACTCTCCAAGGCATCATCATGGCCCATGTTTCCATCACTTTATACAAAATGTTTAAATCTCCTTAAATGCTTCCCTTTTCCATCAACTGCAGAAATCTTACTTCTTCTTTAAGTCTCTTTTTGCACATTACCTTCTCTGTGAAGAAACCCAATGTTTCCAGAGAAGGCTTAATTCTTCTATGAGTCTAATAGAGCATAATTTATACCCTCTCTCTAACTGCTGATTGCACTATATTAGACATGTTTGTTCATCTATCAGTTTCACCTAGTAAACTGTGCATTCAATGAGGGAATCTTCATTTCCATCATTTCTTTACTTAAATTCCCAGATTACTGTTTGACGGTAGTGGTGGATCTCAAACATTAGTATTCATCAGAAGCTCCCAGAGACTTAACGTACAGGTTGCTGGACCACAACCACAGACTTTCTGATTTAGAAGCTCTGGGTAGGGCTTGGTCATAATCATTTCTAACAAGCTCCCAGGTGATACTGGTGCTGTTGGTGAAGATTCTTTGAGAACCACTGACTTACATAAGGAACTCAGCAACACTCTATTTTGTTGAATATATGAATTAATATGGACATGTTTATGATCCCTGTACCTAACTGCAGATAGATCTGAGATCAAATAACTGATCTTTCAAGTACTATTTCTATACATGGACATTTTAATCTGCATTCTGTTGTTGTATTTCCTAAGAGAAGCTGTTTTCTATTACTGCTTAAAATGATTTAAGAAAAAAAAAAAAACGTATTTTCTCAGAGTATCCATGAGTGAGGAGTCTGAACATATTTCAGTTGAGTCCTCTACCCAGGTCTCACAAGGCTGCAATTAATGTGTTGGTCAGGCTGCCTTCTGACCAGAAGTTTGACTGAAAAAAGATCTTTTTTAAAAATCTCCCTTAAGTTTTTGGCAGAATTAATTTCCTTGTGCTGTAGAAATGGCACCTTACTTCTTTAGGGCAAGCAGGAGACTCTCTGACTTCTCTGACCCAGTCTTAGCCACTTGACTATATTGCCCTACACTTTTGAGGTTCTACACCATGATTCAAGTTCCTCCCTTGTAGTCCACCCGGGACATTTGTATTCATCCTTCCATACCGACATTCTCCATGTAGGGTATGGCTCATATATCTGTGCTCCCAAGATGACCAATCACTACTTCTGCCTAAGTACTACATATCACACTGAATTATAATTATTTGTTTAGGATCTGCCTTCCCATCTAAAATGCTAAGTTCTTACAAAGAAGATAAAATGTCTTCTTCATTTGCTGAACAGATTGTACTCTTTTATAGGAGTCACTTGATTAGATCAGACCACCTAGGATGAGTAACTCAAATACTTTGGGACCTCAATTACACCTGAAAACTCCCTTCACCATTGGCAAGTCACAGTTTCTGCCTGAACTCAAGGGAAAAGATTATATGTGGTTGTGTTTCATTGGGGGTCACCTTAGGGTATATAGGCTTTGTATAAACTGAAGGTTTGTGTTCCCCAAAATTCATATGTTAAAACATAATCCCCTAAGATATTCAGAGGTGGGGCCTTTGGGAGGCTATTAAGTAATGAGGGTAGAGTCCTCGTGAATGGGATTAGTGCCCTTATAAAAGGGACTCTAGAGAGTTCCCTTGCTCCTTCTACCATATGAGGACACAGCAGGAAGACTGTCATCTATGAACCAGGAAGCAAGCCCTCACTGTCTTCCCATCCTCCAGAACTATAAGAAATAAATGTCTGTTGTCTATAAGCCACCCAGTCTGTGGCATTCTGTTATAACTGCTTAAACAGACTAAGATAACACTATAATAGCTTCCCCATTTGTAAAGTATGGAAGTAATAATACTTACCCTCAGGCCTATCGAAGGAATTCAACGAGACAAAGTCAGAACAATATTGGTATACAGTAAAAGCTTAATAAATATTAGCAACCATAGTAATTATTTACCTAGTTTATCATATGTCAATTATCATTACTTAATTCTTCCTAATATGCTTTTATTGTACCTCCAATAAAGTAACTGAGGCTGGAAAAGACGACCTAATCATGTTTATCAGGCTTTGCAGCTGAAGAACAGAGACTTTATTCCATTCTTCAAAATGTATTTTGAGGGAAAAAGCAGCAACCAATCCCCCACAAGGAAGTGACAGGTGGGCTCATAAGGAGATGTGTGGGATTTTCTGAGCATGTCCATAGTCACAGTGCATCTTAGAGCTTTAGTGGAGGGTTTACCTGAATAACGGTAGCAATCAAATCAATGGGCATCGATAGTGTTGTCAGATGCAGCTGCCGATGGTTGCCTCCCCCTTAGGGTCTCGGTAAACACTTCTAAGTTAACATTTCAGATCCCTGAGTTATTATTCAGAGGGCTTTGTCTCTGAATAATTGCAAGATTTCTTCATTGCTGCAATAGGCATATTCTGGGTCTTGTAGCAGTGCTGGAAGCACAGACAGCAGACCAGTGAAGCAGTGGATCTGGTGCCTTCTAAGCAGGAGGAAGTACTGTGATAAGGTTAGATATGTATGCGCTCTAGGAGCAAACCTGGATTCTGTGTGTTTATATGTTTTATCACTATCAAGCTCTGTTACTGGGCAATTACATGACCTAGCTAAACCCAGGCTTCTTCATTTGTCGAATAAACATAACCATTTCTAAGGTTTAGTATTGATTAATGCATTGCCTTCTATAAAACAAGGTCAGTTGGTAGCCATTTTGTTGTTATTGCTATTTTTGTTATTATTTGTGTTACTAAAATGCCTAACACAGAGACTGACTCATGGTACAGAGTCAATGATGATCCCCATTATTCAAAGACCTTAATATTTAAAGCTTAGATGGAGCAAAGGGATTGGATAACATTAGATGTTCTGGAAGCTAAGTTTGACTTTGGAGTCAAACCACATGTGTTCAGATCCTTCCTGATACTTGTATGACCTGGAGCATGCCATAAACTATTATGCCAGTTGCCTCATTTGTAAAATGTTGATGACTCATAAGGCTGCCATGAACATTGGAGAAGATGATCTGATAGATTTCTTATCCAATGACTAATACATATTAAGTACTCAGTGGGGGAGAAATATTAGAGAGTGATAATGGGAAAAAAGCAAGAATTTAAAATCATTCCTCTGACTCCAGAATCCAAAATCTTAGCCATTTAACTCTATTGTGGTAACTCTTTTATGATAACATTTAACTCTTTTGAGGCTCTTATCATTAGTCAAGCTCCTCCTCTGTAGTCTACCCAGAAAATTTGTATTCATCCTTCAATTCTGATTTTCTCCCTGTAGATTGTGCCTAATATGTGTGTGCTCCCAAGGCAACCAATCACCACCTCTGCTTAAGTACATACATCACACTGAGTTATAATTATTTGTATAGCATCTGTCTTCCCATTGAAAATACTAAGTTCTGGTAAAGATAACCTTTATTCTTCTTCATAGCTGTTCTGAACAGCTAGCACAGAACCCAACTAACAGTAGTTGCTTAATTAACCTATAAGATGAGTGACTGAATAAATAATGAGCAGAACAATAAATCAATGTTCCCTGACAAAATTTTTCAAAGTTTTCTTTGCAATATAAGCATAATTGGCTAGTGAGAAATGTAATTTCCATTTGCACATAGCAGATCCCTTTCAAATTCCTTGAGTGTGATATGGATGGACCTAGAATCTGTCATACAGAGTGAAATAAGTCAGAAAGAGAAAAACAAATACCATATGCTAATACACATATATGGAATCTAAAAAAAAAAAAATGGTTCTGAAGAATCTAGGGGCAGGACAGGAATAACGACGCAGACGTAGAGAATGGACTTGAGGACACAGGGAGGGGGAAGGGTAAGCTGGGACAAAGTGAGAGAATGGCATGGACATAAGTACACTACTAAATGTAAAATAGATAGATAGTGGGAAGCAGCTGCATAGCACAGGGAGATCAGCTCGGTGCTTTGTGACCACCTAGAGGGGTGGGATAGGGAGGGTGGGGGGGAGACGCAAGAGGGAGGAGATATGGGGATATATGTATACATATAGCTGATTCCCTTTGTTATGCAGCAGAAACTAACACAACATTGTTAAGCAATTATACTCAAATAAAGATGTTAAATAAATAAATAAAATTCTTTGAGTGATAACTGTAAAAACACGATTCTCTGCGCTCATATCTCTTTTTAGAATTCCACTTTGACAGATAAATTTATTCCAAATATTCCTACAAAATTCTCTCCACAGCTTTTTCCAATCACCCCAATAAATCCAACAATAAAAGAAATAATGTAGAAAAGGAACCAAAGTATTTCCTGTTATTTTCTACTGTATGTACATATTAAGCTATTATTTAGTTACTTTATTTTCAAGAATTTGAATTCTTGTTCCATGCTTTTCATTATTTTAAAATAAACAAGTTCCCTACTCTGTTTCTACCCTCGCCACATTCTTCCAAGCAGATAATCCTTTTAAGATACCTATAATATGACTTCCTAAGACCTGATCCACACCTGATAAATAGAAAATAAAAAGAAGCCAATGTTACTTAGAAGACATGGGGGCTCTGTGGAAAATCTCTTGGGAGGAAAAAAAAAAAAAGAACTGCGTAATTATCTTTGATTAATTGATTGGAACCCATACTAACGGATGACAGTTCAGATGAGTGGACTCTGATGATTGGCAGGGAATTATGTAGGTCCTATAGAAGGACTAAGAAGTGAAAAAGGTAGAAACACCTAAAAACAAGAGTCTCAGAGAAAGAAAAAAGGAGAAGTATAATTTCTTCAGCCCTGTGTATGAGGTATCATTCTAGTCTTTGGATATTTATACATACAAAAAAGCATCCAAATAGCATCACTCCATCTGCCCGCTGCTGTAAAATTTACATCTCACAACAGGTAAGTACTCCTGACAACCGCGGTATGTTTTTTCAATGATTTTTTTTTCAATTGCTTTTACTGTCCCCTCTGCTTTGACTGAAATTCTCTGTTCCCCATTGCTTTATTCTTTACTCAGCCTTAATTCTTCATACTTTCAACCTGAATTCAGGTATCAAGTCTTCCAGAAAATCCTGCATGTCCAATCCCCTGCCTGTATCTAGTACTTTACTATGTACCTTTATGCTGCCCTAACAACCTGTGGGTCTGTTTTGTTGCATTTACTTGTTTATGTCTATCTTTCCAGTCACCAACAAATTATAGCTAAATAAATAAAAGTTGGATGGATGATATAATTTCACCTTCATAGAATTCCTATAAAATAGGTGTTATCCTCTGAACCTTAAACACACAATGAATAAATTGTCAAATACCCAGAGCATCAGCATCAGCTCCATTATTCAAAGCCATATCTATTATATTTACGGATCATGCTCTTGGGACTCCACAACATTATAATAGTTTAATTAACATATTACCTCTCAAATGGGAAAATGGTTATTGCTTGGGAAGAATAACTTGACAAAGAAAATAAGGATAACTTCTACATTCTTAATGAGAAAAAGCAAAAGAAAGAAAGGAAATAAACATTTCTGATTGATGTGAGAAGTTAAAATACATTCTGTGCAATGAAATCTGTGTTCTTCATACATGCCAGGAAGATATGTCAGAAAAAAAGCCATAATCCATCCAAAGTATTATAAAGTCTCTCTTGTGCTCCTATTAATAGAACTCTTAGATGAAAGAAAAAGAGCAATGGTCTTGGATCCAGGCAAACTGAATCCATTTGTCAGACCTGATAAGCACAGCAAAACTGGCATTTTTAACAGTGTGACCTTAGATGTGTTACTAGACTCTCTAGGCTTAGCTTTCACATCTGAAAATTGGATACCATGATATCAATGTCATAGAGGTGCTGCAAATTAGATACCTAATATAAAATGCCCATCACAGTATCTGCTACACACTAAATATTCAGTAACAGATGATAATAATGATCATAATGACGCCTAAGTCAAGCCATCTTAACCCCCTGAACCACAATGTTCTTAGCTGAATATGTTTTGCATAATCAAAGGATTGTAGGGAGGATCCTAAATGATGATTAATTCATCTTAAGGAATTGATATGCATATGCAGGACGATGAAATTCTTGATTTACAGCACTCAGGATTGTAATAACTTTCTGCTTTTGTTAAGAAAGCCAGTGGGTCAAGGGACCAGGAAGGCTTCATTTCTATCATGGCCTATCAGCACCATCTTACCATGAAAAGGGAGATGCAAGCAAGCACAAAAGAGGAAACCAAAGGGAAAGTATGGCACTGTTTTATTTTCAATATTAGATAGGCTCGTTCTCAAAACTCTAGCACAACACTCTTTGAAAGTGAGCAGCTGGCGAGGGTTCAGCTGTAACCCTGAAAAGAAAGGAGTTCTCCTTCCTTTTACATCCAAATCATTCTAGCAAATGGCTGCTTAAAATCTGAGTGCATCCTTGGATATCTGCATATAAGAGTGGAGGGAAAGCAAAGCCAGCTCTCCTGCTTGATGTTTCATCCATTTGGTCTGCCTTCTTACTCCTAACACATTTTCCAAAGATTAGATTCTTCGGAAAGCTGACGCTGAGACAGTTAGGAATGTACTGGTTTCGTTGGGGAGTCATCCTTTAAAGAAAATAGTAAGAAGCATGAGTGGGCAAGGGGGCTGTAGGATTGCAAGGCAGATCTGACAAAGTCTGCCTCGTAATCCCAATGAGGAAGTGTGGCTCAAAGATTATCCATCATTAAAAAAAAAAAAAGTTATCCATCATATTGAGTGGAAATGGTCAGACTTTTTTTTTTTTTAACAGTGCTTTGCTTAATAACTGGATTAAGGCCACATGAGGGAGTGATCTAGGCTAGAGAGTTCCTGAAACAGACCCTCAAAATGCTACCAAGTGAAGTCTGTCAGCTACCACACTCCATGCAGATGGACAGTAAGCCTTTTCCTGAAGAGGAATCTAAGTGGTACATCTCAGTATCTTCAATACAAATAATGATCTGGTGAACCACTTACATAATACAGTCAGAGATCTCAAAACTGATACTTGCTCTTCTGGTAGAAACACTAACCACCTAAGGGTCAGAACTGTGCTCCTTCTTTTCCCCTCTCAAAATGATGACCATGATAATGATGGTGATCAGTGAATTCCAAATCAACTTCATCTGCTCTAAACTGTGTGCTTCTGCCAGAGGACCTTCCTATATATTTTAAAGTATTGATGGAATAAAATGTCTTAAAAAAAAGAAATTAAATTGTTCTATGTTGAGAAACTGAAAATTAATAAGAAAAGAAACAAAAAGATGGTAGCATTCATTATACTCTGACATAATTTTTGAGATCATTCTTGGGGTAGATATTTTCTCCAGGGGTTAGTAAGTATGAAGGAATGAATGAAAGCTATAGTAATAAATGAAATTCAAATATTCAGTGAACACAAACTATTCCAATTAAGTTGTACTTTTAATCATCTGCATACTTTCTTGAAATAAAATATTTAAGCCTCTTTCCTCAAAAAAAGAGCAATTTTCCTCAGAAACCCACTGAAGCCTGAACTGAAATATGAGGAGGCTACTCAGTCATGAATTCTACTAGACAGAGAGACAAATAGTCCTACATAGTTTCATTTAATCAACTAAACCCATCTGAGAAATGCGAGGTTGGGGTACTAAGTCAGGTTGGAGATTACACATGTCAGTAGAGTTAATGGCCTTTCCTTTTTGAGAAATTGGCATGGGGACAGAATTATATTTAAACTTGTAGCTGGGTGAAGTAGGGAAGCACTTAATTTAGCATATTCCATATTACCCAAGTGCACACTGGAATAATCAACTCATTGATTAACATTTTATTGAGCACCTATTATATACCAGCTAAAATGTTAGACTCGGGGGCTCACGGGTAGGTGTCAATAAAATAAAAGAATTAAGTGCTAGGATATGACTCATATGACTCACTGATCAGTTAACTAAGGCTGATTCACTTCCATTGCCTAAGAGTTTTCCAATAAAATTCCCATGAAAAGAAGAGCGACTGTTTCAAATTTACCACAATACTGAAAGGCATGCAAATTGTTCAAATGTCTTTGATATAATTGCCATGAGTTACAGTGTGGAGAGACTCAATTGAGAAGAAATCAGAAGTTGAAGAGGGACTTCTCTGGTGGCGTACTGGTTAAGGATCTGCCTGCCAAGGCTGGCGACATGGGTCCAAACCCTGATCTGGGAAGATCCCACATGCTGCAGAGCAACTAAGCCCATGTGGCACAACTACTGAGCCTGCACTCTAGAGCCCGCGAGCCATAGCCACTGAGCCCCCGTGCCACAACTACTGAAGCTTGCATGCCTAGAGCCCATGCTCTGCAGCAAGAGAAGCCACTGCAATGAGAAGCCCGCACACCGCAACGAAGAGTAGCCCCCACTCACCACAACTAGAGAAAGCCCACAAGCAGCAACGAAGACCCAATACAACCAAAAATTTTAAAAAAAATTTAAAAGTTTAAGAGATTTATGGCCTACCACCCAGAACGTCCATCAAGAAACTACTTCCTTCTATCCAGCCAAAACACATGTTCTGCTCCTTTCCTTTGTTTCATTATGTAAATTACTGAGCTAAGTTCTGGGAGTGAAGGTTGGGTACTACATTCTGAAATATGAAGTCAGATAGATTTTGCAAATAGAAAGAAACAGGTAGATTTTTTGATGATGGCCATTCTGACCAGTATGAGATGATACCTCATTGTAGTTTTGATTTGCATTTCTCTAATGATTAGTGATGTTGAGCATTCCTTCATGTGTTTGTTGGCAATCTGTATATCTTCTTTGGAGAATGTCTACTTAGGTCTTCTGCCCATTTTTGGATTGGGTTGTTTGTTTTTTTTGATATTGAGCTGCATGAGCAGCTTGTAAATTTTGGAGATTAATCTCTACAAACAATAAATGCTGGAGAGGGCGTGGAGAAAAGGGAACCCTCTTGCACTGCTGGTGGGAATGTAAATTGATACAGCCACTATGGAGAACAGTATGGAGGTTCCTTAGAAAACTAAAAATAGAACTACCATACAACCCAGCAATCCCACTACTGGGCATACACCCTGAGAAAACCATAATTCAAAAAGAGTCATGTACCACAATGTTCATTGCAGCTCTATTTACAATAGCCAGGACATGGAGGCAACCTAAGTGTCCATCGACAGATGAATGGATAAAGAAGATGTGGCACATATATACAATGGAATATTACTCAGCCATAAAAAGAAACAAAATTGAGTTATTTGTAGTGAGGTGGATGGACCTAGAGTCTGTCATACAGAGTGAAGTCAGTCAGAAAGAGAAAAACAAATACCATATGCTAACATATACATATGGAATCTAAAAAAAAAAAAATAGGGGCAGGACAGGAGTAGACACAGACATGGAGAATGGACTTGAGGACATGGGGAGGGGGAAGGGTAAGCTGGGACAAAGTGAGAGAGTGGCATGGACATATATACACAGCTAAATGTAAAATAGATAGCTAGTGGGAAGCAGCCACATAGTACAGGGAGATCAGCTCAGTGCTTTGTGAGCACCTAGAGGGGTGGGAGGGAGACGCAGGAGGGAGGAGATATGGGGATATATGTATATGTATAGCTGATTCACTTTGTTATAAATCAGAAACTAACACACCATTGTAAAGCAATTATACTCCAATAAAGATGTTAAAAAAAAAAACTTCTTTGTAAGAAGAAACTGGAAGAAAGGGAGCAATACACATAATGGGATTGTGAATTCTGATGAGAAAATGTAAGGGGAAAGAACCAGGGCTTTATTTTCTTTGCATGGTTTTGAATTTGGTTTAACATTCTGTCATAGTTGTTGTGTTTTAGAAGAATGTCTTTCAGGAACTTGCTTGTGTTTCCTTTGCTTTAATGGAGGCATCATCCTGAGGTTGTATGGCACACTGGTGTGGAGTGGGGGAGTCAGATCTATGGGCACCCTGCCTGGCTCTGCCACTTCCTAGCTATGTGACTCCTGGTAAGTTACTTCTACCTCTGGAACCCACTTTCTTCATCCATTAAATGGGGATAATAAAAGTACCCATCTCATGCAGTTATTGAGACGGTCCAGTGAGATGATGCAGAAGGTCTTGGCACACAGTAGAAGTTTAATAAACATTAGATGTCATTAAAAAAAAAAAGATGTTAAATAAAAAAAAGAGAGATAAAAAAGAAACAGGTAATGGAGGAGATGTAGGAATTGTATCTTCTCATATATTCATTTAGGTAGAGAAGAATCATGAAAAATTTTCAACTATAAAGAAAAAAATAATTCCCTCCATTCATTTATAGCTTCTATCAGGCAGAGATATCAATAGATACACATGGATATGGCTACCCACACATCACCAATTAGAAGGACCAGAACAGATTCTTGCTGAATCCCATCAGAGCCTCACCTGACTTTGCCTAGGAGGTCTATACAAGATATCCTAAAACTCAACATCTGAAAAGTACATTCTAAAGACCCAGATGTTTACAAGCAAAGCATAAAAGGGAGAAACAGACCCTTAACTCAAATAGGGAACAAACAACTGTGCAACACATACACAAAGGCACACTATGTTCCACTTATGAAAAGATATTTAGCTTGAAAAATAACAATTTCCAAATAACAAAAAGTTGAACTTTATTAGAAATTAGGGAATTTCAAAATAAGATATTTTCACCTACCACATTGGCAAATACATATATTTTAAAGATAATACTTCAACTGTACCTTTTTGAAGCCACTGCTCTCACAGAGTAGGAATTTTGGGGCTTAAAGGATGAGTAGATATCTGTTAAGAGATAAAGGTATGAAAATACATACCAAGAAGAGGAAACAGCATCTGAAAAGGGACTGAATCCTGAATAAACATGACATTTTCTAAAATGAAAAAAGCACAAGTCATAATGTTTGGAGTTAGGGCTGTATGGTGGTAGTAAGACATGAAGGGAGACAGGTAAATAGAGAGTGGGGGCACACTCAGAGAGTTGGAATTCAAGTTGCAGAGTTTGGGTCTTACTGTGCAGGCCATGTGGAGTCACTGAAGCCCTGGTCATTATCTTCTTGGAGCTCTGGTCAGAGGTGTTTCTTTTGAATCTTGCTATAGTGGCCTCTACACAGAACTGGAAGTTGAAGTGACTGTGGTCAAGAGAGGTGGTGGGGTGTACTCAGTACCATACAACAAGTTACTGATTTTATTGCCAAGGGAAAATCCATACCACACATTGCTACAATGTGCATAATCATCCTTAAAAAGAACTATGCCTACAAAAGCATCTGAAACAGTGCAAAAGTCTGTGGGCTTTTTTGGTATTATATGCAAATACACTTTCCTTTCTTCTCTCAATCTGTTCCCATCTATCCTTTTTTAACAATACTCTGCAGGGCTTCCCTGGTGGCGCAGTGGTTAAGAATCCACCTGCCAATGCAGGGGACATGGGTTCGAGTCCTGGTCTGGGAAGATCCCATATGCCACAGAGCAAGGAAGCCCGTGAGCCACAACTACTGAGCCCACGTGCCACAACTGCTGAAGCCTGCGCACCTAGAGCCCATGCTCCACAGCAAGAGAAGCCACTGCAATGTGAAGCCTGCATAACACAACGAAGAGTAGCCCCCGCTTGCCACAACTAGAGAAAGCCTGCGTGCAGCAATAAGACCCAACGCAGCCAAAAATAAATTAATTAAAAAAAAAAGAATACTCTGCAAAACATTTTTTTAATTAAAAACAATTGGAATAAGCACCTGATCATTTGTACCAATTATTGAGTACTTTGGATATTTTCCATGAAAAACACTTAGAATGGATTGTTCTCTGAAGGTTTTGAAGTTATATTGTTTATCAGTACTAAGTCCCTCACACATGCTTACTGTGGAAAGACAAGAATTAAAGATATGAATTGGGCTACAGTCTGAGACCTAGGGAAGCTTCAGCCAAGTGGCATGGACTTGACAGTGAGAACCTGGGCTATGAGAGATGTACAGCTTTCTCAACTGAACACCTCTGCTAAGGTACTCTCTCCAGCTCCTTTCTGATGTTTATAAATATGTATATAATAAAAACTACACAGTGATAGAAGACTGGGTTAGAATGAGACCTTTCTCATCATAGGGATGATGTAAGCAATTACGTGGAATAGTATACGCAAAATGCCTGGCCTAGTACCTGGAACACAGTAGATGATCAAGTCAATGTTTAGCTTTGTCTCTTACCATTACTCCCCTACCTCTAGTCTCTTAAACTATCAGCTCCTTGTGGGTGAGGCATTCATCTTTATATGTGTGGTCATCACATAGCATCTTACCATATAAATTGGAATTGCTCAATAACTACTTCTCAACATGACAGCTCTCTCTGCCTAAATTCTTTCATCTATAGAGTCACAGTGGAAAACATTCTTCCCAAGCCTGAACAAAGGATTTCACATGTATCTGTTTGGCATATAAAACACTCATGATAAACATTCAATAAATATTAACCATCATACTATAATACAGGGGCAGTGTAGTGTCAGCATTAAGCACATGCTCTTAGCAGCCAGACTGTTAATAATAGCTGTGTGACTTTGGACAAATTATTTTAATGTTGTGCCTCCATTTCTCATCTGAAAAGAGGGATTGATAATAGTACCTATGTCAGGAGTGTTGGGCTTATTAGTTAACATAAGCAACACAGAACAATGTCTGACATATAGTAAGCACTATATAATGTCTACTATTTTATTATAATCCTCCCTTCAGAGATGAATAAATGAGACATGAAAAGACACACAACCCATTCTTGTCATCCCTATTGTTTCAGACCCTACAAAGGAGGTGGACAGGGGTAATTCTTTAGGGTTGGCTGCTCCAATCACCAGCTGTCACTCTGTTAGACAGATTTCTGGTGCAACTCGTTACGAACACTGTGATAACCCCAGAATATGTTTGCCTTCTGCTGCCTTAGGCTTTTGCAAATGTTCAAACCTCGCCTCTGCTTTCCCTTCTTTTCTTCCTTGTCAGTTGTCACCTTTGGATTCTAGGCTGAAGCCAACGTCAGTCACTTAAGCAAACTTGAGTGGTACTGTGGGCTGTTCTTTGAACCCCTTCCAGCAAGCTCATGGTGTTCATCTGTGCAGAGAGAAGAAGTCTGCCCCCAAAATTCTCAGCATTTGGGGGCTTCCAAGCATTTCCATGGTGTCTCTGTGCATCTCTATTGCAAATTCCTATGTCAGAAAGTTGACATAGTCTGAATTGGGAGTAAAATATTACTTTTTGGTGTGTCTTGTTTAAGGGTAAAGCATTTCAAATCTTGGTACTGGGTATTTTGTCTCAGTGAAATCAAAGTAGGTTTAATCCTGTGGTTGGTTTGTTTGTGTTTGCTTTGGCAAGATTCCTCCATATTCTCACTCTGTTTGAGATATATTTTAGGTTTTTTCACCTCTTCAGAGATACCTACTTTTAGGTCCAGATTGCCACTTTCTAGCTATGGACTGGTTATTTTAGGACTTAACATTTCAGTGGGAATAGATAAACATTAATCATCATGGTCACAAACAAGTGTATAGGTATTGAGATGAGATAGGTTAATGAATAAAAAGAACATGAGCTATGAAAGCAGTGAATATGCCTGTCTAAATGTGAGGATGGTAGGGAAGACACCTTGAAGAAGTTATATTTGAGCAGAAATCTGAACACTGAGTATGAATTCACAACAGCAAAAAGAAAGTGCTCCAAGGAGAGGAGATAGATGTGCAAATATGCAAAGGCACAGTTGCTGGAAGGAGTATGGTCTGTTTCAGAATCTAAAGGGTCAATGAAGAGAACCAAAACTGCATCTATAAAATTGAGCATCACAGAGGTCAAGTTTGAAGCAAGGAGTCTGCCTTGCCTTTTGTAATCTAGAATTATAAAAATGGCACTTTAATTCCTGTTAGGCTACTAGTTCCTGTTGTGAACCCCTTATGCAATAGAACCTTGGTAGAAGAAGAGAGTTGTTTCTTAAGACCATCCAGATCTTCCTCCATTATTTGCTTCTGTGCCTCCAACTCTCTTTACCCACCACTCCCACTCTATAAATTGCTGCTGGTTCAGTATTCCCAAAACAAATTTTATTCTATTTCTTGTATCAGTGGATGCTGTTTATATTCTTGTAGTTATGATACACTGGCCAGTCTGGCTCCAACCAACCTTCATTATTCTCTTGTGGCGGGGGTGGGGGAACTTTGCTTGAAATAGCTGCCTTCCTCTCCCTAAAATATTGTATTTGCTGCGGATCCATGGATCTTAGCTCACAACCACTTGATATATTCTTCATTCTCATTTCAGTCCCTATGATGCCATGGTCCAACTAAATTCCTATCCCTCCAGGAATAACAGCAAATAGTCATTGGTTATTCCTCCAAATTGCTTATTTAATTTTATTTTCTTATTATTTTGTTCCCATTAAATATAAGTTGTTTGAAATACAGGGTCATATATTTCATTTGCTATTAGCCACAGTATGTAGTCTCATGTTTTTCTGTTTGGAAATGAGCAAGATCGCTAAAGACAGGGAGGTTGAAGAAGTCCCTGTCCTTAGTGCTTTGTGACCACCTAGAGGGGTGGGAGGGAGGGAGATGCAAGGTATGGGAACATGTGTATATGTATAACTGATTCACTTTGTTATAAAGCAGAAACTAACACGCCATTGTAAATCAATTATACTCCAATAAAGATGTTAAAAAAAAAAAGAAGTCCCTGTCCTAAAAGACGTGAAAGTTAAGAAAGTATACATCACTAAGATATTATGGTAAGGTAAACGAGACACTTAAAACTCTCTATACAATGCATTATCGGTTACTAAACTTCATACACTAAAAATCATAATCTTTGAGAATTATGAGCTTTCCCAATGATCCTAAGTTTTAGGTCTTGGTCAGACTTAGTCAAGGCACAGTGCTTCCCGAAGCATCTAACAGTGGTTTCAACACAGTTCTTCAGAGATTCTATGTGAGGGAATAAATACCCTACAAATAGAAACTTCTCATTCTAATCATCTTAAACCAACCACATGGACCATTTAAATAAAGTACTTTTGACATACAGAAACTTAAGCAAAAACCATTTATGTTTGTAGTTTAGTGATCAAACAAGAAAATAAGGTGTAGTATCCCATTTCTTTTACCATGTTTCAGTCACAGATCAGGATATTTCCCACAGTTGACACTATCCTTGGAGTATGTGTTTCCTCAATTATAAAATATTATCAGTACTAGCAGAAGCTTTCTCTTAAGTACTCTTGATCACTTCTGCTTCCCCTAATATCTTACTGAAGCTCCCCATCAAGTCAAACCTCTAGTCCTTCAGAGTTGAGAGGCATCCAGTATAAAAATATTTGTCAATACACTTGAATATGTGTTACAGCTCTGCTAACTAACATGGGAAGAAGAAAAGGTAGAGTCTTAATCAACTCAGCCATAACAAAATACCATAGACTCAGTGGCTTAAACAATAGAAATGTGTTTTCTCACAGTTGTTAGAAGTCCAAGATCAAGGTGCCAGCATTGTTGGTTTCTGATGAGAGCTCTCTTTCTTGTGGGAGATAGCCACCGTCTTGCTGTGTTCTCACATGGGAGGGAGAAAGAGGGGGAGCAAGCTCTCAGGAGTCTTTTTAGGAAAGGCACTAATCCCATCATGGGGGCTCCACCTCATGACCTTACCTAAACGTAAATATTTCCCCAAGGCCTCATATTCAAATACCTTCACAGTGGGAGCTAGGACTAGAACATGTGAATTTTGGGAGACAATTCAGTCCATTGCAAGTAGGAATTAGTTCCCATTTCAGTAGATTACATAACAGTAATCTCTGGATAGTTAATTTATTATTAGAAACTCCAGGGAACTTAATTCCCATAATGCTATCACATGTATTCAGAAAATCTCTTTGACTTTCTTCATGTTGATGAACAGAGAACTCTGTCAGTACACTGGACCCCAAGCCTACAACATTGCATCAGCCCTAGACAAATGGATACCTGATTCCTTCTTCCTGAACGTCACCAGATACAAGACCTCCGCACTTTTATTATATTTACCATAACAAGACATGTGGACACATTTCTCTGAAACAGAATTGAGTTGATATTGTTTGCTATCAGTTACATTTGTATTGCCTAATACATATTTACATCTAATCCATCCTAATAATTTTAATTAGTTAAAAAAATAACCAAATATAGAGTATATAAAATATTAGCACTCAGGCATATTCAGATAGGCAAGCATTTCCAAGATCATTTTATCCCATGACACTTGCCCCCAGCAGGCGTTGAGTGCATGTTTGCTGATGGATGTATCTCATATGACAACACTAGAGCTGACTGAAACCTGCCTCATTCCAAAGACAGCAGGGGATAATGGGAGGGGGTGGGGTGGAGGAACTGTGAGTTTAGTTTTAATATGCTACACTTTAAGGTGATTTTCTCCCTCACTGAATTGCCTGCTTCTTCAAATGAATTCACTAATCTCTTACGATTGGGTAGTATAGACCATATCCTAAAACAGCACTGAGACACAATAAATATTGACAGAATAAATGCATAAATAAACTCTCAATGCCTTTCCCCCCACTCCCTACAACCCACATAAAAAAGCAGTTAGAAACAGCAATGCTATTAGCATTTTTCCATTTATTTTTCTGAGAAACAGACTCAGGATATGTTTTCCCTAGCTATAATATGGTATTGGACACTGATGTCTATGAAAGGAAAGAATTAAATGAACATTATAAACTAAAATTCTATTTACATATTTATTTAAAAGCCAAACCATTAGCTAGTTAAAATAATAGTCTGTTATCCCAGCTGTTGATATGAATTAATAAATTAGCATGCTCCTGTTCATGTATTCTAGTAACATTTAATGCGCTTCTGGTCTGTACTTGACTTTCAGCTTGGCTCTGAGATTTTAAAGACGAATAACCTACAGACCTGACACTCTAGATACACACAGCTTAGATGAGGAGATAAATACGTGAACAGATAAATAATAACACATGCTTTTGTAATCAAAAGTATCTATATGGGGGCTTCCCTGGTGGCACAGTGGTTGAGAGTCCGCCTGCCGATGCAGGGGACGCGGGTTCGTGCCCCAGTCTGGGAGGATCCCACGTGCCGCGGAGCGGCTGGGCCCGTGAGCCATGGCCGGTGAGCCTGCGTGTCCGGACCCTGTGCTCCGCAACAGGAGAGGCCACAACAGTGAGAGGCCCGCGTACCGCAAAAAAAAAAAAAAAAAAAAAAAAAAAAGTATCTATATGGGATTCCCTGGTGGCGCAGTGGTTCAGAGTCCACCTGCCGATGCAGGGGACACGGGTTCGTGCCCCGGTCTGGGAGGATCCCACATGCCGCGGAGCGGCTGAGCCCGTGAGCCATGGCCACTGAGCCTGCGTGTCCAGAGCCTGTGCTCCACAACGGGAGAGGCCACAACAGTGAGAGGCCCGCGAACCGGAAAAAAAAAAAAAAAAAAAAAGTATCTATATAAAAAGAAAGTGGTCTGTGAAGAAAGCAAGGAAGAAGAAGAAGCAAGAGAAAACTGGAATGAACCATGCAACCCAAAGGTTCTAACTCATTTGATTAAAGAAAATTGCTAGGTGAAGCCTTTCACAAATATTTACCCTCTAAAGTTTTACTATCATACATTCCATTAGGTTCAATGTATACTTTTCTAAATGTTTCTGAAATAACTTTAGACTAATGGAAGTGTTTCAAAAACTGTAGCGTTCCCACATAAACTTTATCCAGCTTCCCCTAATATAAACATCTTACATAGTCACAGTATAATTCTCAAAATCAGAAGGTTAACATTGATATAATAATATTAACTAACGTATAGATCTTGCTAGAATTTTGCCAGAGGACACATGATCCAGGTTGAACTTCTCAGCCTAATTCCTCCTCTTGGCTACAGGGATTACTCTAGGGATGGCTGAATGCTTTATAACAGGCCAATGAGACTCGAATCAGGTATTTTAATTAAATTTATTGGAAAATAGAAGATTCTTTTGTACTAGAATTTTTAAATATAGGATCGGTTAATCTTGAAACTAACAGAGTAGAAATGTTTCAACTTCAGAGATAGGGACACAAGGTGAGATTCCTAGTGATATTACCATGTTACAGCTGTACCTGATAGAGACTTACCTCTGAATGTTTAGTTATATGACTAAACAAATTGCCTTTTTACTTAGAACACTTTGAATTTGATTTTCTGTCACAAACTAAGTAAAAATACAGATATATATGACTGATAGATGGACACACACGACTCACTTCTTTCAGATAAGAGCACTTTAAGTCCTATGTGTATATATAATTACTTATATAGTTTCCCTTGGAAACAAAGCTATAAATAAATTATAGGAGATGACTCTGTGCCCTGAATATGCTAACTAACTTGTCACAACCTAAGTTTGAGGAAAATCAAATCTGTCTTATTGATTAATGACATTGTGTGTCCAAAGCACCCAGCACAGTGGTCTTGATTATGTGCTAGATACTGTGCCAGGTCATTAATGAATGAACTCCTTTCTTTCATAGAATTCAAGGGACATTCTCACTGTTGTTACCAAAGATCATTCATTGGGAATAAGATCCAAGAGAGGCAGAAGAAATTATGATTTTTTTTGTAAACTCCTCAGCTGTCCTACTGACTCCCTCCTTTGGTGGAAATGGTGACTTGTGATGTGCTGGGGGACTGAACTTCTCCTATTATATTCAGAATTTAGACAAGAAGTTTGATATAAAAACTGCCACAATTATTTTCCTGTTCTTGTCTTTGAAAGTCACAGCGAGGCTGCAAGAATGTTTGCCAAGTTTTCTGCCTGGAGGAAAATTGTGTGACTGAGTTATAAATACATTGATGGATCCAGCTGGAACTGTCTCTTCTAATTTAATATGCAAAGAAATAATCTGAGTCATAGATGGAGACAAGCAGTTCCTTTCAGATAAGAGTGCTCTAAGTTTGGCTTTACAGAAGACTTTTGAGAGCTTTCTTCCATAGAAAAAGAAGAGATGGTCACAGGGCAAGTGGGGTCAAACTTCATCTTTCAAACTAGCATTCAATTGCCCGTCCTGGTCTTCGTTCCAAAAATCAGCAAAAGGGCATATGCCACCCGCCCTCTTCTTTAGTTAGCTTAAAAATCAAAGGAGAGGGCTTCCCTGGTGGCGCAGTGGTTGAGAGTCCGCCTGCCGATGCAGGGGACGCGGGTTCGTGCCCCGATCCGGGAAGATCCCACATGCCGCGGAGCGGCTGGGCCCGTGAGCCATGGCTGCTGAGCTTGTGCGTCCAGAGCCTGTGCTCCACAACGGGAGAGGCCACAACAGTGAGAGGCCCGCGTACAGGAAAAAAAAAAAAAAAAAAAAAAAAAAAAATCAAAGGAGAGTCTATAAAGTGTTTGTCAATGTTGGGAAAAATAAGTATTTCAATTTCTGAAAATTGTACATTTTTTATATTCCCTTAAGCTAAATAATGTGTATGTATATCTACTATGAATGAGATAACATGCTAAAAAGTGGAGGGGAAAGGAAGCTAAGACCTGTAAATTGCAAATGAACCCTGTCCTCAATATAATGTTAAAGTCATAATATGGTCCATATGCTATTGAAAAAGCTCTGCACATAATGCTACCTTTAGTTATTTTGAAGAGCTTAAAATACAACAATGCTATTACTATGTCAATAGTAGCATCAATCACAATTTATCAACAGTTAATAATAATGTTCTCTTAATAAGTCATGCCATTTGATAATATACACTGTATTAGTTAACTACTGTTACAACAAGTCACCCCAAAACTTAATGGCCACAAATAGCAATTTACTATTTATCTTGATTATGTGGAGTGGTTAGGAGATTCTCCTCTGATTTTACTTGTATTCACTCTTGCATTGCATTTATCAGGAGGTTGGGTATTCTAGAAGGTTCTAGATCCTCAATTGTGTGACTGGTAGTTGGTGCTGCTGCTGAGGCCCCTTCATTCTCCTCCATGTGGCCTCGCACAACCCAGTCCACTAGCTCAGCTTCCCATGGCAGTCTCAAGGCAGTGTCCCAAGAGGGCACAAATGGAAGGCTTGGCCTCAGGAGCAGCATCATTTCTCTTCCACCACTTTCTATAAGTCAAAGCAAGTCCTGAGGGCAGGCCAGATTTTAAAAAAATAGGGAAAGATACATGGTAAACAAGAGAAAGCTGAGGCTCAGAAAGGTTAAGCAACAGTGAATAGCAAATATCAGAGTGAGGATTCAAACATACAGATGCCCACTGGGCCAATGGTTTTGATTTTTCACAGCAGCACACTGTACTTTCAGTTTTCTAAGCACTTTTACGTACCTAATATTGTTTTTACTTCTATCATTCCTGTGAGAGAGTTGCTATGAGTATTTTACCAATAAGGAATAGAGGTTCAGAAAAAATTGTTACTTCATTAGAGGTAAATTCCTAAGCCAGGAGTTCATATAGAATATTGAACCTCATACCCCCTCCCTTTTATCCACCCATTATTATTTAAACAATATCATTCATTCATTCATTCATACTGCTTTGTGGAGACTTGTCAGGGCAACAGACTAAATCTAGGGAGGAAGTTAGGAGGCTATTGTGTGGGGGAGGATGATGACTCAGACCAAGGTCTAAAAATGGAGAGAAGTGGACTGGTTTCACATAACATTTTGAGACAATACTATGCGAGAAACCAGGACTTGATTATCCTCAGATCCATTCCTCAAACCAGCCCTGCTTTGCTTTTCATAAGGATTGAGCTGTGACTATCCCAGTGGGTGTTACTTCTGAAGGCCCCCATGTCATCTAGATGCTCAACCAATGAGTGGCACAGGTTAAGACATTTGAAAGAAAAAAAAACAGGGAGGAAATGGTGTTTCACATGATCCCTCTCTGCCTCCCAGCTCCATCCTCAGAGGCATCTGTGTATCTTTCATGGCTTCAGCCCCTATTGGAGAATACCAATTATCTTCCACCAGCCCAAGCACAGTAGGTTACTAATGTAGGTGGCTTTCTGCTTATCTACCACCAATGTAACTAATTCCTGGTTAAATTTCCTTTTTCCTAAGTACTCATAAGTGTTTTTATTTTCTTGTTTGTAACCCAGAGTGATAGTGAGTCGGTGATGGTTTTCATGAAAGGAGTGAAGAACAGAAGAGCCATCATTTCAGGTTTGAGCAACTAGGTGGTTGTAGGTTCCCCTTATTAAGAAACCTTTTGAGACTTCCCTGGTGGTCCAGTGGTTAAGACTCTGCGCTGGTTCGATTCCTGGTCGGGGAACTAGGATCTTACATGCCACGTGGTGTGGCCAGAAAAAAGAAAGAAAGAAAAGAAATCTTTCATATGTGCAAAGTTACTCATTCTCATCCTTTAAGACCTGGTTTTACTATCAACCCTCAAAAAACGTTGCCTTGAAGTCTCTATGTAAAGTAGATCTAGTTCAGTCCCGTGTTTTTGATTTTTGTGTTATTTTGCACTAATTAAATTATTTTATTTTTAGCTTTCTGCATAAAAATGTGAGCTCCATACTGGCGATGTCATACACTGCTTTTTATTACATTCCCAGTGCATCACACATAGTAAATAAAAATCTAGTGTTTCTAAAAGGAAGAAGGAAGAAAGGAAGAAATGAGAAAAGAGAAGTAGGGAGAAATGAAGGGAGAGAGGAAAGGAGTGAGGATGACAAGAACCTTGAATTACCTCCAACCACCTCTCTCCCCACCACTGACACACAAGCACTACATAAACAAGGAGAAGTCCCTGGCATTATGACAGAGACGGGCTGAATCCTTCTCCCTCCTAAAAATATCATTGATGTCAAGAACTAGCCTGCATTTCTAGTAGCTCCTGCCCTGAGATATTCCAATTATTTTCTCTACCCACCAGGAACCACCTTTACCACTATGTTAAGCTTCAGATGACAGCAGATTTCTATGGATGAACATTTTCCTGTGTCTATCACTGTACCACCTAGATATCTTGTTTTGTGTGTATGTGCCTGATTAGAATACTTTAAAATCCTGACACTGGTGTTCTTCTCTATACAGCAGACTCCAGTTAGACTGCAAGTCCCATCCTAAACAATCTACCTCCATCCAAATGCAATTAACCACTTTACAATCAGATTTGTTCTTAGGTCGGATACCTTGATAGCAAGGTTGTGCAGAAGAAGGTTCATTGACTGGGAAAATAAACATAACCAGGTTCATTCCCTCCCCACCCCCTGCCAGTTATTAGCTTGTTATTCCAATAAATATCTTCCTCTCTCTGAGCATAAGTTTTCACATTTGAAAGTAAAAGACAGTTATCCAATGATGATTACACTATTTGAAACACAAGATACATTAAATAAACATTTGTTGGGGGAAAGAATGACAACCTATTTCTGCTGCTCTGAGATTTATGTGATTTTACATGGGTACAAAATAATAGCACAATGCCTGTTCCACTGAGGTGTTCATCAAATAGTATCTTAGCAAACCTCCAAATTCTGATTGATATTAGATTCCTAGACCTCACATCATCCTTATTCTGCTCAGTTATTATAATCATTAATGCCTGTGGAAATTCCAGAAGACTGCCTTAGCCATACTTCACTTGTCTGAAATAATCATCACTGTTCACCAATTCCTTCCTGGATCTGTGTTCCCATACCTGCCCCACAGGACCTCATCTATCATCTCCCACATCCGAGCATGTCATCTCCTTCCAAATTTTTGTATTTCCAGGCTATAAGTCACATTACAAACATGGAGTCATCACCCTCTGCCCATGCCCAGTTGATTCTTTCACAGAAATCTCTAAATGCTTTATTTTTCTCCCTATCTTCACCATGCCTTAGCTCTAGTCCACACTGTACTACTCCTCAATTATTTTCAATATTAATAGTTTTCTTACTAGATTATTTGAGGATCCTCATTTCCTGTATATTTCACCATTCGTGTTGCTATTTGAGTGACTTGCCTTTTAAAATATCACATAAATAAAAAAATATAAAAATCCTAAATGGTCATTATCCTTCACAGTTTACTTATCTGGGTCCTCATAGGAAAAAGGCCCAACCTTCTAACCATAATATACCACATCCCCACAGTCCCGATCCTATCTCCCTCCTTGGCCTTGTCACTAACGTGACCATACACTTTTTTTAAAGACTATTTTTTAAGAGCAGTTTTACGTTCACAGCAAAAATTGAGAGACAGGTACAGAGATTTTCCATATATTTTCCACCCCTACTCATGCATATTCTCCCCCATTATCAACATCCCCCACCAAAATAATATATGTTACAATGAAGGAACTTACATTGACACATCATAAACACCCAAAGTTCATAGCTTACATTAGAGTTCATTCATTGTGTTCTACATCCTATGGGTTTGGACAAATGTGTAATGATATACATTTGTCATTATACTATACAGAGTAGTTTCGCTGCCCTAAAAATCCTCTGTGCTCCACCTATTCATCCCTCCCCACTCCACACTCCATGGCACCCATTGATCTTTTTACTCTCGCCCAAATTTTCCCTTTTCCAGAGTGTCATATAGTTGGAATCATACATTATACAGCCCTGTTAGACTGGCTTCTTTTATTCAGTAATACATATTTAATTGTCCTCTATGTCATTCCATGTCTTGAGAGCTCATTTCTTTCTAGCACAGAATAACACTTAATTATCCAGATGTACTGAAGCTTATTTATTCATTCACTTACTGAAGGACATCTTGGTTGCTTCTAAGTGTTGGCAATTATGAATACAGCTGCTATAAACATTCTTGTGCAGGTATTTGTGCGGACATAGGTTTTCCGTTCCTTTGGGTAAATGCCAAGGATTATAATGATGGATTGCATGGTAAAAGTATATTATAGTTTTATATTTTTTTAAATATTTATTGGAGTACAATTGCTTTACAATGGTGTGTGATTTTCTGCTGTATAACAAAATGACTCAGCTATATGTATACATATATCCCCATATCCCCATATCCCCTCCCTATTGCGTCTCCCTCCCAACCTCCCTATCCCACCACTCTAGGAGGTCACAAAGCACCAAGCCATTCTCCCTGTGCTATGCAGCTGCTTCCCACTAGCTATCTATTTTATATTTGGTAGTGTATATTTGTCAATGCCACTCCCTCACTTCGTACCAGCTAACCCTTACCCCACCCCACGTCCTAAAGTCCATTCTCTAGGTCTCTGTCTTTATTCCTGTCTTGCCCCTGGGTTCATCAGAACCTTTTTTTTTTTTTTTTTTTTTAGATTCCATATATATGTGTTAACGTACAGTATTTGTTTTTCTCTTTCTGACTTACTTCACTCTGTATGACAGACTCTAGGTCCATCCACCTCACTACAAATAACTCAATTTTGTTTCCTTTTATGGTGGAGTAATATTCCATTGCATATATGTGCCACATCTTTATCCATTCATTTATCGATGGACACTTAGGTTACTTCCATGTCCTGGCTATTGTAAATAGTGCTGCAATGAACGTTGTCGTACATGACTCTTATTGAATTATGGTTTTCTCAGGGTGTATACCCAGTAGTGGAATTGCAGGGTCATATGGTAGTTCTACTTTTAGTTTTTTAAGGAACCTCCGTACTGTTCTCCACAGTGGTTGTATAAATTTACATTCCCACCAACAGTGCAAGAGGGTTCCCTTTTCTCTACACCCTCTCCAGCATTTACTGTTTGTAGATTTTTTGATGATGGTCATTCTGACCGGTGTGAGGTGATATCTCATTGTAGTTTTGATTTGCATTTCTCTAATGATTAATGATGTTGAGCATCCTTTCATGTGTTTGCTGGCAATCTGTATATCTTCTCTGGAGAAATGTCTATTTAGGTCTTCTGCCCATTTTTGGATTGGGTTGTTTGTTTTTTTGATATTGAGCTGCTTGAGTTGCTTGTATATTTTGGAGATTAATATTTTGTCAGTTGCTTCGTTTGCAAATATTTTCTCCGATTCTGAGGGTTGTCTTTTCATATTCTTTATAGGTTCCTTTGCTGTGCAAAAGCTTTTAACTTTCATGAGGTCACATTTGTTTATTTTTCTTTTCATTTCCATTTCTCTAGGAGGTGGGTCAAAAAGGATCTTCATGTGATTTATGTCATAGAGTGTTCTACCTCTGTTTTCCTCTAAGAGTTTTATAGTGTCTGGCCTTACATTTAGGACTTTAAACCATTTTGAGTTTATTTTTGTGTATGGTGTTAGGGAGTGTTCTACTTTCATTCTTTTACATGTAGCTGTCCAGTTTTCCCAGCACCACTTCCTGAGGAGGCTGTCTTTTCTCCATTGTATGTTCTTGCCTCCATTATCACAGACAAGGTACCCATATATGTGTGGGTTTATCTCTGGGCTTTCTATCCTGTTCCACTGATCTATATTTCTGTTTTTGTGCCAGTTCCATACTGTCTTGATTACTGTAGCTTTGTAGTATAGTCTGAAGTCAGGCATGCTGCTTCCTCCAGCTCACTTTCTCTTTCTCAAGATTGCTTTGGCTATTCAGGGTATTTTGTGTTTCCACACAAATTGTGAAATTTTTTGTTCTACTTCCATGAAAAATGCCATTGGTAGTTTCATAGGGATTGCACTGAATCTGTAGGTTGTTTTGGGTGGATAGTCACTATCACAATGTTGATTCTTCCAATCCAAGAATATGGTATATCTCTCCATCTGTTGAATCATCTTTAATTTCTTTCATCACTGTCTTATAGTTTTCTGCATATAGGTCTTTTGTCTCCTTAGGTAGGTTTATTCCTAAGTATTTTACTCTTTTTGTTGCAGTGGTAAATGGAAGTGTTTCCCTAATTTCTCTTTCCGATTTTTCATCATAGGTGTATAGGAATGCAAGAGATTTCTGTGCATTAATTCTGTATCCTGCTACTTTACCAAATTCATTTATTAGCTCTAGTAGTTTTCTGGTAGCATCTTCAGGATTCTCTATGTATAGTATCACATCATCGGCAAACAGTGAGTTTTACTTCTTCTTTTCCGATTTGGATTCCTATTACTTCATTTACTTCTCTGATTGCTGAGGCTAAAACTTCCAAAACTATGTTGAATCATAGTGGCGAGAGTGGGCAACCTTGCCTTGTTCCTGATCTTAGAGGGAATGGTTTCAGTTTTTCACCACTGGGAACGATGTTAGCTGTGGGTTTGTCATATATGGCCTTTATTATGTTGAGGTAAGTTCCCTCTATGCCCACTTTCTGGAGGGTTTTTATCAAAAATCGGTGTTGAATTTTTTCAAAAGCTTTTTCTGCATCTACTGAGATGATCATATGGTTTTTCTCCTTCAGTTCGTTAATATGCTTTATCACATTAACTGATTTGTGTATATTGAAGAAATCTTGCATTCCTGGGATAAACCCCACTTTATCATGGCGTATGATCCTTTTAATGTGCTGTTGGATTCTGTTTGCTAGTATTTTGTTGAGGATTTTTGCATCTATGCTCAAAAGTGATATTGGCCTAGGTTTTCTTTTTTGGTGACATCTTTATCCGGTTTTGGTATCAGGGTGATGGTGGCCTTGTAGAATGAATTTGGGAGCGTTCCTCCCTCTGCTATATTTGAGAAGATTTTGAGAAGGATGGGTGTTAGCTCTTCTCTAAATGTTTGATAGAATTTGCCTGTGAAGCCATCTGGTCCTAGGCTTTTGTTTGTTGGAAGATTTTTAATCACAGTTTCAAATTCAGTGCTTGTGATTGGTCTGTTCATATTTTCTATTTTTTCCTGGTTCAGTCTCGGAAGTTTGTGCTTTTCTATAAATTTGTCCATTTCTTCCAGGTTGTCCATTTTATTGGCATATAGTTGCTTGTAGTAATCCCTTATAATTCTTTGTATTTCTGCAGGGTCAGGTGTTACTTCTCCTTTTTCATATCTAACTCTGAGTCTTCTCCCTTTTTTTCTTGATGAGTCTGGTTAATGGTTTATCAATTTTGTTTCTCTTCTCAAAGAACCAGTTTCTAGTTTTACTGATCTTTGCTATTGTTTTCTTCATTTCTTTTTCATTTATTCCTGATATGATATTTATGATTTCTTTCCTTCTGCTATCTTTGGGGTTTTTTTGTTCTTCTTTCTCTAATTGCTTTAGTTGTAAGGTTAGGTTGTTTATTTGAGATGTTTCTTGTTTCTTGAGGTAGGATTGTATTGCTATAAACTTCCCTCTTAGAACTGCTTTTGCTGCATCCCACAGGTTTTGGGTCATCGTGTTTTCATTGGCATTTGTTGCTAGGTATTTTTTTATTTCTTCTTTGAATTCTTTGTGATATCTTGGTTATTTAGTAGTGTATTGTTTAGCCTCCATGTGTTTGTATTTTTTACACTTTTTTTCCTGTAATTCATATCTAGTCTCGTAGTGTTGTGGTCAGAAACGATACTCAATACGATTTCAATTTTCTTAAATATACCAAGGCTTTATTTGTGACCCAAGATATGATCTATCCTGGAGAATGTTCCATGAGCACTTGAGAAGAAAGTGTATTCTGTTGTTTTTGGATGAAAAGTCCTATAAATATCAATTAAGTCCACCTTGTTTAATGTGTCATCTAAAGCTTGTGTTTTCTTATTTATTTTCATTTTGGGTGATCTGTCCATTGGTGAAAGTGGGGTGTTAAGGTCCCCTACTATGATTGTGTTACTGTTGATTTCCACTTTTATGGCTGTTAGCATTTGCCTTATGTATTGAGGTGCTCCTATGTCGGGTACATAAATATTTACAATTCTTATATCTTCTTCTTGGATTTATCCCTTGATCATTATGTAGTGTCCTTCTTTGTCTCTTGTAATAGTCTATATTTTAAAGTCTATTTTGTTTGATATGAGAATTGCTACGCCAGCTTTCTTTAGATTTCCGTTTGCATGAAATATCTTTTTCCATCCCCTCACTTTCAGACTATATGTGTCTCTAGGTCTGAAGTGGGTTTCTTGTAGACAGCATATATACAGGTCTTATATTTGTATTCATTCAGCCAGTCTATGTCTTTTGGTTGGAGCATGTAATCCGTTTACATTTAAGGTAATTATTTATATGTATGTTCCTATTACCATTTTCTTAATTGTTTTGGGCTTTTTATTGTAGGTCTTTTCCTTCTCTTGTGCTTCCTGACTAGAGAAATTCCTTTACCATTTGTTGTAAAACTGGTTTGGTGGTGCTGAATTCTCTTAACTTTTGCTTATCTATAAAGGTTTTAATTTTTCATTCAAATCTGAATGAGATCCTTGCTGGGTAGAGTAATCATGGTTGTAAGTTTTTCCCTTTCATCACTTTAAATATGTCCTGCCACTCCCTTCTGGCTTGCAGAGTTTCTGCTGAAAGATCAGCTCTTAAACTTATGGGGATTCCCTTGTATGTTATTTGTTGCTTTTCCCTTGCTGCTCTTAATATTTTTTCTTTGTATTTAATTTTTGATAGTTTGATTAATATGTGTCTTGGCATGTTTTTCCTTGGATTTATCCTGTATGGGACTCTGCGCTTCCTGGACTTGATTGATGATTTCCTTTCCCATGTTAGGGACGTTTTCAAGTATAATGTCTTCAAATATTTTCTCAGACCCTTTCTGTTTTCTCTTCTTCTTCTGGGACCCCTGTAATTCAAATGTTGGTGCGTTTAATGTTGTCCCAGAGTCTCTGAGACTGTCCTCAATTACTTTCATTCTTTTTAATTTATTCTTCTCTGCAGTAGTTATTTCCACTATTTTATCTTACAGGTCATTATCCGATCTTCTGCCTCAGTTATTCTGCTATTGATTCCTTCAACAGAATTTTTAATTTCATTGTGTTGTTCATCATTGTTTGTTTGCTCTTTAGTTCCTTCAGGTTCTTGTCAAACGTTTCTTGTATTTTCTCCATTCTATTTCCAAGATCTTAGATCATCTTTAGTATCACTACTCTGAATTCTTTTTCAGGTAGACTGCCTATTTCCTCTTCATTTGTTTGGTCTGGTGGGTTTTTACCTTGCTCCTTCATCTGCTGTGTATTTCTCTGTCTTCTCATTTTGCTTAACTTACTGTGTCTGGGGTCTCCTTTTCACAGGGTGCAGGTTCGTAGTTCCCGTTGTTTTTGGTGTCTGCCCCCAGTGAGTGAGGTTGTTTCAGCGGGTTGTGTAGGCTTCCTGGTGGAGGAGACTGGTACCTGTGTTCTGGTGGGTGGGGCTGGGTCTTGTTTTTCTGATGGGCAGGGCTGCATCTGGTGGTGGATTTTGGGGTATCTGTGAACCTAGTGTGATTTTAGGCAGCCTCTCTGCTAATCAGTGGGGTTGTGTTCCTGTGTTGCTAGTTGTTTGGCATGGGGCGTCCAGCACTAGAGCTTGCTGGCCATTGGGTAGACCTGGGTCTTAGCACTGAGATGTAGATCTCTGGGAGAGGTCTTGCCGATTGATATTACGTGAGCAAGGAGGTCTCTGGTGGTCCTATGTCCTGACTCGGCTCTTCCACCTCAGAGACTCAGGGCTGGCACCAGGCCAGAGCACCAAGACCCTGTCAGCTGCATGGCTCAGAAGAAAAGGAAGAAAGAAAAAAAAAAAAAGAAAGAGGGCTTCCCCGGTGGCGCAGTGGTTGAGAGTCCACCTGCCGATGCAGGGGAGGCGGGTTCATGCCCCGGTCCAGGAGGATCCCACATGCCACAGAGCGGCTGGGCCCGTGTGCCGTGGCCGCTGAGCCTGCATATCTGGAGCCTGTGCTCCACAACGGGAGAGGCCACAACAGTGAGAGGCCCGCGTACTGCAAAAAAAAAAAGAAAAAATTATTTGTCTCTGGATCACGGTACGGTGAAAGTGGCATGCTGCACAGGCTCCCGGGGGCGGGGGTGTGTGTGGATAGTGACTTGTGCTTGCACAGAGGCTTCTTGGTGGTTGCACCAGCAGCATTAGCATTTCATGCCCATCTCTGGAGTCCAAGCTGATAGCTGCGGCTCGCACCCGTCTCTGGAGCTCGCTTAGGTGGTGCTCTGCCTTCTGTGGGCACACGGAGCAGGAATCCTTCCTCGTCGTGCACCCCAAAACAATGGTCTCTTGGCAGGTCCAGACTTTCTCCAGACTCCCTCCCACCTAGCTGTGGTGCACTAGCCCCCTTCAGGCTGTGTTCAAGCATTCACCCTCAGTCTTCTCCCTGGGATCTGAACTCCGAAGCCCAAGCCACAGCTCCCAGTCTCCACCCACCCCGGCAGGTGAGCAGACAAGCCTGGTGAGTGCTGGTCTGCACCGATCCTCTGTGCGGGCATCTCTCCACTTTGCACCCCTGTTGCTGCCCTCTCCTACGTGGCTCTGAAGCTTCATACCCACCCACCCCGTTTCCACCAGTGAAGGGGCTTCCTAGTGTGTGGAAACTTTTCCTCCTTCACAGCTCCCTCCCAGAAGTGCAGGTGTAGGTACTGTGAACGGCTTGTCATCCCACAGAAGCCATGCACTATTACACACCTCAGCCTTAGATCATTTGGTAACTGCTCGTGAAACTCTTTCCTCCTCATTTCTCTTTCAAACTCCTACAGAATCTTGAATGTTGTTACTAATTTACGACTTTGGTGAAGTTTCCCTTGACCTTTATCAAATATCTGAATTACGGTTCATTTCAAATATTGACACCAGCCTTCATTATAACTGACACTGTGTAGTATTATAACAGTATAATCATGCCTCCCTCTTCAATGCTTCTTTCTGAACCTGGAGGACTCAGGATTCTGTTTTATTCATCTTTGCATTCCAGTGCCTAATAGAAGGTTTGTTTCATAGTAGGTATGCTACACAACAAGTGTTTTTTCCCTAGCGTTAAATCTTATTTAAATAAATAAATGGGCTTAACATCTGGGCTTAACAAATGCTGCTCAAGCATAAATCACTGCTATGTAGGACTCAATGCTGAAGGACCAGCTGGAGTAGCCAAATTTCCTAGAGTCCAAGGGCCCTATTTCTTTTTTGAGAGTCTTTTGTATCTTTAAGGGTCATAAAAGTATCTTTTATGACTGCCGTCCTCCACAGTGAAAACAGTGACCTAGACAGAACATGAAGATACCCATGTCTAATCTGCCCCAAAGGAAGCTAACTGTAAGGCAAGGAGATCTAGACAGATACGATAAAGTAAAGGGATTTATAAATATGAAGAACAACAGTAGTAAGTGTTATGTGGAGAACTAGAGTAGGTGAATATGCTAGGCACCATCCATATGTCTGTGATCAATGGGATGGTCAGGAAAAGCTTCCTAAATTGGCAATGTTTAAGCTGTGCTCTGTAACACAAGAAAGTGCTATCTGTGCAAAGAAGGGAGAAGTAGATGAGAAAGTTAGATACTGAAGGAGGGAAAGCATTGTGAACTTGTAGTTTTCCTATTTTTAGCAATTTTTTTCCATTTCTGGAAATGTTTCCTTAAACTTCTTATCACTACTTTCCTACAGGATCATAGAAATTGGGATTGTCTGACAGGATAAATATGAAAAGTAAAGGAACCACCGTGCTTTATTCCTTTCCCTCCTTATTAAAATAAACTGTATTTTTTAAAGCAGGTTTAGGTTCACAGCAGAGTTGAGTGGAAAGTACATATAATTCCCATGTATGCCCCTTTACACACACACACACACACACACACACACACACACACACACACACACACAGCCTCCTCCACTATCAACATTCTATACTAGTTTAGTACACTTGCTACAATGAGTAACTCAACATTGAGACATCATTATCAACCAAAGTCCATAATTTACATTATGGTTCACTCTCTTGTGTTGTACATTATTTGGGTTTGACGAACATGTATCTACCTTATCATACAGAATAGTTTCACCACCCTAAAAATCCCATGTTCCACCTAGTAATCCTTTCTTGCCCCAAACCACCAATCATTTTACTGTTTCCATAGTTTTGTCTTTTCCAAAATGTATTTGGAGTTACACAGTATGTGAACTTTTCAGACTGACTCCTTTCACTTAGTAACTTAGGCTTTAAGTTTCCTCCATGTCTTTTCATGGCTTGATTGCTCATTTCTTTACTTTGATAATTCTTTAGGGAGATATTCATGCTATACGGTAAGGGTGCCATGACTTCAATTCCTTTGAACCTGGTGACGAAGGACTTTGAAAGTATTAATCTCGTGAATTCTCAATAGATAGACAAAAAAGGAAAAAAAAAATCCTCAAAATTAAAAATGTTTTCTAAAAAAAAGCACAGCTGAGAAAAGGACTTTTGAATATGGAACAGAAATAAAACTTAAGGAAGAAAAATATAATATACTACCAGACACATGCACACAGCAATCATACCCACAGTATCACTGCCCTTGGCATTTTGCTTCCCCACCAACAGCCTCTAAGAATAAACAATAAGAAGGAACAGCTTGTTCATCTCTTCATATGCTGCCCCAAGCATATGTTATCAAAACTTTCCCTTTTTAAAAATATCATTAAAAGCATTAAAGATAAATCAGGCCTTTGTGGGTTTAATTATTCAGTATATTGCATTTTAATTTTTTATTAATATTCTGTATTTGACAAACATTTCCAGAGAATTTGGGAGGTTATAATAAAAAGATTAATTGACTCCATTAATATTCTGGAATGAGCTTAGTTTATGCATCAACTGGGCAAAACACATCCATCTTCTCTGAGGAAAACCCAAGACTAGCTTGGTAACCTTGGGAAAACTACACAACATCTTTGAGCCTTCATTTCCTCATCATTAAGATAGGCATAGCAATAATGTCTTCAGCAAAAGATTCTTATAAGGATTAATGGAATAAAGTATATTAAAGAGGTAGCACTATGCCTGGCAGATTTATAGAGTGTTCAATAAATACTTTTTTTATTCAGTATTATTTCCAGTTATAGGCACAAGGTAATACATATTTCTATACTGATAAGAGGGGTTAGGGAATGACCTGGGAAGGTGATAACATTTGAACTGAGTCTTGAAGGAGGATATAATGTGCTCCAAGAGGAAAAGACACTTCAGGATACAGGAACAGCACCAGCACAAATCTGTATTTAAATTCTATCTCTCTTCCAGAAATTTTTACTGTTGGGCACCACCCAAAACTATACAACTTCAGTGGATTGAGCAAATTTAAAGCAATAATTAGAACACATAAGGTGCGACTGGAATTTCCTACTAGGGTGTAAAAATCTAACCATCCCAAACAAGGCATTACATGCATACATAAAATTTCAGTCTTCAAAGCAAAGCACGTCCTCAAGAAGCCCCCTCAAATGTGATCTTGTTCCACGCTCTTAAGGGATAACAGAAAGAATAATAATCTCTGCCACCTTGGCTAAGCCTTCGATATTCTTAAATTTCAAAGGGAGAAGTCTCTAAATCCAGGATGATTTATCAGCAACAATAGTGTCTGTTCTGCTTCCTTTTCTTGTTGATAGTCCCATGTCTGTCGGATTGACCGGAGTGACCAAGGAAAGACCAGTGCCCCACAGATAGGGGAAAGGAGATAGACAGCATTTGTGGCATGCTTATTTTTTATAAGTATAGTGCAGAACACTTTCTATGCATTATTTTATTTAAACCTTACAACAGGCCTGTAAGAATAATAGTATAAAAGTGTATGATGGAGAAACCAAGGCAGAATGAATCCGAAGTCACACAAAGGGTGTAGTGTGAACTGTGTTCTAAAATCCACCACTATCCAACTGAAATATTCATACCCTTATCTGTTCTGCTGTTATGCCATTATAATCTTGTATAAGTAGTTTGCATTTTAACCCACCTATGCCACTTAAGTATGTTGTTTTGTTTTTGCTGTTATATGGAATATAACTACCTTTTTTTTGCTGTTATATGGAATATAACTACCTTAAAATCTAAACACCCAATAATGCAAAGAATAGGGATGAGCCCACAAGTCCATATATGCCTCTATAAAAGCAGCATCACTAAGAAGCAGTGGTGTCTATGTTTAGACACCACTAAACCTAACCCTAACCCTAACCCTAACCCTGGATCTGTCCCCACTAAGTAGAATTTGGCTAATACTCCAAATCCTATGTTATCAGTGCAAGTCCATCTTCCATAGAGCACAGCATGAGGGGTAGGCACATAGGATTTCAAGTCAGAATAAATAAGGTCTGTATTTTGGTTCTGTTACTAACAAACAATAATTCAGAAGAATAATATGGTTTGTATTAATTTCAATCACCTTGTGAGGAAATGAAAACGTTAAATGTACCTACCACATAGAATTGCATGTTTCCCACCACGAGAGCACTCCTGGCTTGGGAACTATTTAACATGATTTCCAGTGAATAAAAAATACTCATATGTGAACTATCTGTATCAGCAACGTCATCATTATCCTCATCATCATTTTATGATTATTTGCTACTTTATTCACCTCTAGTACTCCTGTGATCAAGAAAAAATCATCAAGATAAAATCAGAATGACAGCAGAAAGAAACCTCAAGTGTGCATTTATAAATTATTTTTATTACAAGGAACCAAAGTCAGTTTTCTGATTAACCCAAGAAGAATGTCTAGCAAACAAGAGAGTGAAAGGAGGCAGAGAGCAAAATAAAGAGAGAAAAGTAGAAAGCAAGGCAGAGAAATGATGGTAGTTTCTACTAGACTCTCTTCCTCTTTAGCTCATGCTTATTACTGGAGACTGGTCACTTCAGGGAAACTAATGCACCATCTACAACTCAGCTTTCTTGCATAATTAGCTCTTATTTGCTTTGTAACACTCTACCTTTAACTCTACTTTGCTCTAGTGCAAATAGGAAGGAGAGAGACTTATAAATTGTAAGTGACTGTACAGGCATACCCCAGAGATACTGCAGGTTTGGTTCCAGACCACAGCAATAAAACGAATCACACAATTTTTTGGTTTCTCAATGCATATAAAAGTTATGTTGCCTCTAATCTGTAGTCGATTAAGTGTGCAATAGTATTATGTCTAAAAAAAATACATACCTTAATTAAAAAGTACCTTGTTGCTAAAAAATGCTAACCATCATTTGAGCCATCAGTGAGTTGTAATCTTTTTGCAATGATCTTTTGCAACATCAAAGATCACTGATCACAGGTCACCGTAACAAATATAATGCTAAGGAAAAAGTCTGAAATATTACTAGGATTACCAAAAATGTGACACACAGACAAGAAGTGAGCTAATGCTGTCAGGAAATTGGCACCAATAAACTTGGTCGATGTAAGGTTGCCACAAACCTTCAATTTGTAAAGGAAAAAATGCGATCTCTTTGAAGTGCTATTAAAAAAAAAGCACAATAAAATAAGGTATGTCTGTATCCATCTTGCTTACTTAGAGTTTACAAAGAAAATATGAGAGAAGAAATTAACAAGACACTCGTAAACAACAGTTTTACTAGTTTGGTACTTATCAAAATGCTTTCCTAGGATATTTTTTAAAGGATTTTAGTTAGCTACGAAACAGCTTGTTTAGAATTGCTCTTGTGTCAAAAGAGGGAAATGAACAATCCTTAAGTAGAAGGGATTTTTGCTAACTCAGCTCCCTAGAAGAATCAATACAGTAGCATAACTTTTTCCCCCCTGTTGAAACAGTGTGGTTTATAATATAAAGATTCTATTCTTCCTTGGGAAAAAGCAATGTTTAAATTTTCCACCTGACATGTTATAGTGTTATATTTCATGTCAGGTTGTTTCAGCCATGGCAAATGATAGGAAGCCTCAGTGATACTATGATACAAATTCTGCAGCTCACATTGAGTTATCTTGGTGTGACATATCAGCTTGAAAACATACATGGGGAAAATGCACAATTCTGAAAACCAGAGATAATAACCAAAGGTCCCAGAGATAGTGATGTTCATCATTTATTTCTGATGCAGGGACAAGGTAACAAAGCAAGACAGGAACACAGTTTATCCAGCTTAATAAAATTAAGACAACAGAAGGATTTGTTTTAACTCAGTGGGTAGATAAACATACAAATAGCTAAACAGAACCAGTTGAGTATAAATAAATAATTCTAAAAATGACAAGAAAAAGGACTAATATTTATCTCATACCTACTGTGTGCCAGATTCTTTCCAATAGATTATTTAATAATCACAATTTTCTTTATGTAGGTAATATTCTTTTCAATCTTCATTTCTTTTCAAAAAAAAAAGAAACAGAAAACCACAAATTGCAGCTCAGCATATTTAACTAGGCTGCCCACCACTGTCCTTTTCAAGTCATCTAAAGAACACAGATTTTTTTCTAAATTTTTTATTTGTCTGGCTTTGAGTCCAGAGCCAAGTAATACCAGTGCTTCTATTGTAACAAACACTACCCTATTTCAGGCCTTCACTACCTCTGGCTTAAAGTTTTACACTGTTTTGTTTTGTTTTTACTGATTTTCTCAAATTCAGTTCCCCTTTAAAGCTTTCTATACATTGCAGCCAAACTTTTATTACCTTTAAGTATAGTATCAATCATTCATTTCTCTCCTCAGAAAACTTCATTGGAATTATTTCCAGGTTTAAATGACATCTGAGCAACTAAGAGCTGCTGGCTCAGCCTCTCTCAGTTTCCCACTGAAATAATTAGAAATCCATAGAAATCCCCAACTTTCCTCTCCCAGGCAACCAAAGAACTCTGATATAGGGTTCTGGAAACTGAGGAGATACAGATACAACCTAGGTCTAAAAGGTCTCACAGCATGCATGGATGAAGGTAAGGTCATGAATCCAAAGGGATTCTCCCATAAAACATCTTTGTCAAAGTGATTTAAACAGAGAGAAAACCCAGATACAAAGAAAACGGCCTTCAGCCGGGCCCCTGAAATACGGGACATGTTTCATGGCAGGGTTGAGGGGGCAGTAGAAAAATAGAAAGATTCAGACCAGAAAGAATCCCTAACACATCCACATGTAAAAACTGGCTCCATTAAAGAGGGTCTTGGTTATATATCATAGATACTAATCCAAATTTGCAGAAAAAAAATTCAAAACTATATTGAACACTAGGTTTACTTAATTGCCAGAAAATTTCAGGACTGAAACTGACAAGAATTGGAAGGAGACTGAGAAATTGGCAACTCACATTTGCTATGCAACAAATCATAGAAATCCATCAGTCAGGTATGTGCCTGAATCCCTTTATCTCACTACTGCTGTTTCTTATCTTGTTCAGAAATGATGTGTTTCTCACCTCTGCAATCATCTTCTATCAGTGCATGGGAATTTTAACTGAGACAGCCTGAGGGTTCTTCCTTCTTCATCCACATAACAATCGCAATTGCTACTTCTGCTCCTAGACTAGAACATCCAGAAAACAGCTGGCTAGTAAGTAGCAGCTACATGGGCAGGCTGTCCATAGCGGGGTGGCAAGGAGGCTCATGGTAGGCATGCACGCAGGAGATCACTGTTGTCACTTATTCCACACGCCAGCTTGTCTGAAAACCTGACATTTGAGATAAGGCTATCTCTCTTCAGTCTAACAGATCTCCAGTATATTTAAAGAGGGACTGTACTGAAAAGTGGGCTCGTGGCTATTGAAAA
Source organism: Phocoena sinus (assembly GCF_008692025.1). Classification (NCBI taxonomy): domain Eukaryota; kingdom Metazoa; phylum Chordata; class Mammalia; order Artiodactyla; family Phocoenidae; genus Phocoena; species Phocoena sinus. Next base: position 37,445,782 of record NC_045781.1, read on the forward strand.
CAACAAACTTCCAAATGTGGAACTCCATGGGCATTCCATATAATGGGATGGCTGGCAAATTCCAACTATTTATTCAGGAGACCAAAGTGAAATGAAAGTAAATTAAATCTATCCATCTATCTTCCTGTCTTTATATCTCTATAGAAACATATTATAGAACAATGGAAAGGTATATCATCCAAACACCAGAGGATAAATGCTATCAGCCTTATAATTTAACATTGTTCAGGAAGTTCTGTTTTTATAGGCTGGTTAATAGAATAAGATACGAGTCAGTTAAAAAAAAGTACACAAAAATACATGCAGTTCCCTACTGCCAGGGTCCGGTGATCCAGGGACAACTTCCCCAGGAGAACAAATGGCACGCCTCAGGCCACCACAGGTTCCCCCCACCCCCCCACCCCCCCACCCCCACCCCCTCACTCTGTACCCCTCCCTCCCCACCGCCCTGAGTGAGCCAGAGGCCCAGAAGCAGCGGCTCCTTTAACCCCTTCCTGTCTGAGATAAGAACATATGCCCTCAGGCTACCTACACACAGAGGCATGGCCAAAACCAAACCTGAATCCCAGGAGCTGTGCAAACAAAGAAGAGAAAGGGAAATCTCTCCCAGCAGCCTCAAGAGCAGCAGATAAAATCTCCACAGTCAACCTGATGTACCCTTCATCCATGGAATACCTGAATAGACAAGGAATAATCCCAAACTGAGGAGGTAGACTTTGGGAGCAACGATATATATATTTTGTTTTTTCCCTTTTTCTCTTTTTGTGAGTGTGTATGCGTATACTTCTGTGTGTGATTTTGTCTGTATAGCTTTCCTTTTACCATTCGTCCTCAGGTTCTGTCTGTCCTCTTTTTTTTTTTTTTTTAAGTATAGTTTTCAGCACTTGTTATCATTGGTGATAAAAAAGAGGCTGCCTAAAATCATAATTACCTTAAATGTAAAAGGATTAAATGCTCCAACCAAAAGACACAGACTGGCTGAATGGACACAAAAACAAGACCCATATATATGCTGTCTACAAGAGACCCATTTCAGACCTAGAGACACATACACACTGAAAGTGAGGGGACAGAAAAAGATATTCCATGCAAATGGAAATCAAAAGAAAGCTGGAGTAGCAATTCTCATATCACACAAAATACACTTTAAAACAAAGACTACTGCAAGAGACAAAGAAGGACACTACATAATGATCAAGGGATCAATCCAAGGAAAAGATATAAGAATTGAAAATATATATGCACCCAACATAGGAGCACCTCAATACATAAAGCAAATGCTAACAGACCTAAAAGGGGAAATCAACAGTAACACAATCATAGTAGGGGACCTTAACACCCCACTTTCACCAACGGACAGATCATCCAAAATGAAAATAAATACGGAAAAACAAGTTTTAAATGATACATTAAACAAGATGGACTTAATTGATATTTATAGGACATTCCATCCAAAAACAACAGAATACACTTTCTTCTCAAGTGCTTATGGAACAGTCTCCAGGATAGATCATATCCTGGCTGACAAATCAAGCCCTGATAAATTTAAGAAAATTGAAACTGTATCAAGTATCTTTCCTGACCACAACGCTATGAGACTAGATATCAATTACAGGAAAAAATCTGTAAAAAATACAAACACAACGGGGCTAAATAATATACTACTTAATAACCAAGAGATCACTGAAGACATCAAAAAGGAAATTAAAAAACACCAAGAAACAAATGACAATGAAAAAACAATGACCCAAAACCTATGGGATGCAGCAAAAGCAGTTCCGTGAGGGAAGTTTATAGCAATACAATCCTACCTTAAGAAACAAGAAACATCTCAAATAAACAACCTAACCTTACACATAAAGCAATTAGAGAAAGAAGTGCAAAAAACCCCCAAAGTTAGCAGAAGGAAAGAAATCATAAAGATCAGATCAGAAATAAATGAAAAAGAAATGAAGGAAACGATAGCAAAGCTCAATAAAACTAAAAGCTGGTTCTTTGGGAATATAAACAAAATCGATAAACCATTAACCAGACTCATCATGAAAAAAAGGGAGAAGACTCAAATCAACTGAATTAGAAATGAAAAATGGGAAGTAACAACTGACACTGCAGAAATACAAAGGATCATGAGAGATTACGACAAGCAACTATATGCCAACAAAATGGACAACCTGGAAGAAATGGACAAATTGATAGAAATGCACAACCTTCCAGGACAGAACCAGGAAGAAATAGAAAATAAAAACAGACCAATCACAAGCACTGAAATTGAAACTGTGATTAAAAATCTTCCAACAAACAAAACCCGAGGACCAGATGGCTTCACAGGCAAATTCTATCAAACATTTAGAGAAGAATTAACACCTATCCTTCTAATACTTCCAAAATACAGCAGAGGGAGGAACACTCCCAAACTCATTCTACGAGGTCACCATGACCCTGATACCCAAACCGGACAAAGATGTCACAAAAAAAGAAAACTACTGGCCAATATCACTGATGAACATAGACCTAAAAATCCTCAACAAAACACTAGCAAACAGAATCTAACAGCCCATTAAACAGATCATACACCATGATCAAGTGGGGTTTATCCCAGGAATGCAAGGATTCCTCAATATATGCAAATCAGTCAATGTGATACACCATATTAACAAGTTAAAGGAGAAAAACCATATGATCATCTCAATAGATGCAGGGAAAGCTTTCGACAAAATTCAACACCCATTTATGATAAAAACCCTCCAGAAAGTAGGCATAGAGGGAAGTTACCTGAACATAATAAAGGCCATATATGACAAAGCCCAGCCAACATCATCCTCAATGGTGAAAAACTGAAACCATTTCCACTAAGCTCAGGAACAAGAGAAGGTTTCTCACACTCACCACTATTATTCAACATAGTTTTGGAAGTTTTAGCCACAGCAGTCGGAGAAGAAAAAGAAATAAAAGGAATCCAAATTGGAAAAGAAGAAGTAAAGCTGTCACTGTTTGCAGATGACATGATACTGTACATAGGGAATCCTAAAGATGCTACCAGAAAACTACTAGAGCTAATCAATGAATCTGGTAAAGTAGCAGGATACAAAATTAATGCACAGAAATCTCTTGCATTCCTATACACTAATGATGAAAAATCAGAAAGAGAAATTAAGGAAACACTCCCATTTACCACTGCAACAAAAAGAATAAAATACCTAGGAATAAACCTACCTAAGGAGACAAAAGACCTGTATGCAAAAAACTATAAGACACTGATGAAAGAAATTAAAGATGACACAAATAGATGGAGAGATATACCATGTGCTTGGATTGGAAGAATCAACATTGTGAAAATGACTCTGCTGCTCAAAGCAATCTACAGATTCAAAGCAATCCCTATCAAACTACCACTGGCATTTTTTATAGACCTAGAACAAAAATTTTCACAATTTGTATGAAAACACAAAAGACCCCAAATAGGCAAAACAATGTTGAGAAAGAAAAATGGAGCTGGAGGAATCAGGCTCCCTGACTTCAGACTATACTACAAAGCTACAGTAATCAAGACAGTATGGAACTGGCACAAAAACAGAAATATAGATCAATGGAACAGGATAGAAAGCCCAGAGATAAACCCACACATATATGGGTACCTTGTCTGTGATAATGGAGGCAAGAACATACAATGGAGAAAAGACAGCCTCCTCAGGAAGTGGTGCTGGGAAAACTGGACAGCTACATGTAAAAGAATGAAATCAGAACACTCCCTAATACCATACACAAAAATAAGCTCAAAATGGATTGAAGCCCTAAATGTAAGGCTGACACTATAAAACTCTTAGAGGAAAACATAGGCAGAACACTCTATGACATAAATCACAGCAAGATCCTGTTTGACCCACCTCCTAGAGAAATGGAAGTAAAAATAAATGGAACCTAATGAAACTTAAAAGCTTTTGCACAGCCAAGGAAACCATAAACAAGACGAAAAGATAACCCTCAGAATGGGAGAAAATATTTCAAATGAAGCAACTGACAAAGGATTAATCTCCAAAATCTACAAGCAGCTCATGCAGCTCAACATCAAAAAAACAAACAACCCAATCCAAAAATGGGCCGAAGACCTAAACAGTCATTTCTCCAAAGAAGATATACAGATTGCCAACAAACACATGAAAGAATGCACAACATCACTAGGCATTAGAGAAATGCAAATCAAAACTACAACACGATATCATCTCACACCAGTCAGAATGGCCATCAACAAAAAACCTACAAACAATAAATGCTGGAGCAGGTGTGGAGAAACGGGAACCCTCTTGCACTGTTGGTGGGAATGTAAATTGATACAGCCACTATGGAGAACAGTATGGAGGTTCCTTGAAAAACTAAAAATGGAACTACCATACGACCCAGCAATCCCACTACTGGGCATATACCCTGAGAAAACCATAATTCAAAAAGAGTCATGTACCCCAATATTCACTGAAGATGTATTTACAATAGCAAGGACTTGGAAGCAACCTAAGTGTCCATCAACATATGAATGAATAAAGAAGATGTGGCACATATATACAATGGAATATTACTCAGCCATAAGAAGAAATGAAATTGAGTTATTTGTAATGAGGTGTATGGGCCTAGAGTCTGTCATACAGAGTGAAGTAAGTCAGAAAGAGAAAAACAAATACCGTATGCTAACACATATATATGGAATATAAAAAAAAATAAAAGGTTATGAATAACCTAGGGGAAAGACAGGAATATAGATGCAGACCTACTACAGAATGGACTTGAGGAAATGGGGAGGGGGAAGGGTAAGCTGGGACAAAGTGAGAGAGTGGCAGTGTATATATGGACATATATACACTACCAAACGTAAAATAGATAGCTAGTAGGAAACAGCCGCATATCACAGGCAGATCAGCTCAGTGCTTTGTGATCAGCTAGAAGGGTGGGATAGGGAGGGTGGTAGGGAGGGAGACGCAAGAGGGAAGAGATATGGGGATATATGTATAACTGATTCACTTTGTTATAAAGCAGAAACTAACACACCATTGTAAAGCAATTATACTCCAATAAAAATGTTAAAAAAAAATACATGCAGTATAATTCTAGTTCTATCAATGTCAAAATTGTGTGTGTGTGTGTGAGGAGGGTTATATATTATATATTCATGTTTAGCTGGAAGGAAACATGCATTATATAATTACTATCTCTGAGTAGTGGATTTTGGGTGACTTTCATGTTGTCTTATATATTTTTCTATGATTCCAAGTTTTCTATAGTTGCCATATTTTTTCTTTATGATAAAAATATAATAAAGGTTTTTAAATAACTGAATAAAATAAATAAAGACAGCAGGATGCAGCCAACCCCTCATGGACTACCCAACAGTCCTCTGTTCCCATTTAGAATTCAGGGCCTTCCTTATTTTGTTTCTAATTGTCACTCGTCTTATCTTCATTACTTTCTTACAAACATGCCAAACTGAATTCTCACTTTAAAAAAGAAGCCACCTCTAGCCAGGAAACTATAAACATACAGAAAGAAAAAGAACATGTTAACAATTTTATGTTGCTTCTATAGTCAGACAATTGATATTCAGTATTTAACACATAAAAAAAATGCTCTATTTACCTATACATGTCTTAGCATGCCCATATCATTATTTAAAAGGTATACTTTTATTTAACTGTTTCATATTAAGGGAAAAGATCACCTTGGAAGCATTTAGTGATTTCTCTGTATCCATCCATATCTATAATACAAGTTCCTTTTTCTCCATCATTTATTCCAGACCAGGTGGTCCATTAACCACAACCTTTGTATACATCACCCTCGGTTCAGTTCATATCTTTGCTTTGCCTTTTCTCTCCATCTGAGATCACTTTTGCAAAGTAATACTTCAAAAACCAAATCAAATGTCCCCATCAGTTAGAGATCATCTCCCTCTTTGGGCATCCTAGGGTAGTTTCCCCCCTAACTTTTTGCAATTGTTTTTTCCCCAGTGTATTACTGTGTAACAATAACTTTTAGAGAGCAAAGGCTACGTTTCTCTGTGTTCTGTGGTTAGCGTATAGCTGGTCATACACAATCCATAAATATGCATTAAAAAAGGGACAATTAAGGTTTCACAATTGAAACTCAGTCCTTTGGAAACGTGCCAGGGAGCAGAGAGGAAGTGTCTGACTGCAGGAAATAGGGCTATAGAGACCAAGGAAGAAAAGGGGAGAGGGCACCAAAACTACTTTTACTTTCTTCACAATTCTGTCTTATGCTCAACCTAAGGTAACATGAATGGTAGAGACAGGACCCTGAAATTGCAATCGATCCCTAACACACTAACTGGAAATTACTCCATTCACAGCAAATAATAAGAATTACCAGAGCCAAAGCAAAGCTAACTTACTTCCTTTTCCTAGAAATAAAGTAACCAAGAGTTATAATAGGAACCAAAACTGAATGGGGGAGAAAAATGCATTGCCTTTTCCACGTCCAAATGCATTCTTCTCTTTGTTAGAAAAGGAGGAATAAACGGGCCTTGAAGAAAGCTATCTGAAGAATGCATGTGATGTCTTTCAAATGGATACATACATGTATAGATGTGTGAGTATAATATACTTCACCCCCTATTTATATAGCATACCTCTGCAACAAGTCAGTAATAGTACTTGGGATTTTAGAGAAAAAGAAGCCCCAGATGTCATCAGGTCCTACATTTCACCCATACAGCAGGCTCAGTCACCCCAGATCATGGGGTCATTCAGCCACTGTTGTATCCCTATGAGTGTTCACTATTAGGTCATTCCTACTTGACTAAAAGTTTCTCAAGGGAAACTTTATATCCCAAATCCCTACCTTGGGAAATAGTGAAAACTGATAAGTGGTAAAATGAGATAATACATTATTGAGCCACTCTAATGAGTAAAAAATTTTATTTGCTTACATATTTTATTGAAATGTTCCTCCATACTTTTTTATAGTGTATTGAAATGTTCCTCCATCTTTGCCTGAGAATCACGTCTCACTCTGAAAGTACAAAATGGAAGGCTGACCTCGCTTTAAATTCTTGATTGCAGCTGCCAAGACTTCCATTCTGCTTTTAAAACTTTTTGTGGTTCCTTAATGGCACATTCTCATGATCTCATTGAACTTCTCTCCTCAATATTGGTTCCATTTGGTCAACATCTTTTGATCACTGATGGACCCTGGGAGCAACAGATCTTAGGTTATTGGATTTAGGTTGCTTGCCTCAGTCCAGATTGGTTCATGACTTGATGAGGATGAAGGCTGCTTTTAAAAAGACAGGTTTCGGGGGGGACCTTGAAGATGGCGGAAGAGTAAGACGCGGAGATCGCCTTCCTCCCCACGGATACACCAGAAATACATCCACACGTGGAACAACTCCTATAGAACTCCTACTGAAGGCTGGCAGAAGACCTCAGACCTCCCAAAAGGCAAGAAACTCCCCACGTAACTGGGTAGGGCAAAAGAAAAAAACAGAGACAAAAGAATAAGGACGGCACCTGCACCAGTGGGAGGGAGCTGTGAAGGAGGAAAAGTTTCCACACACTAGGAAGCCCCTCCGCGGGCGGAGACTGCGGGAGGCAGAGGGGGGAGTTTCGGGACCGCGGAGTAGTGCACAGCGACGGGTGCGGAGGGCAAAGCGGGGAGATTCCTGCACAGAAGATCGGTGCCGACCAGCACTCACCAACCCGAGAGGCTTGCTGCTCACCCACCGGGGCGGGCGGGGCTGCGAGCTGAGGCTAGGGTTTTGGTTTTGGACGGAGCTCAGGGAGAGGACTGGGGTTGGCGGCTTGAACATAGCCTGAAGGGGTTAGTGCACCACGACTAGCCGGGAGGGAGTTCGGGGAAAAGCCTGCACCGGCCGAAGAGGCAAGAGACTTTTTCTTCCCTCTTTGTCTCCTGGTGCGCGAGGAGAGGGGTCTAAGAGCGCTGCTTAAAGGAACTCCAGAGACGGGCGCGAGCCGCGGCTAAAAGCGCGAACCCCAGAGACGGGCGCGAGCCGCGGCTGAGGGCGCGAGCCCCCGAGACGGGCGCGAGCCGCGGCTGAAAGCACAAACCCCAGAGACGGGCGCGAGCCGCGGCTGAGGGCGCAAGCCCCCGAGACGGGCGCAAGCCGCGGCTGAAAGCGCAAACCCCAGAGACGGGCGCGAGCCGCGGCTAAAACCGCGGACCCCAGAGACGGGCGGGAGACGCTAAGGCTGCTGCTGCCGCCACCAAGGGGCCTGTGTGCGAGCACAGGTCACTCTCCACACCCCTCTTCCGCGGAGCCTGTGCAGCCCGCCACTGCCAGGTTCCCGGGATCCAGGGACAACTTCCCCGGGACAGCGCACGGCGGGCCTCAGGCTGGTGCAACGTCACGCCGGCCTCTGCCGCAACGTCACGCTGCCTCTGCCGCCGCAGGCCGGCCCCGCACGCAGTGCCCCTCCTTCCCCCATCCCCCAACCCCCGGCCTGAGTGAGCCGGAGGCCCCGAATCAGCGGCTCCTTTAACCCCGTCCTGTCTGAGCGAAAAAACAGACGCCCTCCAGCGACCTACACGCAGAGGCAGGGCCAAATCCAAAGCTGAGCTCCTGTGAGCTGTGAAAACAAAGAAGAGAAAGGGAAATCTCTCCCAGCAGCCACAGAAGCAGCGGATTAAAGCTCCACAATCAACTTGATATACCCTGCATCTGTGGAATACCTGAATAGACAAGGAATGATCCCAAATTGAAGAGGTGGAATTTAGGAGCGAAATCTATGATTTTTTTCCCTTTTCCTCTTTTTGTGAAGGTGTACGTGTATGCTCCTGTGTGACATCTAGTCTGTATACTCTAGCTTCCACCATTTGTCCTAGGGCTCTATCCGTCCATGACTTTTTTTTAAAAATTCTTTTTCTTAATAATTAAGTTTAATTGTAATAACTTTATTATACTTTACCTTCGTTCTTTCTTTCTTTCCTTCCTTCCCTCCCTCCTTTAGACAACGAATCACCCCAAATTGAGGAGGTGGTCTCAGGGAGCAGGATTTATGATTTTTCCCCCTTTACCTCTTTTTGTGAAGGTGTATGTGTATGCTTCTGTGTAAGATTTTCTCTGTATAGCTTTGCTTCCAACATTTGTCCTAAGGTTCTATCCGTCCCTTTTTTTTTTTTTTTCTAAATATTTTTTAATTCAATAACTATATTATACTTTATTTTATTTTTACTGTATCATCTTTCTTTCTGTCTTTTTTCCTTCTTTCCCTCCTTCCTTCCTTCCTCCCTCCCTCCCTCCCTCCCTCCTTTCTTTCCTTCTTTGCTTCTTTCTTCCTTCCTTCCTTTCCTCCTTTCCTTCTTTCTTTACTCATACTTCTACTAATTCTCCCTACTTTTTCTCCCTTTTATTCTGAGCTGTGTGGATGAAAGGCTCTCGGTGCTCCAGCCAGGAGTCAGGGCTCTGCCTCTGAGGTAGGAGAGCCAACTTCAGGACACTGGTCAACAAGAGACCTCCCAGCTCCACATAATATTAAACGGTGGAAATATCCCAGAGACCTCCATCTTAACACCAGCACCCAGCTTCACTCAACGACCAGCAAGCCACAGTGCTGGACAACCTATGCCAAACAACTAGCAAAACAGGAACACAACCCCACCCATTAGCAGAGAGGCTGCCTAAAATCATAATAAGGCCACAGACACCCCAAAACACACCACCAGACGTGAACCTGCCCACTAGAGAGACAAGATCCAGCCTCATCCAGCACAACACAGGCACTAGTCCCCTCCACCAGGAAGCCTACACAACCCACTGAAACAACCTTAGCCACTGGAGACAGACATCAAAAACAACGGGAACTACGAACGTGCAGCCTGCAAAAAGGAGACCCCAAACACAGTAAGATAAGCAAAATGAGAAGACAGAAAAACACACAGCAGATGAAGGAGCAAGATAAAAACCCACCAGACCTAACAAATGAAGAGGAAATAGGCAATCTACCTGAAAAAGAATTCAGAATAATGATAGTAAGGATGATCCGAAATCTTGGAAGTAGAATGGACAAAATGCAAGAAACAGTTAACAAGGACCTACAAGAACTAAAGATGAAACAAGCAACGATGAACAATGCAATAAATGAAATTAAAATCACTCTAGATAGGATCAATAGCAGAATAACTGAGGCAGAAGAACGGATAAGTGACCTGGAAGATAAAGTAGTGGAAATAACTACTGCAGAGCAGAATAAAGAAAAAAGAATGAAAAGAACTGAGGACAGTCTCAGAGACCTCTGGGACAACATGAAACGCACCAACATTCGAATTATAGGGGTTCCAGAAGAAGAAGAAAGAAAGAAAGGGACTGAGAAAATATTTGAAGAGATCATAGTTGAAAACTTCCCTAATATGGGAAAGGAAATAGTTAATCAAGTCCAGGAAGCACAGAGGGTCCCATACAGGATAAATACAAGGAGAAACACGCCAAGACACATATTAATCAAACTGTCAAAAATTAAATACAAAGAAAGCATATTAAAAGCAGCAAGGGAAAAACAACAAATAACACACAAGGGAATCCCCATAAGGTTAACAGCTGATCTCTCAGCAGAAACCCTACAAGCCAGAAGGGAGTGGCAGGACATACTGAAAGTGATGAAGGAGAATAGCCTGAAACCAAGACTACTCTACCCAGCAAGGATCTCATTCACATTTGATGGAGAAATTAAAACCTTTACAGACAAGCAAAAGCTGAGAGAGTTCAGCACCACCAAACCAGCTTTACAACAAATGCTAAAGGAACTTCTCTAGACACGAAACACAAGAGAAGGAAATGACCTATAGTAGCGAACCCAAAACAATATATAAAATGGAAATAGGAACATACATATCAATAATTACCTTAAATGTAAATGGACTAAATGCTCCCACCAAAAGACACAGATTGGCTGAATGGATACAAAAACAAGACCCTTATATATGCTGTCTACAAGAGACCCACTTCAGAACTAGAGACACATACAGACTGAAAGTAAGGGGATGGAAAAAGATATTCCATGCAAATGGAAACCAAAAGAAAGCTGGAGTAGCAATTCTCATATCAGACAAAATAGACTTTAAAATAAGGACTATTAAAAGGGACAAAGAAGGACACTACATAATGATCAAGGGATCGATCCAAGAAGAAGATATAACAATTGTAAATATTTATGCACCCAACATAGGAGCACCTCAATACATAAGGCAAATACTAACAACCATAAAAGGGGAGATCAACAGTAACACATTCATAGTAGGGGACTTTAACACCCCACTTTCACCCATGGACAGATCATCCAAAATGAAAATAAATAAGGAAACACAAGCTTTAAATGATACATTAAACAAGATGGACTTAATTGATATTTATAGGACACTCCATCCAAAAACAACAGAATACACATTTTTCTCAAGTGCTCATGGAACATTCTCCAGGATAGATCATATCTTGGGTCACAAATCAAGCCTTGGTAAATTTAAGAAAACTGAAATTGTATCAAGTATCTTTTCCGACCACAACGCCATGAGACTAGATATCAATTACAGGAAAAGATCTGTAAAAAATACAAACACATGGAGGCTAAACAATACACTACTTAATAATGAAGTGATCACTGAAGAAATCAAAGAGGAAATAAAAAAATACCTAGAAACAAATGACAATGGAGACACAACGACCCAAAACCTATGGGATGCAGCAAAAGCAGTTCTAAGGGGGAAGTTTATAGCAATACAAGCCCACCTTAAGAAGCAGGAAACATCTCGAATAAACAACCTAACCTTGCACCTCAAGCAATTAGAGAAAGAAGAACAAAAAAACCCCAAAGCTAGCAGAAGGAAAGAAATCATAAAAATCAGATCAGAAATAAATGAAAAAGAAATGAAGGAAACAATAGCAAAGATCAATAAAACTAAAAGCTGGTTCTTTGAGAAGATAAACAAAATAGATAAACCACTAGCCAGACTCATCAAGAAAAAAAGGGAGAAGACTCAAATCAATAGAATTAGAAATGAAAAAGGAGAAGTAACAACTGACACTGCAGAAATAAAAAAAATCATGAGAGATTACTACAAGCAACTCTATGCCAATAAAATGGACAATCTGGAAGAAATGGACAAATTTTTAGAAATGCACAACCTGCCAAGACTGAATCAGGAAGAAATAGAAAATATTAACAGACCAATCACAAGCACTGAAATTGAAACTGTGATTAAAAACCTTCCAACAAACAAAAGCCCAGGACCAGATGGCTTCACAGGTGAATTCTATCAAACGTTTAGAGAAGAGCTAACACCTATCCTTCTCAAACTCTTCCAAAATATAGCAGAGGGAGGAACACTCCCAAATTCCTTCTACGAAGCCACCATCACCTTGATACCAAAACCAGACAAGGATGTCACAAAGAAAGAAAACTACAGGCCAATATCACTGATGAACATAGATGCAAAAATCCTCAACAAAATACTAGCAAACAGAATCCAACAGCACATTAAAAGGGTCATACACCATGATCAAGTGGGGTTTATTCCAGGAATGCAAGGATTCTTCAATATACGCAAATCTATCAATGTGATAAACTATATTAACAAATTGAAGGAGAAAAACCATATGATCATCTCAATAGATGCAGAGAAAGCTTTCGACAAAATTCAACACCCATTTATGATAAAAACCCTCCAGAAAGTAGGCATAGAGGGAACTTTCCTAAACATAATAAAAGCCATATATGACAAGCCCACAGCAAACATCATCCTCAATGGTGAAAAACTGAAAGCATTTCCACTAAAATCAGGAACAAGACAAGGTTGCCCACTCTCACCACTCTTATTCAACATAGTTTTGGAAGTTTTAGCCACAGCAATCAGAGAAGAAAAGGAAATAAAAGGAATCCAAATTGGAAAAGAAGAAGTAAAGCTGTCACTGTTTGCAGATGACATGATACTATACATAGAGAATCCTAAAGATGCTACCAGAAAACTACTAGAGCTAATCAATGAATTTGGTAAAGTAGCAGGATACAAAATTAATGCACAGAAATCTCTGGCATTCCTATATACTAATGATGAAAAATCTGAAAGTGAAATCAAGAAAACACTCCCATTTACCATTGCAACAAAAAGAATAAAATATCTAGGAATAAACCTACCTAAGGATACGAAAGACCTGTATGCAGAAAATTATAAGACACTGATGAAAGAAATTAAAGATGATACAAATAGATGGAGAGATATACCATGTTCTTGGATGGGAAGAATCAACATTGTGAAAATGACTCTACTACCCAAAGCAATCTACAGATTCAATGCAATCCCTATCAAGCTACCACTGGCATTTTTCACAGAACTAGAACAAAAAATTTTGCAATTTGTATGGAAACACAAAAGACCCCGAATAGCCAAAGCAATCTTTAGAACGAAAAAAGGAGCTGGAGGAATAAGGCTCCCTGACTTCAGACTATATTACAAAGCAACAGTAATCAAGACAGTATGGTACTGGCACAAAAACAGAAAGATAGATCAGTGGAACAGGATAGAAAGCCCAGAGATAAACCCACGCACATATGGACACCTTATCTTTGATAAAGGAGGCAGGAATGTACAGTGGAGAAAGGACAGCCTCTTCAATAAATGGTGCTGGGAAAACTGGACAGGTACATGTAAAAGTATGAGATTAGATCACTCCCTAACACCATACACAAAAATAAGCTCAAAATGGATTAAAGACCTAAATGTAAGGCCAGAAACTATCAAACTCTTAGAAGAAAACATAGGAAGAACACTCTATGACATAAATCACAGCAAGATCCTTTCTGACCCACCTCCTAGAGTAATGGAAATAAAAACAAAAATAAACAAATGGGACCTAATGAAACTTCAAAGCTTTTGCACAGCAAAGGAAACCATAACCAAGACCAAAAGACAACCCTCAGAATGGGAGAAAACATTTGCAAATGAAGCAACTGACAAAGGATTAATCTCCAAAATTTACAAGCAGCTCATGCAGCTCAATAACAAAAAAACAAACAACCCCATCCAAAAATGGGCAGAAGACCTAAATAGACATTTCTCCAAAGAAGATATACAGAATGCCAACAAACACATGAAAGAATGCTCAACATCATTAATCATTAGAGAAATGCAAATCAAAACTACAATGAGATATCATCTCACACCAGTCAGAATGGCCATCATCAAAAAATCAAGAAACAATAAATGCTGGAGAGGGTGTGGAGAAAAGGGGACACTCTTGCACTGCTGGTGGGAATGTGAATTGGTTCAGCCACTGTGGAGAACAGTATGGAGGTTCCTTAAAAAACTACAAATAGAATTACCATATGACCCAGCAATCCCACTACTTGGCATATACCCTGAGAAAACCAAAATTCAAAGAGAGTCATGTACCAAAATGTTCATTGCAGCTCTATTTACAATAGCCAGGACATGGAAACAACCTAAGCGCCCATCATCGGATGAATGGATAAAGAAGATGTGGCACATATACACAATGGAATATTACTCAGCCTTAAAAAGAAATGAAATTGAGCTATTTGTAATGAGATGGATAGACCTAGAATCTGTCATACAGAGTGAAGTAAGTCAGAAAGAAAAAGACAAATACCGTATGCTAACACATATATATGGAATTTAAGGGAAAAAAATGTCATGAAGAACCTAGGGGTAAGATAGGAATAAAGACGCAGACCTACTGGAGAACGGACTTAAGGATATGGGGAGGGGGAAGGGTGAGTTTTGACAGGGCGAGAGAGAGTCATGGACATATACACACTAACAAACGTAGTAAGGTAGATAGCTGGGGGGAAGCAGCCGCAAGGCACAGGGATATTAGCTCGGTGCTTTGTGACAGCCTGGAAGGGTGGGATGGGGAGAGTGGGAGGGAGGGAGACGCAAGAGGGAAGACATATGGGAACATATGTATATGTATAGCTGATTCACTTTGTTGTAAAGCAGAAACTAACACACCATTGTAAAGCAATTATACCCCAATAAAGATGTTTAAAAAAAAAAAAAAAAAAAAAAAGACAGGTTTCTAGTTTCTAACTATGGAGATGGCTTCATTCCACTGGGGAGGAATTTCAAGTAGTGACATTGCAAAAGTTGTCCAGGTGATTCTAATATATCAATAATTTAGTTACCTTTATGGAGCTGAGGAAGACAGTTATTTACAACAGAACAAGGTTTTCCCAAGGAAGTACCTCTCTGCAGAAAATTTAGCATGAGGAAGGGAAGCATGAGGCCAGGAATAGCATGGTCAGAAGGTATAATTTACCACTAAAGATGGAAATGTTCAATAATAACATTCCTCAAAATGCAGCGTACATATCATAGTATTACTAGAGGTAATTAGAGTAGTAAAAAGTATACCTTTATTTTGGCTGCACCATGTGGCTTGCGGGATCTCAGTTCCCCAGCCAGGGATTGAACCTGGGCCGTGGCAGTGAAAGCCCCGAATTCTAAGCACTAGGCCACCAGGGAACTCCCAAGAGTATACCTTTTAAACACTGATTCAAGCAGTAAGAAGTAATTCCTTTTTGAACTATCTTTAATCCATGCTGATTGCATCAAAGAGAAAGTTTCAGTTTTCTAATGCTTGCTAATTTCCACTTGAAACAAAGAGAAAGCTGGCTCAAATTCAGTCTTGTGAGCAATAAGGTCGTATTAGAATATAAGAGTATTCTCTTGTTTTCTTAGGTTTATTTTTACCTTCTCTTTAAAGCAAGTGATACTAGTTTTCCATGTAAAATACCAGTATATTCAAACCTCTTTAGCACATGCACTTAAGTATAAATGGTGAGTATATTTAAATATCAAGTCAATATTGCAGATGACAGTTGTGACAAAACCATGGACATAGCAAGAAACGACTGCAGTTTGGAAAACTGATCAATAGCCATGGCTCAATCTCCCAGAAATAGATTTCTGACTGATTGGGAGCAGGGAGAGAATTGGTAAGAGCTAAAAATCTATGTGGTCTCAGATTTCTTGAGAAAGATGCCTGTTCTGAGGTCTCTGTATCTCAGTTAGAAACTGCAGGGGCCATGTTGATGGTGAAAATCAGGGAAGAATAAATTTGAAAATGGATTATCTCATACTCCTTGAAATCTCCTGTCCATAGCACACCAACATAGGTATATTGCTCAGTATTATCCAGAAAACCAGAACCAATGGAGTTTCTTTCTTTCTTCCTCCCTTCCTTCTTTCCTTCTCTCTCTCTCTCTTCCTTTATTGAAATGGGTCCATGTGGTTATGAAATCTGACAAGTCCCAAGATCTGCAGTCAGCAAGCTGGAGACCCAGGAGAGTTGATGGTCTAAGTGCCACTTCAAAGACCAGCAGGCTCCAGACCCAGGAAGAGCTGATGTTTCCAATTTGACTTGAAAGCAGGAACAAAACAATGTCCCAACTTGAAGACAGTAAGGCAGGAGGGGAAGGTGAAACTTTTTGTTCAATTCAGGCCTTCAACTGATTGGATGAGGCTCACCCACATTAGAGAGAACAATCTGCTTTACTCAGTCTACTGATTAAAATGTTAATCTCATACAAAAATACCCTCATGATAACAGAGAATAATATTTGATCAAATGTCTGGGCACTCCATCCATGACCTAGCCAAGTTGACATATAAGATTAACCATCCAAAAAAAAATAACCAACACAATAGGTATTCATTAGAAAAAATACATCAGTAGAATGTAAAACTTAGGTTCTATCTACCACAATGTTTGTCGCATCTTAAGAAACGTTAGTTTCATTCCCTGATTTTTAATCTTCCCTTCTCTTACATATTGCTTGGCATGTGTTGAAAGTTCAAGGCATGTTTGCTGAATAGAATGGCAAATCTCGCAAGTTTGCACGTTTCTAGGTGTGGGCCTGTAAATTCTCCTTGCTACAACCATCACCTACATTCCCCCTGGCTTTTGTCTCTGTTTTCTCTCTGCCTCCAGATGTGCCACTACAGGTTACCTTCCTGTGCAGCCCAACTTCTGTCAAAGTCTCCTCAGGAGGTCAGAAACCAGAGTTTTCTCCAGAAAGAAACCAGTGTCCTTATGGGAGCAGGTTTGAACAGAGTACATTTATTTAGGTCAAATTTTTGAATCATTGAGAATATCATCCACAGACAGGAATCAACCAGCAAGTACATGGTCATGTGTTTCATGAGGTTTGCCTGAAACTGGAAGGTTTTAAACTAAATCAAAGGAAGAAAAAAGGAGGATTATAATTAACATCAATTAAAAGAGATTTTTTTAACAAAGTAAGATGAATCTCACTCAGTAAAATGGGTTAAAGAGGCTTTAAATTTGAATTTTCAAAACAGAAGAAACTGAGCAATGACATATGTGATAAGGTCATACTAGACGGCTTCCTGACTTTTAAAAGGACCAAGGCTGTGGGGAGCAAATAGATCTAGAGCCACCCACCTAATTATTGCATAACTCATGATTTCCCCCTTAACCTTTCTAAGTTTCAGTTATCTCAACTGTAAAATGAGCATGGTGATACCTTTCTCCTGGGGTTCTCCTAACGACGAATAATATTATGCATAAAATGACACAGCCAAGAGCACATCTTAACGCTGTTTGTTCCTCCCTCACTTAAAAGAAAGACATCAGGGATGATAATGATATCATAAACAACTGAAGATATGTTGATTTGTTTAAATAGCCAAGCAAACTTGTCAAAGAAGTGAGTACATACAGGAGTCTATAAAGAATGTTCTTTCATCTCTAAAATACTGGGGAGAAAAGTGGATGAATGCATGAATTAATTCTAACCAAAACAGATAAAGGTATAGATACATAGAATGCATGAGGTTATGTAGCTGCTAATTCTCACTACTTTTATCCCTACTTTGAAACTTTTACAGACATTATGTTCCACAGAATAAGAAATCTTTAGAAAACATAAGTGAGAATTGTTCTTAGTTTTGAAAAAAACTATGATTCAAATGAGAAGAAAAATATATTCTATAGCAATGAACTAACTCACTTGATCATTATTCTTAAAAAAAGTTTTCTCTTGAATTTTCACCCATAACCTTTCAAATGGGTATTGTATGTGGATTATGTTAATATTTATTTGAATATCAAATTCATCAAAAAGATATTTAGACAGGAAAACTACATTTATGCCATAAAAGTACTTGGAGATACTCATAAAAAAACATTTTCCTCTTAAGATACCTTAAGTAAGACTTAGCACTTGTACGTTTCTTCCCTGAGGCATATTATTAAATCTTCTCAGATGATGAACATTTGAAACTGAAGTCCATAGAATAATTATACAAAATGGCCTATTTTATTATATTAACCATTAAGTTTGTATAGGGAGTATTTAGTGAGAGGAAAAAAATAACATTCAGTAATTCAGTAAATGAGATTTATGCATTCTCAGAGGTCTTTTGAAGACTTTTTTTAAATTCATATTTTTAGTGTTTGACTACCCAGTATCACAAAACTAATAAGTGTATTCTACTCCATTTGTTCTCAAAGTGTATGTATTTCCACTCTCATGCAAGTTATTTGTCTCTGAAAATATATGTCCATAACATCCGTAACAATATTTTAAAATAATATATTAAGTATATGATATTATAATTTGGAAATTCACAGAGGAATGGGTTAAATCATCAGTAACATTCAACCAGAAACTACTAAAATCTCTACTCTTTTTGTGGTAACATCACACTTCTGTTCTTACTAAACTTTATGATATTTTGCAGATGAAGTTTTTCTTTTGATGAGTTCAAGTTTTTGAGGAGATACTTTATTTGGGGATTATAATTATTAACTAATTTTTATTCCTGACATGAGCTTCCATAAGACAAGTGATTTATTAGCTCTAAGTCAATAGTTATGAAATTTAAACATTACTGATCAAATGCACCTTTAGATGATGTCCATCATGTGACAAAGTTTCTAAACCTTGAATAATAAAACTATTACTTACAGAGGAAAAAATCCTACATCCTATGAGTTGATTTAAAACAGTCTAAACTTATGTAAATATATGTAAACATTAGTGTAGGTATAATATCCTTATACTCACTTTAAAACTTTTAAACTGCCAGAATCATAGCTTAAAACAAACAGAATTATAATAGAAAAGTAATTAATTTAATGTGAAATATGAGGTCACGTGTAGTAGGTGAGCTAGTGTTTTAGATTTCGTTTCCTTTGAATTCTGCATGACTCCACTATGCATACCATGTAATGAGTCAAAGTTTATGCCATTTTTCTACGTTCAAACCACAGAGAAATCTTCATTCCTACAGAATGCCAAGATGTTAGTTTGTCTTCCCTTAATGCAAACATACAACTTTTGTATTAGATCTTACTTTTCAATTAACTTGAAAAAAAACTAATAATTTCTACCTGTTACACACACATATATAATGCTAGAAATTAAAAACAAAATAGAGAGAGCATGCACATGGTAAAAATAGTTTCAAAAGTGGTACCAAGTATATCTTTATTTAGGATTCTTGTACACTAATATTTTCTGAAACATATCACTATTCAACACCCATTTGACTTTGTGTAATCCAGCATTTTCCAAACTTCTATTTTAAAATCATAGGGTGTTTTTAATAACATATCCAATAGCACAGTTTGAGAAGTGATATATAAGGCTGTCAGTTGATTTTTAAAAGCACTTTTATATAATTGTTTTTATTAAAATGCATTATTTCAAGTATCTTGTTCAGCTAATTATAGTGAACACCAACGACAAAAAATATTAAGTTCATGAAATCAACTAAATACAGCCAGTGGGAAAAAATAAGAATGTATACTTCCTTTTTCTCCTATTTAGGAGAAAACAGTCTATTGTATTTAAACTATTAAGTAAACAGGGTCTTATTATTTTCATACTTCACCATTTAAAATATGACTTTATCTGAAATCAGGAAATTTAAAATATTTTTTGTCAAATTTGATACTGTCAAAAAGCAGCTTGGCGCTTCCCTGGTGGCACAGTGGTTAAGAATCCGCCTGCCAATGCAGGGGATGCGGGTTCAAACCCTGGTCTGGGAAGATCCCACATGCCACGGAGCAACTAAGCCTGTGAGCCACAACTACTGAGCCTGTGCTCTAGAGCCCGTGAGCCACAATTACTGAGCCCACATGCCACAACTACTGAGCCCGCATGCCACAGCTACTGAAGCCCACACACCTAGAGCCTGTGCTCCGCAATAAGAGAAGCCACTGAAATGACAAGCCCGCGCACCGCAACGAAGAGGAGCCCCCACTCACCACAACTAGAGGAAGCTCACGCGGCAATGAAGACCCAACGCAGCCAAAAATAAATAAATAAAATAAATAAATAAAATAAATAAATAAATATTTAAAAAATAAAAAAAAGCAGCTTGGTGCTTTGTGACCACCTAGAGGGGTGGGATAGGGAGGGTGGGAGGGAGATGCAAGCGGGAGGGGATATGGGGATATATGTATACATATAGCTGATTCACTTTGTTATACAACAGAAACTAACACTACATTGTAAAGCAATTATACTCTAATAAAGATGCTAAAAAAAAACCATAAAAATAATATTCAATGAAAAAAAAGGAAGTTTTCATAGAATTTATTTAAGTGCATTGGCAATTGTAATGGGGTAGGGAATTATATAACCAACAGTGAAGTTGTATTATAGTAAATGTTACTTTTGTGCTGCATATGAGAAATAATTGAGGTAAAACATGAGGTAAAAATCAAAAATATAAAACAGAAAATATAATATTTAACAATGGACATATCATTAGGAAGAGGAAAAACGATGCCTATGACAAATGATTAGAAAGGAAAATGTGCAAAGGGCAAAATACATATCCATAGCATGAGAAAGAATGAGGATATGTAAGGAAAGATCTTGATGGATATAAGCCACATCCAAACTGTATGAAAAAATATGGCCAGTTCTGCTTTGAATATCTTATCAAGGGGCCAGACCCCTATCAGATACTCTACCACTTATGTCCCCTTAGATACTTGAGGACGTCTCATATACAGAACTTGTTTCTAAACTTTATCCCACTGGACCAGTTCTCAAACATCTCTTGGAACTTTTTTCAGTTTGGGTGGAACTGTAAGTGGGAAATTGGAACAGAAAACTCTCTCATTTGTACCATTATCATTTCTGCTTTAACTCGCAAAGTGGTATCATTTCCTCCAGATTAGACTTTTCTCCCTAAAAATGAATACTAAACTATAAGTAGTCTTCCATACCACTTGTCTTAAGTTAGCTAGGTAAGTTTATTTATTTCTCTATTCATTTAAAATATATTTCAAGGGGAGGGGGGAACTCTCATCCATCCAGGCCCTGTGCAAATTCTGAGGATCAAGAAAGAGAACAAAACAGAAGAAATCATTGATTATGGAATTGTACAACAAATGATCTGATAAAGATTAAGAAGTAAATAATGGATGCCAATAGACAGAATAGTTAACATTATTCCTGAGGGGGTGGTGGGAGAAAATGCTTTCTTGGAAGTGATAATAATATAAGTCCTAAAGAATTAGTAGGAACTACATTGGTAGAATTACAGAAATGAGAGTGAGATCAATTTGTCTATTCCTGGAGCAGAGGGGAGGTATTTGGGTATGATACCAAATGGATATAATCCATACAGATAGATTTACATGTCCTAGTCTACAGCAGTTTAATGCAACTGTGGTAAAAATAATAAAATACAGTTGACCCTTGAACAATACAGGTTTGAACTGCACTAATACGTGGAATTTTTTCAATAAATACATAGTACAGTACTATATGATCTGAGGTTGGTTGGATCCACAGATGTAGAACCACAAATATGGAACATGGCAGGCCAACTGAAAAGTGAAATAAGGGTTTTCAACTGCGCAGGGGTTGGTGTCCCTAACCCATGAGTTGTTCAAGGGTCAATCGCAATCAGAAGTTTTTCGATTCAAATGTCATTAATTACCTCAAAGTACATCAAAGTTTATTTACTTTACATTTCACAGGTTTATTTGGTGAAACTGCATTTCCTCTTCTCTCTTATTCTATCACACACCCAAAATACTCCAGGTACTCCTACTTGCAAGATGCTCAAATAGTGCACCCTGACATGCATGGAGCTGTCTTTTCTCTGTTAGGTCTCCTTTTTTTTTTATTGTAGTAAGAACATTTAACATGAGATCTACCCTCTTAACAAAGTTTTAAGCGTAAATTACAGTATTGTTATTCATCTTGCATAACTAAAACTGAACAGCTCTCCATGTCTCCCTTCCCCATAGCCCCTGGAAATTACCATTCTACTCCTTGCTTTATGAATTTGATTATTTCAGATCATCATATAAGATTATCATATAAGTGGAATCATACAGTACTTGTCCTTCTGTGATCATCTTATTTCACTTAACATAATGTCCTCAAGATTCATCCATGTTGCTGCACATTGTAGTAGTTCCTTCTGTTTTAAGGCTGAATAATATCCCATTGTATGTATATACCACATTTTCCCAGGCATGTGTAGATGGATACGTACATTGTTTCTACTTCTTGGCTATTGTGAATAATGCTTTAAAGAACATGGGAATCCAACGACAATATATAAATGATCAACAGGTATAGAAAAAAGGCTCAACATCACTAATCATCAGGGAAATGCAAATCAAAACCACAATGAGATATCACCTCACAACTGTTAGGATGGCTATTATATATTAAAAAAAAATAAAGACAATAGGGCTGGTGAGGATGTGAAGAAATTGAAACACTGTACACTGTCGGCAGGAATGTAAAATGATGCAGCCACTATGGAAAACAGTATGGAGGGTCCTCAAAAGACTAAAAACAACCATATGATCCAGAAATCCCACTTTTGGATATTTATCTGAAAGCACTGAAATCAGGATCTTGAGTACATAGGCCCCCTTCTTTCTGAGTACCTTATCACTAGATTGATATCTCTGTTTAGAGATTCTTCACACACAAATGAGCAGAAAATTGGCCCCTCTCTTTCTAACTTCTCTCTCTCTGGAAAATTTCCTGCTCCTTAGAGGGTGGGACGCAGGAACTTGAATGTGCAAGAAAAGGAAGAAATAGGGCTGTTAAAGACAAAAATCAGATTCCAATTTCTCTCCCAATTTACTGCATTGTAGGTAATATATATTGTTTCCCTGCAGGGAATTCACACTCAGAACCCACACCAGAGGTCAGATGGATTAGGAGAGGAGATCCATTCATTAAGCTATTAAACAGGAGCAAATGTTTTACCAACAACTTAAGCACATTTCACTCCACTTATGTTTCCTGATTTCACATGCCTAACTTGGATTTTTTGTACTAACTCTTGCTCTTAAAACTCCTTTCATATAAAGGAGGTTTTCCATATGGTACATAAAAACTCAAAGAACAAATAAGTTCAGAAATCAAGACAAGGTTTCCCACTGCTAACCTGTCAGAATGAGAGTCTCTCTTTTTTTTTTCTTTTTAAATCCCTGAAGGCTCAACAGACTTATTACAACTATCAGACTTCCCTTAGACAAGTTGGCCATAATGTAAATAAATAGTCTCTCACCTTTGAAATTCTAACACTCAGCAGAAACATAAACCTCAAAAGCCACAAAAGGAAAAGCTGCCCTGAATTAAGGATGAGGCCTTCCAGCATAACATAAAATCATGTTTGGATGTGGGGTACCTCCTCACTGAGCATGCAGATGAAGTTAGGACTAGGACTGTAAATTCAAAATAGGCAAAGTTCTTAGGAGCAGAGAAAAACTAGTAGAATCTGTTGCCAGTCAACTTGCTCTAAAATAATCACTAAAGGACATTCTTCCAACAGAAAGAAATATCACAAGAAAACTTGGAATATTGGGAATAAAGTAAAAACAACAGAAATGGTCAATATCTTAGGTAAATATAATAGACTATTCTCTAAGAGCTTTAAAATGTTTTACCGTTGAAAGCAAAAATTCATAATATTGTATCATGGGGTTTTCAACATATGTAGCTTCAATTGATAAGAAACTGTAACATAAAGCAAAGAAGCTAAAGGGACTATATGGTGGTAACATTTCTACATCCCAATTGATATGATAAAATGCTGATACTATTACACTGTGAAATATTAAGAATCTATATTGTGATTTCTAGAGTAATCCACAAAAATACCATAAAATTATAATCAACTATATAATAGATAAATCAAATAGAAGTACTAAAAATGTTAAAATATGCCACAAAAAATAGGAAAGTAGAAATAAAAAACCAAGGGATAAAACAGAAAACAATTAATAAAATTATAGACTTACTACAAACATACCAATAATTACATTAAATGTAAAGTATCTAAATATGCCAATGAAAAGACAGAGATTAGAGGAATACATCTATAAACATGTGTTGCCTACAAGAAATTCACTTCAAATATGATATAAGGAGACTAAAATTAAAAGCCTAGCAAAAAGACATAACACATGAATGCTAATCAAAAGAAAGCTGGGGTGGCAATAATAACATCAGACAAGTAAATTTCCAGTCAAAGAAAATCACTAAGGATAAGGAGAGGCATTACAAAATGATAAAAGGGTCAATTCCCTAAGAAAATATATATATACACCTTACTACACAGCTACAGAATACACATTGCAAAACCAACAGAAATGAAAAGAGAAATAGATAAATCCACAATAAACATCAGAAACTTAACAGTTTTGCTGAGTAAAAATCAGGATCAATATGAATTAATACAAAATCAGCAAGGATATCAAAAAACTGAACACCACCATTAATCAACTGGATCTAATCGACATTTATAGAGCACTCCACTAAACAACAGCAGAATATGCATTTAAGCCTGCATGGAACATACACCAGATACATCATATCCTGGATCATAAAACAAACCTTAACATATTAAAAATAAGAGAAATCATATAAATTTTGTTCTTTGATCACAGTGAAATTAAACTAGAAACCAACACCAACCACTTACCTTGTTGGAGCCTTTGTATGAACTCTTGTTTTTAAAACTCTATTCATGTAAAGCACGTTTTCCACAAAATACATAAAATCTCAAAAATCCCCACAAAATATTACCAAATAGGATCCAACAAAATATAAAAGAATAATAAACCCAAACCATCTATGATTTATCATGAGAATGCAAGGCTTGTTTAACATTTGAAAACAAACATCTCCCACTATAGTTACAGTCTAAAGAAAATCCACATGATCAGAAAAGTTCATACTCCAGAAAGTATCTGACAAAATTCAACATCCACTGCTAATAAAAATTCTCAGAAATTAGAAATAGGAGTCACTCAACCTGATAAAGAACATCTACCAAAACCAAAATAAAACTACAACTACCTCACCCTTAATAGTGAAAGACCGAATAAGAGTATCAACTCACACCAATCCTATTAAACACACCATTCCTATTCAACAGGAGGCTGCAGCCAGGAAAATATAACAAGATAATAAAATAAACGTCATACAAATTTGAAATGAAGAAATAAAACTGTTCTTACTTGCAGATGACCTCATCATCTAAGGAGAAAATCCCAGAGTCTAAAAACAAACAAAACAGAATAAAACCTCTCACAACTAAATAAATGAATTTATCAAGGCTGTAGGATGCAAGGTCAACACATAAAAATCTATTGTATTCCTATGTCTAGCAATGTAATACACAATTATAAAATGAAATTCAAAAACAATATGTAAATATTTAAAATAACCCCAAAAGGAAATACTCTTGTATAAATATGTAAAACATATATAGAAACCGTATTCTGAAAACCGTAAATGCACTTATGAAAGAATCGAAGATCTTAAAAAACAGAGATGCATAGGGAGCATCTTTCTATTTAACCAATTCATGAACCGCTCAATAAAACCAATTTGATCTTTAAAAAAATGCAGATACCTATTGTGTTCATGAATTGAAAGACTCAACCTCGTAAAGATGTCATTCCTCGCACTTTTTTTTTAAGATTTAATTTAATTCAAATCAAAATTACAGCAGTATATTTTTGTAGATACAGCGAAGATCATTCAAAAAATTTGGGGGAGTGGTAAGAGCGAGGTCACCAAGATGGTGGAGTAGCCGACTGCAGCTTCCATAAAGAACAACAATTAAGCAGCTATCCACAAATTTACATAGCTCTGGGAGAGCTCAGGAGACCACTTAGAAGCTTCAGCAACACAGTGGAGCAAAAAAGCCCGATAATAACCTCACAAATAGGGAAGGAAGAATAGTTTCAGTTTGCCGGCATCACCCCATCCCCCAGGCTGGGACTGCTTGGCGCTGACAGAGAACTCTCAGACCCCAGAGAATTCCCTTCACCAGGAAAAGGAGAACAGGAAGAGCAACCAGCTTCCCAGCCTGCCAGGGCCCTGCAGGAGGACGGCCTTCGGTTTCATCCCACCCAGCGACTGGCACAGCCGAGCTGTCTAGAGACAGCTCGAAACAAGGAGGAAAGCAGAGGCTACGGATACCAGCCCCCGGCAGCGCGCCCACAGTTCCCGGTCACCTGCTCCGCCACGGACTCCAATACCCTTTGCCTCCGAGGGGCTCAACAGCTGCTGCAGATGCCAGTGGACCCCTGAAGCTTTCATTACTGAGGACCTCACTGTGGACCCAGCGGTCTGCTCTGCAGAGGACACTAGCAGTTTTCCTCACTGAGGAAAATAGCGGCTAGAGCAGCCATCATAGACCCAGACCACTCCTGCCGTTGAGGACTCCACAGGTTTTCTGGCGTTTACAGATGACAGTGACTGAGTCTCTACCCGCTTCTGTCCTCCTCTCCGGCTGCCAGAGCCACCATGGACAGTTTGGCGCTGGGAGCCCGCACTTGCAGCCATCTTGCCTCTTCAGGAGGCACTTTAGCCTCCAACGACCGCTCAGGTTCCCGGATGTGGCGGGATTCCCGCCACCCGCCTCTTCCGCTGTGCGCATGCTCACAGCTAGCCCGAGCGCTGGCGGCACAGCAGAGAGCCTGACGAGACGCTCGCGGGCGCTGACGAGGCTCGGACCCCAGGCTCCAGACCCAGCGCTGTCGCCTGTGCCCACAGCTACACCTGTAGCTCTGCATCTGCACACAGCAGACCCCTGTCACTGGCCTCCACTGCCGCGCACAAGCCCGCGACTAGCCGGCCAGCCCAAGGAGTGCACACTACAGCCAAGGCCTCTCAGCCGCTCCTGGGCCTGGTCCAGTCTGTCTTCCCTGTTAATTCACGAACTGGAGCCTGGACATGGAGCTTCAGGAGTGACTGAGGAAAGAGGCAGCCCACTCCGAATTGGTAGGTGGCCCTTTAAATAAGCAAGGGAACTTACCCAAGAGACTTGCGTTGGGAGACTTTGAGACAAGTAGGTATCTTCACCTGCGCGCAGAATCTTCGCAGTTAATAGAGAGGCCTTAAGAGAGTTCAGTCACGTACACCCTCTCAGTTACTCTCTCAAGGCTATTTCACTGAAACGGCTCCAGCTGTGGGAATGGTGGGCAGAAGGTACATACCCAGGACAGGGGAGGGGGTGAGGAACACCGAATTCCCAGCTCCAGCTCGCAGGTCGGCCAAGGGTCACGTCATCTGGATGACGTTCTCCAACACTTTATTCCTCGGAATTAGCTGTTATATGCGCTCCTCTTTCACTCCTCTTCCAGAATGTGCCCTGAGTGGTCAGCCAGGGGTTTCACTTGCATGAAAGCGGCTCGTTTGGCGGCTCTCTGGCTGCACCATCCCTGTGAGACATCCCACTGCAAATTACAGTAGAAAATGCCTTTCCCAGGTGTAACGGGGCTTGGTGTTCTCAGCAGTATAACAGGTTGATCCATAACGTGAGTCAGGTCTCTGGCTGTCTCCCATGATTTCTGTACCTTTACAGTGTTGAGTGTCTTGGCAGGGGTTCCCAGTCTGGTATATGAGGTAACAGGCCTTACTGGTTGGTTATTCAGATGTACGAAAGCCTGGTACCTATGCTGGTCCAGCAGGCCAAAGTGGCTTTACTTGTTACTAATTTAATCTGCTGCTTTAATATTCCATTCTTCCTTTCTATCAACCCTGCTGCCTATGGGTTATAGCAGAGATGGAAACTCCATTTCCTGTCATGTCCTTTTGCCCAGGCTTGCATGCCATGACGCTTACAATGTGACCCCTAATCACTGTCTATTCCATGAGAATGTACTCATGGTACTTAGCTTCTGTAATGCCCTAATGGGGGTAGCCTAGTTTGCTTGGCAACAGGGGAAAGCTTGGGTTAGGACAGACATGGTGTCCACAAAAATCAAGACATACTTAAAAACCTCATTTGGAGGGAATGGGCCAATATAATCAATTTGCCAATCCTTCACAAGTTGGGAGTTCTGGTGAATGGCCCCAGATTCAATTCGCAGTTGCCTTGGGCATTGTTTAGAACACAAAGGACATGCTATAATTACATTAACCAACTCACTGTATATAAAGGGCAATTTAGCATCCTTGGCAATATGTCATCCCATCTGGGTGCGGTGGTAGCCATTCTTTCTACATATCCGATCTGCTGTTTCTACTGAAGGGTCAGTTGCTAGGGCTTATATCTGGTCTAGGGCATCAGCTTCCTGATTGTCAGGAGGTTTTGGTGCCTTGTGAGCCAGAATATTGAAAACAGTGAGTCATCCTCAGACTCTTACAGGTGAAACCAAATGTCTTTCCATATATCCTGACCCACAGGGGCTTATTTATGATCATCCATTTCTCAATAGGAAGGGACCTTCTTACTGTGACATGTTGTTTCTAAAGCTTTCTGGTCATATCTGAATCTATGCTTATTTTTATTTATTCAATTTTTTAAATTGGAGTGTAGTTGATTTGCAGTGTTATATTAGTTTCAAGTGTACAACATAGTGATTCAATATTTTTATACATTACACTCCATTTAAAGTTGTTATAAAATATTTGCTATATTCCCTGTGCTGTACAATATATCCTTGTAACTTATTTATTTTATACATAGTAGTTTCAAACTCTTAATCCCCTACCCTTATATTGCCCCTCCCACCTTCACTCTCCCCACTGGTAACCACTAGTTTGTTCTCTATATCTGTGAGTCTGTTTCTGTTTTGTTATATTCATGATTGTTTGATTTTTTTTAGATTTCACACATAGGTGATAACATACAGTATTTGTCTTTCTCTGTCTGACTTATTTCACTAAGCATAATCCCTCTAGGTCCATCCAGGCTGTTGCAAACAGCAGAATTTCATTCTTTTTTAGGGCTAGGGGGTTAATATTAAAAATGTATAAG
The DNA here is from genome assembly GCF_008692025.1 of Phocoena sinus. Taxonomy (NCBI): domain Eukaryota; kingdom Metazoa; phylum Chordata; class Mammalia; order Artiodactyla; family Phocoenidae; genus Phocoena; species Phocoena sinus. The sequence continues at coordinate 37,475,047 of NC_045781.1, forward strand.
GAATTCCTACAACTCAATATAAAAAATAATAACAATAACCTGAATTTAAAAATAGGCAAAAGATTTGAAAAGATATTCCTCCGAAGACACACAAATGGCCACCATTAAATAATAGGTGTGCAGTGTCACAAATCATCAGGGAAATGCAAATCAAAACATAATGACATATCATTTCACACCAGTTAGGATGGCTATTAATAAAAAACAAACAAAAAATGATAAACATGTGTGTCAGGGATGTGAAGGAACTGGAACTCTTATACACCGTTGGTAGGAATGTAATACGGTGCAACCACTATGAAAAACGGTGTGGAGGTTCCTCAAGAAATTAAAAATAAAGCTATCATATGATCCAGCCATCCCACTTCTGGATACATATATGAAAAAAAATTGGAATCAGTGTCTCAAGGAAACATCTGTACTTCCATAGCCATCATACCATTATTTACAATAGCCAAGGTATCAGAGCAACCCAAGTGTTCATTGACAGATGAATGAATAAAGAAGATGTGATATACTCTGCATACGGTGGAGTATTATTCAGCCTTAAAAAGAAGGAAATCCTGTCATTTGCAGCAACATGGATGAACCTGAAGGACATTATTGAAAGTGAAATAAGGCAGTCACAGGACAAATACTGCATGATTCCACTTATACAATATTAGGTATTTAAAATAGTTAAAGTCGTAGAAGTAGAGAATAGAATTGTGATTGTCAGGGTCTGGGGGAAGGGAAATGGAAGTTATTTAATGGGCAAAGTTTCAGTTATGCAAAATGAGTAAGTTCTAGAGATCTGCTGTACAATATTGTATCTATAGCTGACAACACTGTATTATGCACTTCAATATTAAGAGGATAGATCTCATGTTATATTTGTACCACAGAAATATTTAAAAGAGGGGGCTTGTATTAGTCATGGCTCTCTAGAGTAACAGAACCAATAGGATATATAAAGATATGGAAGAGGAGATTTATTATGGGAATTAGCTCATGAAATTATGGAGGCTCAGGATATGCCATCTGCAAGCTGGAGAACCAGAAAAGCTAGTGGTATAATTCAGTCTAAGTCCAAAGGCCTGCAAACCACAGGGGCCTATGGTGTAACTCCCTGTCTGAAGGCCCAAGATCAGGACCTCTAAAGTCCAGGATCAGGAGAAGATGGGCATTCCAGCTCAAGAAGAGAGAAAAAGAATTTGCCTTTTCTTTTTTGTATTATTCAGGCCCTCAATGGATTGAATGATGCCTGCCCACATTGATAAGGGAGGATCTTCTTTACTCAGTTGACTGATTAAAATGCTAATCTTTTCCAGAATCACCCTCACAGACACACCCATAAATAACGTTTCACCAGATATCTGGGCATCCTTTAGTGCAATGAATTTGACACATAAAATTAACCATCACAAGACACAAAGGAACCTTGGAGGTGATGGCTATGTCTGTTACCTTGATTGTCGTGATTGTTTCACAGGTGTATACATGTGTCCAAACTCATTAAATTATATACACTAAATATGTGCAGTCCTTGGTATATCAATTATATCTCAATAAAGCTGTTTAAAATTTTCAAAGGCAGTATTGGCGAGGAAAAAAGCAACAAATGACCAAACAACCTGAATAGGTAATTCACTAAAGAGGATTATGTATGTCAAATAACCCTATAATAAAGATTTTAAATTTAATTAGTCATTAGGAGAATGTAAATTAAAAGCATGATGACATACCATTGCACACCTATTAGAAAGGCTAAAAAATTCTGCTAGTGTTAAATATAGACAAGGATGAGGAGCAGGTGGAACTCTCATAAGTTCCTGATGGGAATGCAAAATGGTACAACCACTCTGGAAAACATTTACACAGTTTTTATAAATTTTAACATACACTTACCATATGACCCAGAAATCGACTCCTGGGTATTAATCCTATAAAAATGAAAACTTATATTCATGCAACAACCCATACATAAAAATTTATAGCAGCTCTAGTTGTAATTGCCCAAAACTGGAAACAATCCAAATATCCTTTAATGAATAAATGGATAAACAAACTCTGGTACATCTACAATGGACGACGATTATGAAATAAAAAGGAGTGGGATATTAATATATGCAACAACTTGAATGAATCTCAAAGAGATTATTTTGATTGAAAAAAGTACCTGTTTCAAAAGGTTATATATTTTATGATTCCATTTATATGACCTTCTCAAAAAAATAAAACTGTAGAGGTAGAATACAGGTCAGCAGTTGCCAAGGGTTAGGGTTGGGGGAAAGGTGAGACTGTAAAGGGATAACCTGAAGTAGTCTTTTGGAAATGATGGAACTGTTCTTTGTCCCATTTGTAGTACACATGATTCTATACAGGTGCTAAAATTCATAGAATGATGAAAGAAATAAATCAGTTTCACTCAACAATAATTTAAATAATAAAATTACTGAGAGAAGTATCCTGTTTTATTCAAATGATAGCCAGTGTTTAACATCCTCACATATAGTGGGGTGTTAACTACAACAAAATGATACATATTTTATTTTCAGGTAAGTCATGGATGTGTTTAAGGGAAATTTTCAAACTGCCTTGATGGCTTCATGTCAATGAGGAAGAGGGGAGACCTAAAATTACCAGGTCAGGCAAGCACTTTAACAGAACATATTTACCAAGACAGGCTGTATAATTAATAACCATTTGAACTGGGTCTTGAGGTATTAGTAGGTGTTGACCAAATTAGGACCAATTATGTCTGGACCTTAAGTTTGTAGAAAGATGTAGAATCTCATGGTATTTGAATGGGGAAAGCTCTCAATTTGAAAGAGCTGAGTTTTCAGGGCAGAAGAATGTTTGATTTTATCTTGAGGTGAGTAGGGAACTGCTGAACATTCTTAAGCTAAAACTACATCCTCCACCTGATTTCTAAATAGCTGTAAAAACAGAACAGAACAACAACAACAAAAAACCCTTAATTTAACAAAGCCTAAAGTATTGCCAGATCCTTTCAAAGATTTACATGTTATTTGACCTAAATTCTTTTATTTTATCTCTAACAAAATCCAGGAACTCTTCTGAATTTGTTTGTCTGAATGTACTGGTTTTGCTAGTATCTTGTCTTTAAGAAATAAAAAGGAAAGCTAGAAGCATTAATAACACATTAAAAGAGAGTACATGAAAAAGAAATTGTTTTATATTTCTATCTATCTATTTCGTAAACAAGTACTAGCACATATCATGTATCCAGCAAGGTGTTAGGTACTGGAAATTTAAAACTAAAATGCATATAACAGACATGGAGACATGGTATCTGCCCTCAAAGGGCTCTCTTTTCCATGAATGATGTAGATATCAAGAGGTAAACCTATGATTATAGTATACTGAAGTTTGGGTTATGGCAAAATTATTCACAAAAATCTGTGGAATCACAGAAAAGGGGTCCCAAATATAGCATTAAAATGTTTCTGTGTCCTGGGAGACGAGAAGCAGTGAGCTAGCTAGTATAACACAGGAAGGAACTACATGAGAAACAGGAAACAGGCTCAGATTTTCAAAAGTGTGTCACATCCAGGGAACTGCAAGTAATTCTGTGTAGGTGGATACGTGGAGAAGTGGGGACAGGCAGACCTGACAAGACATGTGGAGATGGTTGATAATGGAACTTGTGTTTCGTGTCAGAGAGAGTAAACCTGATGCTTTGATTCTGTCTTTGATTAGTTCTGAAACCCAATCAAAATTTTCTTTGGAAATCCAGTAAGCAAAACCAGGTTAAAACTGCAGTTTTCTAGTTGTGTGTGTGTGCGTATGTGCACGTAGATGGGTGGGGGTTTGAGGGAAAGGGAGACTGGCACAACTGAAGGTCTGTCTACAACTACTTTTCTGGCCGGTACTCCCTGAGGATCCTCCCTATCCAAAATTTGAAAAACATTGGTATAATAATTGGGTAGTAACTAAGGGACTTTCAGAAGAGGCATGGTAAGATCATATTTAGAATTTGGAGTGAAAAATATACATAACCTTCAGTCAGTATCCTCAGAAGAACAAAAATTAAAAGCACCCTCTTTGATTAAAGTGATCACCAATATATACCATTGTCATACATGGTAGGCATGTGGCTATGACAAAATGAGACGCCTTTCATTTTTAGGTACAGTACGGAATGCTTAAGGGAAATTTTTCTACTGCCTTGGTCACAGCATGGCAATGCAGAAAAGAGATGACCTAAAATCATTGACAGGCACATACTTGATCAGGACATACGGAGCAAAACAAGGTTTTTAAATAATAAAAAAATTCAATTTTTTTTAGAAGGAGAAATCAGCTATTTCTAACATCTCTAGATCAGAATTTGTCTGTGTTCTGCAGGAATATTCATATATAGCAAGTTCCCCAGGGATATTCATACACATTAGAGTTTGATGATCTCTGTGTCTAGACTGTCACCTGGATGATAGCTCAGTCTTGGCCTTACACATTCAAACATTGGGTACAGCACTGAATGGAAGAAGAGATTTGGGGGATGCTTGTAGATTTAAATGTTACTGTTAAGGAAAATGAGATAGTGAGAGTTTATAAGGCTTATCTGCAGTCACGTAGTCCTTCACAGGCCTCCTGAGAATCAAACTAGTTACTTTACTTGATACAATACCCAAAAGATTCACTAATATTCTTATTTCATCTCCCTAACACAGCCCCTGCCTGGATTCCCAAGTGGACATTTCATGTCTCTCATGCACAGGATATACACCTCAAAGAGAAGACCACTTTTAACAAGTAACAAATAGTGAATGCAGGTGTTTTTTTTTTAATATTTATTTAATTTAATTATTTATTTTATTTTTATGGCTGCGTCTGGTCTTAGTTGTGGCACTCAGTATCTTTGTTGAGGTATGCAGAATCTTTTGGTGCAGCACACGGGCTCTTTGTTGCTGTTCATGGGATTCTCTCTAGTCGTGGCACGAGGGTTTTCTCTCTCTAGTTTCGGCATGCGGGTTCCAGAGCACGTGGGCTCTCTAGTTGAGGCGCTCGGTAGTTGTGGCGCGAAGGCTTAGTTGCCCCGTGGCATGTGGGATCTTAATTCCTCTACCAGGGATTGAGCCCCTGTCCTCTGCATTGGAAGGCAGATTCTTTACCACTGGACCACCAAGGAAGTCCCAGGCTGCAGGTGTTTCAATTCCACTGGCTGTTTGGGAAAAACATTTGGAGATAGTAAGGTGTATATGAGGGGGTGTCAAGGAAACTGAAATCACTGATGCTCCCAAATTATCATTTTGCCAACAGTTTCAAGTTCCGTTCACACTAATTTCTGACTGCAACTAAAGTACAAAACAATCATTTGAGTTTCATATTATCCTTTCTTTTTGGTCTCTTGAGGGCATACTAAGAATTTGTGAAAATGGCATAGTCAGATGTCAGGAAGAAGCAGGAAATCTAAAGAGGTGAATCTAAAGGATTTGAAGCTCGTAATCAAGAAATGTTTTGTTTGTTTGTTTAAGTGAGTTGACTTTTTATGTGCAAATTTGGATCAGGAAATCCCATTTATACCCTAATGAGGCTGTGAAGCTCCTTGGAACTCTCCTCAGCCATTGGGCATTTGGCCTCCTTTAACTGAGAGTGAGCTCTGAGGTTTCTTCTGATTCAAGTCAGATTGACAGTGTCTTCAGAAAAACCCCTGACCTCCTGCTGGAGCAAGGTAATAAATAATTAAGATGTTGGGAGGGATATAGTGACTCTCACCTGGCTTGATCCCTTCAGATACCAGGAGGCTTTCCAGACTCTGAGACTGAGAGAAGATTCTTAGCTGATGAATTACACCTAGGAGAGAATCAATAGAAGTAAAGCAGTTATACTCATTGTGTAACTTAATGACACAATGTAATGTGTTTGCTAAGTGGATGTGAATATATGTGGGCTATTAAAGCAAGGTTATGGATCTGAAGAAAGCAATAACCAAATTCTACAATATTTATGAATATTTAACAAGCTAATATTAAACAGACTTTTAAGAAGTTTCAAGCAACTTCATGTAATAAATGGAATTAACCAGAAAGAAACAGCAGCTCCAAGGATTATCAGTGCAATCAATTTTTTCCTCATTTTGTAATAATTTATTTGTATTATTCTCCAAGACACTGTGAAAATATGTGTTTATTTCTGCTTTGATGTATTGAAACTCATTACCATGGGGCTTTTTCTAAATATATAAATTGCAGACATAACAATATTGTTTATAAATTGACTTTTATTATTATTTTTTTTTTGCACCCAAGTCTTAGTAAGTTCTAATCTCAGCATCTGTTGATAATTGTTGTGCTTCTGTTAGTGGGGACAGAGAAGATCCCAGGGTTTATAACTCTCCATCTGTGCTGAAAAGTTAACATTTATTTCATAATATTGTTTTTAACATATGTATATCACATAAACACCTTGCAGGACAATGTGACCTTCTGATGTATTGATAGCATTCATTATTGCTGATTGTATCATGGAGTGTTGATACCATATACTTGCTGTATGACAAACTGAGATTTTTGCTTTTAAATTTAATCCATAAGTAAAGGAAATACTATACAATTATTTTAAAGTTTTTTGAAATTTTGGAAAAATTTATCATTCTAATGATTTTTAGGTGTACAGTTCAGTGGCTTTAATCACATTCACATTGCTATGCAGCCATTACCACCGTCTGTCTCCAGTACTTTTCATCTTGTAAAACTGAAACTCTGTACCCATTAAAAAAGAACTCCTCATTCCTCTCTCCTCTGACTCTGACAACCACCATTCTACTTTCTGTCTCTATGAATTTGACTCTTCCAGATACCTAATGTAATGGAATCATGCAGTAATTGTCCTTTTGTGACTGGCTTATTTCAGTTTGCACACTGTTCATGTATTTTGTAGCATGTATCAGAATGGCATTTGTTTTATGGTTAAATAATATAAAATACAAAATAAAAAAATAAATAATATAAAATATTTTATGCATATTCCACAGTTTATTCATCCATAGGTGGATATTTGGTTGTTTCCATTCTTTTGACTAATGTGAACAATGCTGCTATGAACATAGGTGTACAAACATCTGCTCAAGTCCCTGCTTTCAATTCTTTCGGGTATATACCCAGAAATGAAATTGCTGGAACATATGGTAATTCAATGTTTAATTTTTTTGAGGCACTATCATACTGTTTTCTGAAGCTGCTGCCCCATGTTGCATTCCTACCAGCAATGTACAAGGGTTTTAATTTCTCCACGGCCTTGTCAACACTTGCTATTTTCTGGGTTTGTGCGTGTGTGTGTGTGTGTGTGTGTGTGCGCGTGTGTGTGCATGTGTTTAATAATAACCATCCTAATGGTGTATAGTATTATTTCATTGTGGTTTTAATTTGCATTTCTCTAATGATTAGTGATGTTGAGCCAGTTTTTATGTAATTATGTCCATTTGTGTCTCTTCTTTAGAGAAATGTCTATTCAGATTTTTTGCCCATTTTTATATCAGGTTGTTTCTTTTTTATTGAATAATTTGTGTTTGTGTTCTTAAGTGAATTTTTTTTTTCTGTTTTAGTTTTCTTAAATGCATGGTTTTGGACTTTATTCAAGTTGTTCTTAACAACAACAAATGAGACTTCTCTACATAAATTTTCATGGATTGTCTACTTGCCTCTTTCATCATGGGATATACATATTTTACTACATGCACAGACATATTTTAAGCTGAACTGATGTGATGTCTGCAGATTCATGAAATAATGGTCAAAAAGACCAATCCAGTTACCTGTTATAATCCATAATTTCTCCAAAGTAGGTAAAAGAAAGCTAGTAGTTATTAGTTTTGTCTTACAAAAATAAAGAGTTGACATAAGTGAATTTTACCTTAGAAATAATAGAGCTGAATTTGGTTGAAGATCGTTTACCAAAATGCAATTAGCAGCAACCAGACCCCATAGAAACTGCTGTCTTTGACATCTCCAATAAGATATCCATCTGAAAAGCAGTACATCTAAACACAATGTATCCTTCCACTCTAAAACCTCCCATTCACTTTAACCCTCCTTCCAAGCAATATTACTACCCCCCACTCATGAACTCAAGTCAAAAGCTTGACAGACATCTTAGACTCTTCCACACTCTCTCTCATCCCTCCTCAACCAATCTAAGTATAAATTCTACCCCACAAGTCACTCACAAATTTACTTTTTCATCCCTTTTGATATTTCCATGTCCCAGACCATGATAACTGGTGCATTGGAGGAATTTCATCTCTTGATTTCATTTTTGTCTCTCATCAGCTCATTTCCTACATCACAAATCTTTCTAAAATACAAAACTGCTAATGTGTCCCTCTTATCTAACACTATTTTATGAGGTTCTCAGTGCCCTTAGGATTAGGTCAAAAGTTCTGATTTAGCTAGAAAGGAGCATTATGACTGCACCATGCTTTGTAAATCTCTGCATATTCTTCTTTTCTCTTCCTCCCACACTTCAGCTCACTTAAGTTCCCTAAACACAAATTCTCAGTTCTGTGACTTTGCACAGATTGTCTCCTGTGCCTGGGGTACCCTTTACCTCTTTTATCTTTGCAAATCTGACTTCTATTTCTATGTCAGTTGGCAATTTAGAAGAAATTCCTTGGTTATCTTTCCTTGATCCCCAAATCTGAATATAATGTTTCCACTCACTGCTTTCATGCACCCCATCATTTCCCTAAGGTCATTTATCACATGGTGTTATAATATCCTTTTAATTCATCTATACCTCCACCAGACTAAGATTCCTCGAGGTCAAGTAACACATTTGTTTTGCGTGTAGTTTTAGTCAATTCCCTACCCTAAAATGTTTGGTGTTATGGGCTGAATCATGTCCTCACAAAATTTGTATGTGAAAGTCCTAACCTTCAGTATCTGAGAATGTGACTGTATCTGGAGATAGGGACTTTAAAGTGGTAATTAAGGTTAAATGAAGTCATTTGGGTGGGCCTAAATTCAATCTAACTAATGTCCTTATAAGAAAAGGAAGAGACACCAGAGATATATGTACACAGAGGAAAAGCTATATGTATATGAGGACACAGCAGAAAGGGGGCCACTTGTAGGCCAAAGTAAGAGGCTTCAGGAGAAATCAAACCAACCAGCATCTTGATCTTGGACTTCCAGCCTCCAGAACTGTGAGAAATAAGTTTTTGTTGTTTAAGCCACCCAGTCTGTGGTATTTTGTTATGACAGCTCTACAGATTAATGCACTTGATAAATGTTGACACTCAACAAAAATGTGTTAAATGAGTAAAACTTAGAAAGGTATAATCAAGGAGGATTTTCATAGATTTCTAATGAACTTTGTCCTAATTATTTTATTAACACAGTCCTGTACCTACTATGAAACATTTATTCTACTGTATGTTTTTTCATCTATAACAATGTTGCAAGTAGGTCGTTATTACCTTCAATTTTCAGGTGAGGAAACTGAAGTTCAACAATTTTGACTGAGTTTTCTGAGGATACCTCATTCATGGTAAAGCTGAGTTTCAAGCCTGTGCTACTGATTCTAAGTTCAGAACATTACTATCATAACCTAATACCTCTTAAATCATTTCTTCTAATCAGGTTTACTTTATTTGGGTTATCCTATAAATAAAGCAATAGCATTCTTTTCTTTGAATACCCACTCTTAAATATGATTTTGTGGTATATGATACTTTAGACAAACCATATAAATTAATCTTGAGAGATAAGATTTGCTCAATGTTTGGTTTACATGGCTTGAGTCTGTAAGGCACTAATTGATTAATTTGGAAGGTTCATATTAAAATGCCAGTTTAAAAGCATGCTTCAATTGTGAAAAGTCCTATAATTAATACATGAGAGTTTATTTTAAAGTGAATTAACTATTCCTGTAGCACACATTTCAACCTTTTTCTGGCTAAATGATAAAGTTGAAAGCCTATTCAACTTAGAGTCAGAGACAACTGGTTTCATAATTCTCCTGCAAGACGTACAAGTGACATGTTTTTGTTACTCATATCATCTCCCTGGCTGCCATTTCTCTTTAAAATAATGTGCACCCTAAGAATAGTAGTGAGACCAAAAAGAGTAAACTCATATAAAACCCTGACACATATTAGGTTTTTAATCAATGTTATTACTTTTACCTTTGACATGAAGGAAGAAAGATTTACTGTACACGTTATAACTGACCATCTCTTCAAATCTAGGGCCATTCAGCCACATCTAAAATTATTAGGAAAGAAGAATTGGAAATAATAAGTTTGCATAGTTTACCTAAAGCAATGTCTTAAAATTAGAAGACTCTGAAGAAATATAAATATAAATACTTTGTCACTAACACTCCTTTCTTTTCCTTGCAGTACTTCCAAATGGCTGCTATCTATTCGTGATCCATTGGAAAACTGCCTTTTCCATCACCGGGTTTATACAGTGAGAGCAGAGCTTGAGGAAATGAAAGGCAGCTGGTGCTTTGGTCAAGTCTCAGGAACTCTGTCTACAAATTACAAGGGAGAGGAACTCCACCTTTGCCAGGACGGTAAGTTGTCTTTAAGTCTGCTTCAGCATATTCTCCCATTTGGTCCTTAATCATCTCCTTTATAACTTAACAGAAGTCAGTTCTTTCTCCATCTTAAAGAAATCCTTAAAAGCATGTTTCCTTTCACCGTTAAACTGTTAGGGGATGATGAGAGGATGAGAATGACCTACTACTCTCAATAACTTAGAACCAGTGCATGAATAATGGCATTCTGCAAATCTGGCATGCTCTGGTTATATTCAGTTTGCTGTCAAGTGTGTCCTGAGTTTATGGGCTCTGCCATCTTCACAGTAGAAGAAAGTGTCTTCCTCCATCTTTCTTAACAGGTTGATGAGCTTCAGCCATGCCTTCATTGTTTCTGTCATGTTTTTAAAGAACTGGTCTACATATTGCTTGTCTCTTACTCTAGGGGTACTTTGTTGGTTGAAAATCATGAATTTTGAACCTTTCCAAAACAAAAAAATGCTTATCTATGCTATTACTGCTAATGCTGCCCTTTCTATGTTGTGGCCACAAATCGTTTTCTGTCATAATGATAATGTCTGCCTGGTTATGTGTCCAATTAAAATATACATAGTGACTGGGTTCATCAGAAAGATCGTAGAGTGGGAGGTCCCTGGCTATATTTCCTCATAGAAGGAGCAACTAGCAGTTATCCACAGACAAGAATGCCTTTTTGAAAATCTCAGAACCCAGGGGTGAGAGTAAAGGACACCCATGGACTAGAAAAAAAAGACAAGCTGCATTTGAAGAGTAAGAAGAGTTGTGTCACTTTGACTGTGACAGCCCTCCCCCATGCTGACACAGCACCACACTGAGAGGGATTCTCTGGGCCTACAATTTCTCAAGTGGAGAAAGAGAGTCCAAGGTGGATATTCAGCTTCCCCAGAATCCAAGGCACTTCCCAGGAGGCCAGATTCTGTCTCACGGAGAACATGGGGGAAGTGACAGGGTTAGATCACCTGGAGTCAGCTAGGAACAAAGAAGAGAAACAGGGCTCACAGTGACAAGCACATGGATTTTCGTGGTGGCACTGCCTCCCTGCTGGTAGCATCACCTGACCAGTGAGCCCATTCAGCCACTCCACTCACTCACGGAGCTGACCTGGTGTCCCTGTCCAGCCAGAGAGCATGGTTGGCAGTTCTGCCTGCTTGGCTTCCCGACCAGCAATCCAGCCCAGTGGGAGAGCACAGCTATTGGCCTCACCCAGGCAGGAAGCCACACCAGAGACCCTGCCCCACTGCAGGGGGGCAAGAAGCCAAGCCAATGATCCCAATGAAATGAGAGGCAGCTGTATGGAACTGGAGAGCCCATACAGTGACCCCACCCAATTGTGGAGCCCAAACTCCAGCCCCACCCAAATCTGGGGTACATACACCAACCTCATTCAACCAGGGAGCTTAATCAGCAACCCTGTCCAACTTCTAGGCACAACCTGCAGTCTGCCCAAACTGGTAGCCTGGTAACAACCCAAACCTACAGCAGAGCACAGCCAGCAGCACTGCCTGAGCAGAGAACCTCGCCAGTGATCCTGCTCAACTGTGGGGCGCAGTTTGTGGCCATAATCAATTACAGAGACCAGCCTGCAGCTGTGCCTGAAGGCAGAGTCAAGCCAGCAACACCCATCTTCCAGGAAGCACAGCCTGGGGCCCCACTTGACCAGGGGTAATTATGGAGCCCAACTGTGGACCCGCTCAGTTGCAGAGTACAACCAAGTGGCATCACCCTGCCAGTGAGCACTAGTAAATGAATTCAGTAAAGTTGCAGGATAGAAAAGCAATGTACAGAAATTAGTTTTATTTCTACACACTGACAACAAACTATCTAAAAAAGAAATTAAGAAGAAAATTCCATTCAAAATAGCATCAAGCACAATGAAATACTTAGGAATAAATTTAACCAAAAGAAGTAAAAGATCTATACACTGAAAGCATAAAACGTTTATGAAGGAAATTGAATAAGGAACAAATAAATGGAAAGATATTTCATGTTCATGGATTTGAAGAATTAATATTGTGAAAATGCCCACACTACCCAAAAGAATCCACAGATTTAATGCTACCCCATCAAAATTCCAATATCAATTCTCACAAAACTAGAAAAATACATCCTAAAGTTTGTATGGAACCACAAAAGACCCCAAATAGCCAAAGCAATCTTGAGAAAGAAGAACAAACTTGGAGGCATCACACTTCCTGATTTCAAACTGTACTACAAAGCTAAGGTAATTGAAACAGTATGGTACTGGCATAAAACAGGCACATAAACCGTTGAAACAGAATAGAGAGCTCAGAAATAAACTCATTCATCTATGGTCAACTAAACTTCAACAAGGCATCAAGAATACACAATGGGAAAGTATGGTCTCTTCAATAAATGGTGTCAGGAAAACTGTATATTCACATGCAAAAGAGTTAAGTCAGACCTTATCTTACATCACTCATAAATGAACTCAAAATGGATTAAAGACTCAAATGAAAGACCTGAAACCATAAAACTCCTCAAAATAACAGAGGGAGAAAACTTGACATTTGTCTTGACAAAGATTTTTTGGATATGACACCAAAAGTACAGGCAACAAAAGCAAAAATAAGCAAGTGGAATTACATCAAAGTAAAAGGCTTCTATACAGCAAAGGAAACCATCAACAAAAGGAAAAGGTAACCTATGGAATGGAAGAATATATTTTCAAACCATATATCTGATAAGGTGTAATATTATATATATATATATATATATATATATATATATATATATATATATATATATATATATATATAGGAACTCCAATATCTCAATAGCAAAAAAACCCCACAAATAACCCAATTAAATATAGACTTAGGACCTGGATAAACCTTTTCACAAGGAAGACATACAAATGGCCAACAGATACATGAAAAGATGCTCAGCATCACTAATCATCATAGAAATTCAAATCAAAACCACAGTGAGATATCACTTCACACCTGTCAGAATAGTTATCAAAAAGACAACAAATAACAAGTGTTGAAGAGGATGAGGAGAAAGAGAACCCTTGAGCATTTTTGGTGGGAATATAATTCGGCACAGCCATATGGAAAAGAGTAGGGAGATTCATCAAAAAATAAAATAGAATTAGTGATACAGTCCTCCCACTTCTGGATATATATCCAAAGGAAATGAAAATAGGATCTTGAAGAGATGTCTGCATGCCCATGTTTATTGCAGCATTATTCACTGTAGCCAAGACATGAAAACAATGTAAGTGTCCACTGATAGATGAACAGATAAAGAAGCTGTGGTATATATATAAATATATGTAAACAATGAAATATTCAGCTATGAGAAAGAAGGAAATCTGTAATTTGCATGACATGGATGGTCTTTGAGGGCGTTATGCTAAGTGAAATAAGACAGAGAAAGAAAAATACTGTATGATCTCACTTATATTTGAGATCTAAAAATGTTAAACTCATGGAAATGGAATAGAGCCATAGTTGCCAGGGGCTAGAGGGTAGAAGCAATGGGGAGATGTGGGTCAAAGGGTACGAACTTTTATTTATGACATGAATAAGTTCTGGGGATCGAATGCACAGCATCATGAGTTTAGTTAATGTTACAGTATCGTAAACCTGAAATCTGCAAAGAAAGAAGATCTTAAATGTTCTCAACACACACACAACGTTAACTATGTGAGGTGATGGATGTGTTACCTAACTTGAGTGCGGTAATCATTTCACACTGTATACGTATATCAAATTGTCGTGTTGTATACCTTAAATATATGAATTTTATTTGTCAATAAACCTCAATAAAACTGGACAAAAATATATGTAGTGTTGTGGTGGGGCTTGTTAAAAATAGTGAGAGGTGGTATACACTACCAGGAAGGCAGAATACAATTTATTTTTATAATTGGTGTTTGTCTTTTTCAGAAAATATACAATTATTTTTGGAATTTGAAATTTCAGAAAAATAACCACAAGTAATTCATTCACAATCTATCACAGAAAACCATTTTTAATAATTTAATATAATGTATCTTATGTATAATTTCATTTTATGCATATGTCCATATATGATAACATATATGTATATATGTATGTAATTCTATATTTTATACTAACTTAATGCATAAAAATCTGAATGTTACCAAAATTTTGCGAGCATTACTCATGATTACACAATCTTCCATCCCATAGATGTAGCTCCATCTATCTTTTTAAATCTCCATTTGGTGTATATTTAAATTATTAAATATTTATAAATGAAAAAGTAGTGGGTACAGGTTGAGGTGTTTTGTTGAACCTCTAATACTCCAAGGAGAGTAGCTGCAGAATCACTGATCCTGATTGTGGTGATGGATTATTTGAGTGCAGGTAGTGTATCTCACCTTTATAGCTCCAAGCTCTAGAAAAATTCCTGCCACGTGGTGTCAACTCAAGTATCTGTGAAAGAATGAAATCATGAATATCTATAAATATATACTGTGACATTGCTTTCTGTCATGTTGCCATGTCTAGATAAGGATCGGAATAGACATATAAACTATGAAAAATCAGCAGCAGATATTTATTTAGAATGCCAATGTGCAGTGACCCCTAGAGCAATATTAGCGGCTCTCACAGCATGTGCTTATGGGGCAGAGGCCAAGCCTCTGGGGGAAGAGCTTCTAGATATTAGCAATTGAGAGTTAGCCAGCAATCTGAGACCTATGCTTGAAGAGATGGTAGAACTGGGCTTGATTTAGGATGAAAATGATACTCAAAGTCATGTGCATCTGTAGGCATGGTCTTGCACCAGTTGTCTTCAAACAGTAGCAATCCACAAGGATGCCATTGTACAGCAATGTGAGAATAAAACATCCAGGTCTTGGACCCTCAGCAACCTTCACCTTATCCGTGAATCCCCATAACATTTTTTTCCGTTGCTCTCATACACACATAT
This sequence comes from Phocoena sinus, assembly GCF_008692025.1. Lineage (NCBI taxonomy): Eukaryota > Metazoa > Chordata > Mammalia > Artiodactyla > Phocoenidae > Phocoena > Phocoena sinus. The sequence goes on from NC_045781.1 coordinate 37,490,494, forward strand.
CACTATTAGAGTCTAAGGGGCTAGTTCAAATACAAATTTTGGCACTTACTACAGGTAAGTTGCCCATGTCTCATTTTCTTCCTCCGCATTCCAGGATTATTGAAAAGATTATGTGAAGTGATTTCTGTGATGTATCTTGTACAGTTCCAAGGAGCAAGGAGGTATATAATATATTTTCCAACACTCCCCTCATTTTAGACTTGATAACATTTGAGTTCAAGTAATTTAAAGGTAGTGATTCTTATTTAAAATAAAGCAAATAGTGAAAACAAACTGTTCGGATCCCTGAGAGTTGGCCTTAGGGGCCCATTAAAATTTGTGAGCTGGGAAATTCCATAATAAAAAGTGATACTCTAGGAAATATATTTTGTCAGCATTATAAAAGGTAGATTGGAAGTGAACATGGGCCTCTAGCATGAAGATACAGCAGTAAAAGAAGTATTTATAAGAATACTTTGTTAAAACAGCACAAAGCTATGAAGGAAAGAATTTCAGCATCAGGGTGGCTTTGGAATTTCTTACTTTTCAGGATAAGAAGAAAGGTGTCATAAAGTTGCATATGTTTATCACTAAGAAAAATTGTTTTCATTAGTATTTATTTCAATAAAGAAAGTATATTGTTTTTAGATCAGATGAAGAAAGAAAAAGGAGATAAAATAACAAATTACTTAGCAGTTAAATAACTAAATATAGCATTGCCTCTGTTCACTTGTGAAACCTAAGTGAATAAGATTCATCACTTGTAACATTGTCTTACTACTTAAAAGGTACTCAGAGGACATAAAAGAGAATGCATTGTACCTTCTCCTAGAGTCTAGCTTAATCTCCTCTTCCTTTAAGCCATAAGAATAGCCAGATCCAAAATCATCTCCAAATGAAACGTTATATGAAACTAAATAATTATACCTTCATTTAATCACATTTATTATGACTTTATCATTTATGAGGAATATACTATGTTTAGGAATAACCAACTTAATTAATACCACAATAGTTTACAATTCTTGTAGTGGTGGTATGGGGGGAGTGCTCCTATTTCTTTTTAGAGTACCATTACTCATGAAGATGTCTTTATTTTCTCCTGGATTTTATTACTAACATTAACAGTTGGCACTCATTTTTTACAAAGAAACTCCATTTCTATTCACTTCCCAAAGATTATTATGTGCACAATGAACAGTAAAGTATAATAGAGTTGAGTTGGGATACATAATGCTATCTCTACCTATACTAAGTGACTGACTCCCACACATCAGCCTCCTCCGGTAAGATTCAAACTCCTGCAAAATTATAAATCAATTTAGTTCATGGAGTTCTTGATTGCTCACCAAGGGAGGTGTTCAGTCCACGATCCCCAAGGGTTTGCAAGTGCCCCTAATTGAAGTGCTTTGAATTGTACATCGAACAGGGATAGAGAATTCAGATGCATTTGGAATGTCTTTGTATATGTTCAGTTGAAATGGGCACACATAGCATAATTGCATTATGACAGAAAGCATTATTCCATATCAATAGTACTAACTGGATTTTGGGGAATAAAATTAATTGCCCTGCACTTAATTTGGTCTAGAAACATGAACTAAGTAACTTTGATTGTTTCTTGGAAGAAGGTTAAAAGTAGGTAATAATTTTGAAACAAAGGCCAGTACACAAGCACAGTTGAATAAGCCATGAGTGGTGAATGTAAACTCCATTCTGATTGGGGACTTCGACTATGAAATCCATTAGATTCACTGCTTTTGTTTGAGCAGCTGTTAATCTGCAAATATATTCAGTATAAATGTTTATATTAAACATTTAGACACAGTGTGCAGTTTGCATTGTTTCAATCGAATTAAAAAAAAAGTATTCTTAGTCACCTGGTTTCCCATCTATTTGCTTTATAACAGATCCAAATACATTGTCATGAAGTTTTTTTGGTTTTGGGTTTTTTTTTTACACAAATGAGCATTGCTTAGCCACATACAAAAGAAACTGACTCAAGTCTTTTAGTGAATTGTTGGCAAGTTATCTTTCTGAAATGAAATTAAACTTTAGAAACATTTTCCTAGACATTAAATCCAAGAGCCATTCACTCTTCTCAAAGGTGCCTCCCAATGATATAGGAAAGTGAAGATTGTCTGGAATTTACTCCAAAGAGAGATACTTAAGAGGAACTCCCTAAATAATATGTCGTTGGTTAGTAAAGTGACTTTCATGGTTTAAGTGTATTTTAGTTGTCTCTTTTCAGTAGAATATATGTTGGCTCAGTATTGGTGATTTCCTTCATATCGAAGATGTATATGGCACGGACCAGAAAAGAAATCTATACCTAAAGACTCGTGTCAGTCACTTTTTTATTTTTAAAGTCCTCTATCACTTTAAGTATCCACAGTACCTGTCAGAATAGTAACCTTAGAGTTTGTTCAACCAATGAAATTTATCAAGACTTCATTTGGACTCTCCATTATAGCAAGCTTGGGTTGGGAGTCAGACAGAAGCTGTGTAAACCTTGTGCTTTTGTACCTCTCTGAATTTCACTTGAACCACTCTTGAAAATAGAGGGAGTAACATCTACCATACAGGCTTACTCTGTGGTTTGAATGGAACATTGTAATTGACATCACTAGGAGTGATGTCTGCATACAGCAGGCAAATAATACATAATGCTTCTTTCTTTAGGCATTCTTAGCATAATCTGGGAGAAGGGCTTGGCCCTGAGTTCCTGTAATTTTCTACAGCCACTGTCACTGAGAGGATAGCACTATTTGTTTTGTGGGCAAACCAATAGACTGGAAATAGATTATCATTAAAAAAATAATAAGCAAACCTGGAGTCGACTGTCAAAAGGGCAAAAGCACATGATGCTTTATTTTGCTTTTTGTCACCTTCTATTGTACCATATGACAGCTGGGGCAGAAATATCCAGTACAGGAGCAAATGATTTTTCAAAGCCTACCAGGTCTGTGGAAGAACAACTTGCTGCACTTAGCTGCTTGAAACACAACTCTGACTTTATTCCCTGTTGATCCTGACGTGGACCTTGGGCAACACGCAGAGGGAGGGAGGGTTGGTTGGGGAACTGAATGTGCCCCTTTGGTCTTCTTTAGCTCTTTTCAGATTATCACTTCCCAGACCCTTGGTACAAGGCTCTCTTTTATTGTTTTCTTTCTAGTTTGTAAGTGCTTCTTATTGTGTGTATCATAAAGATCCCATAAGCTAAATGAATGACTTCTTAGACAAAACTAAGTGTTTCTCAAAAATTATTTGAATGGTATCACTGATATAATAAACCTTTTAACTCTGTCTTCAATAATTACATGTTTCTTCATATTTCTCTGTAGAAGCCTCCATAAACAGATAGGTTTAACAGAGGTCAAATGAATAGAAATTAGGATTTTAACCTTATTATTGAATTAATGGTATATCCCCAGTACTACCATTGGAGAAGCACTTGCAAAGAGTAATCAGATGAACAGATTTAGGAGATAATGTTAGTAATACCTGGCACTTTTATTACACCTCATCTTTGCACAGTGCATTCAAGGAGCCTTATATCATTTGATTATTGTTTCATTTCAGTGTGTCAAGGGTTGTGCCCTAGATCCCACAACCCATTTGCCTTGCAGGGAAGAAAACTGTAGCTCTTTGCATTTTGGCTCAGCCTAACTTAGAGATTTTTCTCAAGAGAGGATGTTAAAAATAAATTGAATTGGTGCAGAACTAAGAGAGAATATTAAAAGGGAATTAATTTAGTCTAGGGTTTTAGAAGAAGCATCCCTGAGGTAGCACAGGATGAAACATGAAGGATGCTAAACTGTTCACTGTGTAGGAGGTGGGATGGGAGGAGGGCATGCTTAGTTTAGAAACAGCAGTGAGGGACAAATAAGAGGAGCAAGAGGCACTGGAGGGACTGAAAGACATGGAGCAGGTGCTGAGGAGAGTGAGCTAGAGAGTGAGTGAGAGCAACAGCGGGGAGAGAGAGAGAGGGAGAGAGAGAACTGTGAGTGAGATAACAAGAGTGAGTGATAAGAAGGTGATATATAAGAGATGAAGAGGAGAGGAAAGGAGAAGAATGAAAGGTATAAGAGAAGAGGAAGGGAGGGAGGAAGGAAGGAAGAAGGGAGGGAGGGAGGTAAATAGGAATAGGATTGACGTGAGAAAGAGTAAGGCAATGGGGCTAGAACACTGATCATTTGAAGCCATTTCAGATTTTGGACATCCTGTAAGGGTTGTGTAAAACACTTGGAGTGTTAGAGATGACAGTGACTGGCATCATCAGATTTGGAAAGTGTGGTTACACAAAGGAAATATGATGACTCTTCCCTTCAGATATTTGAAATCTAATGGAGAGAAGAAGCAGAGAAAGGTATAACAAAAACAGCATAAACAGCATGATATAATTAAGTAAATGGTGGTATCATGAATTACAGAAAGAAAACCAATACTAACCTGAAGGAGGCCATGTAACATGCATTAATATCTGATATGAGTCTTAAAGAATGAATAACTGTTGGAGGAAAAAGAGGCACATATGTTCCACGCAGAGGAAATAACATACAGAGAGGTGCAAATAACAAGGCTTACTGAGGGACCTGCAACTAGACGGGGATAGAAAACATACAGAGTGTGGGGGAGAGATGAGAGGTGTGTTGGAGAAATGGGCAGGGGGACGTCCTAAGGACCTTGTGATGAGAAATGAGAAGTTTGATGAAAAGATGTTCAACATCTTTAGTCATCTAGAAAATGCAAATTAAAATGCAAATTAAAAGTGGTGGTCCAGTGGTTAGCACTCTGTGCTTCCACTGCAGGGGGCATGGGTTCGATCCCTGGTGGGGGAACTAAAATCCCACATGCTGCATGCATGGCACGGCCAAAAAGAAAAAAAAATAGTGAAATCAGATACCACTTCACACACACTAGGATAGTTATCATAGGAAAAAAATACAGAAAGTAGAAGTATTGGAGAGGATGTGGAGACAATAGAATACTTGTACATTTCTTATAGGAATATAAAATGGTTCATCTGCTGTGGAAAACAGTTTGGTAGTTCCTCAAAAATATAAACATAATCTGACCATATAACCCAGCAATTCCAATCCTTGGTGTATACTCAAAAGAATTAAATGCAGGTATTCAAACAAATAGGTGTATACACATGTTTATAGCAGTGCTATTCACAGTAGCCAAAAGGTGGGAACAACTCAAATGTCCATCAGCAGATGAATAGATAAACTAATTGTGGCTTGTGCATGCAGTGGATTATTATTCAACCATAAAAAGGAATGACATACTGATACATGCTACAGTATGGATAAACCCCCAAAATATTATGCCAGGTAAAAGAAGCCAGACACAAAAGGTCACATACAGTATGATTCTATTTATATTAAAGATCCATAAAAGTATAAATCCATAGAATCAGGAAGCAGATTGGTGTTTGCTAGGGGCTGGGGTAAGGAGAGAAATGGGAAGTAATTGCTTAATGGGTTTGGGGTTTTGGGGGGGCTGGTGGTGAAAATATTTTGAAACTAGATAGAGGTGGTGTTTGCACAGTACTGAGAATGTACTAAATGCCACTAAATTGTTTGCTTTAAAATAGCTAATTTTATAGTTTGAATTTCCCCTCAATAGAAATGAGAAGTTTAAACTTCATTCTTAAGGTTAAAGTGACCTCTGAAAGAAAGAAAGAATAAAGAAAAATGAAGAAAGAGAAGACTATAGGGAGGAAGAAATGAAAGGAGAGAGGAAGGAAGGGAGGAAAGAGGAAAAGAAAAAAAGACAGCAAATCACACATGTTGTTTTTGAAAAGTGACTACTGACAAAATAGTCTTGGAGGGAAGACAATGTCTTTGTGTTCCCAGGTTTAGATTTCCTGGAGACAGGTCTGAGAAGAGTCTGAATCTGAAATGTATATTTGGAAGTCATTAGTTTGTGGTTAGCTGTTTAAATCTTAAAATCAAAAGAGCTGTCCCTTTCAAAATGACGTCATGAGGAACAGTTCAAGTCTACATTTTCTGACTAGCCCTCAGGTCTTATAATTATTTTTAGGCTAAAAGTTTTAGAGAAAAATATAAGAGCAAAACTCAGAGAAATATCCTTAGGGAGGTCACATTGTATAAAGCATCTTCGCTGAGAGCCAGGTTTCATGGAGTTAAGACACAGCAGAGTCAATTATCCAAAGATTTATGAGCAAATTGTTCTGACTTATAAAGACAGGACATAGTCCAACAACAAAATTTTATGTTTTATTCCCAAACTTTAAAGTGTGCATGCGCGTGTGTGTGTGTGTGTGTGTGTGTATTTTTTCCTTAAAGACATTGATTCTAAGGCTTGGCAGGGACTGTTAATTTTGTAATCCTGAATTCTGTTATTTGCTTAATACCCTGGGGCAGTATGACTGAGGAGTGTTTCCTGACATCTGGGGTACAGATCATGTAAACTGAAAGATCAGCTCACACTAAGCAATTGACATGACGAGGTGGAGCGGTTTCATGATTTCCACTGGCCAGATTTTATTCAAATAGTGCTGGGAATAAAGAGACTAGGCAAGGTAATCTTACCTAAACATCTTCTCTTCCCTGGATCTCATTCATGTCTTTATTTGTCTTTCATGAGTATGTTGAACATAGTGAATAGATACTTCTCTAACTTATTTTGCATAGGAATCAGTAAGGGCAAGTTTAAAAATGCAAATCCTTGAGTCCATACAAATGTATTCTGACCCAGTAGTACTTGATCTTGATGCTATTAGCATGAGAAATACTGGAAAAGGTAAAGTTTAAGGTAACTTTCTGCTCAAGTATTCTATAGTTCAATAATTTTATCTCACTTCCTACGGCAAGAGTATCTTTACCAGCTACAATGAATCACACCCATGGAATTTTTTGGACATGACCGATTATACACGTAGTCATGTTGATTACCTCTTCAAACAAAATATATTTGCAGTGTCTTTTCTTTATTCACACTGTAAAAAACATAAAAGGCCTAGAAGAAAGTAGTGGATTAGATTAAAACCCTAAAACTTGAGGGTTTTGAGTTAAAATTTTTATAGCTAGGTTTATTTCATCTCTCATATATTAAGCTATCATTTATTTAGCACCTATGGTAAGCCAGACACTAGCATAGTGGTGATTCAGGATAGTAGAGCATTGTTCATGATCTTCAAGAACATCAAAGTTAGACAACTTTGTGAAAGGTATAGTGCCGTAAAATGAAATAAATGTAATTAACAAAAAATATAATAATTCATGTAATAGAGAAATAGTACCTGAGAGGACTAAGAGTACCTGAGAGTATCTTTTTAAATATACTAAGCAGTTTTAATAACAGTATTTAGGCATGTGAAATATTTTATTTAGTTAAGGACAGACATTTGGACGATGGCACACTGAATATTAGCTGAATTTGGATAGATCAGAGGAGATATATTTGGAAAGATCTACACTTTGTATTTAAATGGTATGTACTAGAATTTGTGCATGTGAATAAATGCTTCTGTAGGACCTGCAAGATGGACAATCAAACAACCTGGTATTTAATGTCAACCATGTAATTGAATCTAAGCAGTAAATTCCTGACTCAGCTTGGGGCAGCTAGCTGACTAGGAAACGGGAAATAAAATGTCTGTTGCCAAGGGAAAATAGCAGATATTGAAGGGTGTCTGAACACCCAAAGTGTTGATGCCCTCCCATAATTCACCTGTATAGGATGGTGCAGTCCACATAAGACAGAAAAAAATAATGATAAATAGTATTAATTGAGGGTTACCCTATGGCAGGCACTGTTTTTGAATGCTGTACATATCATATCTAATGTGATCTTCAAAACTACATTGTGAAGTAGGTGCCATAGTTGTATGTGATTTGTTGCTCCAGAAACTGGGTTTAAAGTGTTTTGTCCAAGGTCATACAGCTTGTAGCAGAACCAGACATAACCTACTTTTATTTAATACCAAATTCTTGGTTCCTTGCCTTGACCATCACCTAATACTGCCTTCTAACAAGCAATGGAACCCTACAGACCTAGCCTAGTTACAGATGTTGCATCTGTTCACCATTTTTAAGCTTCTCGTCAATTTAGGGAAATAAACCATGTTAGAAAAGAGAGCAAGCTAATTAATAGTTTTCTCATTTCAGACAGACAGGACCATTAGGGTCTTCCACTTGTACTCAGAACCCCAGTACCCTTCTGAATGTTCCATCTGTCAATTCACAGAGTGAAAACAAACAAATTATAATGTTTGAAGGAAAGGTAAATCCAGCCAGGAGATTGACATTTTTTAAATGAGCAGAATTTGCTGAGCTAGCCTAGAGAAAACTCCATGTTATTAGAGAGTTATAGCTGCAAAGGAGGAAATTGTAGCATCCATGCAAGTGTCCTAGTTAGAAGATGTCTTTAAACTAGAGGAAAGCTGTTCAACTCCCAGACCCATAGGCTGGCAATAGTTCAAGAAACTCACTCACCCTCCACATATACATGATGGCTATGGAGTAATGCAGCATACAGAATTATATGATTTTCGGCCAAATTTACTCATTTAGAGATGAGTCTCGTAGCCTGACCCATTGCTACTGTAAGAGAAAAAAAACAGAAAATGATTTATTGTATTTCTTCACAATGCATGTTTCATAACAGCTCTGTTATCATGAATATTACTGCTACAAATAAAATTTTAAAATCTTTACAAAGATAATGTTGAGAGGGAGAACAAATCTGTGGATGACAGGTTGATTGTGTCAAATTAAGAGTTAACTATAGTTGACACATTTCAGAACTTCTTTAGAGATTCAAAACACTTGAAAGAACACCTAGTCATATGCCCCCTTTTTATAGCTGGAGATCACAGAAGATGAACAACTTTTTCAAAGTCATTGAGAAAATTGATGCCAGAGTCTCAATTAAAATCCATATTTTCTTTTTTTAGCATTCAACAATTTTGAAAGTTTTATTTATTTTTTTAAATTTTTATTGGAGTATAGTTGCTTTACAATGTTGTGTTAGTTTCTGCTGTGCAGCAAAATCAATCAGTTATACATACATCCACCCTTTTTTAGATTTCCTTCCCATTTGCGTCACCACAGATCACTGAGTAGAGTTAAACAATAGGTTCTCATTAGTTATCTATTTTATACGTAGTAGTGTATATATGTCAATCCCAATCTCCCAATCTGGCATCCCCCCTTCCCCCTTGGTAACCATAAGTTTGTTCTCTACATCTGTGACTCTATTTCTGCTTAGCCAGTAAGTTCATCTGTACCATTAAAATCCGTATTTTCTAACTCTCATTCAATGTTGCTGATACAGTATGTTGATCCAGTTTTCCTTTCATTTACATTTAGAAAATGTCAGTAATGATGCTCTATGTCTAATTCATATATCACTTAGGTCAAACAGTCCTTTGCTATTCAACCAAAACAAGATTGAGCTGCAGTCTCACATGCAGAGGAAGATTCAAGTCTCTGTCCCCCTCTGACCATTTATGGATTTGATTGAATTTTCCCTTCACACTCCTGCCTCCAGTTTCTTTCTTCAGCTGAATTAAAGAATTTCTCATTTTTTTCTGTACCTGCTATCCCATCTTAAACATTGCATTGGCTCTCAGGAAAGCAACTCTATTCATTACCCCAAATACTTCTTCCATTGGGTTCTTTGTGTGTAGGGACCTTTTCTTGAAGATTGGGGACATTAAAATCTGGTTACAAGACTAAAAATGTAAGAAAACAAAATATTAGACATATCTGTTTCAAATATTTTGACACCACCTTGCCTTGAAATATTTTCACTCGTCATATTTGCCTATTGGCTCCAGACTTACAATAGTCATTTGTTTCTTCTCTTCTCAAATTCCTCTCCTCCTCTCTGTCCTATCTGTAGCAAGCACTGAATCCCACCATTTTCTTACGCTAACAGGATTTTTTGTTCTTTTATTTTTGTTTTTTTACTGTTTTTTTCCCCTTAGCCTATGTCCTAAGTACTCCATTTTCAACTAGCAAGTTCGTTTCCTTAAAAAAAGGACCGTTAATGCTATATTTGCCACTTTAATATCACGTTTCCCTATCTATAACATACAAATTAAAAAAATTATTTATTTTATTTTTTGCTGCTCTGGTTTTTTGTTGCTGTGTGCAGCTTTCTCTAGTTGTGGTGAGCAGGGGCTACTCTTCGTTGTGGTGCACGGGCTTCTCATTGCAGTGGCTTCTCTTGTTGTGGAGCACGGGCTCTAGGCACGCGGGCTTCAGTAGTTTTGGCACACGGGCTCAGTAGTTGTGGCTCGCGGGCTCTAGAGTGCAGGCTCAGTAGTTGGTGTTGCACAGGCTTAGTTGCTCCGCGGCATGTGGGATCTTCCCGGACCAGGGCTCGAACCCGTGTCCCCTGCATTGGCAGGCGGATTTCTTAACCACTGCACCACCAGGGAAGCCCCACAAATTAAGTTTTGACTAAAGTAATCCTCCCTTTGAATAGGACACACATTTTTAAGAAGGATTTGCTTACATCATGTTGATCTGACTTTCCTTTTTCTATGAAACTTAAACCACATGTTTATTTATCTAATTTATCTATGGGCACCCAGTTTGAATGAGCTTTGTAAAAGATGGAAGCAGGAGAGCTGAAATATACTGCTTCCACCCAATAAAGCCAACTGAAACATCCAAAGAAAGTGGAAATAAAGATAAACTTGGTTCCACACTGAGATGAAGCTATCTGATGCCACACACCTTGAGATTTCTCTGTCAATATGCCTAAGATGACAGAGCAATCTAAAAAAAGAATGTAAGTTAAGTATCAGCGTCAGCTCCTATCAAAAAAAAAAAAACCTCTTTTGTCCAAGTGATTGAATAAAGCAATTCTTAGAGGACTCTGTCCCACAATTCCCCACCCATCCAGAGCTTAATTGATACAAGCCAATGCTAGATGAAAAGATGATCTCTAGAGAATTCCCTGGTGGTCCAGTGCTTAGGACTCCGTGCTCTCACTGCTGAGGGCCCAGCGTTCAATCCCTGGTTGGGGAGCTAAAATCCCACAAGCTGCATGGTGCGGCCAAAAAAAGATGATCTCTTAAAGAAGGGGTGTGTAAAATCAATGCTTCTTTCTCCCATGCCTATCAGCTGGACACAGAGGCTGCCTCAAACCACTTTGGCTGTGAGGCAGAGCACACATAAAAAATGCATAAAGTATATATATCCATTGATGTACTTCTACACTCTCTTACTCAGTGATTTGTATCTCCATAGTGCAAAATGACCACCCTCATGGGACTGGGATCAGCCTGTTATCTTTGAAAGTCTAGACCTGGGAATGTCATGGTCTGATACTTAAATAATCTTAAGATTATTTTTTACCTATAGCTCCCTAAACTTCTTCAAAAGCAGGAAATAAAAGTGGATCTAGAAAACCAAACCTAAATGGGGCAAGACGAGATGAGTGTGTCAAGTTGCAAAGCCAAGACTATGAGGAATGGGGAACTGTAAGGGAGGACTTGGGTATCCAGGTGTGTTTCTGGCTTTTGATGTGATATGAACTATGGGACTTAGGGGCACAGAAAATTTATTTATATTTTTTCATTATGCAAAATCCAGGCCTGTGTTGAATATTGTGAAAGATCCACAAAATGCTCAAAATTCCTATTTTCCTTAGATATTTTTATTCTACTTAGGAACAACACCTGTAGCTCTCATTTCAAGAAATATTATTTTCCCAAATTTGACAAAAGATAATCCTTGCAATCCAGATTCTCAATCTATATCAACTACTACTTTCTTCTTTCTGATGTGTTTTCCCATTTAAAGCATTATCATTTTAATATTATTAAAATCATTTATATTCATTTAACATTTCAAGTCACATAAAAAGCAGAAAGAGGAAAGCAAAGGATAGCACCAATCCAGAAGTTACTAGTATTCAAATTAGATGATAGCAGTGGTGGTAGTATAAATTAGTCGCTAAACAAACATCTATCTGTCCATACATACAAATAGAAAGATGATTAGATGGATGGATAGAAAGATAAATGATGGATGAGTGGAAGGACAAAAAGGAAGATAGAAAACTAGATGCGTGGATGGACGATGACTAGATAGACATTTGTAAACAGACTGTTTCTACTCTTACTGATATTTTAAGCAAATGCACTTCATTTATTCTACTTGAATTTAAGAGAAAAAAGAACCTGAAGAAAATCTAACTGAATTGGTAAACTTAAGGTGGTTTTTTTACATTAGGGTGTATAATTTATTAACAGACCCCTAAGAAATTTTTTAAAATGTATTATTAAAATCATTAAGAAGTTAGACTCATTATTTTCCCTACATGTTTAAGGTAGTATGGATTGAATCCCTTTTATGCAAATAAGGTAATTAGCACTCTGAAACTTTTTTTTACCCACATCCCATTTTTTTTATTGCTAATTATATTAGTGTTACTTTGTTAAGGATTACACATGGTACATTCTGAGTCGATAATTTTGCACTTGTCAAGATTTAGTTTTATAAATGGAGTAAAAATGAATGCCAGTTTTTATTACGGAATATTTTTTAAAAATAAAAGAAGAGAGGATAGTAGAGGAAGCCCATTCTTAGTTTAAAATAAATCCTGCACATCATAACAAGTTTGACATATTGATACATGCTACTTTGGAATTAGAGAGGAATCACAAACTCAGTCTCTAAGTTGGCAGGCATTTTAAGAGATTTTTAGGGAAGTTTGACAATGAGTTGTCACAACTGGGGGGGGCTGCTATTGGCTTCTAGTGGGTAGAGGTAAGGTTGCTGCTAAACATCCTAAAATATGCAGGACAGCACCCCACATTAAAGAATTATCTCACTCCAAATGTCAGTGATGCCAAGCTTGAAACACCCTGTTCTGATCATCACTCAGTGCACAAGTATCCATGATATTTTCTGTCTCTGGTGGTTTCCAGAGTCTACTTCAACACCTCTGTCTTCTCCTGGAAGATTAAAAACCCATAGTTCCTCTGACAGTTCCTCAAAGGGCTTAGTTTCTAAGAACCCTCACCATCTTGTTCCGTGTCTCTGAATACCAACCAAGTTTGGTTCAGACATCCAGAATGGACCAGTTTCATCTGATTAAAATGGTTTTCTTTTTAATTAATTCCTGGAAAGCTATATTTGAATTTCCTGAACAGTAGTAGTCCTGGATAAGAATCATCCTATTGAAAGACCTTTGATCAAGACTCTAGTTTCTGCTGCCTGTTTGCCTCGGTGTTAAAACACCTTGTCTGCCCTCCAAGGATGGCAAATCATTCTCTATTGCATAATGTAAAATCCTTGAAAATGTTTAAAACCATGAAAAACATTTTTGCATTCTGTTGGCAAAAATATACTTGAGTTAAAATGTTTCTGCTTCTATTATTTGATTATATAATTAGTATATTTATCAGTAATTTCATTTTCTTTTTTTTTTGAGGTATGCGGGCCTCTCACTCTTGTGGCCTCTCCCATTGCGGAGCACAGGCTCTGGATGCACAGGCTCAGCGGCCATGGCTCACGGGCCTAGCTGCTCTGCGGCATGTGGGATCTTCCCAGACCGGGGCACAAACCTGCGTCCCCTGCATCGGCAGGCAGACTCTCAACCACTGCGCCACCAGGGAAGCCCAGTAATTTCATTTTCTAACTAAAAAATAGGTGTTAGCAAAATTTATGAACACACCAAGAAAGAATGTAACAGCTTTGTCATCAGTCCTCTCAAATGGACATTTTCCAGTGGTGCTTCTGAAAAGTCAGTAGCTACTTATACACACATAGAAAGGTACACACAGGGGTGCTTGTTAAAACAAGAACAAGTTAAAAATCAAGACACAAAGAATGAAAAGTCTGATATTTATGTGCCTAATGAATCATAATAATTGAACAGGGTTGTTTTTAAAATGCAGGAATATATGGTTAGTGTTCACAGAATGGATGCTGAAGAAAGATGTAGGCTCTAAAGTTAAAATTCCTTAGCTAAAATTCCAATACTACGACTTTAATTTCTTCATCTATAAAATGGGCATATTAAAAAAGCACCTGACTCAGAGGGTTATGCTAAGAATTATTTTAAGTAATGAATGTAAAACTCTTAGTTCAGTCCTTGTCATGTTGGAAATATCAAATAAATACTAGGTAGTATTACTATCATTAATCATTGTTATATCTAATCCAGTCACACATACCGTTTTTCCAGAAGTGGTTAATGGGTTTTAACTTCCTCAAAGGAGGATGCTCAGTCAGTGATACAGTCAGTATTAAAACTCTTCTGCCACTGAGTCTATCTGCTTTGCTTTCTTTTGAAACTAAAATTGTTAACAAATTCATTATTTTTAAACCCAGAAGCTCCTATGGAATATCCTGCAGAGAAAGGAGGGAGGCACTTACTAAGAATTTAAGTTAAATAAGAAGTTAGTAAAACTCTACATGCCAGAAATAAATTGTTCGGCCCTAAGTTTTCTTCACAAGCTCTCACTTCCTTGACGTTTATGTTCATCTCTCTCCCATTTATGGCTCCAAGTCAAGGGTCTGCTCTATTTGGCTGGTGGCAGCATCCAAGAAAGACCTACATGAATGAACCTTGACTCCACACCTCATTTCTTTTCTCCTTTACCTTTTAGACCTAAACTTTAACAACTGCCTCTCCAGCACAAAAATCCTATGTGCTCTGTGATTTGCTCATGTATTGTCCTTGTGCATAGCCAGTCAATGACCTAGAACATAATCTGAGCTAAGTTCAGAAAAGTTTTGTGCAGAACTACCCAGAGACTAACAGTGAGAGATTGCATTGTTTAGTCTCTCTGTGCATCTCTTCCGTTTATTTTGTTTGTTTTGTGTTCAATTCTTTATTTCTGAACAATTAAAAATTGATTAGAGATCCCTTTACTCCAATACCCCTTACACACTTACTAAATATTTATCTTTATTTATGCTAATTACCTTCTCTTCTCTTCCTCAAAGCACTAAAATAGGAGAAATTGTTTTCATTCATCTTTATCAATTCATTTATGAATATATTTGTGTATTTAATGATTAATTCTAGAATTCATTTCATGCATGCATTGAGTAGCTACTACATGCCAGGAAACTATGCTGGGCCCTTCAAATATAAAGATGAGCAATTAAGATGATCACTCTTTTGATGCAGTGGGATCATAGTATAGGATAAAACAATGTCTTTGTGGGGGGATGAATGGAGGCTTTATAAAGAAAGTCCTAGTTCAAGTGATGTTCAAAGGATTACTAGAAATGTGCTAGGGATCCAAACAGGAGTGGCTATTCCAGACAGGTAAAATAATGTACAGATAATCAAGAAGTGAGGAGCTCAGAAGCCCAGCTGGTATTCTGTAAAGTCCTGTTTCAGATCTCTGTCTCACAAATGACTGTGCAAATGTGTTTGACATCTGTCACTAAGTGTCTTCATGACAGGAATACCCTAGCCTTGTAACCAGGAAAACTCTTGTTCTCAGTCCAAATAGAAGTTGGGACTCCTTCAGGCAACTCCAGAGAACAGAAATATTATGTGTGTATATAAACATTGTATATATGCATTTTGTATATTTAACTTTTAGTGATGTTATCCTCTTGCTTATTCCCATGACCATGGCCACTTGAAATGCCAAACAATGGAGCCAATGGCAACAACCAGTTAATTGTATGCAGGAAATCCCTCCTGCCTCCAGCTAACTTTGTTTATAGGGTTCCTTCCATGAAAGGTATACTTTTAGTAAAATGTTACAAATATTTTCTTATTTAAGTTATTTATGGCTGGGGATTTTAATATTTTAGCAGCAAAACATTAAGAGACAAAAATCAATGAATAAACACATAGCCTGTATGGGAGGGAGTTTGTTAGATACTTGGATTGAAACACAATTCCCTTAGGATTTTTCTAGACTAGAAATATATGTGGCACATGCAAGACACTGAGAATATGTCAGAATTTCTGGAGTATAAGTATAAAGGAGAAAATGCAGGGGAGTGCTAATGAAGGGCGATTATGAACTAGATTATGAAGCAGCTGGTATAGCTGTCAGAGGAGTTGAGATTTTTTTCTTCCTTTAGCCAACAGGAATCCTCAGAGTAATTTTGAGCACAGAGTAATTTTGAGCAAAGGGATGATCTTATTGATTGTATTTATTATAAATTTTTATGTAGTGGCAATATTTCAGTGGATGAGTCTGGAGAAGGGAAGATGGTTAAGAAATTACTTGAACAAGGACACTGGCAGTGGGTTGAAGAATGGGCACAAGACATATTTAAGACATTAAATGAAGTGAAATTACTGAATTAATGACTGATTACACACTAGGTTAAAAACAGGAAAAAATGAGGAGTATTCCTCTAAATGCAAAACTTAAAATTAAACTGTTCTCTGTATCCAAATGCCCTTTCCGCCATTTCAGAAAATATTCAATTATTACTCACAATGCCTGTCTTCCCTTTACACCCACAGACAGCACTGGTGTGGTTATTTATGTCTCCACATCTGGAGAACTAATTTGTTTGTGGACTGTTACAGTTCCACAGAGTTGTTAGCTATCACTGAGCTACACCAAATTCATTTAACCCCGATAATTAAATTAAATATCTACTGACATCAAAGAGACAGCAGAAACTTACTAACAATACCAAAAAGTTTTCCAGGCCCCTAAAGAAAGCGACATTGCATTATAATGGAGAAAGATGACATATTCTGTAATGGAGGGATGGTCAATTTAATATTCCACTCATATTTTAATGTGTCTGTAGTGTAGTCTAGCGGAGTATGGTGTCACAAGTAGAGTAACACATTGGCAGCTCAATATAATAGGACTGACGTTACTATGGAATTCAGGATTACATGGGCATGACCTTACTGAAGAAGATTTAATTACTTGAAATACCAGAAGGATGACACTATAACAATATCATTGCAAAGGTCTTTAAAAAGAAGAGCTTGAGTGTCATGGCTGCTGACTTCCACACATTTATTTTATTTTTTTATTTCTGTATTCATTTTCTTAGTTAGAGGCATCACCATCAATTTTTGCACAGGCTACAAGTCCTAGAATCATTCCTTCTCTTAAATATTTTTCCCTCTCTTTAAAAAAAAAAATGCATACACCTTAAAAAATAATGAGCAGTACAAAATAGTCTCCCCATCATGCCTAAGCCACAAGGTGTGTCCTCTCTACAAGTAAATACCATCATCAGTCCTTTATCTATCCTTCCTGTGGTAAGCTAAGAGTATAAGTGTGTGTGTGTGTGTGTGTGTGTGTGTGTGTGTGTGTGTGTGGTTGTGGCCGTATAGTATTTATTGTATAGATGCACCATGATTTATGTAAATAGTAGCCTATTGATGGCTATTTAGGTTGCTTACAGTCTGTTATAGGCTGAATTGTGCCCTCCCAAAGTTCATATGTTAAAGCCCTAACTCCCAGTACCTCAGAATGTTACTGTATTTGTAGACAGGGACTTTAAAGAAAAAATTAAGTTAAAATGAGGCCATTGGACCCTATTCCAATCTGACTGATGTCCTTTTAAGAAGAGGAAATTTGGATTATTTATTCTAGTTCTGTGAAAAATGCCATGCATTGCGTTGACTCTGTAGATTGCTTTGGGTAGTATGGACATTTTAATTGTATTAATTCTTCCAATCCATGAAGACAGAATATCTTTCCATTTATTTGTATTCAGTTTCTTTCATCAGTGTCTTGTAGTTTTCAGAGTACAGTTCTTTCACCTCTTTGGTTAAATTTATTCCTAGGTATTTTATTCTTTTCAACTTGATTGTAAATGGGATTGTTTTCTTGATTTCTCTTTCTGATAGTCCATTATTACTGTATAGAAATGAAACAGATTTCTGTACATTAAATTTGTACCCTGCAACATTACTGAATTCATTTATTGGTTCTAATAGTTTGGTGGAATTTTTAGGGTTTTTCTATATATAGAATCACGTTATCTCTAAATGAAGAAATTGATTCTTTTCCACACTAACTTTTTAACTAGTCATCTGAGTTAATTTCCTTAACTTGTTAGTATTTTTAAGTTGATTCTCTTGGATTTATTAAATATGCCAGTAAAAATTAGCTTCTTTCACCCTTGTTCCACTCACTTTTTTCATTTATTTTTCATTCACTCTTTAGATTCTGCACCATTTGCCTTGTGCCACCTTGAATTCTGTTGTCTCAATACCTGTGACTTCCAAGGTTCTAGGTCTGTCGTGTTTTTGTACTGACTGTGTTTTCACAGTTGCTCTCCACTGACTGCTTACCTCAAATCTCGTAACACTCAACAATAGTGATGGAGTCATTTTGTGGAAAAGTGCCAGCAGATTTCTACCCACAACCCAGAGTGTACATGGTCACAGATATTGAGAGTCCATCACTTGTACCATACGCACAAGCAGATGAAAAAAGGAGAAAACAACAGTTTTAATTGTGGTAGGGGTGTTTGAAGAGGCTTTAAACAGAGTCTCTTTGGTTATTCCTTTGCAGTTAAAATATAATCCTGGGGAATTCAAAGCACTCCATTGGGGGGATAGTCTATTTCAACCCTCTAACCCACATTCTTCATCAATGGTTTTATATGATCAAGCACAACTGAAAATTCCAAATGGAGACATTAGGAAGTAAACAACCTTGGCCGTGTCCTCTTTTCCCAACCTTTTAACAACTGTCATTCCTCAGCTCTAAGAGGTTGTGTGATCCAATTTGGCAAATTGAAAAAGACTGCTTTTATGCAAAAGCATGAGAAAGTTAATTGAAATCAGTCCATGTTCTGTGAAAATGCTACAGACATCAGTGATAATTTACAGCAATTAAAAGATGTCCTGAAGCAAGGCAGAAACATTGTTTAAAAACCTGTTAAAGGAAGTGAAATTACTGAAAATATTTAAATGATATTATTCACCTAAGATGGACTTGGGACATCTAAACCAATTAGAAATTGTAAGCTATTTCGTTGGTCAGAAGCTGTGTAGTTCTTAAAACCACAGAAATGAGAATTCTTCACCTTGTATCCTTTGTTATTGCAAGATAAACTGTTAAAAACAATCCATTAACCCTAGTTTTGAGTACATTCTTCATGTAAATAGTTGTTTTGGTTCAACCATCAGAAAATAGTTCCTCCATCTATTAAATAAGGGCATTTTAACTATAATAGTGGTTTTTCAAGGTATATTTTTTAGAGATCTAAATGTTATAGGAGGTAATTGGACATGTTGGGTAGGGTGAAGGTAGGACAGAGAGCAAAGAAATAACCTGTTAGAACTCTGGATTGCCCATCTCATGACTAACACACGAACAGGTCTGTTTCACTATGTTAACTGCATAAATAAAAATAGAGAGATTAAATATGTGGTTCACCCAGTCACCATTCCCTTTATTTTGATCATAACATACATCACCATATAATCAAGTTTTATTTTTCCTGGAGCCTGGATAGAGCCTCAGAATCCTTCTTAACACAGTGATGCAGACACCTAGCCCCAAATGATCAGAGTTGGCATGAAACAAATCCTAACATATAATGTCACTTATAAAATTATTCCTTCATAAAATAAATGCATGGGAAAATTATTTTGTATTAAAAACAAACAAAAATACTATACTAAAATCATTACTTAAGGTCCTTCCAGAGCCTTGATTCTTGTTATGTTCTTTAAGCTTCCAGGTATACTAGCCTCTTTATCTGCTTCTAGATCCACAATTGTCTCTCCCTACTCTCAATAAGTAATGATCTAATTGCTCACTTAAATATTTCTGCTGAGAACTCTGCTAGGTCTCCCTGTTGCTCACAGGATGCAGGTGACCACCATACAGGGGCAACAGAAGCTCTCCTTAGTCTGGACACATAACAACAACCTCTTACAGATGCTAAGTCCTGAGTTCACTAAACACATATATTTTCCTAAATGCTAAATGCCTCATGCAATCTCTTTTGCTACTTTCACCTTCATATACTGGAAAATGTCCATCTGAAATCCCTGCCTCTCTCCTCAAACAAAATCGTCCTGTGCCTTCCTAATCATTTTTAAAACTCAAATAATGTGTTTTCCCTCTGTGAGGTCTTTCTTTTTACCCTCCAGCTACAACGCTCTTTGAACCATTCTCTATTTTGTCTCCACCATTCCACCCAATGCATATGTACCTTGGAGCCCTTTTTACATGTGTTCTTTGTTTGTTTTAGTTTTGTTGTTATTTTGTTTTTCAGCCTAGCTCCTCAACTGATCAGTGGGACTCTTGATAGGAAGGGCATTTTCAGATCTCTAGGTGTTTCCTCAGGACTCAGATTCCTGTCTACTATACAGCAAAATGTGAATAAATGAATGCATGCATGCAACAGTGAGCTGTGTAGTACAAAGAGAGAAAGAAGAATCTAGGGATCCAAAGTCTTCACTCAATTGTTTAGGAACAAGCCAAGCAGAAACTTCTGAATTTTGAATAATTGTTGCCACAATAAGCCAACAGAAAAAATGCTTTATGTATTCCTAATGGATTTGTACAGTAGGATATTCATGGTCTTTGATGGTATTGCTATGTCTAGGTCTTGGTAAAATACTAATGACTGAGTAGAGACTAACTTTCTTAGGTAACACAGATTGCTGAGGTTCCAGATGGCATAATCAACAACTGCCATTTATTGAAAGCATATCATATACAAGAAATAGGAATATATTCCTCTCCATATGTGCAGTATTTAATTGTTGATATACCAATTTTATGTTCATTGTCTTAGACTGGTTTTCATAACTCCCAAAGCTGTCAGGAGCAAAGAGCATTAAGTTTATCTCCCAGATGAAAAAAGAGTTCCAGAGAGGGAAAGACTTGCATTAGACATACAAAACCAAATGAAACATAAGCTTTACCCTCAGGGAACTTCAAGTCCAGAGGAAAGCCCAGATAAGCAAACTGAAAATAGAAATTCAGTTTGATGAAGGTTGATAAAATGCTAAAAGTATTGTGGAGAATAAACAAAGAACATCTAACCCAGTATTACAGAATTCAGAGAATATTTCCTAATAGTGATAATTCCCTTCTTACTGGGATCTTAGAAACCATTAGAAGTTAGCCAGAGGAACATTTGGATCAAGGATATTAAAGTCTCAGGGAGCAATGCTTCAGGTGTTTAAAGCAAGAGATAGGGCTTCCCTGGTGGCGCAGTGGTTGAGAGTCCGCCTGCCGATGCAGGGGACACAGGTTCGTGCCCCGGTCCAGGAAGATCCCACATGCCGCGGAGCGGCTAGGCCCGTGAGCCATGGCTGCTGGGCCTGCACATCCGAAGCCTTTGCTCCGCAACGGGAGAGGC
The DNA here is from genome assembly GCF_008692025.1 of Phocoena sinus. Taxonomy (NCBI): domain Eukaryota; kingdom Metazoa; phylum Chordata; class Mammalia; order Artiodactyla; family Phocoenidae; genus Phocoena; species Phocoena sinus. The sequence goes on from NC_045781.1 coordinate 37,511,754, forward strand.
TACAACAGTGAGAGGCCCGCATACCGCAAAAAAAAAAAAAAAGCAAGAGATAAATGTTCTATTCAAACAGATTTCCTTTAGTCAAGTGAGTCTAAAACCTAAGGTGAGCTTGTAGTTTAGCAAGAGGTGCAATAAAAGAAATTGCTAAGGGCAAGATCATCGTGTCTTTTTTGTCAGACTCTAGTTGGACTTCATCTTATATGAAGATATCATGAGAAGTATGAAGAGTACATAGGAGAAGTATAAATAATTGTCAGACCACCAATTGCAGTAATTCTTCTAAGAAATCATAATGTAGTTCACTGTTCCAATGTCATGAAAATGAAAATAAAATTATTCCAGATTTCATGTCAAGGGGATCTGCCCTTAATCAAAGAGTGCTATGCAGAGATAAAAATTTCCTAAAGGAAATATAAAAATTTCAAAATGAATGAGAGGAGGGAAGAGAGATTGGTCCTGACATGATAAAGTATAAGGGGGAAGTCTCAGGCTTGAAAGAAAATATATCAAAGGAGCAAAAGTGCCATCAAGAAGACCAGTAAGGAGAGAGTTGCAGCAAACAAGTTTTCTTGGATTAAGGCATTGCCAATAGGGATGGGGAAAGGTTAATGGATGCCAGAAATTCTCGAATAGTAGAACTGTCAGGACTTAGTTACGGGTTAGATGTGTGTAGATGGGAGACGGGGAGAAGGGTAACAAGAAGAGCTAGAACTCAACAGGTTTCATGCTAACTAATGCCAGGATAAACAAAGGTTTTCCTTTTATGGAAGGCAATGGGTTCTCAATAATTGCTTTATCTTTCACAGAACAAGTAGTAAAAACTATGCGAATAGTTCCATAAATTTTGTGTTACAGAGAATAGTCAAATCCATGTTTTTTCATGCTAACATGAATATGGGCAACATATTCCTAAAATATTACATCATTAAATGAAGGAACTTTTTTTTAAAAAAGATATTTTCCTCTTGTTCATACATTCAGTGTGTGTAGTTATGAGGTGTGGTGCTGTGAATACAAAGCATGCAGGTAATTTGTAGATTTATGGAGTGAAGAGAGACTCTAGAGATTATTAAGTTAAATCACTTCATTTTACAAATGTGAAATTGAACATCCAGAGAGGTAAAGTGACTCCAGTGCCAGAACAAAACACTTATTTCTTTAACCAGATTTCTGGCCACTGATTTATTCATATGACGGTGGTCCTTTTAAAAGTGTTCATCACTGAGAAAACACATTCTAATGTCTCCCAAGTCTTCAAGATCTTCTTGAAATGCCTCTGTATTTAATCAGTTTAGACTAAGCCATGCAATGGTATCAAACACTAGAACATCAGTGACTTAAAGCCATAAACGTTTAGTTTTTATCCATGCTGTCACATCTGGGTGGGGGGCTCAGCTCCCTATTTTGTTTGATGCCCCTCCAAGTTTGAGCAGATCTTAAATACTTCCACCTAGAGGAGACCCAGGTCATGTCTACTCACATTCTATTGGTAAGAGCATGCTCATGGCATGTCTGAGTTAGAGGCATATAATCTTCTCATGTGGCTGGAAATAGGAGAATTGGGCATGTGGCTGAGTAGCATATATATCTAAAGTGACTTTTTTGGAAATTGTCTTCATAGTCAAGATTGTGGTACACAGAGTTGGCAAAACCAAGTAAGTAATTTATCTTGTAGAAGTCCTTCTTAATAGATATTTTTCATTGAGTGTATTCTCCTGGACGGTAGAGGTGTCCGTAGGAGGGAAGGTGTGGAAGCCCAGGAGGGGTGATGAAGGTAAGGTCTTATTCCTTGTATCCCCAAGGATCAGGCCATAATTACCTGAGATCCAGATTACTCTTGAGGTGATGAAGAGAGATTAAACAGAGGATATTTGTTAAAATGCTTGGCATCCTTTAATATTTCCTGACCAACATAGAAGTGAAGACTTATAATGTGTTGTGGGCTTCCCACAATGTCAAAGACAAAAAAAAGGGTCTTAACACACAGCTTCTCTAAATATCTGACTGGTAAGAACAAAGGAAAGAAACTCCTCACATATTCTTATATATTATTTCAAGACTAAAGCAGGTAGAGAAAATGATATGAGTGCTGGCAGGTATGTGCTTCAGATGTAGTTGTCTCTAAAAGAGAAGAATTCAGGGTGTGATTGGAAGGAGGATAAAAGTATCAGGACAAAACTCTTCTTTAAAGAAAGGAAAGGAGGTATGAGGGATGAGAAATGGATATACTATGGAACATATATCAGCAGTCACCCAGAGTGTCCTCATTCATGACGCCAGCTTCTGGACATTTTTACTACTTTTGTTCTCTGATTTTACCATTTGGATGGTTTTTGATGCCCTGGTCTTTTCAGTGGATTTTTTTCTTTTGAAACGTACCATATAGGGTAATGTTTAATGGCATTTGTTCCTAGAGACCCTGGTTCCTGGGTTTGAATTCCAGGTTTACTGCTTATTATGTGTGGCTTTAGGGAAGTTAATTTGTCTCCCTGAGCCTTGGGTTATCAGTAACGAAATACTTCACAGTGTTTGAAAATACTAAATAAATGCAGATAAAGCACATGTATTATGTGCCCAAAGTGGTTAATATTTTCACTTTAACTATTATCCAATCATTACTAACCCAACTACAACTACTACTACTGCTGTTGCTACTACTACTGCTCCCACTACTGCCATGAAAATCAGTAATATTCTATGATCCACTGAAAAAAAAGTATAATGTTTCTGTTTGAAAATGTGCCCTATCATATGCACTCAGTGTAAGAACTGAGCTTGGGACATTCAAAGCCAATCCCTACTATCAGCATCACCCTTAGATCCAGTTGAACCCTTGTCCCAGACCTTGAAATGCAGGGCCCCACACTTTGGAGTAGCTTCCTTGACATTTTCTATGTGTCTTTTACACTCTTTATGGGAGATGTTGCAGCCGTGGTGCCCACTGAGTAGGATGTCCTGAGCCAAGAACGTAGCATATGTGGGCTTTATTTCTTCCCTTCAGGGCACTTTCCAACCTTCCCAACCAACCTCTCGCCACTCCTTCCAAGTGGGGTTTACCAGTTTCTCAGAAGATATCTAGGACTTACATCTGTGGAGTTGTCTTGGAGCCCCATGACCACCTGAAGTTCTAAAGGACAGCCTGTGAGCAGATAACTTCTGCTGGTCAGGGCAGTTTCTCTTTCACAGGATTACATGAAATTGGGCCACCAAATTATGTGTGGTTCAAATTATTTACATATACAGGGTACCCACAAAAAATATTTTCCCAGGAACTTGAATAAAACAGACATGCATTAAGCACCTGCTGTACTGCTATGTGCCATACTACTTCCTCAGTGACCTTGCAGAGCCTGCCCCTTCTCTTTTTCCCTCCAATGGTCTTACTGCAGTTTGTAATTCAGTTTCTTTATATGTGTATATCTCCCTTGCAGACTATAAACTCCACGAGGGAAGGCACCAAAGAACTCTATCTGCAACACCTAAGATAATGTCTGAGACAGAGCAGACGCTCAAAAAATATTTTATGAATGAATGACTTTTTGGTTTTCTGAATGATTAAACTAACAAGTGTTACAGGAGGTGAATATAAAACAGCCCCCCTCCACCTAATAATGATGCTCCAGTTCTCTGTCCCATATCAGGGTCTGAAGCCCTGCCCTAAAACATGGATTTGACATCTCACGACAGGACTATCTACCTGTGCCTAGCAGCCACCAGTTCTTTGCAGAAGATGCTGCACTAGTCACTATTACCTGTATCCTGATTTGGCATCCTGTCAGCTCTGGATTTAGATCAATAAAATTTTCTAAAATGTACTTGAAGTCTCAAAAAGAAATCCATTTTACTGCTGAAAAGATAAGCTTCATAATGAGATAAAATCCTGATTCTGTAGATGTAGTTCATTTAACCTCGGCTAAGGACAAAAATATGATTTATTGATTTTGATTTTCTAATAAAAAATCATCTTTTTTTAAACATCTTTATTGGAGTACAATTGCTTTACGATGTTGTGTTAGTTTCTGCTGTATAACAAACTGAATCAGCTATATGTATACATATATCTCTATATCCCCTTCGTCTTCCGTCTCCCTCACACCCTCCCTATCCCACCCCTCTAGGTGGTCACAAAACACTGAGGTGATCTCCCTGTGTGATGCAGCTGCTTCCCACTAGCTATCTAATTTACCTTTGGTAGTGTATATATGTCAGTGCCACTCTCTCACTTTGTCCCAGCTTACCCTTCCCATGCCCAGTGTCCTTAAGTCCATTCTCTATGTTTGCATCTCTATTCCCTAGGTTCATCAGAACCTTTTTTTTTTTTTTAGATTCCATATATATGTGTTAGCATATGGTATTTGTTTTTCTCTTTCTGACTTACTTCACTCTGTGTGACAAACTCTAGGTCCATCCACCTCACTATAAATAACTCAATTTCCTTTTTTTCAGGCTGAGTAATATTCCATTGTATATATGTGCCATATCTTCTTTATCCATTCATCTGTCGATGGACACTTAGGTTGCTTCCTTGTCCTGGCTATTGTAAATAGTGCTGCAGTGAACATTGGGGTGCATGTGTCTTTTCATTTATGGTTTTCATGGGGTATATACCCAGTAGTGGGATTGCTGGGTCATATGGTAGTTCTAATTTTAGTTTTCTAAGGAACCTCCATACTGTTCTCCATAGTGGCTGTATCAATTTACATTCCCACCAACAGTGCAAGAAGAGACTGATGATGGCCATTCTGACCGGTGTGAGGTGATATCTCATTGTAGTTTTGATATACATGTCTCTAATGATTAATGATGTTGAGCATCCTTTCATGTGTTTGTTGGCAATCTGTATATCTTCTTTGGAGAAATGTCTATTTAATCTTCTGCCTATTTTTGGATTGGGTTGCTTGTTTTTTTTGATATTGAGCTGCATGAGCTGCTTGTATATTTTGGAGGTTAATCCTTTGTCAGTTGTTTCGTTTGCAAATATTTTCTCCCATTCTGAGGGTTGTCTTTTTGTCTTGTTTATGGTTTCCTTTGCTGTGCAAAAGCTTTTAAGTTTCATTAGGTCCCATTTATTTTTATTTTCATTTCTCTAGGAGGTGGGTCAAAAAGGATCTTGCTGTGATTTATGTCATAGAGTGTTCTGCCTATGTTTTCCTCAGAGAGTTTTATCGTGTCTGGCCTTACATTTAGGTCATTAATCCATTGTGAGTTTATTTTTGTGTATGATGTTAGCAAGTGTTCTAATTTCATTCTTTTATATGTAGCTGTCCAGTTTTCCCTGCACCACTTATTGAAGAGGCTGTCTTTCCTCCATTGTATATTCTTGCCTCCTTTATCAAAGATAAGGTAAACAGATGTGTGTGGGTTTATCTCTGGGCTTTCTATCCTGTTCTATTGATCTATATTTCTGTTTTTGTGCCCGTACCATACTATCTTGATTGCTGTAGCTGTGTAGTATAGTCTGGAGTCAGGGAACCTGATTCCTCCAGCTCCATTTTCCTTTCTCAAGATTGCTTTGGCTATTCAGAGCCTTTTGTGTTTCCATACAAATTGTGAAATTTTTTGTTCCAGTTCTTTGAAAAATGCCATTGGTAGTTTGATAGGGATTGTATTGAATCTCTTGATTGCTTTGGGTAGTATAGTAGTTTTCACAATGTTGATTCTTCAAATCCTAGAACATGGTATATCTCTCCAACTGTTTGTATCATCTTTAATTTCTTTCATCAGTGTCTTTCTGCATACAGGTCTTTTGTCTCCTTAGGTAGGTTTATTCCTAGGTATTTTATTCTTTTTGTTGCAGTGGTAAATAGGAGTGTTTCCTTAATTTCTCTTTCCGATTTTTCATCATTAGTGTATAGGAATGCAAGAGATTTCTGTTCATTAATCTTGTATCCTGCTACTTTAACAAATTCACTGATTAGCTCTAGTAGTTTTCTGGTAGCATCTTTAGGATTCCCTGTGTATAGTATCATGTCATCTGCAAATAGCGACAGCTTTACTACTTCTTTTCTGATTTGGATTCCTTTTATTTCTTTTTCTTCTCTGATTGCTGTGGCTAAAACTTCCAAAACTATGTTGAATAATAGTGGTGAGATTGGGCAACTTTGTCTTCTTCCTGATTTTAGTGGAAATAGTTTCAGTTTTTCACCATTGAGAATGATGTAGGCTGTGGGTTTGTTATATATGGCCTTTATTATGTTGAGGTAAGTTCGTTCTATGCCTACTTTCTGGAGAGTTTTTTATCACAAATGAGTGTTGAATTTTGTCGAGAGCTTTTTCTGCATCTATTGAGATTATCATGTGGTTTTTATCCTTCAGTCTGTTAATATGGTGTTTCACATTGATTGGTTTGCATATATTGAAGAAGTCTTGCATTCCTGGGATAAACCCCACTTGAACATGGTGTATGATCCTTTTAATGAGCTGTTGGATTCTGTTTGCTGGGTTTTTGTTGAGGATTTGTGCATCTATGTTCATCTGTGACATTGGCCTGTAGTTTTCTTGTTTTGTGACATCTTTGTCTGGTTTGGGTATCAGGGTGATGGTGACCTCGTAGAATGAGCTTGGAAATATTTCTCCCTCTGCTGTATTTTGGAAGTGTTTGCGAAGGATAGGTTTTATGTCTTCTCTAAATGTTTGGCAGAATTTGCCTGTGAAGCCACCTGGTCCTGGGCTTTTGTTTGTTGGAAGATTTTTACTCACAGTTTCAATTTCAGTGCTTGCGATTGGTCTGTTTATATTTTCTGTTTCTTCCTGGTTCAGTCTCGGAAGATTGTGCTTTTCTAAGAATTTGTCCATTTCTTCCAGGTTGACCGTTTCATTGGCATAGAGTTGCTTGTAGTAATCTCTCATGATCGTTTGTATTTCTGCAGTGTCAGTTGTTACTTCTCATTTTTCATTTCTAATTCTATTGATTTGAGTCTTCTACCTTTTTTTCTTGATGAGTCTGGCTAGTGGTTTATCAATTCTGTTTATCTTCTCAAAGAACCAGCTTTTAGTTTTATTGATCTTTGCTATGTTTCCTTCATTTAATTTTCATTTATTTCTGATCTGATCTTTATTATTTCTTTCCTTCTGCTAACTTTGGGGTTTTTTTGGTACTTCTTTCTCTAATTGCTTTAGTTGTAAGGTTAGGTTGTTTATTTGAGATGTTTCTTGTTTCTTAAGGTAGGATTGTATTGCTATAAACTTCCCTCTCGGAACTGCTTTTGCTGCATCCCATAGGTTTTGGATCGTCGAGTTTTCATTGTCATTTGTCTCTAGGTATTTATTGATTTCTTCTTTCACTTCTTCAGTTATCTCTTGGTTATTTAGTGGTGTATTGTTTAGCCTTCATGTGTTTGCATTTTTTACAGTTTTTTTCCTGTAATTGATATCTAGTCTCATAGTGTTGTGGTCAGGAAAGATACTTGATACGATTTCAATTTTCTTAAATTTACCAAGGCTTGATTTGTGACCCAGAATATGATCTATCCTGTCAAATGTTCTATGAGCACTTGAGAAAAAAGTGTATTCTTTTGTTTTTGGATCGAATGTTCTATACATATCAATTAAGTCCATCTTGTTTAATGTGTCATTTAGAGCTTGTGTTTCCTTATTTATTTTCATTTTGAGTGATCTCTCCATTGGTGAAAGTGAGGTGTTAAAGCCCCCTGCTATGACTGTGTTACTGTCAGTTTCCCCTTTTACGGCTGTTAGCATTTGCCTTATGTATTGAGGTGCTCCTATGTTGGGTGCATAAATATTTACAATATTTACAATTGTTATATCTTCTTCGATTGACCCCTTGATCAATCCCCTTCTTTGTCTCTTGTAATAGTCTTTATTTTAAAGCCCATTTTCTGTGATATGAGAATTCCTACTCCAGCTTTCTTTTGAGTTCCATTTGCATGGAATATCTTTTTCCATCCCCTCACTTTTAGTCTGTGTGTGTCCCTAGTTCTGAAGTGGGTCTCCTGTAGGCACCAAATATACGGGTCTTGTTTTTGTATCCGTTCAGCCAGTCTTTGTCTTTTGGTTGGAGCATTTATTCCATTTTCATTTAAGGTAATTATCAATATGTATGTTCCTGTTACCATTTTCGTAATTGTTTTGGGTTTACTTTTGTAGGTCTTTTCCTTCTCTTGTGTTTCCTGCCTAGAGAAGTTCCTTTAGCATTTGTTGTAAAGCTTGTTTGGTGGTGCTGAATTCTCTTAGCTTTTGCTTGTACATAAAGCTTTTGATTTCTCCATCGAATTTGAATGGGATCCTTGCTGGATAGAGAAATCTTGGTTGTAGGTTTTTCCCTTTCATCACTTTAAATATGTCATGCCACTCCCTTCTGGCTTGCAGAGTTTCTGCTGATAGATCAGCTGTTAACCTTATGGGGATTCCCTTGTGTGTCATTTGTTGCTTTTCCCTTGCTTCTTTTAATATTTTTTCTTTGTATTTAATTTTTGATAGTTTGATTAATATGTGTCTTGGCATGTTTCTCCTTGTATTTATCCTATATGGGACTCTTTGTGCTTCCTGGACTTGATTATTTACTTTCCCATGTTAGGGAAGTTTTCAACTATAATCTCTTCAAATATTTTCTCAGTCCCTTTCTTTTTCTCTTCTTCTTCTAGGACCCCTATAATTTGAATGTTGTTGCATTTAATGTTGCCCCAGCTCTCTGAGACTTTCCTCAGTTCTTTTCCTTCTTTTTTCTTTATTCTGCTCTGTGGTAGTTATTTCCACTATTTTATCTTTCAGGTCACTTATCTGTTCTTCTGCGTCAGTTATTCTGCTATTGATTCCTTCTAGAGAATATTTAATTTCATTTATTGTGTTGTTGATCATTGTTTGTTTGCCTTTAGTTCTTCTAGGTCCTTGTTAAATGTTTCCTGTATTTTCTCCATGATTTTGGATCATTTTTACTATCATTACTCTGAATTCTTTTTCAGGTAGACTGCCTATTTCCTCTTCATTTGTTTGATCTGGTGGGTTTTTACCTTGCTCCTTCATCTGCTGCATATTTCTCTGTCTTCTCATTTTGCTTAACTTACTGTGTTTGGGGTCTCCTTTTTGCAAGCTGCAGGTCCGTAGTTCCTGTTGTTTTTGGTGTCTGCCCCCAGTGGGTAAGGTTGGTTCTGTGGCTTGTGTAGGCTTCCTGGTGGAGGAGACTGGTGCCTGTGTTCTGGTGGGTGAGTCTGGATCTTGTCTTTCTGGTGGGCAGGACTGCATCTGGTGGTGTGTTTTGGGGTGTATGTGAACTTAGTATGATTTTTGGCAGCCTCTCTGCTAATGGGTGGGTTTGTGTTCCTGTCTTCCGAGTTGTTTGGCATTGGGTGTCCAGCACTTCAGCTTGCTGGTCGTTGGGTGCAGCTGGGTCTTTGTGTTGAGATGGAGATCTCTTGGAGAGCTCTCGCCAATTGATGTTACATGGGGCCACGCAGTCTCTGTTGGTCCAGTGTGGTGGACTTGGCTCTCCCATCTCAGAGTCTCTGGTCTGACACCTGGCCAGAGCACCAAGACCTTGCCAACCACGTGGCTCAGAAGAAAATGGAAAAAAAAAGATCTAAAAAAAATAATAAAAGTAAATGAATAAATAGAATAAAATTATTTAAATAAAACAATTATTAAAATAAAAAATAATAAAAAGAAGAGAGCAACTAAACCACTAAACAAATCCACCAACAATAACAAGTGCTAAAAACTATACTAAGATAAACATAAAAATCAGAAAAAAATCAGTCTCAGACAGCAAACCTCAAGTCTGTATTTGCTCCCAAAGTCCACCACCTCAGTTTTGGGTTGATTCGTTGTCTATGCAGGTATTCCACAGATGCAGCGTCCATAAGGTTGATTGTGGGGATTTAATGTGCTGCTCCTGAGGCTGCTGGGAGAAATTTCCCTTTTTCTTCTTTGTTCACATAGCTCCTTTGGTTCAGCTTTGGTTTTAGCCACACCTCTGCATGTAGTTCACCCTCAGGCATCTGTTCCTGCCCAGACAGCATGGGGTTAAATCAGCGGCTGATTAGGGTGCTCTGGCTCACTCATGCCAGGGGGGAGGGTGGGGTACGGTAGTTATAATTGGAATGCAGGGAGAGCCTGCAGTGGGAGAGGCTGGTGTGAAGTTACAACAGCCTGAGGCGTGCCGTGTGTTCTCCCAGGGAATTTGTCTCGGGATCATGGGGCCCTGTCAGTGGCTGGCTGCACAGGCTTCTGGGGCAGGGCGGGGGTTGTGGATAGTAACTTGTGCTTGCACACAGGATTCTTGGTGGCTGCAGCAGCAGCATTAGTGTCTCATGCTCACCTCTGGGGTCCGAGCTGATAGCCGCGGCTCATGCCCATCTCTGGAGCTCGTTTAGGTAGTGCTCTGCCTTCTGTGGGAAGACAGGGAAGGAATCCCCTCTCCTCGTGCATCCCAAAACAATGGTCTCTTGTCTCTTAGGGAGGTCCAGACTTTTTCCCAGACTCCCTCGCGGCTAGGTGCACTAGCCCCCTTCAGGCTGTGTTCACGCAGCCAACCCCAGTCCTCTCCCTGGGATCTGACCTCTGAAGCCCAAGCCTCAGCTCCCAGCCCCCACCTGCCATGGTGGGTGAGCAGACAAGCCTCTCAGGCTGGTGAGTGCTGGTCGGCACCAATCCTCTGTGTGGGAATCTCTCTGCTTTGCCCTCTGCAGCCCTTTTGCTGCATTCTCCCCTGTGGCTCTTAAGCTTCCCACCCTCCCACCCCCAGTCTCTGCCAGTGAAGGGGCTTCCTAGTGTGTGGAAACTTTTCCTCCTTCACCACTCTCTCCCAGAGGTGCAGGTCCTGTCCTATTCTTTTGTCTCTGTTTGTTCTTTTTTCTTTTGGCCTACCCAGGTACGTGGGGAGTTTCTTGCCTTTTGGGAGGTCTGAGGTCTTCTGCCAGCGTTCAGTAGGTGTTCTGTAGGAGCTGTCCCACATGTAGATGTATGTTTGATGTATTTGTGGGGAAGAAGGTGATCACATCTTACTCCTCAGCCATCTTGAAGGTCAGTTGCATGTCATCTTTTAATAAGCAATGTATTACCAGATGCTGGGATCATCCGTCCCATAAATAAGTATTATGGTTAAAACATATTGAAAGGATAATTTCAATATAAAAATCAATAAAAATATGTAAAAAGCAATATGAATCAAGAGTAAAAGCAATTCCTTCTTGGGGCTTTATAATAACATTTATAAAAGAGTCCTTAACCCATTGCCTCTTCCTGAATAAAGAAGTAGAAGAGCAATATTGAAAAAATTAACAAATCAAGTATAATCATAAATAACTAAAAAAGTAACCTTAGTAGCTACCATTTATTGAGTACTCTTTGCATATTGGAAGCTCAGATTACTACAAAGAACAAGTTATACTTAGCATCGATAGCATTGCAAGCAGGAGACTTATTCTTTTACATAAATTATCATATTTAATACTCACAGCAATCCTTGGAGCTCTGAGTTTTAATGCCCATAATTTAGAGTGAGGAAGTAGAGACCCAGAGATGTTGTTTCACTCGTGCCAAATCACAATTAATATATGAACGTGTTTAGATCATATTTGAATTTTAAATTTGATGATCTTTCCACTAAACTGTATTGCCCCTCCCAAACACAGAAAAATACTAAAATAAATTCCATCAACTATCTCATCCATTGATGGAGCTTTAATTATTTTTGAGGAGAATTGTAAGTCTTTCTTTTTTAATGGATCATCCCCAAGGTGGTTCTCAGCTATTGCTCAGGCTAGTTTTAATAAGCATTGGCATTTAAATTCTTGCATATGATAGCAGGGACTGTATGACTGAAAGCCAGGGCTTATTTTCTGTGAGCAATGTTTAATCAAAAGTGACCCATAATTTCAAGCTCCAATGCCTACCACCACTTTATTACTAGACACTCGTTCATTTTGGAGCCTCCTCACTCAGGTTTAAAATATGGTGGGTGATCCTTAGAGAGGCTCTGTCTCTATCCCCTCTCCTCTGGCTGCCCTTTCTAAAAGCTCAGGAAAGCAACTTTCATACTTTAGTTTCTTAATCTCCCCTACTTATGACAGAAGAGTCAAAAGCTATTAGACTTGCTATTGATATTTGCTTAGAGGAAGTAAAGAGTTTGTGGTGTGTTTATGTGCATACGTGCATGTGTGTCCATTTGTGTGTTCTGAGAAGGAGCAGGTGAGCTTTCAGTCACATTATTATCAAAATGCAGCCTTTTTTCCAGCCTGCATCAAAGCCACTCTCTTGTTCAGTCCAGTATTCCAACAGAATTTCCCAACATCTCAGCAAAGGAGGGTATTGTAACTATCTGACTACAATACAACAGGGAGTATTGTCTGTTAAATCACTTATGAGACAAAAGGTACAGATTCTCTCCCCCCTCCCCTGTGATAATATAAACATCAAAATTTATATTTTATAAAAAAAATTAAAAAATAAATCAACCCTAAAGTCATAAAATGGTGCAGTTGCTCACAACATTTTCAAATTGTATGCCCACCTGTAGACATCTTCCCCTCTTCCCTGCCCTCCCTCATTCCCTCCATCCTTACTTCCTTCCATTTTATTTGTATATGTAATTTTTTATGTCACAGATCTGCTTTTATCCAAGGGCTTAAGAGAGTTATTTTCACCATAGAACAGGAAATAAAACAACCAGAGGACTGTTTCCCAACCAGAGGGAAACAGAAATCCAGAATGACGCATGGAGAGATGATTAGCTATATCTTGGGGAGGAAGGAAGCAAGAGAAAAAGAGAAGTGCAAACAAGGAAAGGGCCAGGGAAATGGTCATATTGATATTGGCTTTTTCATTTCCAGTTGGGGCATTGTATGTTAAATTTTGGTGGATTTATTCAATTTGTACAGTCAGGAGTAAGAGGCTCATTTGGCATGCTAAGATGAAGATACTGGCAGGAACCTGTACCTTGTGCTTCTTCTAAAAACAGTGTTTGCAATGTTCAAACAGGGACAGGAGAAATAATAATTATTTGTTATTTTATAAAAGGAATGTATTCAGATTAGCAAGACAATTTAAAACAAATCTTTATATGTGTCATGAATGAACTTCAAAGTACATAAAAAAATGTTATACTCTTTCGAAAAGTTCTGTGACTCACCTTTGATTCTTTGGGGAAAGTAGAACTAATTGCCCAGAAAATTCTGTCCCACAATTTAGTACGGGAGCTCCCTTTCGGGGGGCAGCAATAATTCTCCATGTCGTGAAAAACCATTGTCATTGGAATTTTCCCTTGAGAGAAATTTGACAATTGTCAGAGTAATGGAAAAAGTCACTCAGGGGCATATCTGCGATTTCATGTTACAGATCTGAGTACACTAACTTCATCTGCACACACTACTTGTAGAATTTATTATAATTTACACCATCTGTTGATCTGGATCCTGTGTTGATTTTTGCATCCTTTGGAAGGCAGAAGCAGAACACCTGACTTCACAAATGTTTTAAGATCCAACCAGATGCCCAGATATAAACTGATAAAAAAAGAATTGGCTAAATTTTGGGTGAATAAAAAAGAATTAAATGCAATTTTAAAATTTCCACCCACATATAAGATAATCAGGAAATGGTTTATTAAAGGTCTACAGACCTAATTTAATTTTTAGGCTAGTTATGATCTGGTTTTTTTTTGCTTCTTTTATTGCTATGTAGACTAAATTTCCAGATAATACTTCACCTCTCATGATATCAAACATAGAGCTTAAATCTTGGAGCAGAACCTCACTTGATAGTGTACACACTTACATGAAAAGCTAAATGTTTTCATATATATCTGTGAATGCAAATTAGGAAGATACTGACCCTCTCTCATTCTTCTCATCTCCAGTCAAATGTCACCTATTCATACAGATTTCTTTGGTGAAACTATAAAATAATCGTAAACTCCAAGTATTATCCAATGTGTATCATCCATTCACGTGCCGTTTATCACACTTTGAAGTTATGTTTGTTTTCTTGCTTTACTTGCCATATATTCCACGAAAATTAAGCTCTTAGAGGGGCAGACCTTGTCCATCTTGATTACATCAGTATTTTCAGTATTGAGAAACATGCCTGGTAACTGGTAGACACTCAACAAATGTTTGTTCAATGCATAAAGAAAATATATAAGACCCAAATTAGGAACAAAAATGACATATATCTGATTTACATTCATTAGTTCTTTTTCTCTGAAGAAGCTCTGTCCAAATTAAATGCAATATGATCTACATATGCAATTTTAGATTCCTAGTAGCCCCATCAAAAAATGAAAAAGAAACAGGTGAAATTAATGATACCTTTTTCTAGCCCAGTAGATTCAAAATATTAACATTTTAATATGTAATCAATGTAAAATGATGGAGGCATATTAAATATTTTTGTACTAAGTTATCAAAATTGTGTGTGTATTTTATATTCACACCGCATCTCAACTCGGACAAGACACATGTAAAATGCTTCATAACCACATATGTGGCTAGTGGCCACTGTACTAGACAGCATGGATCCAGATTATAGAGTCTATGTTGGAGTTTGGTGAAAAATAAGATGAAATGGTAGAGCTATTGGTTACAATTTGGAAAGTCTGGAATGGCAAAGTGAGTTATTTGAGACAGTAGACAAGTTATATTTTCAATACAAAGAATGAGTTGATTGGCACTGTACTTAAGGAAAAGCAATGTCATGCATGGTGAAAAAAGATGATGAGAAAAATCGGGGTTTAGTTGCCCTTCAATAAGTGAGAAATAATAAGCATTTGAATTAAGGCAGTGACATAGACTGAGAAAGATGGGACAGATAAATCAGACTAGGTAAATATTCTCAAGTAGGCATCTATTCAATATAACGACACCAAATCTTTATGATTATATCTATTTTGTACCAATAAATATTTCCAGGTTTCATTTAGAGTAATTTGCTGTGATAATAACAGTTAAGAATTATGAATCATTCAGCTGACAGCAAACCTGCTGAAAAGCAAATTGATGGATAAAATATGAACATAACATTTTAAAAACTGCACCTCATTATATCATACTTAGTTGGAGGCTCAAAGTAGAAGTGGTTTTTGATGCTACATCTTTATGTTCGACAGAATATAGGAGAGACTCAGTATAAATAGTGATTGCCACCCAAATACTATACCTATCATCTCTGCTCATACAGAGCCAACAAGTCCATAAAGCTTGCCTCAGACCTTGTTTCCTCTGTGAATGTGTAACATTTCTTTGGGCCCATAATGTACCAGACATTGTAT
The DNA here is from genome assembly GCF_008692025.1 of Phocoena sinus. Classification (NCBI taxonomy): domain Eukaryota; kingdom Metazoa; phylum Chordata; class Mammalia; order Artiodactyla; family Phocoenidae; genus Phocoena; species Phocoena sinus. The sequence goes on from NC_045781.1 coordinate 37,526,974, forward strand.
CAGCACGTTACCTCACAGAAATCCCAACTACCTATCTTTCAACTCATTCCATCTCAGTCTGAAGGGATTTTAAATTTCTTTCAATCTATCCCTTTTTACTAAAAAAATCAGTTACTATATGCAAAAGACTTACTGTAAACCATTCTATCTGTAAAACATTTAATATACAGTGTTTTGTTTATTCTTTGCAACAACCTTATAGAGAAGGCACTATTGTTATTCACATTTTCCAAAGAGAAAACTGAGCCTGAAAGATGGTAAATAGCTTCCTAAAGTTGGAACAAGTAGAGAAAGGATAAGAACACCATTGATCTGGCATTTTTAAAACAATTATATCAGATATCCTTTACCACTATAACATTTATACTTAAGGTGACCATCTTCAGGGCAATGCCTATGAGGGTTTCAAAAACAAGGTGGTCAGTAATGTCAGATCCTACTGAGAAATTAAAGAAAGTGGGGACTGAGGACATTTGTTTAATTGCATTTCCCAAAGAGGTCAACTTTATTTCATAACTTCTGAAGCAGTATTCTTTTATTTATTTTTTTATTGAAGTATAGTTGATTTACAATGTTGTGTTAGTTTTGGGTGTACAGAAAAATGATTCAGTTATACATATATGTGTATCTATTTTTTCCAGATTCTTTTCCTTTATAGGTTATTACAAAATACTGAGTAGAGTTCCCTGTGCTATACAGTAGGTCCTTGTTGGTTATCTATTTTATATATAGCAGTGTATATATGTTAATCCCAAACCCTAATTTATTCCTCCCCCCTTTACTCTTTGGTAATCATAAGTTTGTTTTCTGTGTCTGTGGGTCTATTTCTGTTTTGTATGTAATTTCATTTGTTTCTTTTTTTTGAAGATTCCACATATAAGCGATATCATATATTTGTCATTCTCTGTTTGTCTTACTTCACTTAGTATGAAAATCTCTGTGTCAATCCATGTTGCTGCAAATAGCATGATTTCATTCTTTTCTTATGGCTGAGTTACATTCCATTGTATAAGTATACCACATCTTGGAATGGGGAAGAAGGAAGATAGCCAGTCACTGCAGAGCAGATGTTGATTGAATAAGAAGTAATGTAGATGACGCATTCTCAATGGGAATATCTAAAATCCCTTCCTCTATCTCTGTACAGCTACATAATTTGACTCCTCAGGGAAGTCACTGAAGATAGTAGTGACAATATAAATTAGGTTATAATTACTATCCAATTTAAGCCTGATCTACTGGATAGCCATAGAAGTTCAGAATCAATAGAGGCTTAAGAAGTATTTAATATAGCATTCTACTGAAAACCTTCAATTTTCTCTGGTATCTGCGGAAAGAGCATGGAATTTGGCATCCTGGGTTTAAATGCTGGTCCTCCATCTTTTTATTTCTTTTAATTGTTAAATGGATATAAAAATCTTTGAATTGTTAAAATGAATATAATACAACTTTTGGTGCTACTCTGAGGTGAGAATAGAAATGTGACACATATATGTATTTATATACAGGAAGAGTTATATATTTTATATAATATGTACTGTTTTGCCAATATAATGTCTACTTTCCCCTTCCTTTTCCCTAAAAAATCCCTAATAATGGCCCATCCACTCATAAAACAGCTCTTTGGAAGGCAGCCATGCTCACCACTAAATCATCAATGCCCCTACAACTCTTTCGTTTTCAGAAATCATAGTTGTCCATGCCTAACTCTCAGAGTTGCTAAAAATAGTTTTGAAAAAAAATTCTGTGTGAGAGAGAAACAGCTACTCAATAACTTGTATCCATTGATATAAGATGTCCCTTTAGCAAAGCACAGAGGGTCTCAATAGCAACAAAGAAGTTTTCTAAAGTTGAATTTTTTATGTCCCCCATTCACCCTCAAATCAAAGTCTTTTCTGTCCCAAACTATTCAGGGTAATTTCTATTATTAATTCAGCAGATGCTTTTAATTTCAGATTCAGTTTTCTACTAATCATTTCTTACCGGCCTAACTCATTTTTAGTAGTTTGGGATTATCATCTCCTTCACTTGAAGGTACTAGGCTTCAATTAAAGCAAAGAAAAACCGATATGTTATGGTGTACGTACTTGTTGAGAAAGAGCTAGCCCCCTGAATAATGTTAGACATTAATATTTACTTCAAATTGATATACATTGATTAATTTATATAAATGAAGGAGTATTACATAACAAGAAGAATATAATCAATTATCTACTCACAATCGAAGTCTTTGTTCATTAGTTACTTTATTATGCAGGGCCTTCCTCATACCACCACCCGGACATATGGGGGTTTGTATCACTGCTCCATCATTTACTGGTTTACTAAACCTCCTTTAACCCCAGCTACTTCACGTACACAAAGTGCTAATTGTGATAGCCACCTCACAGCCTTATTTGTGAGATTCAAAAAGAGTCCATGTACAAATTCTTAGGACTGTAATTTGCCACATAATCATAAATATTAGCTGCTATTATTTAATAGCTTTCAGAATTTTGTAATATGTAATATATTTGATGTGTGGAAGTTTAGGAGATTTAATGCAAAATTAGGAGCTATGGAAAAAGAAAAGAGTCAACATAAATGTAGCAGATCTTGTTCATGCCAATTTTATGCGACTTGTTATGCATTCTAATTTTTTTCTACAAGTCTAAATAAAATTGACATTTAGAAAAGTCACAGTGACTTGACACATTGATTTAGAACAACTCTAAATTTAAAGTTTTTTTTATTGGCAGAGACATTTTAGCCATTAGCAAGTTTGACTGTGTAAAAAGGCCCTGTCTCCATGAGTGAAGATTTACTTATAAGGAACTCAGATAGGGATCAAACAGAAGCCAGTATGTGCAGCAAAAGCAGAGAAACTAGAAAACATAGGTACTACTCCTCTTGTTCTTACACAGCCAAGGCTAATAAAGGTGTATTTACATAAAATGATCAGAGCTATTATCACATGCTGGATGGGTTATCCTATGTGAATAGTGACACTTGTGGAATTCAAAAACACTAATCATACTTATTAGTAAGACAGTCACATGGAAATCAATTAGACTTTGCACAACATTATGAATTAACACATTATTCTTGCCTTACAATCAATTTATTTCCCAAACCTATATAAAATGATTTCAATAGACAATTTAAGCAACCATAACCCTTAGAAAAAGTTTTTAAGATTGTCTGGAAGTAAGTCAAGGTCAAGATTATGAGATAGCAGTTTCATTATGCTCTTAATCATTATCTGTGTATTTTCCTAACTTGATTTACACAGATTTATACTCAGTTTACCTATAAAGTGGAAGAAGACCCAAAACTGTGTGTACTGTGACTTATAAGACTTTTAGTCTGCCCTGGCATGAATACATATCTTTACACTTGAAATGGAAAAGATTAGTAATACTTCTTAAAGTATGGTGTATAGTACAAGAGAAATTTTCAAAGTTGTGTTTCAGTTACTCTTCTCTAGCAATAATTAAAAAAAGAATTATTTTTTAATCCAAGTTCTGAAGACTCCTTACAAGTATATATTATACATCTCTGCATTTTTTCCTTCTTTCTTTTTTTATTGAAGTACAGTTGACATACAATATTATATGTTTCAGATGTATTACATGGTGATTCAACATTTATATACATTACAAATTTATCACCATAGTAATTTTAGTGACCATCTATCACCATACAAAGTTATTACAATATTATTTACTATGTTTCCTATGCTGTACATCCCCATGACTTACTTATTTTATAACTGGAAATTTGTACCTCTTAATCCCCTTCATCTGTTTCACCCAACCTCACTGTATCTCTGTATCTGTGAGTTTGTTTCTGTTTTGTTTTGTTTGTTTATTTCATTTTTTATATTCTACATATAAGTGAAATCATAGTCTGTCTTTCTCATCTGACTTATTTCATTTAGCATAATACCATAATACTAGGTCCATCCATATTGTTGCAATTGGCGAGGTTTCATTCTTTTATATGGTTGAGTGATATGCCATTGCAAATATATTACACCTTCTTTATCTATTCATCTATTGATGGACACTTAAGTTGTTTTCATATCTTAGCTATTGTGACTAATGCTGCAGTAACATAGGGGTGCATATATCTTTTCAAGTTAGTGTTTTTGTTTTCTTTGGGAAAATATGTGGAACTGGAATTGCTGGATCATATGTTAGTACTATTTTTAATTATTTGAGGATCTCTATACTGTTTTCCATAGTGGCTGCACCACTATGTGATATCCCTCCTTCTTGGGGCTTGTCACATGGAGGTGTGGGTCTGACTAGACCACATCTCTGCCCCTCCTTTTCATCTCAATCCGGTCTATTCTTTATATCCTTAGTTGTAGAAAATGTGTTCTGCTAATCTTCAGGTCACTCTCAGACACAGTTGTTCTATATGTGGTTGTAGTTTTGGTGTGTCCTTGGCAGGAGATGAACTCAGGGTCTTTCTGCTCTGCCCTCTTGAGCCAGACTCCACATCTCTTCATTTAAAAGTTCTTTGAAAATGCCTTTAACAGTTCTGCAATAAAAATGATGAGGTATAATCTCTCATTCTCCTCTTCCTCTCTCTCTCTCTCTCTCTTTTTTTTTAATGAACAATGGCTATTTCTTCCTGGAGCAATTTTTGTTTGGCATAAATTTAAAGACATTTCCAAAGTCAGGAAAGAATGAGGGGAGTGGGGGATTACAAAGTTATAAAATGTAAGTTGTCTTGTTAAAGCATAAAATGATTGCAGCAAATGCCACTTCAGGGAAACAGTACCTTACCACTGATTTTTGCTAATGGAAACATCTGACTGACTCAAAGGAGAATGTTACTTCATGATTACTAGGGCAATGCCATTATTCAAAACCTCAGTATGATTTTAACACTAAGGACACAGTTTTTTTTTTTTTTTTTTTTTTTTTTTTTTGCAGTATGCGGGCCTCTCACTGTTGTGGCCTCTCCCATTGCGGAGCACAGGCTCCGGACGCGCAGGCTCAACGGCCATGGCTCACGGGCCCAGCCACTCTGCGACATGTGGGATCTTCCCGGACCGGGGCACGAACCCGTGTCCTCTGCATCAGCAGGCAGACTCTCAACCACTGCGCCACCAGGGAAGCCCAGGACACAGTTTTAATGGCCAACGATGCTATGTTCTCTTAGGCAATGAACAACTCCTAAAAGATTCAGGAGTATCAGTTAGAAGGATACCCAGCCTTAAAGTCAGGCTATGAATCTTGATTTTTTTCATGAACTTGAACAAGTGATTAAACTTTTCCAAGCTTTTCAGGATTTTGGAACTCTCTCCTACTTACTCACCTATATATCCTAATAATCATTTATTCAATAAATAATTATTTATTGCTTGATTTATCAATTCATTCATTCAGGAAATATTTGTGTAACGACTTTCATTATATTAATAAATGCATGGCGACTCTACAAAAGTTTTACTACTGACTACAAGCTTTAGTTTAGCTGATGAGTCATAAAATTTGCTTTAACATACTGACATATAACTCTTCATTTTAACCCTGGAGTATGTATCTAGAGCTCCAGTGTGAAGACATTTTGCCCTTTGCCAAGATTATAGATTTATAGTCCATTAGAATAGTGAGACTCCTTCTAATAGGTCAGAGTTTTTTCTTTTTCTTTTAGTTTTTTCTTTTTTCATAACATTTTCATGTGACTGATTCTATGATATATTTTAGCACTTTAATAAAAATTGTGTCACACTTTCTAATGAGAGTGTCTTATCTCTCTGACATACTGATATCCATTAATTTCCCAACACTTTCTCTGATCTACAAAGTGCAAAGTGCTGGGGAGCATCATGATATTTCTGACATTAGCTTTCACTCTTTCATTCTCCAAATAAATACTGAGTACCTGGGTATACTTTATTCTGGCCCTGGAGATATAAAGGCTAAATAAGTCAAGGTCTGTATATTTAGAATCTTATAGTTTAAAAAGGCAAGCTGAAATATTAAGGCAACTACCACTAAAACAAGAAAGAATGTTGTGTTTATATTAGGAGGGCAGCTCAAAGAATAACAAAAATTCTTTCAGAATAAAAACTAATTGCTTCTAAAATTATTGATATATTTATTTGATATGCCTTACATATTTTAGTCAATTGTTTCCAACCTAAATAATTGAAATCTTATATATTCAAAGTAAATCACAGTATTCATTTGTCTTTCTAAATAGGGAACTATCCTGGAATATCTGCCCTATATTTTTTTAAATTTGTCCATGCTGCATGGCATGTGGGATCTTAGTTCCCCACCAGGGATCGAACCCATGCCACCTGCAGTGGTAGCGTGGAGTCTGAACCACTGGACCGCCAGGAATGTCCCATATCCTGGAATATCTAATAATGATGTATTCTAAACTAAATTACAGATACTAAGTGTCAGTTTACAGACTCAGAGAAATAGGTATATTCACTGTCAGTTTAGGGCAAATATAGCTTCTTTGCTCATTTGCTACAGTATAACAACCTCAAAATTATTTTAGGTTTCTTTTATTTTATCAGGGTTAGAACATACTATTGATACATAAAGACTGAAAGGAAAGGGAAATTTTAACAGAGGAGTTTTTTTTTTTTTAATTTGCTTGGCATTGAGGAATTTTGCAAACAGCCCCAGTGCATCCCAAATTTATCTACAAATTCTAGGCTCTTATTTATTTTTAAATATTGTATTGAAAAATAGTTGCTAATATTCATTGAAGACTCATGTGCAGAGCTCTCTTCTAAGTGTTTTTGAGGTCTATCTTATTTAATTCTGAAGATCATTACATGAGGCATTTTTCACAGATGAAAACTCTTGAATCATAAGAAGGTTAGCAGCCTCTGTGAACCAGAGCCTGGCTAAATTTCACAGTCTGAGATATTTCTTCCCTGGTAGATGAGCCACAAGATAAGTAGCTGTGGAGGAGTTACAAGTCTAAGTTCTTAACCAAAGGGAGCTGTTGTGCATGTGAAAATTGACCCAACTACTTTGTAGTCAAATCAGCATATTTCACAGTCACTTCTTTTTTGCTTTATGTGCAGAATCTGCACATGGATCTGCTTAAAGTTAAGTTACATATGGAAACCTGGTTTAATTGCAACTGAAGTGGCACTTTTTCTCCTGCTCAGTGTTACTGCTACTGCAGGAAGAAGTGACTTTCTGTGAACTATAATGCACAGCTTATAATACTGTATTACACTTGGATGCTACAAAGTTCTTAAGAAATTGACAGTGTACCTCTGATCTTTGACTTGGTACTAGGATAGTGTGTGGGGTAGACTCTTATACAGTTGAACTAGTAACATAATCAAGCTCAAAGCAAAATATGCCCTAACAACCAATTCCTCATTAATTGAACTGTATCATATACTATTGTATATTTTATTACATCATTCTAGTTGAAATCAAAAGTACAACTATCAAATGTTATTTTTAGAGTAACGTTAAAATAAAGTTATCATGTCACCATATTCAATATTTCTTAGAAATGTGGTTGGTAGAAAAAAGGCTATATTTGTAGAAATTACCATATTTTTTATTTATTAAAATTTGATGCCAAATAATTTCACATCAGTGCTCAATACTGTTCCAAGATTGGAAAAAGTACTAAACCATTATATGGAATCTTAATTGAGGATCTGGGTACTTAAATTGTTTTGAATGTATATAATTTTTAAAGAAAACACAATAATGGGTATTCATCTGAAACCATTTTTTAAATGGTTGAAAATATTCTAAAATTTGGATATGATTAGTTTAAGAGTGTGGCCTGCATGTGACTATCGCCAACACTATAAATTGAAACTGTGTGGGTCCAAATAAATTAACTAATATTTAAACTTCATATACTCTTTTCTACTTTAAAATGCCATATCTAAACTATTATCCAAAGCCAAAAAACGAGGGAGTCTAATGAACTGAGAGGAGTTATTTACATTTAACTATATACATATATAATTCCATATGTGAAAAAGCTATTTCTGAAAATGTATAGCCATCTTTATCATTGTTTTCATTCTGTGGCTACTCGTAACTAGTTGAGACATTCAAGAGGATTTCACTTTGGTAATTATATTTCTGAGGAAATATATTCATCAGGAAAAATGTTGTGTTGTTAAAAAATAATTATTCATAGAGTAGGTAGGAAGCCAAATAAGTTGTCAGGTACTGAACAAATTTCCCCACTCAAACTTGACAGTCTCCAACTCTCTGAACTTGGGGAAAGAAGAAAGGGATTATAAACTTAGAGTAGATACTAAGATCAAGCACACAGGAGTATGTATTATATAATCGAATCCTATATGCTGGACAGTCCTGTCTCCTCTTGGAAACCTCTCATGCAGAACAGTATATTCTATTGTGTCTCTCCTCCTACATCGTTGCAGTCTCAAATATTTGCCTCATTTACCAGCATGAAACTGGGATTCAGTCACGTAATTTATCTTGTCATCTTTTTTGTTTAGTCTTGGTTCTGCATTAGCTCTGGCTACCACTGGTTTACTTCACAGATGAACATGGTGTAATCATCAGCGTAAGTGATTGCCTTACATAGCCAGGAGATGAAGAGATTTTATACTGATTATTGATTATTGGCAATGGTCATTTAGCCAGGCTAGCTCATTGGGCTATGGGTTTTCAATTGCCCTCTTTTAATGTGCATGTGCCAGTGTATGTATACATAGAAACACATACTAGAACTGACATAATCTATGATAAATATATCTTTGCAGTTTTCAACAAATATTTTTGGGAAGGGAGCATTGATAAAAAAGGATGACTTAATCATACTCATTATTTCCTGGTGCATGATTTTCCTTAGTCTCTGCAAGCCCCACATCTAGTTTGATTGATTTCCTTTTTTTCTATTTCCCTACTCACATCTTCCTCCTCTTCTATTGGCAATGATTCTAAAATTTTGGTATATATCATTTTTAATGTATATTTGTTAAAATTGTTTGTGTGAATATATTTTAAATTTACATGGACAATATTGTACCGTAGAGCTTACTTTTTTTTTTTTTTTTTGTGGTACGCGGGCCTCTCACTGTGTGGCCTCTCCCGTTGCAGAGCACAGGCTCCGGATGTGCAGGCTCAGCGGCCATGGCTCACAGGCCCAGCCGCTCCGCGGCATGTGGGATGCTCCTGGACCGGGGCACAAACCCGTGTCCCCTGCATCGGCAGGCAGACTCTCAACCACTGTGCCACCAGGGAAGACCCAGAGCTTACTTTTTAAAAGAAAATTTTTTCTGGTTACTGTGGTTTTAAGATCTATCCACATTGCTTTGTCAATCTCTAGTATACTTCTCCCAGCAACATTTTTGTTTAAGAATAGCTGCTCAAGTGGTTGTTAACGCTGTTGCACATAAAATCTCTTATGGGAATGTTTACTTGTTTTTTCGTTTTGTTTTGTTTTAAGATGTATATGCCAGATACCCAACTCTGGAAAAATTCTCATTTGGAGTTCTGGAGTACCAGCAACTTTTAAACCTTTGTAATATTTTGGTTCAGTCAAGATTGAGAACCAATTGTAGCCTACAATTATACAGAAGACCTTATATCTCAAAATATACCTTTTTTGATTAATTAATTAATTTTTTGGCTGTGTTTGGTCTTCTTTGTTGCACACGGGCTTTCTCTGGTTGCAGCGAGTGGGGGCTACTCTTCGTGCGCGGGCTTCTCTTGTTGCGGAGCACGGGCTTTAGGCGTGCGGGCTTCAGTAGTTGTGGCTCACGGGCTCTAGAGCACAGGCTCAGTAGTTGTGGCACGTGGGCTTAGTTGCTCTGCAGCATGTGGGATCTTCTCGGACCAGGGGTCGAACCCGTGTCCCTGCATTGGCAGGTGGATTCTTAACCAGCGCACTACTAGGGAAGTCCCTATACCTTTTATGTTACAATCCATCAACAATTCAATTTAACTTGCTTTCTTTAATATTATTAGTATCCAACCAGTGCTAATTATTTTCTAAACATTAGACTTACTCGTACTCTCTGCAGGATCTGACAGTTAGTTACTGCTTCTTCTCAACTCAAAACTTTACACAGAGAGATCAGCTCCGTGCTTTGTGACCACCTAGAGGGGTGGGGTAGGGAGGGTGGGAGGGAGACGCAAGAGGGGGGAGATATGGGGATATATGTATAGGTATAGCTGATTCACTTTGTCATAAAGCAGAAACTAACACACCATTGTAAAGCAATTATACTCCAATAAAGATGTTAAAATAAAAACACAAAACTTTACCTTATTTGCTTCTTTCCTTCCCCTACCCCCCAGTGACTAAGATATAGACTTGGATGCAAGAAGTTTTTTTTAATGTTATCTCAGGAAGAAGAATGAGGGAATAGAGAGACTGATCAGTGAAAGGAAAAAAGCCATTAAAGGGTGCATCCTTGAACAATTTCTCATCATAAAAACTGGGACTCCATCCTGTTATTGACCCTCTATGAAACCATGTAGAATGTCCCACAAAAATGTTTTCAGATGATCAGAATATGAGGCAATTATCCAATATCTCCTGTAGCTTATTGGTTATGGGTTACCTCTGGAGGTATTAGGTAAGCTCCCCTCCCTACACACTGTCAGGCTGTGCCTGTGTCATTAGATAAGCAGTTACTTGACACTGGAGAAAATATAAAAGCCTCCAGGGAGTCCCTTGAGATGAGATACTGGGAGTTTGTAAAATGTTTTCCCCCACAGCTGTGCTAAAGCTAGATAAGCCAAGGAATGTGTTGTGAACCTCAAGAGTATGTGCTTCCAACAATTTTCTCCTCTTTCTATCCTGTTCTTCTTTGCTTTTTATTTTCTTCCTGCGTGAACATAAAAATATGCTGGTGTATGTATAGATCAAATAATGGGCAAGATCCAATTATTTGCCACTAATGAGCTCATGATTTAATAGGAAAGGCAGACTAGACCATTTCAGTCTAAACTGCTAATGGGGAGATATGCAAATGGGACAACTGAGAATGTTGCCCCTGTATCATCTTGGGAGAATCATAGCTCCTTGCAAGGACTTACCTCTGAGATGCATCTTCAGAAGTGCTTACAAGAAAATCTATGAGAAAAAACAAGTTTTTTCGTCATCGTGCATGCACTCTTTTCTTTTCACATGCCTGAAAAAAAAATTCCATTCTTGACCTTATTGCTTTACATGCTTCTTCATTGTCATTCTGTACAATTTACCTTTTTTTATTTGAGTGATTATTTGATTAATGTTTGGCTCCCATAATAGACTAGAGACCACTAGAAAAGAGATCATATCTGTTTTCACTAATCATCCTTGAATTTCAAGCCCTAACACGGTGCCTGACACACAGATGCATAAATGAAGAAACCAAAGATGAAAGAGCCAAGAGTTCTGGGCTTCAGTTTTCCCTTCACTGTAAACTTGCTGTATGGCCTTGGGGAGGTCACTTGATGTTATGGGTCCCAGTTTTGGTCACTAGACTTAGTCATCTAAAAGGGATCTTCTAATTCAGTCTTCTATGACTCTAAATAATGTGAAGGCATTTTTACATTTCAGTAAGCTAATGATAACCCTTTTTTACTGAGGCATTTGCCTTAGAAAAGTAGTGACCATCTTATCTTTACATGACAGTAATGTTTACTTCCTGTGGCCATAGCTCACCTCTACATAGTTTCAAACGCTTCCTCTCCTACCCTCCACTTACACTATACTTCTATATATATAATCTTACTCTAGAAAGAGAAGCATTTCTACTTTGAAGATCAAGCAACATAAATATGAGCACACTTCCATTTAGAAAAATCTTCTCAGTTTTAGGGTCCCAAACATCCACCAAGTGTATACCTAATCAGAGTATATGTAGAGCCAGTATATCTTTTGTTCTTTATAAAAGACCACATTAAAAGGAAAAGATAAAGCATGTGAGATTGCTATGTTAATATCAGATAATGCCAGAGTTGAGATGCACTGTCTGGTCAAGTCCCCATTATTTTGCAGAGCCATGGAGCCCCACATCCATGTCAACATCCTCTAGAGAAGTTAGAGAAAAAACAGACCTTCTGATAAATTCATTACAAAACATGGTAACCACAGACTATCAATGGGATGTTTTTAAAAGCTGAGTCCTCAGCAGTAGAAAGTGACAAGGTAATGGTCTAAAGAGTCTTCATGAATCCAGGCCTCTAGCTTCTCCACTATATATCCATTCACATAGTCAGAAGAGAGGCTGCACATCCATACTGAAAGTGTGTTAGCATATATAGAAGGGAGCAAACATCTGTACTGGGTGGGCATTCATAGCTACAGAAGAGAGAATACACTCTGACAAAAAAACATCTATTGAGCTAAACACTTCAAACTTTCTGAGTTGTCAGCAGAACACACTGTCTGGTACTGAAAATTATGTCAGCCTTTCCCCCCAGAAATCACTCCGTAAAAGTTTAACTCTGTACCATTTCAAATTCATCTAAGGAAAAGAAAGATAAAGTACCCCTTAAATCAAAGAGATTTATGTATTCCAATAAAACTGCAAGATTTTGTTTTGATAGCAATAATGCAAAAGCCAACAAATTAAATGCTCTTGAGGAATGATTATGGCTACAGGAGTTATTTTGTTTTTATCAGGCTTGAATAGTTGTGTAGCTTGTCTCTTAAAGTTGTACAGATTGCTGTGGTATTGATAAGTGGCTTATGAGGAATGGTGTTGAATTGGGAGGAAAGTATAATTTACTTTTAATTTGATTTCATTTAGTAAACTTGACTTTACATCTTGAGTTGTAGTTATTTATTATTTACCAGCCATGATACAAAGTAACCTGCCACCAGGGACATCAATTATGCCCCTTGTGAAGATCACTGTCATTGGAAGGAATAGCATACATTTCACCCGGGTGTCAGTGATGAGTTACTTTGAAAATTGCCTCTGACCTCTCAGGGAGTTTCTGCTTTTACACACTTCTGCTTCCACAGGGTCCTTCTCTGCACTTGGCATTCACTACAACACCACAGAGGCAGAATGGACTGATCAAGTGATCTGGAGGCCAGTCAAGATAAATTAGATGCTTAATTTATACACCAGGCATTGCAGACAGACTAATTACACAAAGACAGTTTGATAAAGTAATGCAGGACTCTGTACATGTTAGGCAGAGCCTGCTTCCATGAAATTATTGCTGATATATTTGCTCTGCGCTTTGAGATTTTGCATGCACAATTGTGCAGTGAGCACTATGAAACACATTCTATAAAGATATTAAAACTGTGTGCTATCTGCCAAACTTTTCTAATTTTATGCTGCCCACAAAGAGGATTTTCCTTTGCTTTGTGCCTTTTTTTTAGCACCCACTGAGATGGATGTGAAATAAACAAGAAATCCAAAGATATAGTAGCTGAGAGAGATGCTGAAAATAAGGGGAAAAAAAACAATGTTTATAGAATCAATCACTAAAAAATGGGGGGAATGGGCCTTTTGAAAAATATTGCTGGACCTGAAGCTGTGTCTTACCTCTTAAAAATTCAGGGACTATACTAGTGTTTAGAGAAACAGCACAAAATGAGAGCTAGAAACACAGTGATAGAGAAAGAAGCTTTATATGACTACTGATGTTAATACTGTGAAAACACAGGAATAAAGAAGGATGAATGTTGTATTCTAGAACTTTGTGTTTGTGTACAGCGGCTAATAGGGGCAGCCAATAGTTCATATTCTTGGAAAACGTTAAGCACTGTAATTGAAATGTAAGCTTAATTCAGTTGCCTACAGGGAGATGAGGAATTGAGGTCAGTTAAATACTGACTGAAAGAAAAGGACATTTTAAAATCAAAGGTGTGAGACATGAAATAACTGGGGGAGAGAAGAGCATCACATTATTAAAGGAGAAGTTTGAAGATCTAAATAGAGCCAGAACAGAAACAGTTTTCATAATTACAGGTGGTTGCATAATGTTTTTGAAAGTTTCCTGATATGGGGCGTTACTGTCAGAATCACACTGGTGTTAGTGTTAACACGATACATGAAAGAAATCTCTTGAATTACCTCTAGAGAAGAATATTTAAAATGAACCAACAAAAAGTGTCCAAAAGGTCATTGTAGTCGATGTACTAGGAACAGAATTTCTCAATGAGATAAGCACTGCCTATAGCCAATAGCAAAGTAAACCTAAATAAATTTCCTCAGATTGTTCTATATGTTTTATTTCCAGTATTGTGGCTACTTCCAGGTGAATGGTATCTGGCATCTGCTATCTAAATCATTGTATACATTTGCTCCTTTTCTTAGGTTTCAAGAGACACTTCCATGCCTACCTGAGCCTCTTATACTCTTATAGTTAGAACCTTGTTCTTTTTTAACTTTGAGTAGAAGACTACCTTGGGGCTTCATAGAAGTCTTGACATTAAAAGCTCTCAAAGCAGTTTTCTTTAGAATTTCAGAAGAAAGCTCAAATTAGCAATTTCCAGTTTCTCAGGGTGGAAGATGCATTAAGTTCCTGAACATTTAAATTAAGCTCTGAGAACTTCCTGTTCACCCCATGTTTTAGCCTTTCTAAAATGCTGGAGTATTTGGTGTCTCCTCCTTGCTATGTAGACTGATCAAGAAAATAATTACGGCCACAGGCAAGTGATTTTATGTCCCTGGACTCTGTGACACTTGGTGTACCTATGGAGTTTCCTTGGCAACATGCCTTAGTTACGTGTTCAACTCTCTCCTTCCTCTATTACTTGTCCTATATCAGCATGAACCTGCTTTAAAAACAACAGCAACAAAATCCTATATTTAAATTTCTTTCTGGGTCATAGACCACTGATTACAAGTACAAGCTGAGAGACATGTAGCTTCTTCAATAAAAATAAAAGGTCTGTAGTTTTCGGAGTCAGACTTTATTGGTTCAAACCCCAGTACTGTATTTTGAACAATATAATCTTAGGCATATTATTTTCAAAATGTCAGATTTTCATTTTGTTAAATTATTTCCTTATTTAGTAAAATGGCAATAATCATTCTTACATCATTGGACTATAAGGGGAATTAAATGGCATAATGTGTGTAAAATATTTAAGAATATGCTTGATGCATAATTAGAATTCAACAAGTTCACAGCTGCTCTATACTTCTCACTAAACCCAGTATTTTTCTCAGGAACATATATAGTTTATATTTAAAGTAAAATAGAGAGTGGATTCTGTACAATCTCAAATGCACAGTGTTCTTAGTTACACAAAACTCTTCCATTTCTGTTTACCAGTATGACATATGGGTACAGCATTTCTGAGATATTTTACCATGCAGTTGACACAGTCCTAAACTCAGTAATATCATCTTTTGTCTTTGTGTCCAAGACATTCTCTCTATCCATGTAAAACTCAGGTAGGACACCTAAACTTCCCTGTCCCTGCTTTTGTTATCTGTGAGGAAAAGGTGGTAGTAAAGTTTGTCCTCCAATACTACTATTCTATGACTTTCAGTTACCAGACTTATAAATGCCTTCGTTTTTTATTAACTTTAATGTCATGGTTTATCTACTAAAGTATCTTTATCCTGAATGTATTTCCAAGTTGAATTTCTAGCCTAATGACATAGAAATGACTAATTCCTCTAGCATAAGAAAGCAGTCAGTAGATAGATTAAATATTCTTCTGCCTGTATTCCAAACCCAGAATTACTTGTTGGAAGTAAGAATTGAATGGATGTGGATGGTTTGATTACAATCTTTAGTACATTTATTCATTCATTCAAAACTTATATGAGTGCCTATTATGTGCCAGATACTATGGTAACTGCTAATATATATGCATGTGTGTATATATATATATATATATATATAATTATATGTGTAGATAGGTATACATACATTTGTTTATAGTTTATAAAGTGCTTTTGTTTGAGATTATATCATTTAACATTTACAATAATCCAGTGAGGAAGGGGGATGATCCCCCGTTTTAAGATAAAGAAGCTGATTATAGGAGAGGCCAAGTAATTTTCATAGCATTCTGTAATTAAGTAATGGACACAAATTGGATGTAATCTGTTAACATTTTATGTTGTTTCTAATTAAGCTACACTCACTTTAGGGTTTTTATTTGTTTGTCAAATAAATCACATAGTCAGAAAAAACCTAGTTTAGTACATGTCTTTTTCCAAAATTAAACCTTAAGATAATCTGCCATTTTCTGTGTCAGCCTTAGATACACTGTACTTCTGAATGATGAGCTAATGCATAGAAAATCCATGCATTAAGCAGAGTTGAAGGTCCTGGGAAAGTCATTTGGTTTCTTTTTAGCTAATGTATAGTGATTTTAGGTTGTCTGACTAATGAAGCATAGAATGCAGTGTTTCTCTCTAAATGATGCTATTTCAGCACTCAGCCTGGAACTTTATCAGAAATGCAGATTTACACAAACAGAGCTGTCTATGCATCTGCTCAGTTGAATGGCCTCTGTGAATGTTTTTGCATTCTTTCTTTTGGCAAACCTGAGGAATTGAGTAGCAGAGAAAATGGTCAAGATTACATATTAATAAATGATGGGACTGGGGCTCAAATTCATTTCTTCCTGGTTTCTTAACCGTCACTCCTCTCCTATATAATGAGTCTCATTGATTATCATCTCAGTATAGAGAAGGGGGAACTTTCTTCATCTCTGAAGCCTCAGTGCCAAGTGCATGGTCAGTGCCTAATAAATAGGTATTGACTTGTCTGTATGGATGGACGTTTCTTTCTAGCACTATATACTGGTAACTGCTGCATTTCATGGGGCTGGAGGTTTTGAACTGGTTTGATGGTTGCCTTGTCATGCTACACTGGACTGACTTTAAAAGCCTGTTTATAGCAGCTTAATCCAGTGAGTGATCTTTCCATGCTAAAACCGTCTGACTGAACTCACAGCATCTGATGTAGCCTATTCCATTTTCTGGTGTGCATGCACCCACACGCACACACACACATTGCTAAAGCATGTTGTTTTTAATATTATGAGTTGAAATCTGTCCCTTAAAATGTCTCTTCTCTTTCCTAAATCTTGTGTTGGAAGAAACATATAGTTTAATCATTACAATATATATCTCTCCTATATTGTGATGATTTCAAGTTATAATTATTTAAATACAAGGTCATAGAGGTACTTCTTTTTCTAAAAATATCTTCCTTTCACCCCCATGAGCACAACTAACACCAAGACCAAGGACATCTACTGTACAATATCTCCCATGAAATTTAAATTTAAATGGAAAAAAAAGATAGGAAGAAAAGATGATTACCTAAAGGCATGATGAATATTGAAATAATGCATTCTTTGGTATGTTTGTATAATTGCTAATAAAAATTGGTGATTATGTAAAGGTCCAATTACCTAGGATTTTTCCCAGCTAAAAGAATATTACAATGGATTTTCTCTAGTTAAAAAATTTATTGCAATTAAATATTATTCAGTGTAAGATTTACCTATTAAGGGACTTCCCTGGTGGTCCAGTGGTTAAGACTCTACGCTCCCAATGCAGGAGGCCTGGGTTTGATCCCTGGTCAGGGAACTAGATTCTGCATGCTGCAACTAAGAGCCCACATGCCACAACTGAAAGATCCCGCATGCTGCAAAGAAGATCCCACACACGGCAACCAAGATCCCGCAGGCCACAACTAAGACCTGGCGCGGCCAAATAAATAAATAAAATATTTAAAAAAAAAGAAATTACCTATTAAAATCCAAAAGATTTTTCTCCATAAATATATTCTATTATATATTATAATGTTCAAGTATTTATTTAATCTATTATATAGCTATATAAAACAGTTTATATTTATATTTTATATAGATATATAATAGACATATAAATATCTTTTATATAAATATAAATATTTATAAAATTCTCCCTTCCCCCCAAAAAATATTTATTACTAGAAAATAAATTCCGTGAATTCTGATATTTTTCCCTTTTGTTTGCTGTTACATCTTCAGTGCCTCAAACAATACCTGGCATATAGGTGATCAGCATACATTTGTTGAAGCAATTATTGTGGGAACTAACCTTAAGGATTTCTAATGGCAATAATAGATTTATTCTAGACATTAGTTTGGCACTGGCAAGTCAAAGACAAATTTGACCTCTTCTCTGTTCTTAAGGACCTAACAGTGTGTTGATCTTTGTAAAATTGCACAGGGTAGGCATAGCTTTCAATTATTCCTTTGTCCTAAATGTGAGATCCAAAGCTATGTGAGATTGAGAGATTTCCTCAAGTTCACACATCTAATCAGTAGCAGAGCAGAGCTGGAACCCAGGATTTCTACCAGAAATTTCTTCCAAAAATTATTCTACATACCAAGCATTAAACTGCACATGTTTTGAGCCAGGAACTTAAGTGAGTAAACCTGAAGTATCTCCTTAGTGGTCTCAGCCTCTGGCATGATTCTCAGTAAAAGACCAAGCAGATTCTTGGGAGGGTCCCAAAGAAGTTGAGCCTACCATTTGATTTATGAATATTAGAAGAGTTCTAGGGAAAGGACTTAACCCAGAGCCCACAGAATTCCTGAAGTTATGGGTGGGGGTCCTGAGGGAACCACTGAGCCAGGGTTGAAGTCTCTAATCTGGAAGTGCAAAAGAGGGTCATGTGGTTTTGATTGATCTCTAAAGATAAACAGAAATTACTGTTATGAGCATTGCACATTGAGTGTACTTGTGATACTTGGTAGTTACAACGGTATGGATATATGTCCCAAATAAAAAATATACTGATAAAATATCAAAGATTAGAACAACTGATACTTAACCATACTCTGTAAGTATGTATATGTACATATATATATATATGCCTTATAAATGTACATGTCTTTAAATCATATATTTCTACATCTAGAAGCATATTTTATTTATTTACTTTTATTTTTAATTTTTTAAAAATTTCACCATCATTTATTTATTTTTATAAACTTCTGCTTGGGTCTTCATTGCTGCATGCAGGCTTTCTCTAGTTGTGGCGAGTGAGGGCTACTCTTGTTGCGGTGCGTGGGCTTCTCATTGCAGTGACGTCTCTTGTTATGGAGCACGGGCTCTAGGCACGTGGGCTTCAGTAGTTGTGGCATGCGGGCTCAGTAGTTGTGGCTCGTGGCCTCTAGAGCGCAGGCTCAGTAGTTGTGGTGCACCGGCTTAGTTGCTCCGCGGCATGTGGGATCTTCCCAGACCAGGGATCGAACCTGTGTCCCCAGCATTGGCAGGCAGATTCTTAACCACTGCGCCAGCAGGGAAGTCCTAGAAGCATATTTTAAAGAAACAATCTCAAATAAGGACAGAAGTTTTGATAAAATGGTGTAATTTTATGTATTATTTTAAAATAATGAAAACAAGAAAATATGCAATATAGAATGGCCTTAACGTTCTGTGATAAGTGTGTATGTGTGTGTGTGTGTGTGTGTGTGTGAATATTCATTTCATGACTGTCTAACAACTACCTAAAAGAGTTAGTCACTATAAATCATTTCTTGCTTACTGATAATTCTCAGTTGAAAATAATTTCATTGAATGAGATTTCGCTTTTTCAAGGCATTGTTTCTCAAATAGTAGGTTTCTAGAATCCAAAGGAAAAATTTTTAGTGATTTGGGAAATTGTTTTTTCCCCTGTGGAAGAGACTGCACATTACTCAAATTTGAGAAACACTGTTTATTATAAAGTGTAAAGTCAACTATATATGTGTGTGCTAACACAGAAAACAATCCTAAAAGGAAATAAACAAAAACTTTGACTGCTGTTGTCTTTTTTTTTTAGAATTTTCTTTATTTTAAAGACTATATGTTTCCTTTACCATCCAAAACAAACACACACACAAACAGTAAAGGTTATATTAAAGCCATGGTTAGCAGACGTTTGGTCCTGTCCAAAATATCCATGGAGACATTTGGTCCACACCAAATGATCCTTGATGGTTCATCCTGTCCATAATCACTTGGCATGGCCCAAATATGCTCATGGAGTTTTTGGATAGGACCAAATTTCAAGTACCTTTTGGTGTGGACCAAATTTTTTATTGATCAAATATCTTATTTGATCAATAAAATATTTTTTTTTGCCTTATAGATATTTTGGACAGGACCAAATGTCCTGCAAAGCAAAGCCATATCAAATTTATTGGGTCATCCCCTGAATGATGCAGGCCAGGTACATCTTATTTAGTTTTACTATTTTTTTACTTAGGGTCATTTTTAACTGAAAATTTCGTATATCAGCTCTTACAGCTATCCGATTATATTCCAATTTACTAGTTGGTATGGATCTGCTAAGAACATTTTAACACTTTTGAGATCTTTGAGCATATGCTCTGTAAAATTGTAATAATATTACCTCTCTGATTAATTCTATGTTATTTTCACACAGCATATTTCCTATAGTCTAAATGAAAGTATACTATGAAACATAAATTATTAACTTTATTACTATTAGGATTAGTAATAATTTTTATTATAGCTTGAGGAATGAGTGAGCCTGATTCTCTACTGGGAAAACAAGGATTAAAAAAAAAGAGTTTTTATAAATTACTTAATTTTTTAGGACATTCATTTGTGAGATTGGTACTATTTTTTCTGTTTTCAAATAGGAAAGTGAACACAGAGAGGTTACCAAGTTTGATCAAGGCTACACAGGTTGTATATAAATGACACTATCAAAATTTGAATTTGGACTTTCTGTCTTCAAATCCATCCTTTCAATCATTACTGTGTAATTCTGCTTCTCAAGTTCCTTCGAAAATGAGGCCAAGAGTCTTATATTGCACCGTGCAGATTCATCATCTCTAGTATGGGCTCTGCACTTCATATTTCTTTCTTCTTCCATAGCCTGCTCCCAACCAAACCAGCTTCCCCATGCTCCATCTGGAGACTCAAAACTCACTTGACATTTTTCTTTCCTGTCTTTCACTCAATTAAAAATATTATTCATGTATTTTCTGGGCCAGGTTTATCACCATGGCCCACATATATTAGATGTTGAGAAACATACAATTAGGATACAGGTATTCTTCAGAGATATTTGTATTATCTGTTATTCTTCAAATTATCTATTTAAATAAACTCTGAAGATGTTTTTAATTATGACCTGAAACCTGTGAGAGCAGTTCCTCAGTTCTGAATGACTAATAGAAAAAAAGCACCCTATTTCTCTCTCTCTGTTTCTTTATTTCTATCTCTGCATGCCTGTATATCTATATTTTGCCATCAAACTCATAGAATTCAAAAGCAACACTGGCTTCCAGTGAATGTTCCCATAGCGATATTAGCAAAGTTTCATTGCTGCTGGCACAATGCTTATTTGAATGGGCCAGCAGGACCATTTCCTCCTGTGTTATGGGCTTCAGTGCACAGCAGAGAGCAACTAAGGCTGCACTGGTACACTTCTGAGTGCCTTTCTGCAGAGGTTACCTAAGGAAACAAGAAATTGGGAACCAGATGTGTGTCCCTTTTATATCTTCAAAGGAAAACCTTTCAATATCTGCTTACTGGAAGAAGTTTTTTTTTTTTTTTTCTTTTGTTGCCAAATGCCATCACCACATCAGAGCTTTCTAAAGTGGAAGCATTTATTGTCAATGCCAGTTCTGTGCCAGGGGGAGAATTACCAGAACACATGCACTAAATTTGCCCTGGAGAACCATAGAGGTTGTGGGTATGGGCTTGGCAGACAGGCAGACCTGGATTTGTATCTGAGTTTTGCTTCTCAAATTCCTTTGAAAATGAGACCAAGAGTCTTATATTGCATCGTGCAGATTCATCATCTCTAGTATGGGCTCTGCACTTCATATTTCTTTCTTCTTCCATAGCCTGCTCCCAACCAAACCAGCTTCCCCATGCTCCATCTGGAGACTGTGCTGTTTAGTGCTGTTTTAGATTAAGGTCTACTGGAAACAGACACTGAGACAGGAGTTGAGAAAAGGAGATTCTGGGAATGTACCAGTAGGGGAGGGAGTGGGCAAGAGAGACTGGGAAGCACAAGAACAAAGGATGCCTTATTCAACAGGTTAGAGTGTGTGCCACTAAGACTCAGTTCCATGGGGAAACAAAGAGACAGTAAGGAACATGCCTCAGTGTTCTTCCACCAGAAGAGCAAAGAAGCTAGATTTATGCTTTCGACTTTCATGTGTTATGGTCTGAGTCATATTCCTGAGACCATTAACTCCCTGGCACTTCTGGTCTAAGCAATGAACAGATGAGAAAAAACCCTCAGGTGGGGAGTTGCAGTAGGACCCTATCAGCATATACTGGAACCATAAGTGTCACATAGATATGGGTGGGGCTCCTACAGTACCTGCTCTACTAGGTTGGTGACTTACCTTCTCTCACTTTCATCTGTAAAAAGGGCACAATAGTCAGTATTTCACATTATTTTCAAAGGTTAGTTGGCATTGCATGAGTAAAATGCTTAACATAGTGTCTGAGGTCAAAGGGCACAAACAGAAAAAATATAGCTATGTTTCACTTTTAAAAGATAGTTGACAAAAGATATCTTTAAATCTATTTAAGGTACTCTAAAAAATATTTTAAGGCAGTCAGTTCCCTGAGCCACATGGTGAAAGTTCTTGCAAAATATTTGAAGTGCTTTTATCTAGAGAGAGAAGTGCTTTATTTGCAGGTGGGGTTAGGTATAGGGGTGAATTATTAGTCCACTTAGTAAGTAGTAAATGTGTACTAACTCCTGGGAGAGAAAAGGTCAAGTAGAAGGAGGGAGGAAGTGAGTTAATTACAAAGCATCTTGCTAAACAATTCTAAGAACTTAAAAAAAAGGTTAAAGGAATTATTATGGTGCCAGACGCCGAATGTGGCTATGTCTGTGTTGAGCAAGTAGGTCAATTTACTTAACCAAGAGAAGAAATAAAGGATACAAAAAAGAGGAGAGAGCCAGAAACAATGAAATCTTTAGTTGCCCTCTTGGGGTGTGTGTGTGTGTATGTGTGTGTGTACACACACATTTATCTAGCAGAATTACTTGTGCATCGTACAGAAGCTCTCTGTGAATGCGTATGTGTGCAGCGCTTACATTTAAGTTATCGATATGTGAAAAAAGAACTCTTCCTTGGATTCCATGGCTGTGTACCTTTCCATGTACAGCAAAACAACAAAATACACAGTACAAAACAAACCCCAATGCAAAATAAAGTAAGAACCTTAGAGTAGTTTATTTGATATAACTAGCTAATTAAGTGCTCTTCTAGGACTATTTCAGATTCAAAGTTTAAGGTAAGTCTCATCTGAGGTTTGAAATTTGATAGCATAGAGTTCCATGTGAAACATACAAAAGGAGGCAGAGACCTGAGTTTAAATTATGGCTGTGCCCTTTAATACACATTAGACAGTAACATAACCTCTGTAAGCCTCAGTTTCCAGGGTCACATGGTGAGAGTCATAATTTTTACTGTGGATGAAAGATGCCTTTGCCATTCCACTTGAGCATAATCCAGCTCTTCCTGGTGCATATAGAATCATAACTCAGAGATAATTCATTTGATCATTACACCTATAGGATTTTTCATAGTCCAACACATGACATATGGGATAGTTTCCACACATGGGCTGTGCTGAACAAATCACTATGTGATGTAAATTTATAGATTTATAAATTGTAGACTGCCAGCAGCATCATGTATATAGTCATTAATTCACAATATTTATCAATAAACTATCATATATAGGACTCTGTTCAGGAATCACAGAAAAAATATGGTTAGGATATAGCCATAGTCCAGAAGTTGATTGTTTTAATAAGAAATATGTGTATAAAATCAACTATATAATTATAACAGAAAAAGTGTTAAGAATTAATGGCTGTAATATCTACAGGTGACACTGTTGGTGGCAGGAGGGCATATGGAGGTAAAAACCAGAATCTGGAGCCAAAGTCTTTGGATTTGAACTCTAATTCTGCCACTTCCTCTCAATATGACTTTGGGCAAGCCACTTAACTTCTATATGCTTTAGTTTCTTCATCTTTAAAAAGAGATTCTTGTGGGGAGTACATTTTTCTTTAACACAGGGCAAGCAGTTAGTACAGTGTATGGAATGTGGCAAAGGCTAATTAAGTATTAACCCTTATTATTATGTACTAAATTTTGGATGAAGGGATTTATGAACACCACTTAATCCTGTCAGTACTATGAATTAAGGCTATTGTCATCCTCACTTTATGGATGAGTATACTTGGTCTCAAGACATTACTTTAACTTGCCTAATATTACATAGATAATATACAGCCGAGACAAGTTTTCTTCTACATGATCCCAATTCAAGCTCCTAACCATATTGCATTTGAAAAAGTAAAGCAAGGAGTAAAGCCAGGATAATGTTTTTGCTGGAAATTCAAACTTGGACAAATAAAAGCTGTGGGGGTGAAACAAAAAGGAGTGTTAATAATCTTATAACTGTGTCTGGGCGGGGCTTGTAATCCATTTAGAAGGTCCTTTTATATTTTGTTGATTGATAATGTAATCAAAGTTACAGTTAAGTTTTATCCAATATTGAAGAGAGTTATAAAAAATAACCCCTCTTTTTAACATGAGTTATTGCCTTCCCCTATGTAAGACTGAAATACGTACTTAAAAGAACATAACACAAATATCCTTTTTTTTTTTTTTTTGCCAACTCAAGAATCTGAATTAGCTTAGGCTTCTGAGATCAAGGGAGAACTCAGGAGATGGGATCTGACAAGCTGACATCTGAATTGTAAGCAATCTCCTGTGAAAGTTCAGAAAAGCAAATTGGCTAATTCCAGTTAGGTGAAGCCAGAAAGATGATGATGGAAGCTCAGCTTTACCTTGAGGCTGTGAAAAGATCTGTAAACTACCATTTTTCTATAATGAGTTCTTCATTGATAGTAGATTTAAAACCCCTTTGCCCAGTACCTTTTATTTTACTTCCTTCAAAACTGATTAATCTCTAGGTGACCATCCACTCAGTTACCTGTTCCAGAAACAAGTCATTAAACATATCCAGCAGTAAGCAGTAGATATATTCAAACTGGCCCATCTTACAGGAAGTACATAATCAGTGATTAAAGATGGGGTAATGGGATCTCTTGAATCTTGAATGGGAATTTGCCTTAGTATAGCAATTAACATGTTTGAAAACTAAATTTAATAATCATAATAAGTTCAACTTCAATTACCATTACAAATGTTTGTATTTATTTTTGCAGAACAGTTGACATCTAATTAGCATGTTAAGAGCTGCTTGTGTTTAGATATTAATCAGATATCTTTTAAAAATTTTAGAGGTATTTAGGTAAGCTAGGCATAAGCATAATTATAATTAACTTACAATACTACATGACTCACCTCTCATATAACTGCTGGAACCATAACCATAAAAACCACTTGCTTATTCATTTATTCATTCCCTCAATAACATGGTGTATCAGAAATCAATTATTTCTTAAAATATAGGAAAATTATTCCAGCCCCTCTGGAAGGATGTCTGCCCCTCTATATTACTTCAGAACCCCAAAAGAGAAAGGTTTGGGGGGATATGTCTTAGCAAACAAAACTGGCCTTGCCTATGAAGCTTCTTTCAACTTTTAATATCCCTATAATACTTGGATCATAGTTTATTAGTTTTTAATGCATTGTATTGTAATGTTTTTTTATAAGTTGACACTTTCAAGTAGACTGTGAACTTCCAAACAATTATATTGAACTCTTTATTCTAGTTTGTATCCCCATTTCATAACATGGTTTCTGGGAAATAATAGGCATCCATAAAGTTGATTAAAAAGAGTGAATTACCTACTGGTATGATCTGTTAAGAATGTGTACTTTAAATAGAGTTAACTCTTGGAAAATTCAGACTTTGGCATTAGACCTGGGATGAGAAACATGGCTCAGCTCAGCTCAGCTCTAGCAAACAGGGGCAAATTATATCTGACCTTCATCCATAGAACAGGAATTAGAATGGTAGTGAGTATAGAATGGTAGTATTACATGAGACAAATATAAAGTCTTTTAGCACAGTTTATGGCATGAAGTGAAGTGAGCACTTGGGAGGTGGAATTTTCCCTTTTTTTTTTAATGTAGATAAACTTTGGAAATGAGATTGCATTTGAGAAAATCCACAGAAGTCACAAGAATTGCCTCGAAGGTGTAGCACTTGGCCAAAATTTGCTAGAAGGAAATATTAAGGTGGAGCCATTCTTAGGTTCACTTAGAATCTTCCAGTTACATGGCTTTGGAGAGCAATTTTGCTGACTTTGCAGAAGCTTCTTGGCCCTGTTTGCATGTGGCTTAGAGAAGTTATTTGAATTTCAGTATCTCTGTCCTACTCTTGTGTCTCAGGGATATAGTTGTGTTTTCCCTGACTCAGAACCAGTGCTTGGAAGAAGGTAAAAATAATCTGGAAGGCAGTTTTTCTATCAAATGGAAGAAACTGGGGCTAAACTAGTGGGGCTAAACTAAGTCAGAAAACAAGCAAGTGCAATATTTCTCTTGTTGCCCTGGATGGGGGAAATGGCCTCTTTTCTGGCTAAGAAGAGTAACAGAACAATCTAATATTCATATGAGACTTTATTCATATGCAGCACATCAAGAGAGAGGTCAGTCTGCCTGGTTACGTTACCAACAGTGACTGGGACCTCATTATCTCATTTTCCAATGCTTTCTATCTTCAGTTTGGTTGTTTGTTTATTTGTCTGTTTGTTTTTGTTTCTGTGTTCAGCAGCAGTTTCTAAGATGTCCCCAATAATACCAACCTCCTGATATTCATGCCCTTGTGTAATCCTCTCCCCAAGTCTAGGCTGGATCTCATGACTTGCTCCTAAAGAAGAGAACAGAGCAAAAACACTGGGATATGACTTCTGAGATTAGGTTATAAAAAGAGTCTGGCTTCTGTCTTGCTCAGCCTCTGTTGCTTTCTTACTTGCTCATTCTAATGGGAGCTAGTTGCCATATTGTGAGCTGTTCTGTGGAGAAGCCCACATGGCAAGGAAATGGGAGATGCATCCAGCCAACAGCCAGAGAGAAACTGAAGCCCTCAGTCCAGCAACCCAAAAGGAACTAATATGTTCAACAAAAAAAATTTTAAACTAAACGAAAATGAAAATATAACAAGTCAAAATTTGTGAGATGCGCGAGAACAGTGCTTAGAGGAAAATTCAGAGCATTTACTTTTATTATAGGAAAAAAGAAAGATCTCTAATCAATAATACAGGTTTCCAAAATTAAAAAAAAAAAAAACACAGGAAAAAAAAGTGAACCCAAAGCAAATAGAAGAAAAGAGTTAATAAATATAAAATCAAAAATCAATGAAATAAAAATGAATGAAAGCAAAAGCTGGTTCTTTAAAAAGATAATTTTATAAATATCTAGCCAGACTGATATGAGAGAAGAAATAAATTATAAATATTAGGCATGAAAGTATAAATATCTTTTTGAGATCCTGATCCTAAAAATTTTTGGATATATACCCAGGAGTGAGATTGCTAGATTATATGGTTGTTCTAGTTTTGATTTTTTAGGAACCTCCATAGTGGCTGCACCATTTTGCATTCCCATTAACAGTGTACAGGGTTTTCAGTTTTTCTACAGCCTCCCCAACCTTTGCTATTTTAGTTTTAAGTAATAGGCATCCTAACTGAGGATGAGGTCATACCTCATGGTTTTGATTTGCATTTCCCTCATGATTAGTGATTTTGAGCACCTTTTTATGTACTTGCTGGCCATTTGTATGTCTTCTTTGGAGAAATATCTATTTAACACCTTTGCCAGTTTTAAAAAATTGAGTTATTTGCATATGCATGCACGTGTGTGTGTGTGTGTGTGTGTGTGTGTGTGTATGTGTGTGTGTTTTCTTTTGAGTTGTGAAAGTCCCTTAAATATTTTGGAAATTAACCCATTGTCAGATATACGGTTTGCAAATATTTTTTTTTCCCATTCTGTATGTTGCTTTCTCACTCTGTTGTTCATTTTCTTTGCTGTTCAGAAGCTTTTTAGATTGATGTAGTCCCACTTGTTTGGTTTTGGTTTTGTTTCTTGTGATTTTGGTGTCATATTAATGAAATCACTATCAAGAACAATGCCATGAATCTTTATGTGTGTAGATTGTCTGCGGTATTCCTTTAAAATTCTACAATGCCGCTGGGATCCATAGTGATATCCTTTCTTTCATTCTTAATATTTTTACAGTTTTCCTGATGTATAATTGATATACAGGAAATTACATGTATATAATGTATACATTTTGATGCATTTGGATGTATGCATACATTCGTAATTCTGTCCCCACAACCAAGGTAATAAATATATCCAGTACTTGCAAAAGATTTCTTGTGTCCATTTGGGTTTTTGTTTTGTTTTGTTTTGTTTATTGTGGTAAGAACACTCAAAGTGAAATCCACCCTCTTAAGTTTTTAAGTGCACAGCACTGTATTAACTATTGGCACAATGTGGTACAGCAGACCTCTAGAACTGATTCACCTTGCATAACTGAAGTTTTATGTGCAATGAATGACAACTTCCCATTTCCTTCATCCTCCATTCTCTGGTAACCACCGTCCTATTTTCTGCTTATGTAAGTTTGACTACTTTAAATAACTCATGTAATTGAAATCAGGCAATACTTGTCCTTCTATGACTAACTTATTTCACTAAATATAATGTCTTTCAGATCCATCTATGTAGTTACAAATAGTAGGATTTCCTTTTTTAAGGCTGAGTAATATTCCCTTGTATGTATATACCACATTTTCTTTTTTAACATCTTTATTGGAGTATAATTGCTTTACAATGGTGTGTTAGTTTCTGCTTTATAACAAAGTGAATCAGTTATACATATACATATATCCCCATATCTCTGCCCTCTTGCATCTCCCTCCCTCCCACCCTCCCACCCTCCCTATCCCACCCCTCTAGGTGGTCACAAAGCACCGAGCTGATCTCCATGTGCTATGTGGCTGCTTCCCACTAGCTATCTATTTTACGTTTGGTAGTGTATGTATGTCCATGCCACTCTCTCACTTTATCCCAGCTTACCCTTCCCCCTCCCTGTATCCTCAAGTCCATTCTCTAGTAGGTCTGCATCTTTATTCCTATCTTGCCCCTAGGTTCTTCATGACTGTTTTTTTTTTGTTTGTTTTTTAGATGCCATATATATGTGTTAGCATACGGTATTTGTTTTTCTTTTTCTGACTTCACTCTGTATGACAGACTCTAGGTCCATCCACCTCACTACAAATGACTCAATTTTGTTTCTTTTTATGGCTGAGTAATATTCCATTGTATATTTGTGCCACATCTTCTTTATCCATTCATCTGTTGATGGACACTTAGGTTGCTTCCATGTCCTGGCTATTGTAAATAGAGCTGCAATGAACATTGTATACCACATTTTCTTTATCCATTCATCTGTCAATAGACATATAGGTTGTTTCCATATCTTGTCTATTGTGAATAATGCTGCAATAAACATGGTGTTGCAGATAGCTCTTCAAGATCCTGATTTAAATTCCCATCAAAAAAATCCCAATAACACTTTTTACAGAAATATTAGTAGAAAAAAATTCTAAAATTGATCACCCATGAGCTGTTCTTGCATGGTCCTGATCTTAAAAGCATTCATTAGACTTTAAGAACTGGCCGACAGGATAGATCACCAGCTAGTTTCCAGTCTGACCACTGGGTAATGCACACGGGGAACAGTTCCAAATGCATATGTAAATACTTTGAAAACAACTGACTTTTTTTTTTTTTTTTTTTTTTTTCGGTACGTGGGCCTCTCACTGTTTTGGCCTCTCCCGTTGCGGAGCACAGCCTCCGGACACGCAGGCTCAGCAGCCATGGCTCACGGACCCAGCCGCTCCACGGCATGTGGGATCTTCCTGGACCGGGGCACGAATCCGTGTCCCCGGCATCGGCAGGCGGAATCTCAACCACTGCGCCACCAGGGAAGCCCCAAAACTGACATTTTAAATACTAATTCAATTTTTAAAATAATTACAGAACTAGTCAAGTTATCATTCAATTTTAATGATTTTAATACAAATCCAGAATATGTACTAGTATGACACAACTTAAAAGTAGTATAAATATTCTCGCAATATGAAAGTGCATCATATTGTCCAATAAATACCACAATAGGTTTTGCTTGCCTATTTCCTTATAGGAAATGTAGAAGTAAAAATGGGAAAAAAATGTGTCACTAAACCTTTGATGAATGTTTGTTATTTTGAGATTTATGATAGAGGATTCTTGACTCAGAAGAGGTCTGGCTCACCCACTGAACTGCAGTAACTGTCTGTATTGTGGCACCAAGCTCTAACTCAACAGTAATATTCACCAGATGCTTGGGGTATAAAAAAGAAAAGTAATCAAAATCAATATGAGCCTCTTTTTATAGAAAACTGTACTTCATAAACAGCACTCCATCTTATGAGTTCAGAACACAGAAGTTTCTTCATTCTAGAGTTTGTCAAAACTTCTCTTTCTCTCCTACATTTTTTTCTCCCCCTTCCACAAATTTAAAATTCAATTTGTTAAAGGTTTATGAAGATCAATACAATTATTTAAGGATAGTGGACCAAAAGTCATGCTGTAGAAGCCCAATGCATCAGGAGATAAGATATATTTTTATATCCTTTGATCATACAAGAACCATTGCAGTATAAAATGTATTCAAATAATACTTACTGAATGTGTTTAGCCTGTACCAGACCCTGACTTGTAGCCTTAATCTCTAAAATAAATAAATGTTTTTCATCCAAGATAAGGATTGAAATCAAAAGGTGTTTAACTTTATATGGCAAAGTCAGATAACTTGCTTTGCTTAACCTGGTTTGGTTTGGATATTCTGTCATTTGCAGTCATTGAGTTCTGAGTTGTACAGAAGTGTTCAAAGAGGAAGTAATGTCCGACATGGATGTTGTAGGAGGTATCTGGGTTGGGGACATTTCCTGCAGTGGAAACGCTATATGCAAAGAAAATGAAGTGTATATATGCACATACACACACACACACACACACACACACACATACACACACACACACACAGTGTGTCAAAATAGTAGTAATGATCAATAGTAGTGAAAATGTAGGTAGAAAGAGAACTAATCGTGAAGGACCCTTTTTAGACTTCTCACTACGAGACACTAGGATTAATTTTATCATTTTAAGTGTGTGTTTGTGTGTGACATGAGATATGTTTACATTCCTATTTTAGAAAGTGGAAAGCATTGATTTGATGGGGAGGTGCAAGAGATACCTTGATCAGTTAGTAGCTATTATGACAATAGTCCAGAAAACGGAAATCATACGAAATGACTAAGGTCATCAGTAAAATTTAAAACTTCATGTTATTTAAATTAACTCTTCAGGTTTTCTGTAATATAATTTTATTTTTTGTTTTTATATTTTGTTTTATATTTTATTTATACATATTTTTAAATGCAAGATAAAACTTTAGATTATGGGTTATAGAAACTGAAGTTTTTCCTACTCTTATATTCACTTTGGGAGGTTTTTAAAAGCAGCTTTTTGTATAAAAATAGCAGAAAAGCTATACTGGAGCAAGTGACTTTAACCCACTAAGTTTCTGTTACTGTGTTTCTCCAGTAAGGATAATAATATCCATCCATCTGGACCCTGGGAATGATGTCAGGGTTGTTTAGTTGGGATTAGAAGTTATATTTTTCTGGAATTTGCTTATCAGAGCAGAAAATGATAAAAAGAAAATCATTTAAATATGAGTCTTAAAGACTTTAATGACTGATCCATGGAAATCAAGATGGGGACAATGTCCAAAGGGCAGAAGTGAGAACAGTAAATGACACCAGTTGCTAGTGGTTCAGTTAAATGGAGCAGAAACAAGGGCAACAACAAAATAGTCATTGCCCTGGAAATTGTTCTTGTTTTTCTTTGTTCCTAGAATGGCAAGATTCAAGGCTTGCTCATGATTTTTACCAGCAGGGCCTTAGGGACATGTATATATTAGATTAGTTTAGATATTTGGGAATATATTCATTCTTCATCATGTCATCATGAAGAAAAATGGTTATGAATTTGATTCAGCAAGGGCAAGTTAATGTTGGCTATTGATATAATCATTGTTATTTTGATTAAATTAAGGCAAAAGAAACTGTTTTGTTTTGTTTTTTTCTTTTCTTTTCTTATATCCCCTCCCTCTTGCACCTCCCTCACATTCTCCCCTATCCTGCCCATGTAGGTCATCACAGAGCACCGAGATGAGCTCCCTGTGCTATACCACAGGTTCCCAGTAGCTATCTATTTTACACATAGTAGTGTATTTATGCCAAACCTAACCTCCCAATTCATCCCACCCTCCCTTCCCCCCATGTGTCTGCACATCTGTTCTCTACATCTACATTTCTATTCCTGCCCTGGAAGTTGGTTCATCTGTACTATTTTTCTAGATTCCACATATATGCATTAATATATGATATTTGTTTTTCTCTTTCTGACTTACTTCACTCTGTATGACAGCTTCTAGGTCCATTCACCTCACCACAGATAACTCAATTTTGTTTCTTTTTATGGCTGAGTAATATCCCATTGTATATATGTACCACATCTTCTTTATCCATTCATCTGTTCATGGACATTTAGGTTGTGTCCATGACCTAACTATTGTAAATAGTGCTGCAATAAACATTGGGGTACATGTATCTTTTTGAATTATGGTTTTCTCATGGTATAAGCCTAGTAGTAGGATTGCTGGGTCATATGGTTGTTCTATTTTTAGGTTTTTAAGGAACTTCCATACTGTTCTCCACAGTAGCTGTATCAATTTATATTCCCACCAACAGCGTAAAAGGGTTCCCTTTTCTCCACACCTTCTCCAGCATTTATTGTTTGTAGATTTTTTGATGATGGCCATTCTGACCGGTGTGAGGTGATACCTCATTGTAGTTTTGATTTGCATTTCTCTAATGATTAGTGATGTTGAGCATCTTTTCATGTGCCTCTTGGCCATCTGTATGTCTTCTTTGGCAAAATGTCTGTTTAGGTCTTGGGCCCATTTTTTGATTGGGTTGTTTGTTTTTTTGATATTGAACTGCATGAGCTGCTTGTATATTTTGGAGATGAATCCTTTTTCAGTTGCTTTGACTGCAAATATTTTCTCCCCTTCTGAGGGTTGTCTTTTCATCTTGTTTATGGTTTCCTTTGCTGTGCAAAAGCTTTTAAGTTTCATTAGGTCCCATTTGTTTATTTTTGTTTTTATTTTCATTACTCTAAGAGGTGGTTCAAAAAAGGTCTTGCTGTGATTTATGTCAAAGAGTGTTCTTCCTATGTTTTCCTCTAAGAGTTTTATAGTGTCCGGTCTTACATTTAGGTCTTTAATCCATTTTGAGTTTATTTTTGTGTATGGTATTAGGTACTGTTCTAGTTTCATTCTTTTATATGTAGCTGTCCAGTTTTCCCAGCACCACTTATTGAAGAGGCTGTATTTTCTCCATTGTATATTCTTGCCTCCTTTGTCACGGATTAGGTGACCATAGATTAGGTGCATGGGTTTATCTCTGGGGTTTCTATCCTGGGCTGTTTGCTTTTTTTTTTAATTTGTAGGTTCTGTATGTTATAGCTAATCTTTTTTTTCTGTCCTTTTTTTAAAATTACTCATCTATTTTATACATTATAGTGTATATAGGTCGATCCCAATCTCCCAATTCATCTCACCACACCCACCCCATGCTTTCCCCACTTGGTGTCCATACGTTTGTTCTCTACATCTGTGTCTCTATTTCTGCCTTACAAACAGGGTCATCTTTACCATTTTTCTAGATTCCACATATATGTGTTAATGTACAATATTTGTTTTTCACTTTGTGACTTATTTCACTCTGTATGACAGTCTGTTTTTTTCTTTTAATTTATTTTTTTGGCTGTGTCTAGTCTTAGTTGCGGCACGTGGGATCTTCATTGAGTCATGCGGGATCTTTTGTTGCAGAGCACTGGCTTCTCTGTAGTTGTGGTGTGTGGGTTTTCTCTTCTCTAGTTTTGGCGCACAGGCTCCAGGGCACGTGGGCTCTGTAGTTGTGGCGCACTGGCTCCAGAGCACATGGGCTCTGTGATTTGCGGCACATGGTCTCTCTAGTTGAGACGCACAAGCTCAGTAGTTGTGGCACACAGGCTTAGTTGCCCTGCAGCATGTGGAATCTTAGTTCCCTGACCAGGGATTGAATCCGCATCCCCTGCATTGTAAGGCAGTTTCTTTACCAGTGGACCACCAGGGAAGTCCTGAAGAAAATGTTTTTGTAACTATGAAAGCCGTTAAACAACCAAAGTGTTATTAGAATAAACAAGTCAAATATATGCATTTAACTTTATTCATACCAGCCTCTGGGATGTTTACCAGAGATTTTGTGGGTATTCGACTGACCATTTGTATAAGAACTTTTTGTATCTTTTAAATCATGTATGGGTTCTTTGGCAAGACCTACAAGATTTTATTAGATTCATTAGCTTTTCTGAAGAGTGTGGCTGGGGAAAACTGGCTGCAACAGCTATATTGTGGATTTTGGTTCTCATTTTAGTGTGCTCTGAAATCTTTTTTAAGACCTCAGGTGTCAAACTTGCAGAAAGGAGGCCCACAATTAATATAAAAGTATGGTTTTGCTTTCTCTCTATCTTGTAGGGCCCAGAAATACAAGTGAAAAGAGACTTTAAAACTGTTGTGATGAATCTGCCCCATCCATTTAGCTTAGTAACTATAATTTGACAGATAACCTCTTCTACTTAAAAAGTGCTCTATAGTTTGACCTTTATAATTTTAATGCAGAGTTGTTATGATTTTGATTCCAAAGTTAATTAGTAGCAAAGAATATGTTTGAACACAGGTTTCCTGGCTTTAATTTGTTGCCTCCCCCACCCTCTTGCCAACTAATTTATTTCAATGGTGAAAATACTTAGTCACTGATCAGTAAAAACTAACCCTATGCAGTCATTTCTGGGCAAGCAGTTGCCATCTCTTTGTACTTCTGCTGCTCTGACCTCAGAAGCCAAAAAACCTGACACTCTCTCCAATGTTTTGGTAGCTAGACCATGGCCACATGACCTTACCTCTTTATAGCAAGTCAGTGTTTTTGTCCAGGACTTGGGACCATGAGTTAGGAGTACAAAGCATGGAGACAGTTCAGAAATCATTTTGAAGTGAGGGCAGCAGCCTCCATTTCTTGAGGTAAGAAACAGGTACAGAAGCAGTGGTGGACTCTACAGTGCTGTAGACCAACCTCTTTTGGTTCTCTTGCTTCCCTATGAACAAGCTAATATCCTTCTATTTCCTCTGAGTTAGCTGGTTATCTTTTGTTGTCCACAAACAAAAACTTGATACAAATATTTAATTGATACAAATTGATTTAATTGATACAAATATTTAAGATGGGGCAAAATAGCAGTATATGCTGCCAAAACCTTCTACCCAGGAGGATACATATTTTTAGCGCTTTGGTGGCACAGATATGATTACGATACCATCCTTATCATTGACTTCCAGATTATTGTTTTGATCCAAAAGTTTTGAGTTTTACACACACATACTCTAGCTAAGATTAATATACCCATTATTAATTGATTTTAACACAGTATTGGCCAAACTTTTAATATACATGATGCAATAGGACATGACATAAAAGAAGCAGATGCCAAATGATCAGTGTTTATTTAAAAGCTTAAAGAAGAATATCTGTCTCTTTCATAAAAAAGTATTATGTGATAAAAATTTATTCTCCGTTACTCAGAATATCCAATAACATTATTATTTGATGGCAGACACTAGTGATTTGAATTATATCACTATTTTAAAGAAATGATTAACCTCATCAACAGAATTGTAAACATAAAACTTTTCTGTAGTTTTCTTCTTCCATAACAAAAATATGTGGAACTTTCTAGGCCAATGTTGTTAAAATCATTAACTAATGGGTATTTTAATCTCAGTCAGTGTATGTATAAGTGTACACAAAACTCAAAGCTTTTGGATCAAATAAAAACATTGTGTATTTGAACAAAAATCACTTAATGTAGATAATCCTTTAGGATCTAACTATAATCCGGTTTAGCATTTATTAGGACATTCTTTGTTATGCAAGCCATAAATGGGCCATGGGAAAAAACTTACCATTGTATCTGGCTAGTGGGTGCTTCTGCCCAGGGTTGAAATCTTGACTGAGGGATATAAAGACCCAGAAAATTCAGAATCCAGGGTAAAGGTTAAAAGCACGTGTTATGACATGACATAAAACAGATTCTTGTCTGAGGCCCAGGTCCACCCCCTTGTGTATATTGCACACATGTGTATTATATTGCTGTTAACAGCTTGAGTAAGTTATCACATAACCTCCCAGATCTCAGTTTCCTCAATATCAACGTGGAAATAAAATTGCTATTTCTAATTTATACGCTTTTTTGAGGATTAAATTAGGTATTGAATATAGAATGTTTAACCAAATGCTTAACACATAGTAGATGCTGTGCAGCTGTTGGCTGTTATCAGTATTGGTGTTATTCTTTTGTTTCATCTGTCACTAATCTTTATTTTTCTTCCTATTAATTTATTATTACAAGACAGTGACCACAATTTAAGAAGGTAAAATATAGTGAATATCTAAATAAAAAGATGGACCTTAATTGTATTTAAATAAAAGTCATTATACCTATTTGGAGCAATGAAAAGTGTCAAATTCAATGGTAATTATTCAGTGCTCCAGTGTACACAAGTGGGTTCACATGAGATAAGTTTCTGGAACTGTCAAGATTTAACACAATCAGGAATAATGAATATATTAATAATGAGTGTTTCTACCAGAGGACATTAATGCTGGCTGAAAACTATATGAATAGTAGTAACCGAGAATAAAAATTTTGGATCAGATATTATAGTGCTCTTGCAAATATTTTCTCTCAGGTAGCACAGCCACCAGGAATGAATTAAAATGCAGTATTTTTAAAGAGAAAGAACTGCTGACAAGCTAAATGGTATTAAGGAACATAGAATCAGGGAGAATTTCAATCTTCTCATTTAGTAAAATGAAATGAAAAAGGGAAAACCCAGAAAGAGGCTGGCCTCTTTAATAAATGTTGGGCTTCAACATTTATTATTAAAAATACCTCAAGTGATCAGGTGAAATTGGCTACTTCCTGAAATATTTCTGGAAGGACCTTAAATAAACAGAAAATTATGGTCCCACCTAGGGGGTAAAAGGCACTTTTGATAGGTAATTGACTCTGAAAGGCAAATATAATAAAGCTCTATTAGGCAAAGGGATGGCAGACTCATCACTATTTTTTTTTTTTTTTTTTAATTTTTGGCTGCGTTGGGTCTTTGGCTGCCTTGGGGAACCCGTGTCCCCTGCATTGGTAGGTGGACTCTTAACCACTGCACCACCAGGGAAGCTGTGTTGCTGGGCCTGGGCTTTCTTTAGTTGTGGCAAGCGGGGGCTGCTCTTTGTTGCAGTGTGTGGGTTTCTCATTGCGGTGGCTTCTATTGTTGTGGAGCATGGGCTCTAGGTTCGCAGGTTTCAGTAGTTGCAGCACGCAGGCTCAGTAGTTGTGACATGTGGGCTCAGTAGTTGTGGCTCGCGGGCTCTAGAGTGCAGGCTCAGTAGTTGTGTCACACAGGCTTAGTTGCTCCACAGCATGTGGGATCTTCCCAGACCAGGGATCGAACCTGCGTCCCCTGCATTGGCAGGTAGATTCTTAAACTCTGCACAACCAGCGAAGTCACTTTTTTTTATGACTGCTTTTCTTTTAGTCCATCCAAAACATTCTTCCATCCTCTTCCTTGTTCTTTCTCACTGAATAGAACTTTGTTGAAGCCCAAGCCTACTTGTTAATCAGCAGAACTAAATACAAGGAGAGGAACTCACTATGTCCTATAGAGTGCATTACACTCTCCCTATTCTAGATACTAGGGGCAAAGCTGGGTCCTCTCTAGTCCTGGCCAGGTACAGGGATACCTACTGAAGCACCAGGATCTCCTACATCAATCTCCACCAAATCCAGGAAGTCTCCTAAAAGACAAGATCCCCATCTCTTGGCTCAGGTTTTCCATCCACAGCAATATCAGCAAGCAGGACTCATGAGTCTGAAGACATCCACAAATACTTGGAATATTTTTACTGGCTGCAACAAGTCCTGCAGAGAAACAAGAGGCAAGGAGATTATCTAATGCCCATTTTCCACTTAAGATTTAACTTTCTTCCCCTGCTGACTCCTCGAAAACGTCAGTATGGTACTCCTCTTTTGTGTTAGCAATAATGCCAAAACTAGCTCTTTTCTATTTCCCAATTTATCATGTTTCAGTCTGAAGAGATTTTGTTTGTTTGTATAGTACCTGTAAAATAGAATATATTCCATGCATAGCTATACAACAAAACTCTTAGAATCTACATTTCCCAGAAACCAAATAATTTATCCCTTGTATAATAAAGTAAATTTATGTATGGAACAGTGCCACCAATTATGCCCTGTTTATAAGTTTTCCACCTTCTTATTAAAAAAAAATCTTTCTCTGTATCCTTCTCTCTTGATCAGCATATCATTATCCTTCATCAAGTATAAGGGTTTTATAGACATCAGTTCTTTGAATTCTTACATCAAACCTATGTACATGATGTTACAAATCCTTACAGAATAGTTACACACACACAAACACACATGCACTCACCCCTAGGGACATAAGCAGAGAAAAGAGTGGGCTAAGAAGTGATTGATAGCTGTAAAGGTGAAAAGTTCTCTGTAAGTCTAAAAGTCTTTTTCTGATTTTTATAAGTGAGGAAATTGAGAATAAGGGAAGTTAAGTAAATAAGTCTTCCAAGATCTGGCTGTAACTAAAAGACAATGCTGGGATTTGAACTTATATTATTCTGATTCTAACATCAATACTCTTTCCACTGCATCCTCATCAATATTTACAGATGTGCATCTGCTTGAATGTTCTCCAAGGAAAGAATGTAACATTAAGTCAGTCAATAGAATCTCAGGAAATAATGTCTCCTTAATCATAATGGAGGAATTTATCTTTTTATATTTTAAGCTACTTGTAGGTAGTTTCTTAGCAGATGTTTTCCACCTGTGCATTAAGAATCCAGGCTGATTTCAAATTCAGCGACCTGTAATCTAATGTATAACCGGGAAAAATGAATTGCTAGTGAATTTCAAATTAGTTCTTCAATACTAGTTAAATGAATCCCCTCATTTTTCAAGACAGACTAATAATCAGAATTACAGTTGGTCTGTATTCTGTTATTAATGTGAGGGACCTAATCACACACTAAAAATATAGTAGATCAATGAATCTCCTTGGAAAATCAGAAAGAAGTTGAGCATGTCCATTGCTGTCAGCCTGACCTTCAATATATGACAAGATGCCAAATTACTTAAGATTTCCAGAAATGGAGAGAAGTAAGGAAAGCATTTCAAAAAACAAAACAAAACAAAAAAACCCTCATTCCATAATTCAGAACCTGGCTTGTATAATGCTTAAAGTCTAGGAGTTATTTTGCATACCTACAGTGGTGGTTGAGAACCATATATCTATTCAAAAATCTCCAACCATAATTGGAGAGGAGGGATCCAGTCTACTTGAGACACACAGTGAGTTCTGAGGAACAGAGTTCGGGAAGGAGTGAAAAGACTCCAAGAATAGATAGGCTTCATAAAAGAGGATAGACTTCAGACAAATATGTCTTCATGCTGTATCATTTATGTTCTCTGAATATTCCTCACATAGGTTTTTACATATACACTGTTTTTTAAAATTTTACCAATTTTTTCTGATGGCAAAGATAACTATGTTGTCTTTCTTCATATGGTCAGGTTCTGTCTTCTTCCAAAAGCCACTAACTAAGCCGTAAGGCAAATAAATTACTACTGGAGCATCTGGAGTTTTCCTAAGATACCTTATTCTGAGGAAGTCCTAAGAATTGATTTATTCTAATGAAGTATGAATCAAGTGTTAAAATGTACCTCAGTTATACCCCCTCTTTTTTTTATTTCTCCCATGGAGTTATACAAGCCTATAAAAGGGTTTATTATTATTATTGATAATATTGTTCGTGGAAATACTAGCCTATTAGACCAACAAATTATTTCAGATTTCTTATTTCCCTCCTCCTGTTTTTTTCTTTATTTTTACTCATGCATGATCCTGAGGTTAACTTTCACTTGTGATGAACCCTTTCTCTTATTTGACCAAGATTCACCAATATGAAAATAAGATTTGGATTTTATTTTCTTAAATTATTATATAGATACAGAAATAGGAAGGTATATAGATAGATAGATAGATCAATCCTTTGGACTCAGATCTTATCTCTGTTCCATGGCTGTAGGCATCTCAGTACCTCCATCTGTAAAATAAGAATAGACATCCTTATCTGATTGGGTTATCAGGAAGATTATACAAAATAATATGCATAAATCACTTAGGCAAGGGGCAAGCACATCACTTGCCCCTTGTTTGAGCAACCATTCATCCATTCTCCTTGATTAATTCTTGAAATCAATATTGTCATCGAGTCTGTATGGGAATACATTTTTAAAGTAAGTTAAAGTAAGTTAAATAGGTATTTAGAAATATGTTCTATCCCAGTAATTCATGATATTTCTTAACCTCATCTGGTATCTTGAATCATACCTTGCCTTTGGTTTAACTTCCGCTGAGCTTCCAGAATTTTCAGATCTCAAATTACAGGTCCTATAATTCTCAGGTTCTGAGATCCTCCCAAATTTAGATTCACTTAAAGCCCCTGGTAGAAAGAATCCAGTATGTGCATGATCTTGTTAGAGACCATCATGTTTGTTTTCCAGGCTCTTAGGATTAAGATATCCTATTGATTAATACTAATAATAGAGTCACTGGAGAATCCTCATATTTTTAGGAAGTGAAAGATGCATTCATATACGCAGCAGTGTCATGTGATTTACACTCCAGAAGTCTAGGAGGCTGCTGGTATCAGCATCATTTTATAAATGAAGAAACCAAGACTATGAAAGACCACAAAGCTATTTAGTGACAAAGTCAAAGTCAAATCCAGGCTTTCAGACTCCAGATCCTTTGGAAAATCTTTTGATTCCATACAAGATTGACTTCCATAAACTTTTAGAACTGTCAAGACCCGTTAGAGATTCACAAGCTACACCTCCTTTTTTTTTGTTTGTTTGCTTGTTTTGGTTTTTGGCCAGTAAGAAAATTGAAGCCCAAAGAGCAAAAGTTCTTGTTTAGATTATATAACACTAATAAAACATTGAAGGTATTTCTTCCTGATCATTTTTACATTTTCCATAAGAAGTTGATCTCAAATCTTTCATGAGAAACATTTAGATAATTAGTCTGCACAAACTTCTGTTTTAATGACATAGTCTTTGAATTTCCCTGTCTGAAAGAGTATAACATTGGTTTATCTTTTAAAAAGTCTTAGTTTCATAGGGAAAAGTAGGTCATGATGCTAAAATATAGCATGTGAATACCCTCATTTAATTTGTCCTTCTGTAACTGCCTTCTTTCACTTAGCATAATTTCTTCAAGGTTTGCCTATGTTAGAACATATGACAAGATTTCATGATTTTTTTAAGGCTGAATAAAATTCCACTGTATGTATATACCATGCTTTTTTGTTCATGAATCCGTTGATGGACATTTGGATTGTTTCCATCTGTTGTGTGTAATAATGTAATAGTGCTGCCGTGAACATGAGAATTACAAATATCTCTCCGAGATCCTGATCTCAATTCTTTTGGGTACTGCATGATTCTATTTATATAAGGTATCTAAAGTAAGCAAATTCTTAGAAGGAGAAAGTAGAATGGTGGTTGCTGGGTTCTGGGGGGGTAGGGAGAAATGGGGAATTGCTCTTCAAAGGGTATAGAGTTTCAGCCATGCAAGATGAAAATGTTCTAGAGATCGGCTTTACAACAACGTGCATATGGTTAACAATACTGTACTGTACACTTAAAAATTTGTTTAAAAAGGTAAAGAAAAATCTCCTGACCATCAGTCCACTTAAGTTGTTGTGAAAGCTATCTATAAGGCTAAAATTCTATTTTATTTAAGTAATATGTTTTAAAGAAGATATAAGAGATTGCTTATGTATCATGTAATTGATGCATTTTAAAAGGTTAAATCATATCTTTAATACTAGTCATGAGTAAACATTTATATCTACCTCAACCTCTGTGTATGTTTATAGCCAATTTTGACCTTCCCATCAGTCACTGTAGAGGTCACAGGCAATGGGCCATAAGTGTCCATCATCCAATGGGAACTGTCAATCCAATCATTTTGAAGTAAGCTTAGGAATACACTTAATAAGTGGAATAATCATTTTTCTGTCCTCTTCTTCAGCTTGTCTTTCTAGACATATGTTAAATAAGTTTTCAATCATTGCCAGAAGTCCTAAGGAAGTGAAATTCATTTGTTATGTTATCTTAAGGGTTGTTGAAGGAGTTTTAATGTCATCTGCTGGAACAACAGCTGAATTCAGGGATGTTACATAACAGTCCCAGCATGATATGTATTGGGTAACAAAGTCAGATGTAGGCTGAGTATGATAAAAATAAGTGAACTCATGTTGTAACCTGATACTGAATTCAATCTTTGGTTTGGATGTAACAGAATCTATTTTATTTTCATTTGAGTAGTCATCATCCTTTACCTGCGTTTATGGTTTTGTGTTACTAGATATATGCCAGATTTACACTGAAGCTATTTATTATAAACACTATCTATGTACTGTAAATATTTAAAAGTGTACACACAGAAGTTATAAATGTAAGTCCAAACTGTTCTACGTAAGTAGCCAAGGAGTCAGGTGTCTAATACTAACTTTCTGTGTTAGTAAATTCTTGTTCCTAGGTTTTGATTTCTTGTTTGTAAA
This sequence comes from Phocoena sinus, assembly GCF_008692025.1. Classification (NCBI taxonomy): domain Eukaryota; kingdom Metazoa; phylum Chordata; class Mammalia; order Artiodactyla; family Phocoenidae; genus Phocoena; species Phocoena sinus. The sequence continues at coordinate 37,569,777 of NC_045781.1, forward strand.
TGGAAGAAACATGAGCAGACTGTTTTTAAGGCCTGTACTAGAGCTAAGCTGTTCCAATAAGACATTACATTTTATTGAGCCCCATGTGCTGAGCCCTGGACTGGATATTCCACACACATCTTAATACCACAATAGCCTTGTGAGAAAGGTAGCGTTACAGTGTCCTATATCAGAACAGTAATGGGGATTCTCCAAAAATCAACAACTGATACATAACAAAGTGAGAATGTACAGTCAGGCCTGCCTACAAAATCCAATTCTTTCTAAGTCAAATTTCTACTCACTACATACACCAAGAGTTGGAAAATTCCATGATTTTGTTCCCATCCTATCCTCTTATGGAATAGAAAGTGTTTCAGATATTAAAACAGATATTAAGTGATTATAAAACATCTATTTTAATCTTGAACTCAAACTTAAAAATTGGAGAGCACAAGTGAAGAGGTTCTTGGGCAAGATCCTTCTGGAAATCTCTCCTAACATTCTTGTAGGCAGTGTGCACTTCTAGTTAATCCTGGCCATCAGCATGATGGCTATTTTCAGTTTCTGTAATTTTTAAAATCCCTTTCCAGCCAGAAATCCAGCTAGAAATGTTCCCAACTATCCATCTGAGTTAGAGCACTCAGCAGAGACCAAACATATTCTCTGGCCCTGTGTTACCTTTCCCTCCCTCACTTTTTCTGCTGCAGTGAAAAATGATTCATATAAAGGGAACTGGAATAGTAAAAACAGAAAGAAACCATGAGAAAGACTGCTTAACAGTTTTCCAGTCATGGCTGGGGATGAAGAAATTGAAAACAAGCCAAGAATGCTTACTTTTCAGCCGTGCCCTAGAAATCATTTTGGTTTCAGAACAAGAAAATCACTTCCATGACGGAGAGCTACAAGGAGACTGTGAGATCACATTTCTTTTCCTTGATCAGGAAGAGAACTGTTGTGAAAGGATCAGGTAGTCCCTGAAGAAGCCCCTGAAAGAAACTGATTATAAGAAACATGAAATACATTGTCTCTCTCCTCACCCACTCCCTTGCTGCCTCCATCATCAGCTCCAGGGTCAGTGCAAAAGGCATTTGAGTTCTATGGGAGATGTATTCAGTAACAAAAGAACAAGACTGAGCCTTGATAATTCAGGAAAATGAAACTTTGAGAAGGTTAAGCTTGCCATTTCTGGAAGCAGGCTTTCCTTCCAGAATATACATGAAAGTCCTGGGGACGTCTCTCTTTGTACTCCTAACAGAGAAAGCACTTTACTTTTGCCAAGTTGGATTCTCATTACTTTTTTCCATTCTCTCCCCTAATCTCAGGGTGAGAGTGGAAAAAAAAAAAGAAAAGAAAAGAGAAGAAAACACAAAGTGTTCCTTATTTAGCATCATAGGGATTCCTTTTGTGTGTTTGAAACATTATTGTACTGAAAAAATGCCCACTCCACCACTTAGAGTAAGAAAATGCTGTTGCCGCCTTTCCCACTTATGCCACAACCATCTCCCCCACCCCCAAGTTATCAGTGCAACTGTAAGTGTATACTGATTTGTTAAATTCAGTTCTTGCAATAGCTATTTCAAATATCACTGATTTTGCTTTAAAAACATTTCCCCACGAAGAGCAAACTCTCAGACTCACTGAGTTATTCATGGTTTAGAAATAAATTCTTTATGATAACATCTAAAAGTGTGTTGCCAAAAAAACCCTGGGGTACAAGATTAATGTGTGCAGGAGGAGTTAGAGTGAATTAGGAACATTTACCAAAATCACTTACTGTGAACCTGTACAGTTCCAAAGTCTTGCCAAGAGTCTATAAATATTATGTCCTTACTACTGAGAAAGAGCTATTGCTGGTGCTGCATTGGAGAATGATAGAGGGCCAAGTTGGATGTCTAGTTATTCTTCCCTAGCACAGTAAGGACTTCAGATTAGGTGAAATGGCTTATAGAAAAGAAGTTGACTGGAAGCACTTACACAAAGAATCCTGGGGAGGAGATATTTAATTACGTCATCTATGAGAAGTATAAGCATTAGGTGGTAATGATAGAAAACTTGGGAAGATCAACTAAAAGTCTTAGGCATCTGGCTAAACACACTTTGGTATATCCATGCAAGGGAATACTAATCAGCAATAAAAAGGAACAAACTACAGATAAATTCAACAGGTTGGATGGACTTCAGGAGCATCATACTGAGTGAAAAATTACAGTCTTAAAAGGTTACATGTTTCATGATTCCATTTATGTAATATTCTCAAAATAACAAAATTACAGAAATGGGGAGCAGGTCAATAATTATCAAGGATTAGGTAAGAAGGGGAGAGTGTGACTATAAAGGGGGAGCACAGGGAAGTTTCTTAGTGCTGACAAGACAGTTCTGTATTTCTATTCTGCAAATCATTCAGGTGATAAAATCTCATAGAACTATATACACAGACATACAAAAACAAAAAAAGAAAAATTAGGACATACAAAAACAAATGAAATCCAGGAAAGGTCAGTTAATTGCTCCAATATCAATTTCCTTTTTTGGATAATATGCAATAATTATATAAGGCGTTACCATTAGGAGAAGCTGAGTGATGGGCACAGGGAACCTTTATTTATTGTCTTTGTAATTTCTTATGAGTCTATAGTTATTTCCAAATAAAAAGTTAAAGAATAATTCTTAGGCGGTATTTCTCAGAGCCTGTATGGATTGATTCATTCATTAATATAAAAAACATTTTTTCTTTTTTTTTCTTTGCTGACCACCTAATTTTATGTGAAAGTTCTGAATGTACAGAGAGAGGGCATGATAAAATCATAATCTAATCACAAGATACTAGTGGGACCAATGGATACACAAATGAAAATTTAAATTATACAGTATAATACAAGCTTGTACTGTGTAATGTACAAAAAAGATTTTTTGAGCACAGGGGAAGTTGTGAACATTCTCTACCTGAGGGATTAAGGAAAGTTTCATAGAAGTGTGATATTTTTGTTTGACATTTAAGACAGTAGTTTGTCAGGTGGGTGGGGGTTGTAGCATTCCTTTAAACTGGATCTGTGCATTTTATCTCAATGAAGAGACGCTCCACAGTTTACTTAGAAAAGTGATCATATAGCCTTTCAGAGACTCAGCCATTTGCTGTCAAGCTGCCATCCCTGGAGAAATTGCCCCTAATTCCAGAGCAGTTGGAACTATGGAAGTGAAAGTTGTTTCACTGTAACACGTTTTCTTCTTCCATAACAACCTTTTGACATAATTTTCCTGTTTTAACATCAGTATTAGTACAGTTCTCCAGAGAAACAGAATAAATAGGATATATATAGAGAGAGTTAGAGAGCCAATGGTGTAAATCCAGTCTGAGTCTGAAGGCTTGAGAACCAGGAATGATGGTGGTGTAAGTCCCAGTCGAAGTTTAGGAGAAAACCAATGTCCCATCTCAAACGCTCAGTCAGAAAGCAAACTCAACCTTCCTCCATCTTTTAGTTCTATTCAGGCCTTCAATGGATTGTATGATGCCCACCAACATTAGGGAGGGCCATTTCCTTTACTCAGTCCCCCAACTGAAATGCTAATCTCTTCTCGAAACATTCTTACAAACACACCCAGAAAAAAACGTTTAACTAGATGTCTGGGCATTTTGTGGCCCAGTCAAGTTGACATATAAAATTAACCATAATACCATCTGATCAGATAGGGTATATTTACCTCCTTCTCCTCAAAGAGATAAGCAGTTAGTGAATATTGAATAGTATCAGGTCTATGTGGACCTCGTCAACTTACTACTTCACCACAGGTTCTTCTTAAGAAGATCACAGATAACAAGGACATATAAGGGAAAGGATGATAAAAATGTCTTCCTTGACCTCTATGTATACCTGAAAATTGGGGAGATTGTATATGGACAGAACAATGTCACACTCAGAGACTGGAGGAAAGGACAATCATAACTTTCTCCCCTTTCTTTTCTCCCACCCATGATAAGGAACACCTGGAGAGAGAGAGTCCTATTCAAAATAGAACTAAAAAGAAATTGAAAGGGCATTAAAAGAGCTGGAGTGTGATTTTTTTTTTTAACCAGCTTCATTCACTTTATTTTTCTCATATAAAACTATGTGGTGGCTACAGCTGGCACCTGCGTCCTCTGCATGGAAACTCTGGTGGGGGTCTTTACAAGATGGTCAGTGAATTCATGATACGGAGACTTGGTGAACACTGTCTCTTTCCAGAGATCAGGAGTGAGATAACTGTAGGTCTTGGAAATGGCATCAAAAGTGGCCTTGGTGAAATTGCCCAGGGTGGCAGTGCAGCCCCTGGCAGAGATGTAGCAGTTGTCAATTCCAGCCATTATCAGTAGCTTCTTGGGCACAGGGGCTAAGACAATGCCCGTGCCCCTGGGGGCAGGGATGAGGCACACCAGCACAGAGCCACAGCAGCCAGTCACCTTGCAAGGGATGGTATGGGGCTTGCCAATCTTGTTCCCCCAGTAGCCTTGCTGCACTGGGACGATGGAGGGCTTGGCTTGAATGATGGCCCCACGGATGGCAGTGGCTTACCTCCTTAGAGCACTTGACACCCAAACCACATTGTCCGTTGTAATCCCCAGTGGCAACAAATGCCTTGAACTTGGTCCGATGGCCAGCACAGGTCTGCTTTTGCACAGGCATAATCTTCAAAACCTCATCCTTGAGGGATGCCCCCAAGAAAAAGTCAATGATCTCAGACTCCTTGATGGGTAGAGAGAAGAGATAGATCTGCTCCAGGGACTTGATCTTCATGTCCTTGACCAGGCGGCCCAGCTTGGTGACAGGGAGCCTCTCCTCATCCTCGGCCTTGCCTCTGTGAGCTCCGTGGCCTTGGCCCCGGCCCAGGACCCCTAGGCTGAAGCCTCTGAGGAAGCCACCTCGGCCTCCCATTCCAGGGCCCCCAGGGCCTCCAGGGTCTCCGGGCCCTCCCGCAGCACCAGCGTCATCCACCTTTTGGTGTTTTTACGGATAAGAAATTGAATGTGATTCTTGAAAGATTTGGTGCTGCCTGGAGATTTGACTGTAGGTAGGCCAATTCTTACCCCACTCTCCCACACACATACATAAAACAGACATAACATGAGCAATGTATAATAGCACTTAAGAAAATTATAGGACAAGAGAAAAGGAGGAAATTAGAAGTGAGTGGGGAGAAACTGAGATATTTTGCATGCGTATTTTGTGCCAGGCTCTGTGTTTGGCTCTATCTCAAATCCTACCTGCACTATTGTATCAAATGGAACAGGACCCATTTCAAACACACCCTGCTGGTTTCCAACTGTGTTAGCATCTTAGATGAAGAAACATATCTTCTCCTTTCAGTGTTGCCCACCTCACCATGTTTTCACACAGCAGAGTAACCTTTCTCAAAAGCAACCTGAAGATAACACTGCACCCCCTACTTGAAACCACTCAATAACCTTCAAAGCCCTTGATAAAGTTTAAGATATTAGGCTAACTTTACAAGGCTCTTTGCGATTTGGTACTGCTTATTCTCAGATTTTATCGCTTTTTTCTCCTATCTCTCAGAGTTTATTTTCTCTTTGTTCTCAGATTTTATCTCCTTCTTCCTATCATTCCAAGTAAACATAGACACTCCACATTCATGAAAGTATATCTTCTCTCAGATCTTCTCATGTACCATGTGCCATTCACACATGAAGATCCATCAGTCTGTAAAAGCTTCCCCAAATAGTCCACTGTCTACTCCTATGCCCACCGTCTCTGAATGCAGAGTTTATATTCATCCTTCAGGTCTCACATCCAAATACAAGTCCAAAGCCCTTCTTAGTGCTCTCTAGTTCCTTGTACGTATTTGTCCTAAACTTATCTCTGAGTTTCTGCACATGTAGAGAAATTGTTTTTGCCTATTTTATTCCTAGCACCTGGCATAGTAACTGACCTATGATAGCCTCCCCCAAATTGTATTTCAAATCAAAGATTATCAGTGGCTCAAGAAGGTACATTTATTCTGAAGTCATACCAAAACATAAAGTGCCCTAAGTATTGAGTGATTCTGAGTGACAACACTGGGGAAGTGACTGTCACTGTGCACATACACACACAAACACACACATATATGATAATAAGCGATTTTAGTGATTAAGCGCTTGGGAGTCACCAACAACTTCCTGAGGTCACATGTCCACAAGTAGAAGTGTTTTTGCACTTGTAAGTTGGAAATGCACCCATTCATTCATTCAGTCATTGATTCATTTATCCACATCTACTTTGTGATCATATTAAGCTTGCCCCAAGGACCAAAAATCAAAGATATATTTCATGATTTCAAAGTGCTCAAAGCTCAGTGGAAAAAGAAAACTATTATGAAGTCAAAAAGATACAAAATAGTAGATGAATCATCAGTCTTCCACCCTCAAGAAGCTATGTCCTCAGTGGTGATGTACAGCATGTAACTTTTATCTGTGTCCAGAAATAAAAAGCTGATATCAGCATTGCAGAAGATGTGTTCTGCTCAGTTATAGTAGGTATATTTGAAAATGCTTTCGTTTTACTTTTGTGTCCCTGGAACTATGGGTTCTCCATTTTCTGCAGTCATTCAAGATCTCACCCCAGGTTATTCCGTGAGGAAAGGGATGGGGTAATGAATGTGTCAGAACATACAAGTGCAGTTCTGGAAGTGCTGATAGCTGACTCTGTGACCTTAGGCAAGTTGCTTCTCTTCTCTTGGTCTTGGCTATTTTCTTTATATAAATCTAGACATAGATCAGGATGATTAAATGTGAGGTTGTAAATAAATGTAAGCTTTATTGCCTAAAGAAAGTGTTCAACAAAATTGGAAGACTTATTTTCCACTTGGAATAAAATTTAAAACATCTATGGACCTTTGTTGATATTTGTAATTTTTAAAAAAATCTTGGGACAAAATCCTCTTTCTTTGCTCTTTTCTGATATGAATTTTTTGCCATCAGTGCCTTCAGAATCCTTTGTCCCTTGTCCACAGAATTGCATGCATTTCCCAGTAATTCTCCATTTCTACTCCATGGCCACTTGTTGTCCAGATATTTCTCTCTGATGTTCCTATAATGGGAAATACAATAATCAACACATTTGTCCTCAGTACAGAGAACTTTTGAATGCTGCTTTATTTCAAGCATAAACCTTAAAAAGTTTGGGAGACTCTGGAACACAGTGGAAAAAATCTAGAGTGGACTAAGAGAAGACAAGCAAGCAATATATTATGTGAACACATCTAATTCAAAATTCTCAGGCTCTTTTTTCCAGAAAGAACATTGGCATGATTTTTTAAAAAAGAAAGAAAAAGAGCTATGTCTGGCTTTATTATTCACAGACTCTGTAAAGTTGGTTGTTTCTTTGGGCCTTAGTTTCCACAACAACAACAAAAAATGAATATTGGAATAAAAGAAAGCCTGTTTTTGTAAGCTTGAATTTTTATGCCAAAATTACTTGCATATATATGAAATATAAATCTAAAAATATATATACTTATGCATGCTTATATGTATATTATTATGTATAAAACAAAACAGACAAGTTTGACTAAACCAGGGTTCTGGTGCCAAATCCAAAATCACTGGGCACCTTTTTCCAATGTTGAGCCCATCCAAAAATACCTATATGAGTATGTGTGCACACATGCACTCTTTTGCACACACATACACACACACACATATACACGAAATCAGGTTGTAGAGTCAAATTTTATATAAATATTTGATTGATTATGATAAAAAGACTTACAAAGGTGTAAAAGCAATCACTTAAAATTATAGTTTCCATAAATGTCATTAATCTTACTAGATGTTGACAAACTGCTTTAAAATGCATTGATTCATATGTCTACTACGAAGTGTAAGTGTGAATCTTAGCCAGTGATTAGAATTATAGCGTTTTTATTAATTTATTCCAGTCTTACAGACATATATCCATATGTCACTATTTTCATTGACTTAACTACTAGAAAGGTAGATAAACTCTTCATATACCTGTTGAACTCTTCTGTTTTTTTCTTTTGTGAATTGTCTTCAATACTCTTGTTGCATTTTTCTATTTAGTGTATAGTATAGATATAGTGAATCTTAGGTACTGCAAATACTTCTTTCCCAATCTATTGTTTTGTCTGTTTCCTTTTTTATGGTATGTAAATCAGTAAGATTTATAATTTCTATCTTGTCAAATAGGGTTTGATTTCTAGTTTTTCAGATGTAATGGTTATACATGAAGTTCTTAAAAGGGCCTACAGTGCTCTATGTGACCTGATTCAATTCTCTCTCTCAACCCCCCTCTCCCACCCCACTCAGTTTCTTGTAGCCACATACCTACCTTGCTTTTCCTTAAAGACCCAAGGCACACTCCCACATTAGAACCTTTATATCAACTCTTGCCTTTGCTCAGGGTTCTCTGGTCCAAGGAATCTGCCTGAATAATTAGTTCACCTTCCTCAAGTCTTCGCTCAAGTGCCACATTTTCAGTCCTATCTTTTGGCATTAATTAGTATTGTTATTTGACCTACTCTCTACCCACCCACTCTGGCTTCAGCATTCACAGCCTCTCTTTCACTGCTTTATGCTCTTTATTCCTTTTTTTCTATAGCATTTGTTATTTCCTGACAAAATCAATCATATAATTGTTTATTTTGCTTGTTATTTATTGTCTGCTACTTATTAAACATGGAGCTCTGTGTTTTGTTCATTTATGTGCCTCAAACATGGAGCATAAACAAGGTGCAGTAAATATGTAGGAATGAAGGATGCATTATCTTTCTAGTTTTACATGTGAGATTTTTTTACATCATTTTGTTATTATCATTATTTTTACATTTAGGTTTGGTCTCTATCCTAAATGGGCTTTATTTTTTCTGCATAGTATAGCAGAGTGGTCCACTTTTATTAACTTCTAGATGGATAGTGGTTGTTCCAGCTTTATTTTATAAATAGCACACTTCTCTTTCCTCTAAATTAAAATAACATCTCTATTATACCTTAAATTATGGTACATATTTAAAGCCAAGTCTGGAACTTCTTTTCTTTTTCCATGACCTTTTTTTCCCCATCCAGTGTTATACTGATTTGATTAAGGTAGCTTGAGAGTATGATCTCTCCATTTAAAACTGTACCCCCTTTGCATGGGCAATTTCCCCCTACCTTGCTTAATTTTCCACTTCTAACATACTTTTCAAGTTATAGCCTACCATACAATTTTACTTATTGTGTTAATGGATTATATTTCATTTATCCTCTCTAGAATATGTGTTTAATGAGGTCAAGGGTTTTGTTTCTTTTGTTCTTATTTATCCCTATGTGTCAAGAAGGACAAATATATGGGCATTCATGCCCAATAATACCTTTAAAAATGAAAAAGTCGATTTTGATTTCTAGAAGTGCATTGTTACAACAGAAAAAGACTATTGTTAAATGTATTTCTTCATCACCTTACCAAATATATAATTAATTCTAGTATAATATTTTAAGATTCTCTAGGTAAGCAGTCACCTCACCATCAAAACAAGAGATTATTTTAATATCTTCCAAGTGTTTTATCTTTTTAAAAAAATTTTCCTTCTTATTTGTTGGAACCTCAATATATTGTTGAATAATACTGGGTATAGTGAATATTCCTGCACAGTGTCTGCGTCAGTGTGTGTTACCTGGTTAACACTCCATAAATCTCTGTTGAATGAAATTTGCTGAAGGAAACCATTTATTATATAATGCTAAATTAAAAGTAAAGCATAAAATGCCGTGTGGAAGAAACCAGTCAAGAAAGAGTACAACCTGTCTAATTCAAATTTTATGAAGTTCAAGAACAGGCAAAATTAATATATTGGTGATAGACATCAGAAGAGTGGTTTCTCTGGAGAGGGTGTTGACTGGGATGAGCAGGGGTTCTGGGATGTTGTGCTGCAAATGTGCCTAGAATAGTTCCTGACATACAGTAGTATGTTCATTATATATTTGTTGAATGAGTGAATATACTTGAAGTGCACTAAAATTCTCACAATGGGCTTAAGTATCACTTGGAAGCAGATTTCGAGTGTCTTCTACCTCTGATGGAATTGTGTTTGCATCTGCCAAGATAGGGTGTGAATGAGCAATGGGGCATTCTCTGAAAGAAAAGTCCTCTTTCTTAGCTCAAATGGCAAGTCGTGTAGCACAGCAGAAAAAAATGGATGATATTTAATGTCTGGAAGATTCACTTGGAATCCTGATTTCACCACATTCTCTTTTTGTGAAGTTTGCCTGGCTGCCCATATATTCAGAGACCAATTTTCTTCATCTGCAAAACAGAAATGTTCCTGAAATTGAGTGAGATGATAGTACTCAGCCTCTACTAAGCATTCACTACATGCCACCCTCTATGCTAAGAACATTGCATATGTTACCACATTTCTTGTGTGTGAAATATGTGAATTACTTAGCATAGAACTCAATAAATATACATTTCTCCTCTATGGTGTTGAATTTTTAATACCCCTCCAATTAGCTTTCTATATGTTTTATATTACCTAATTTCTTTTCTTTACATTTTGTAAATTATTCTAGACGGTACTTTGCTGCCCTTTCCCTAAAGACTTTAAATTTCATTGCCTTCTTGAGTTGCATAAATTCATTGGATTGCCAAATTTTAGTGTGGTGATGGCATGTAATCTTTTCCAAAATAAATATGGTATTATCACTGGTCAAGGGTCATCTGAAAGCTTTAGGATACTTTGGGTGAAGTAGAATTGTTTTCTTTCCATTTTTTGACAACCCTCTGCCTTTCAGTCATAGATTTTTGTTTTGTTCTCTGAAACAGCATAGTTCTCTGACAAGCTTGAGATAGGTGAATATCAAAATCCCCATGAATATATCACACATAAAACAAGTAAGGTGACAATAGCACTATTTTATAAATGTAAACTTTGGAAGGAGTGGCATATTCGATTTAAGATTTCTTGAATCAGCAAAGGGAGTGGAATTTGGAATAGATTCTCATGGAGAATAGGAACGGTTGAGTAAAGAAGGGTAGATGGATTTTTGGGCTTCCAGGGACTTATGCCAACCTAGGAGCTGCCTTGGTTAGGAGTGTGGAGAAGCAATGTTTGCAGAAGAGATTCCATAAAAGAGGGAGAGAAATATTGACGGAGGCTTCTTCCTGAAATGTGGGTTTAAGAAGGTCACTGGTTGAATGGGCGGGTGCAAGGACTTAACTTGAATCATATTAACAGTGTCAGAACAAGAAGGAGTTGATGCCCCTTTAGTTTCACCTGAATTTATCCATAGCGATATTTGTGGAGTGTCCACTATATGCCAAGCTCTATGCTAGGTCTTTCCAGGAGTTATTGCATTTACTATTCAGAGCAGCCTCTGAGTTAGGGATTACAAACCCAGATGAAGAAATTGAGGCTAAGGGAGGTGAAGTGGAAGAAATGAGAAAAAACATGTATAAAAACTTTTTCCTCATCTGGAACACAAATGAGAATGAGGCATGCGTTTTTAAAAAGTACTAAGATTTCTCTCTCCACCACCCCACCCCACCAGCTTTTTTTAATGTCCCCGAAAGGCTGGTATTAGGAATCCTCCCACAGCTCATCTCTCTTGAGAGCTTTCCTAACACTGCTTCTGATTAAACTAACTGATTAGACCCAATGGCATAAGGCACAGCTTCTGTCCTTTGAGAAAGAACAAATAAGAATGAAGTGTTAGATTGCAAAGTAATTATGTATTCTGTTCAAGTGTCAACCATCTGTTGCAGTTGTTTAAAAAGCAGACATAAGTCAACTGTTGAGGTGAGATGTTTACCATTGCAAACACACAGTAAGTTTATGACACTAATAGAGATCCGTTGTTCTACCATGTGCCTGGAAGCTGCAGTGGGATTCTGCTGATGTCTTGGGAAGCCCACCTTCCGGTGAGGGTACAGGTCATAGCTCCAGGTAGCTGATGATTAAGTACTAGTCTTAAGTATTTCAGAATTGGAAAGCCTTCTTAAAGGACCAACATTCTGTTTACAGATGGAAAAACTGAGATAAGTGAGGGCAGGGAACTGCTTATTTTATACTTAAAATTGCAGTGCTTACAGTTTTCTGTGGAAATTTTATGTTTGCACATAGGGTTCTCCCTCAGGTGTATTAAGTCCCTAAAGGAAGGGACACAGTTGTCCCTATGTTAGCTGCATAGACTAGTACCCAAACATCACAGTGTCTAGGATATGTTGTAAAAGATAGTTGTAAGATGGGTGGAGGTTTTTCTAACAAGGCCACAAAGCACAGAGAATTTGCACACCCCCTTAGCTCCAGAGTCTTGCCTTTCTTTGCCTTATCAATTTCTTCATTGAATAAGCTGAACGTTCTGCCAAACTGTGGCTTCTGATAATTCTCTTCAATGAAAACAACTGGAATTAGACTGCAAGTTAGTCTCAGTTTACATTACAGGAGTCAATTTAAACCCAACTATAAAGAATACTGCCCAGGGCTTCCCTGGTGGCGCAGTGGTTGAGAGTCCGCCTGCCGATGCAGGGGACACGGGTTCGTGCCCCGGTCCAGGAAGATCCCACGTGCCGCGGAGCGGCTGGGCCCGTGAGCCATGGCCGCTGAGCCTGCGCGTCCGGAGCCTGTGCTCCGCAACGGGAGAGGCCACAACAGCGAGAGGCCCGCGTACAGCAAAAAAAAAAAAAAAAAAAAGAATGCTGCCCAAACAAGGAAAACCACTTTTCTTTTGACATAGCTCACTCTGTTTCTGAGTGAATGAATAAATCCTTTTGATAGAAGTGAGTTTTGACCTTTTGTATTATTGGGTAAATCTAGTCTCGAGGACAGTCAGTGGAGAACGTTATAGACATCATGGACAGGGCTGTCCCCAGCCCAGTTTCATTGGCATCTGCAATTAGGCTGTGGAAGTGGAAGTCATTCTTTGACATTGCTGACTTGGGATCATCTACCAGGGATGGGGACTTTACAATCAGCCTATCACATTGCACAGAGTTAGTTCTCTTTCACTGATTTTAAGTGTGCCTTTTTGTAATTCTGTAATTTGTTTCTAGCTTTGCCATCACTAGTAACACATCCCTGGACAACTTCCTTCTCTCTCTGTTGATCTTCCAATGTTGATAAGAGATTTAATCTTCTCTTTGTGATTCAGAATTGCAAAATCCCTTCACTTATTCCTCACCAGACTTACTATCCAGATCATGGGACCTATTCCTGTGGACACATTCCAGTTGTCAGTGACTCTATTAAAACGAAATGTTCAGATTCAGCCAATGGAATTTGTGAGGAATATTTAATTGTGCTAATAGCACCCCTTATCTAAGTTCCTAACTAATTGCATATTCAGGGAGCCAGGTAATGACAAGTAATGATTTCAGATTAATTACTGTACCAGGCAACTGTAAACAATTTTAACTCAGGATTTCAGTTGGATACTGACTTTTGCAGCCTTCTCCATGACTTTTGAAAGATCAGTGTGAAATAGAGAGTGAAATGGGCCCACATTTCAATCTAAGGTCTGGCTGATGAAGCCCAGTAAAAGTTTTATTCCCATCGGCCTCTGAAATTAGATTGATGATATATTTTTTTTCCTACCAAGAGCAGAGGCCACCCGAGTTCATGGAGGGGCAACTCTAAGGTATTTTGGTAATACTGCCCCTTTTGGGGGACTGGGGTGCAAGATTCCTCAGAGGGACTTAAAAAACTAAAATAGGTACCTTCTTACAGCCAAGAGGGGGGAAAAAATGAAAACAAGTTATTGCAAGAAAAGTCATTGATTTTCTTCACATTATGCTTAATTTTAACATCAGAGCTGCTGTGTAAAAAACATAGTCACAAATACCTTAACCTCCCGACTGTTTTTATTCTGTGTCCTTACTGTTCCTATGATATGAGCACCACATCCACCCCAGGATATTTCCTCATACAAATACTCCTCAAATGACCACCTGACCCTCTGACCCAGGAGGATGCTGCCATAAGTCAGTATTCCTTTAATATTTAGAAGAATAAAACTGTCAACATGTCTTACTTGTTATGCATTTATTTGTTCATTGCCTCACTTCCCCTCAAAGATTTAAGTGTACTACAACAAAAAGGCATACAATAATAAAAACAAAACAAAATGAGAGTGAGAAAGTAGGACTGGGGGAAATATTAAGAGTAGAAATTCAAAACCATGGTGAAAAATGAAACCAAGTGCTCTGGTCATAAGGGTTTATATGATAGCCACTTTCTCACATCCTTTACCTCCTCTTAGGCACTATTTTGGTTTTTTTTGGAAGCCAATTGTTTTTTGTCATAGAAAATAATAATACCATTATTTTCTCTTGGACATTTTCATCCAGATGTTTATTGTAGTTTATTTTCAGTGTTTTAGTTTTATTTTGGGCTTGCTTTACTAAAGTTAAGGTGTAGTGCTACAGCTGATGTTAAGAAGAATAGTTTGTACTCTAGGAAAAATACATGAAATGACAAATACAAGATACAGAAAATTACTGGGGATGGTAGAATGCATGTAGCTCAAATTTTTCCAGTTCTGTCAGCAGGAGTTTTTGTTGTCAGAAATATATTGCACCGCAAAAGAGAGGACTTGAAATATCATTATCACATAGTCCAGACCCCTCCAAATGGATCCCACTCAGTCCAGATGAGTATGACACTCTAATTGCCCTATCTAGGGTGATGTGTCTCTCACATACAGGATTAATTCTGTTGCAAACAAGAAATTCAAGGAGCTCCAAGTGAGGAGGTAAGGAGTATCTGCACTGAGGAATAGATTCAGAGGGGATCCAGGAGGGTATTGAGATGATTGACATGAAAGGAAGCAGAAACATCAAGTTTTAAACCAGTGCTTTCAAGAGGTTGGCAGTAAACAAAGCAAAGAGTTGAAGCAGAAGCTAATAGGATTCAGGGTTAAAAGAAAATATTTGTTTTTGTGGGTTTTGTTGTTTTAAAATAGAAGAAGCAAATAAGTTATAAATTCAGATAAAGAAAAAATGAAGAAAGAGTGGATGAATATATAATAGGAAAATAGGACAACTGACACACAAGATGATGAAGCAAATGGGAAGTTAACTGCTGGTTAGATGGATTCACTTTGGATCTGGGTCACATCTCTTTTTCTGGGAAAGATGGAATGTTGTTGAGGATAGAAAATTCTCCCTCTCTCCTATTCCCAGGCTTACATGATTACTGAACCAACTGTGTCATGAAATAATCTGCAACGTTAGTTAAATGGTGAAATTCCATGATTCTAAGTATCAACCTGTTTGGAGGAGGGCCTGAATCATGGCAGGAAACATCCATTTCTGTAATGGGAATTTTTTATAGATAGGCAAAATGCTTGAAGCCACAAACATTTAGTTAGAGGGAGTTCAGGATAGATCTCTACTATAAAGAAGAATTGGCACCTTAGTCATAGAGACTTAAATAGAATCCCAGTCCTGGGGTATGGGCCAGACATGTCAGAGATGAGGCTCCACACCATAAACATGTTCCCCATTTAGCTGTTTAACTGTTGGAGGGAGACTGCCAAAGACATTTTCCTGATGGGTGCCTAACCCCAGGGCAAGGCACAGAGCTGACCAGAAGAAATTGGAATTAGGAATAAAATGTAACACCAAGACTTCAAGTCAAACTTGTAACAAAAGACATCTTGGATCATACTCTATGAACTCCAAACATCCCATAACTGAACAAGGAATTCATTATTTTAAACAGAAGGAGTGTTTACCCTTTAATATATAATATTCATGAGCCAGATGATTTTGGATTTTATCTTTGAAATATAAAGCTACTTATTGGTTTGAAATATTTTAGCTTGTATTTTTTTAAACAGAAGCACTATATTAAAATAGTTCATACTTTGGGTATTCAACAGAGAAAACTTAGAATTCTATCTCTGCTATTGGCTGATTCTTTGACCATGGGCAAATTTCAGAAGATTTCTGAGTGTCACTTTTATCATTTGTAAAACAGGGATACTAGTGATAGCAATTTCACAAGGATGTTTTTGAGTTTAAATGATATAAAGTGAATGAAAAGGGCTTAGGCATATATCTGCAGAAAATAGAGTAGATTTTTGATCAGGTGCAGTGGGGTGAATCCCATGATTCCAGAATTCTCTTGGGAAGATGACTAAGGTATTGATTGGAAGAGAGAAAAAAGAGAAAGAACTGCCAAAAAAATCCTAGCTTCTTTAAGGAGAGCTCAAGGGGAAAACACTTATATATAGTCAGAATCATCTTTTAAAAGGGAAACACTTATATATAGTCAGAATCATCTTTTAAAATAACAAAATTCTAATGACTGATTTTTAAAAAAATCACCCAGAGCTGAAATTTCTCACTGTTAGAACTTGACTGGGTTGACATCTTAATACTTCAGACAATTAAGTAGTAGAGACCTCGAAACCAAACCATTGCTCAGTTATCCCAGGGGGAGGTGACAGGTGCAAGGCCAAGAAGGTCAGGGGTCAGTATCACAGCTATTAAGTAGCTGAATTGACCTGACTGGCATTGTATCAGGGAGCCTCATGGCAAAGGTCATGGCAAATGATGAGCTGCAGGAACTGGGGTTCACGGTAAAGAATGTGGTGCTTAAAAAGTATGGCAGGGCTTCCCTGGTGGCGCAGTGGTTGGGAGTCTGCCTGCCGATGCAGGGGACACGGGTTCGTGCCCCAGTCCGGGAAGATCCCACATGCTGCGGAGCGGCTGGGTCCGTGAGCCATGGCTGCTGAGCCTGTGCGTCCGGAGCCTGTGCTCCGCGACGGGAGAGGCTGTTAACAGTGAGAGGCCCGCGTACCGCTAAAAAAAAAAAAAGAATGGCAAAAGCAAAGTGGTTACTGGGCATTGTTCTAAGGCAGATACCCATTTATTGCCCAGAGAACAAGAAAAAGCCAGATCCCAGTTACCCAAACTGAACAGGGTCTGGTAACATAGAGGAAGATGCTCTCACCCTTCAGCTTGAAAGCAAAGAAGGCAGTTAACAGAACCCAGGGAGAGCAATCCTGAGAGAGCTGTGTTACAGGGGCTGTGGCCTTCAGTAGACAGGCACTATCAACCTTTGGCAACCCAACAGGAAGGGAACCCTCTCTTGGTGTTTTACAGAGTTCCTGATGGTAGCCATCAGTGGCCAAATCCAAGTGATAGCAGAGGACAGGGAAGGTAACTGATGAGGTCCAGACATATCAACCTCCCTGGCACAGAGCAAGTAAAGGATGGGGTGTAGATCAGGAGGGATAAACAGAAGATGCCTGTCACACATGCCGAAGATGACAAGCAAGAAGAGGTGAAGGCCTGTTTTAAATGCAGGCAATATGACTCTGGAGTCCTACTCTCAACCATTATGCCATGCAACCTCTACATAAGAGTAGGTCGGGGTCAGAGAATTACCCTCTAAGTCAGGCTAAGCAGCTGAGAATGTATCGTACAAGTAATATGGACCCTAAAAGAGTTTTAAGTAGTGCAGTTATGCAATCTTGTTTATTGGTTGTTTGATTTCTGTTTTGGATTGAGAAAAACACTCTAATTGGGGTGAAGAATGGAGAACAGTAGGACTGGGCAATATTTTTGAGGAGGAAGGTGTTTAAAGCTTTTGTGCTAACCCGGCTGAGATAAGAACTCAGGCTTCAGGAATGGAGATGGCAAAAGAGTCTAATTTATTAAAATCTGTGGGATTTATTTGTTAAAATCTATAAGTGACTAAGTTGTAGGCAGAAGAAGGAGTATAAGAAGCTTCCCAGATTTCTGTCACAGATGGCAGGTAAATGAACGGGGATTCTTATTATTATTTGTTTGTTGTTGGTTACTTGATTGATTTATATATATATATATGTTATAAGCAATATGAGCTGTTTAGTAGGTTGTTATATATAAAAGTTTATAATTTAAAAGATAAATGGAACTGAAGATACAGATTGAGGGTTACACAGAATAGATGCTAGTAAAAATAACCTGGGATATATGTATAAAATGAAAAGCAAAATCTAATTTCAAGTGAAATACCATGAGAGGAAGTAGAACCTTAGAAAAAAAACAGAGAAAGAATAATAATAATGATAATAGCAACAGTGGCAATAAAATATCATTAACAATAGGTAACATATAACATATTTAGTACAGACTATCCTAAACTTTTTCTAAATATTAAATCATTTAAATTTTACAAAAAAATACTTATGGGGTAGGCACTAATATTAAAATCATTTAATAGGTGAAAAACAACAATGATTTAAGATCAGGGGGTATAAGGAAATTGTTTAAGATTACACAGTTAGTAACTGCTAAATTGAAATTCAAGCCCAGATCTCTTTACTGAATCTCTGAAGCCTTCTGTTTATTGTCAGAAATGAAGAAGAAGAAAAATTAAAAAAAACATATCATGGAAACCACAATTGGTAAAATTTTCAACCAGAAGGACGTTTCAGGAAGGCTTAAGAGTATCAGTGCTTCTGGCAACTGCCTTTTCTTTTAGACATCAGGGTGATGCATCTTCCCCTGTGTTACCAGCCACATAGCACTGCACCATCCATGGCTGCTTCCCTAGATCTGTGGTTCTCAAACTTCAGCATGAATTGGCATCACCTATAGGGCTTGTTAGACTAGAGATTATGTGGCCTCACCCCTAGAGTTTTGGATTCAGTATCTCTGGAATAGAACCTGAGAATTTGTGTTTCTGACAGATTCTCAACTGATGCAGATAATGCCAGTCTAGGGACAATACTTTGAGATCCATTGGTTTAAACCATGTCTACAGCTTTGTAAATAGTCCCAATATTAAACGCTCCAGAATTACCCAGTTTGACTGTTCTATGAGAGCACTGAGTCAACATACCACTTAAACTCTGAAACTCAGCTTTCTAATCTGTAAAATAAGAAAAGTAAGAAAATTGTTTCAGTCCAACAATTTGTTGGAAGGATTAAATAAGAGAATAGGTGTACAGTAGTTGCCATGTACTAAGGGCTCAATAGGTACCAGCAATTGTTATCAAGTTGCGAAGTCTCATTCTCTCCTGCTTTCCATGCATACCCTGTATTTCAGCCAAACCAAAGTAATTAAAATTTCTCAACAACAATCGTTCTCACATTTCTATGGACACGTACCAATGTAGGTGCTTTGGTCTGCAGTACTCTTTGGCAGCTTTTTTTCTCTTATATTGATAATTAAATGCTCAAGATTCCAGTGCATTCTTGAAACAAATGCTTTCACTTTCTCTTTCTGATGCCATCATACTTTTAACTCTATAGTAGACCTTCTCACACTACAATGTTTGCCTCCCTGTCTCCCTGACTAGACTATTGTAGAAACAGTGTCTCATGCATCTCAGTAACCACAGGTTCTTGTCTACTACCTGGCACTGAATAAATACTCAGTAAATTTGAGTTAAATGAATGAGTGAATTATTTCTAAGCTTTGTTTCCTAAGAAGTGACCATGTTACTCAGTTTTGTCTAGGACACTCAGAAAAAGAGAAACCCAAAATGTCGGAAACCATTAGAATTATAGTGGAACTGTACACCTCTACTGTCACGGTTTCTCACTATCTAAGACATAGCACAAGGAAGCAGATGGTTTGGAAAGGCATAAAATAAACATGAGTAACACAAAACCTGCCATTCAATAATGCTAATCACACCACAGATTTTGGACAGTGACATCTCCACTTGCTAATAAAACTATTCTGAAACATATGTTCTGGGAAAAGTGAAAATAGATAAAGGAAAGGTAGCAGAATTTCAGCCCTGCCACTTGCTTCAAAGTACTTACTTTTCTATGAAATCATTGAGTGTACATGAAAACTTTTCATTTCAGAAGGCTCTCTGCATATCTGCAACCCTTCTATCACTTACTTTAAAAAACAACCCATGCTTTCTCTGAAACCCTATCATTTAATTTGCAAATTATTTCATATTCTAAAGCTGAGATTACTTGCATGGGTCCAGGGTTATTTTGTATAGCAGTGACAGTTTTTCAAAAGAAATATTTTTAAGTCAATATATATGTATATATAAACATTGCTTTATGGCTTTTCTAAAGGATCATTTTGACTTGTAAAAGTTTTATAGTTTTGCGTGTTTAGAACTTAAGTCTTCAAACAGATACATCAAATGAATCAGTGAAATGTTTGATCCTATGCAGAAAGTCCTATAATATAATGTATTTGAAATAAAAGCACCATGACCTATTTTTGTACCAGAGAACAAGGTACGAGGTCAGATTCACTAATCCATTGAAAAGTATCACTATGTAATTTTACCCTTAATAAATTTCCACCTTTGTCAAGTCTCTACTTTTGACCCCAGTCAAAACACTGGATTTTGAATATCATTTCATTTTAATGGTTTATAAAAGTAAAAGATAGCAGTATGTCTAAAATTAATTGATATATTGGAATTTTAACTCATAAATATTTAAATCTCAGAAAAACATATTTGATAATAATCCAAACACAATAATTTCTTAGTATCCTTATCAAACTCTTCTGAATTCATCCCATAAATAATTAGTACTACAAAAGTCTCTAGGTAAGATGCCAGAACTGACTCATTCATCAAACATTTATTTGGTTTGTAATCCAGGCATTCTGCTTGACCCTGCTAATACAACGAAGAATGTCAGACTAACCTCTTTGGCTCACCAAAAGTCATTGTTGAGTGAAGGAGACAGGCCCTTAGAGAAATGATTATGGCCCGAGAGATAGGGGCTGCGTAAAGATATGAAGTGAACATCATAGAGAACGACACAGAGGATGAAGAGATGAATTAGAAGAGCATCATAGTGACCACTCAATTAATGTGGGATGCACCACTGGGAGAGTACTCAGTGCATCTGATAACAGGAACCTACACACAAAGGAAATCATGCTAAACAGCATGCAAAACAGAGAGAGATGAATATCTGTCTACTTGAGACAATACCAGATTTTAAACTCCAAGAGAGAGTTTAAACTAGTTGTGTCTAGTTTATGTGTCATTGTTAGCCTGGTGCCTAGCACAGTGTCTAGAATATTATTTATTGTGCATGACACTAAATGAAAGAGTAAATGAATTAGTGAACTACAGCTCTTGTCTTATGACAGTAAAGATGGTAGTGAGTGTTGGCACTGAAGATTTCATTGGGTCAAGAGTCTGTGGGAATGTGTGTCCTAAGGAATTAGGATTAATCTTGCAGTCTGTAGGGAATCATTAAGGCTAAATATTTAAATCAAACTAAACTAACTTTCTTTCTTTCTTTCTTTCAAGAGATATTTATTGAGCATCTACTATGTTCAGTGTTAATACAGTAAAGTACAAGTGCACTATGATTCCTGTCCTCATGAAGCTTTTATTATAATGGGCATACTGATAATAAACAAGCATAAAACAAAATAAATGTTCCAACTAAAGCTTGTAATCAGCACTATGAAGCAAAGGTCAGGAGATTACACTTAGCAGCTGAATCCTGCTAGTGTCCTGTTTTATTTACTATCTGGTTTTACACAGAAAAAAATTTACCAACCCCTTCTATAAATGAAACAAGCAGAGATTCAACAGAATGGAGAGTAGACCATCTCAGAGCGAATTCCAAGGATGACATTTTAAAGTAGGTGAAATTTAGAAGAGGTATAAAGGATGGGAAGAAGTAACCCACAAAGAGATGAGGGGAAAGGGGTATCCCAAAACGGGCAATAGTTGGAGTGAAAGCCAAAGGCTAGAAAAATCTAGGATGTTTGAAGACTGCAGAGATGACAGTGTAATTGGAGGGAATGATCAAGGGGTGAGAAGGAGTTGTTATGAGATGATGTTGGAGATAAAAACAGATAGATTTATCAATCTATCCACCCATCTATCTATCGAGATAAACCTCTGGTGGATGAAAAAACCTTTGTTTAAAGACAGCCCACCTAAGCCTTAGCCTATCAGTAAATACCTTTCAGATTTTGACTATGAATGTTGTTAACAGAAAACCAGTATAGTGATGAAAAAGATAGGCTCTTCTCCAACCATTGCAATAAAGCTGGCATGAAGAAGGTTATTTGTGAGGCAAAGCCAATTAAATCTGCATTTATGCTGATTTTGCAGCAATTCCAGAGTGCTTTTTTTTTTCTTTTGAATGGCAGAGCTGGCAAAATGCTAACAAATTCAATGTACCATGCACCACATGAAGCCCAGAGAGTATTTCTAGAAAATGATGATGGTTTTCTAAACTAGTCGAAAAGGGGAGGGTTATTTTAGCCTTAATGCACTCCACTATATCAAGTTGTTTGCTTGAATTATTTATGTGTATTGCAATTTTTAAACTGGGAGCATCAGAGACATTTATGCCAGTGAGAAGTTAAGGACCTTGTAGGTTGTTCAAGGAGAATATTAACTAGGGCAAGCAGCAGTGGCTGGAGAAGTATGCCCAAGTCACAGGGGCTTCGCTGTCAGACACACCTGGGTATAAAGATGTATTTGGCTACTTTTTAACTGTGTAATGAGGCAATTACAACCCCCACCTTGAGCTTCAGCTTCCAAATCTCTAACCTGGAGATCTACATTCTGATTTAGTACATAAGATTTAGTAATATGCCTAAAGAATGGAATATATAGTAAGTGTGTAATGAATCATAGCTATTGTTGTGGTTATTATTCTTTTACTCCAGAAAATCCCAATGAGCATAAGAATTCACTAACTGAGCACTGGAGTTACTACTGTGCACAAAGTATGCTGGCTCTTCTAGTGGTAAAGACACAAATTGCATGCACTTAAAATCCATAGCGAATAGACCAGTATTTCATGAATATCCTTGAATGCTTGTTAAAATATTGTTTCCCAGGCACCCACCCAAAACCCAGTGGATCAGAATCTCCAAGAGAATGGCTAAAAACTATATGTGTCTAACAGACAACCAAACGATGATACCAATCATGTGGAAAGTTTAAGTGATCAGCCATACAGACAAACACAACACAAAATAGGATGGATCCTTGTCTTGAGAGAGGTATACATAAAATGCGTTAGGAAAGTCAAGATAGGAGAAAGTTTCCTAAATAAAATTCTCACTTTGTGACTTTGAGAACATGTTTGTGAAAAAAAACAGTTGTTACATACAATTAAAAATAAAATGAATGAGGTTAAATGATTAAAAATAAATCTGAACCAAGATATGAGTATTGAATCTGGGTAAGAAAGTATTTATGTTCAGGCAAGCTTCTAGGATTTGCAGTTGGAAAACTAAGTTTCTCCATCAGCTGAAATATCATGAAATGTGAGTCATGTGTATTCTGTAAGAAAATAGAGTTTGCTTTGTTCAAATCCAAATAGTGAAATATTGTGAGCAACTAAGGAACTGCCTATAGTAAGTATGCACAGCAGGCTGCCCCGCTTTCCATGAAGGAGCACACCATAAGAAGGTGGGTGTCAGCAAGTCATCGTCCCCAGAATGGAGTGTACTGAGGTCAACATAGCCACTGAGAAGAACACCCAGCCCAGATCTTTTAAAAAACCATTTGAAATACCCCAATTTCAGATTTAAAGACAAATACACAGGGAATTCCCTGGCGGTCAGTGGTTAGAACTCCACGATTTCACTGCTGAAGGCCCGGGTTCAATCCCTGGTCAGGGAACTAGAATCCCATGAGCCACTTGACGGGCCAAAAAAAAAAAAAAAAGGAAAGAAACAGACAAATACACAGAAGAGAGGTAGATCTGGAAACTTATTCTATGGAGAAAAATCAGGAAAAATAGGAGTGGGACTAGTGGTTGTAGCAAACCCAGTAGTAGAATGTACAACATTGATGCAATGATAGTGTTGCATTTACTGTATTCCAATACTAAATTCCAATACTAAAACGTCGTGTGCAACCTCACCACCAATCATCTGCCCTCTTACGGATGGGTCCTAATGCTGCCCCTGTTTTACAAAGGAACAAAATCAGCTTTGAAGCAATTAAGCACCTTTCATTAGGTCACAGGCTTATGAGTGGTTAAGCCAAGATTTGAACCCATGCTACCTGACCTCTGAGACTGGATTCTTTTTATCCCAATTTTAAATTGTGTCCCTTGAAGTAAGAATGTTATGAAGAATCGGACTTCATTTTTTTTTTTTTTTTTGCGGTACGCGGGCCTCTCACTGTTGTGGCCTCTCCCGTTGCGGAGCACAGGCTCCGGACGCGCAGGCTCAGCGGCCGTGGCTCACGGGCCCAGCCGCTCCGCGGCACGTGGGATCTTCCCGGACCGGGGCACGAACTCGTGTCCCCCGCCTCGGCAGGCGGACTCTCAACCGCTGCGCCACCAGGGAAGCCCCGGACTTCATTTCTTGATGTTTGACTGCTGACAGTTTTTAGACTCTTCCCTCCCTTTTGCCCTTATGCTGTGCTCCTAGACAAATTGATAAAAAAGGCTGGGTGCTTCCCCTTTGGTGTGCAAAATTCAAACCATGCAAGCACCTGCCCTCTGGGAACTCTCATTAGCATCACCCCCTAACAACAGTAAAAGCCAAAACCAGTCTCCTTTTCTTGCCATCTTAGGTCATTTTTGACCTGTTTGAGAGTCCTGCCCTACTTTCCCCAGAGATCTCAATTGTGTAAGTAATAAAACATTCCATACCCTATTGGGGTGTGTGTTTGTGTGTGCGATATGCCCTCAATCTTGATCTACAAACTAAATTTTGAGTTGGGGGGGCGGGGGCGTCCACTGCCTCTGCAGGAGACCAGAACAAATATATGTCATTTAACACGTTTTCGGCTCTTGTTTTTCCTCCTGTGCATTATTTTTACATCCCAACCAGTCATTCATCCCCTCTCCCTATTGTACTCAGGAAAATTCTTTCAATAACAGCAAACATTGAACACAACAGGTCTTCTTCTTGGAAATCATCTCTAACTAAACACAGTCCCATTTCCCCCTGAGATCTGTGGCCACTTTGATATTCTTCTCATCATTATTATTTTTTCCCCAGACAGCCACAGTTGGTTAATTTTGAGAAGAAAGGTGAAATCTTTTTACCACTCTAGACTTACAGACTTACCACTCTAGACTTTTTACCACTATAGACATACAGACTTTGTTTTAGGCTAGGCAGGGAGCTGGAGACATTCCTCAACCACATCTGGGTATATAAGATGTCCAAAATACAGTGGTTGTTGGAAATACTAAGGAAAAAGGAGGGAAGGCTGTATCACAAAAGCCAGTAAAAGAGGCAGGAAAAATTAATAACATCAGGAATATACCTGAGGTAAAATGGTGACCTCAGGGGGCTTTAGTTTATAAAGTTGAGTCCTGTGCCTCTCCAGTAAATGTTTTCTCATGGTCTGATAAAAAAAAAAAAAAGGCAATCAATGAAGTGACAACAAAACTTATTTTCCCCAACAATAACTGAGTAGTGCCCATTAGAGGGACCCCTGTAGGTACCCTCAAATTCTTGAGAAAATATCATGACATTAATCTCAAGGTATGACACAGCTGGCAGAATATCCCTTGAAGATATTTTGCTTTCAGCTGAAAAAGTTCTTCTAACAAAGTGGATGTTAGAAGAAGCTCCCAGGCACCCCTGGTTATGTCTATAGCTCATTATCTCCTCATTACAGGAAAGCTGAAGGGGATGAGGAAAATGCATTCGGAAAGACACATTCATGTTTCATTGATTGCCAACAGAGCTCAAGCCTCTGAATTCTCACACTTTGGGATATTTTGTTAGGAAAAATAAGCACAATAGGCCCTAGTTTACATGCCCTCTTCCTTCTGGTGCATTGATTCCAGCACAGCACAAAATTGAGCATCTTTCCCAATTAGATTCCCATGAGCCACCTCCACACATGAGCTAAAGTGAGGCTTTCAGTAAGCATATAACTTTTTGTCTCAGAGGATTTGAAACATATCCCACTAATTGAATCCCCTCTTTTGATGAATGAGGACACTGAGGCCCAGAGAAGTAAATTGGCTTGTCCACGGTCACACAGCCAGTGAGTGACAGAGCTTAGGTTGGAACTCAGGGTTCCTGATGTCTCTTCACAACTTTTTAATTATTCTAACAAGTCTGTATATAGTCCCCATTTCTGGAGAAAAAAGTGGTAATTTTAAACCTTCCTGTATTGTTAACAAAACACATAGCCCAGAGCCCTTCTAGGTATACTTAATAATTATGCTTGTGGAGAGCTCAGATTATATTAAGTTGACAAACTGGGGAGGCAGTTGTTCTGAGGCTGGTGAGATCATAAATCAGTTAAGGAATTTAGGATATTTCATTGTGACATAAAGACACAACTTAGTGGAAGCATGTGAATCCTCTAGAGGAGGAAAGAATTGATTAAATCATAAGGACAGAGGCATGCAGAAACAATGAGAAAATGGTTATGAGCGTGAACTTTAAAGTCAGATAGAATGACTGGTGTAAACTTGAGCAAAATAATTCATTTTTTGAGTTTCAGTGTGCATGCTTAGAAAATGGAAATAATAATCACTACCTTATAGGGTTGTGAAAATTCTATCAGACCATATAAATAGTGACCTTTTATTGTAGAGTTATTATATATCAGGCAGTGTTCTAAGCATTTCACATGTGTTAATTTATATTTGTTCTCACACAAATATAAAGCTTGCTATGAAGCAAGTGCTATTATCTCGATTTGACCAATGGAAAAACAGGCATAAAAATAGACATTCTAACAAAGTATCAAAGTTGTTGACTAGGGCAGATGGGCTTCAGAACCTATGATGTTTACTACTATGCTAAATAGATGTGGCATATTTTAAGGGCTTTTTAACTGAGCATAGTAAGTGCTCAAAAAAGGTAGCTTCTGTAAGCATTATTCTTCTTCCTATAAAATTGATGATGATAATGATAGTAAAGAGGAAGAAGACATGGAAGGAGGAGGAGGTGGAGGAGGAGGAGGAGACAAAACAACAACAAAGGAGTAGGTAATAATAGTTAAGGGTATTGCCCAAGGTTACATAAATGGTGTTTCAGCAGGGAAAGGCTAGATTTTGTTGAGTAACAACAATCCTCAAAATTCCAATAGATTAATACTAAAAAGAGTGTTTATTGCTTGTGTTATATGCCCACTATGAGTCAGCAGAGAAATGTGGGGAAAGTCTACTTACCATAGTCACTCAAGGACCCAGGATAATGGAAGCACAATCTCAACACATCCTTGTGTGATCAGCACAAGAGGGAAGGTATGTAGCAAGTCAAGCATTACCCAGTATTGATACATATCACTTCTACTCACATTGAAGTGTCCAAGATAAGCCACAAATCACACCTAATTTCAAAGTGTGTTGGGAAATGCCATCATAACTTGTGCTCATATGAAGAAGAAACTAAACATTATAAACAGCCTTAATGACTTCTACAATGAGTAAGCAGGAGAGTCAGAATCAAAACTGGGAAGTCTGGGTGGATATTAGTTTTTAAGGACCAACCTTCTAACCATCTGTATTAGTTATTTATGGCTACATCACAAATTACCAGAAACATTGTAGATGAAATCAACACACATATAGTATCTCACATTTCTTAAGTCAGAAGTCCAGGTGATCTCAGCTGAGTTCTCTGATGCATGTCTCACAAGGCTACAGTCAAGAGGTCTGCCAAGCTGGGCTATTAGGCTTGGGGAAAGAATCTAGTTTGTTGTGACTCTAGGTAGAAAGTTAATGTTTCCTTGCTGCATCTTAAGTCAGGGCCTCTCACTGCTACTAGAAACCACCCCCATCTCTTTTCATCTCAAACCAAGAACAGTGTGTCACATCCATCTCAAATTTCAAATTTATCTGGTTTCTCCTGCTATCATCCACATAAAACTCTCTGCTTTTAAGGATCTATAAGGCCCAGGCAGGTAATCTCCCTAACTGAAAACCATTGTGCCATATACTATAACACAATCATAGAATGATAGCTCATGAGATTCCCAAGTTCGGGGGTCAAATTGAAACATATCTGGCAAGCCATATTAGGAAATCTACCTGCCACATCAGCACTGACCAATGGATTGCCTTCCAAAGCAAGAATTATCTTCATTACAAAAACTACATCCCAGACTTAGAAGATCATCTTTCAATTACATTGCAGAGAGGATATTTTGGCTGCTGGAGCCTACATTAAATACGTTTCTGTTGACTTTTTTTTTTCATATAGCAGAAATAAATGGAAGCCAACAGTATTAGTTTTCTACTGCTGCTGTAAGAAATTACCACTAGCATAGTGGCTTAATCCAGATTTACTTTCTTACAGTTCCGGATGTAAGAAACCTGACACAGGTCTCACTGGGTTAATGATTCTTTCTATAGGCTTTAGGAGAATCTGTTATTTAACTTTTACAGATTGTAAAAGCTGCCTACAGTTCTTGGCTCATGGCCCCCTTCCTTCATTCCAAAGCCCACAATGGCTGGTGAAGTCCTAACATTTCATTTCTCTGCTCCTTCATTTTTAATTGAAACTTCCTTTAACCAAATGTTCTTCAGGTTTCTAAAAGGTTCTTTCTTTTTAATGACTCACATAATTAGATATGACCAGCCCAGATAAAGCAGGATAATCTCCCCATCTCAAGATCCATACCCTTAATCACATCTACAAAATTCCATTTGCAGTGTAAGGTAACATAGTCATAGATTTCAGGGACTGCAGCATAGAAAACTTTGGGAGTAATTTCTCTGCCCACCATACTGACTTAACCAAAAAAAGTGGAAATCTATTCTGAGGATTCATGCATTTCTCAGGTAAACTAAGGATTTCCAGAAGGGCTTAGAATTATAAACCAGAAGGACAGTTGCAATCTCTCCCCATATGTTTCCTCTGCTCCTCCTGAAAACCTGCTTCACTTTTCTTTCACAGCAGAACCACCTTTTCTTTTCATCCAGTCCACATAACAGAATGACCTTTCAGCGTCTCCTAATTTTATGATACAGATCTAGCCACCATCAGAGGTTGTCTTGACTATTTCTCAGATCATATTTCCAAAAGAACTAATAGGAAGGGTCCAACCCTTGGTCTAACAGTCACACAAAGTTGTGTAGGATGTCCTTTAACCAGTAAATGGATAAACAAAACACGGTACTCTATATAATGGAATATTATTTAATAGGGAAAAGGCATAAAATACTGATTCACACTGCAATCTTGGAAATATTATGCTAAGTGAAAGAAGACATACACACACAGAAATTCCCACATGTTCAATTACTCCATTTATATCAAATGCCTAGGTTAAGCAATTACCTACAAACAGAAAGTAGATTAGTGGTTGCCTAGTGTGGGAGGATTGAGGGTAAATGTGGAGTGATTAATAATGGGGATGGGAGTCTCTTTTTGAGGTGATAAAATGTCTTAAAAGTGACTGTGGTGATGGTGTGTGTGATGGTTGGTGATGATTGCACAACTCTGATTATACTAAAAACCATTGAATTGTATACGTTAATTTTTTAAACATTTTTATTAGAGTATAATTGCTTTACAATGGTGTGTTAGTTTCTGCTTTATAACAAAATGAATCAGCTATACATATACATATATCCCAATATCCCCTCCCTTTTGCGTCTCCCTCCTACCCTCCCTATCCCACCCCTCTAGGCGGTCACAAAGCACCGAGCTGATCTCCCAGTGCTATGCAGCTGCTTCTGACTAGCTATTTGTTTTACATTTGGTAGAGTATATATGTCCATGCCATTCTCTCACTTCGTCCCAGCCTAACCTACCCGCCCCCTGTGTCCACAAGTCCATTCTCTACATCCGGTCTTTATTCCTCTCCTGGCCCTAGGTTCTTCAGAAACTTTTTTTTTTTTTTTTTTTTTCTGGTTCCATGTATATGTGTTGGCATACGGTATTTGTTTTTCTCTTTCTGACTTCCTTCACTCTGTATGAGAGACTCTGGGTCCATCCACCTCACTACAAATAACTCAATTTTGTTTCTTTTTATGGCTGAGTTATATCCCATTGCATATATGGGCCACATCTTCTTTATCCATTCATCTGTCGATGGAAACTTAGGTTGCTTCCATGTCCTTGTTATTGTAAATAGTGCTGCATTGAACATTGTGATACATGACTCTTTGAATTATGGTTTTTTCAGGGCATATGCCCATTAGTGGGGCTGCTGGGTCATATGGTAGTTCTATTTTTAGTTTTCTAAGGAGCCTCCATACCGTTCTCCGTAGTAGCTGTATCAATTACATTCCCACCAACAGTGCAAGAGGGTTCCCTTTTCCCCACACCCTCTCCAGCATTTCTTGTTTGTAGATTTTTTGATGATGGCCATTCTGCCTGGTGTGAGGTGATACCTCATTGTACTTTTGATTTGCATTTCTCTAATGATTAGTGATGTTGAGCATCCTTTCATGTGTTTCTGGGAAATCTGTATGTCTTCTTTGGAGAAATGGCTATTTAGGTCTTCTGCCCATTTTTGGATTGGGTTGTTTGGTTTTTCTTGATATAGAGCTGCATGAGCTGCTTGTATATTTTCGAGATTAATCCTTTGTCAGTTGCTTCCTTTGCAAATATTTTCTCCCATTGTGTGGGTTGTCTTTTCATCAAGTTTATAGTTTCCTTTGCTGTGGAAAAGCTTTTAAGTTTCATTAGGTTACGTTTGTTTATTTTTGTTTTTATTTCCATTTCTCTAGGAGGTGAGTCAAAAAGGATCTTGCTGTGATTTATGTCATAGTGTTCTGCCTGTGTTTTCCTCTAAGAGTTTTATAGTGTCTGGCCTTACATTTAGGTCTTTAATCCATTTTGAGTTTATTTTTCTGTGTGGTGTTAGAGAGTGTTCTAATTTCATTCTTTTACATGTAGCTGTCCAGTTTTCCCACCTCCACTTACTGAAGAGGCTGTCTTTTCTCCATTGTATATTCTTGCCTTATTTATCAAAAATAAGGTGACCAGATGTGCGTGGGTTTAGCTCTGGGCTTTCTATGTTCCATTGATCTATATTTCTGTTTTTGTGCCAGTACCATACTGTCTTGAATACTGTAGCTTTGAAGTATAGTTTGAAGACTGAGAGCCTGATTCCTCCAGCTCCGTTTTTCTTTCTTAAGATTGCTTTGGCTATTCAGGGTCTTTTGAGTTTCCATAAAATTGTGAAATTTTTTGTTCTAGTTCTGTGAAAAATGCCATTGGTAGTTTGATAGGGATTGCACTGAATCTGTAGATTGCTCTGGGTAGTATAGTCATTTTCACAATGTTGATTCTTCCAATCCAAGAACGTGGTATATCTCTCCATCTGTTTGTATCATCTTTAATTTCTTTCATCAGTGTCTTATACTTTTCTGAGTACAGGTCTTTTGTCTCCTTAGGTAGGTTTATTCCTAGGTATTTTATTCCTTTTGTTGCAGTAGTAAATGGGAGTATTTCCTTAATTTCTCTTTCAGATTTTTCATCATTAGTATGTAGGAATGCAATATTTCTGTGAATTAATTTTGTATCCTGCTACTTTAGCAAATTCATTGATTAGCTCTAGTACTTTTCTGGTAGCATCTTCAGGATTCTCTATGTATAGTGTCCTGTCATCTGCAAACAGTGACAGTTTTACTTATTCTTTTCCAATTTGGATTCCTTTATCTCTTTTTCTTCTCTGAATGCTGTGGCTAAAACTTCCAAACCTATGTTGAATAACAGTGGTGGGAGTAGGCAATCTTGTCTTCTTCCTGATCTTAGTGGAGATGGTTTCAGTTTTTTCACCTTTGAGAACGGTGTTGGCAGTGGGTTTGTCATATATGGCCTTTATTGTGTTGAAGTAAGTTCCCTCCAAGCCAACTTTCGGGATGGTTTTTATCAGAAATGGTGCTGAATTTTGTCAAAAGCTTTTTCTGCATCTGTTGAGATGATCATATGGTTTTTATCCTTCAATTTGTTAATATGGTGTATCACATTGATTGATTTGCATATATTGAAGAATCCTTGTATTCTTGGGGTAAATCCTACTTGATCATGGTGTATGATCCTTTTAATGTGCTGTTGGATTCTGTTTGCTAGTATTTTGTTGAGGATTTTTGCATGTATGTTCATCAGTGATATTGGCCTGTAGTTTTCTTTTTTTGTGACATCTTTGCCTGGTTTTGGTATCAGGGTGATGATGGCCTCATAGAATGAGTTTGGGAGTGTTCCTCCCTCTGCTATATTTTGGAAGAGTTTGAGAAGGACAGGTGTTAGCTCTTCTCTAAATGTTTGATAGAATTCGCCTGTGAAGCCATCTGGTCCTGGGCTTCTGTTTGTTCTAAGATTTTTAATCACAGTTTCAATTTCAGTGTTGTGATTGGTCTAGAAAAATATTTTCTATTTCTTCCTCATTCAGTCTTGGAAGGTTGTGCTTTTCTAAGAATTTGTCCATTTCTTCCAGGTTGTCCATTTTATTGGCATATAGCTGCTTGTAGTAATCTCTCATGATCCTTTGTATTTTTGCTGTGTCAGTTGTTAGTTCTCCTTTTTCATTTCTAATTCTATTGATTTGAGACTTCTCCCTTTTTTTCTTGATGAGTCTGGCTAATGGCTTATAAATTTTGTTTATCTTCTCAAAGAACGAGCTTTTAGTTTTATTGATCTTTGCATTGTTTCCCTCACTTATTTTTCTGATCTTTATTGTGTTGAAGTAAGTTCCCTCCAAGCCAACTTTCAGGATGGTTTTTATCAGAAATTTTATCTGATCTTTATGATTCCTTTCCTTCTGCTATTTTTTTTTCTTCCTTCTTTCTCTAATTGCATTAGGTGTAAAGTTAGGTTTTTAATTTGAGATGTTTCTTGTTTCTTGAGGTAGGATTTTATTGCTATAAACTTCCCTCTTAGAACTGCTTTTGGTACATCCCATAGGTTTTGGGTCATTGTGTTTTCATTGTCATTTGTTTCTAGGTATTTTTTGATGTCCTCTTTGATTTCTTCAGTGATCTCTTAGTTATTTAGTAGTGTATTGTTTAGTCTCCATGTGTTTGTAGTTTTTACAGATTTTTTTCCTGTAATTGATATCTAGTCTCATAGCATTGTGGTCAGAAAAGATAATTGATACAATTTCAATTTTCTTAAATTTACCAAGGCTTGATTTGTGACCCAAGATATGATCTATACTAGAGAATGTTCTGTGAGCACTTGAGAAGAAAGTGTATTCTGTTGTTTTTGGATGGAATGTCCTATAAGTATCATTTAAGTCCATTGTTTAATGTGTCATTTAAAGCTTGTGTTTCCCTATTTATTTTCATTTTGGATAATCTGTCCATTGGTGAAAGTGGGGTGTTAAAGTCCCCTACTATGATTGTGTTACTGTTGTTTTCCCCTTTTATGGCTGTTAGCATTTGCCTTATGTACTGAGGTGCTCCTATGTTATGTTGGGTGCATAAATATTTACAATTGTTATATCTTCTTCTTGGATTGATCCCTTGATCATTATGTAGTGTCATTTTTTGTATCTTGTAATAGTCTTTATTTTAAAGTCTGTTTTGTCTGATGTGAGAATTGCTACTCCATCTTTTTTTTTTTTGATTTCCACTTGCATGGAATATCTTTTTCCATCCCCTCACTTTCAGTCTGTATGTATCCCTAGGTCTGAAGTGAGTCTCTTGTAGACAGCATATTTATGGATACTTGTTTTTGTATCCATTCAGCCAGTCTATATCTTTTGGTTGGAGCATTTATTCCATTTACATTTAAGGTAATTTTCGATATGTATGTTCCTATTACCTTTTCCTTAATTGTTTGGGGTTTGTTTTTGGAAGTCTTTTCCTTCTCTTGTGTTTCCTGCCTAGAGAAGTTCCTTTAGCATTTGTTGTAAAGCTAGTTTGGTGGTGCTGAATTCTCTTAGCTTTTGCTTGTCTGTAAAGGTTTTAATTTCTTATTCAGATCTGAATGAGATCCTTGCTGGGTAGAGTAATCTTGGTTGTAGGTTTTTCCCTTTTATCACTTTAAATATGCCCTGCCACTCCCTTTTGGCTTGCAGAGTTTCTGTTGAAAGATCAGCTGTTAACCTTATTCAGATTTCCTTGTATGTTATTTGTTGCTTTTCCCTTGCTTTTTTTTTTAAGATGTTGGAAGTAGGAGTTTATTAATTAATTTTATTATTTATTTTTGCTGTGTTGGGTCTTCGTTTCTCTGCGAGGGCTTTCTCTAGTTGTGGCAAGCAGGGGCCACCCTTCATCGCAGTGCGCGGGCCTCTCACTATCGCGGCCTCTCTTGTTGCAGAGCACGGGCTCCAGATGCGCAGGCTCAGTAGTTGTGGCTCACGGGCCTAGTTGCTCCGTGGCATGTGGGATCCTCCCAGACCGGGGCTCGAACCCACGTCCCCTGCATTAGCAGGCAGATTCTCAACCACTGCGCAACCAGGGAAGCCCCCTTGCTGCTTTTAATATTTTTTCTTTGCATTTAATTTTTTGATAGTTTGATTAATATGTGTTTTGGCATGTTTCTCCTTGGATTTATCATGTATGGGACTCTCTGCACTTCCTGGACTTGACTATTTCCTTTCCCATATTAGGGAAGTTTTCAGCTGTAATCTCTTCAAATATTTTCTCAGTTCCTTTCTTTTTCTCTTCTTCTTCTGGGACCCCTATATTTCGAATGTTGGTGCGTTTAATGTTGTCCCAGAGGTTTCTGAGACTGTCCTCAATTCATTTCATTCTTTTTTCTTTATTTTGCTCTGTGGTAGTTATTTCTACTATTTTATCTTCCAGGTCACTTATCCGTTCTGCCTCAGTTATTCTGCTATTGATTCCTTCCAGAGAATTTTTAGTTTCATTTATTGTGTTGTTCATCATTGTTTTTTTGCTCTTTAGTTCTTCTTGGTCCTTGTTAAACGTTTCTTGTATTTTCTCCATTCTATTTCGAAGATTTTGGATCATCTTTACTATCATTATTCTGAATTATTTTTCAGGTAGACTGCCTATTTCCTCTTCATTTGTTTGGTCTGGTGGGTTTTTACCTTGCTCCTTCATCTTCTGTGTGTTTCTCTGTCTTCTCATTTTGCTTAACTTCCTGTTTTGGGGGTCTCCTTTTCGCAGGCTGCAGGTTAGTAGTTCCCATTGTTTTTCATGTCTACCCCCAGTGGGTAAGTTTGGTTCAGTGCATTGTGTAGGCTTCCTGGTGGAGGGGACTGGTGCCTGTGTTCTGGTGGATGAGGCTGGATCGTGTCTTTCTGGTGGGCAGGACCGCATCTGGTGGTGTGCTTTGGGGTGTTTGTGAACTTACTATGATTTTAGGCAGCCTCTCTGCTAATGGGTGGGGTTGTGTTCCTGTCTTGCTAGTTGTTTCACATGGGGTGCCCAGCACTGGAGCTTGCTGGTGGTAGAGTGGAGTTGGGTCTTAGCATTGAGACAGAGGTCTCAGGGAGAGCTCTCACTGTTTGATATTACATGGGGCTGGGAGGTCTCTGGTGGTCCAGTGTCTTGAACTTGGCTCTCCCACCTGAGAGGCTCAGGCCTGACACCCGGCTGGAGCACCAAGAGCCTGTGAGCCACACGGCTTAGAAAAAAAGGGAGAAAATGAAAGAAAGAAAGAAAGAGAGAGAGAGAGGGAGGGAGGGAGGGAGGGAGGGAGAGAGGGAGGAAGGAAGAAAGAAAGAAAGAAAAGAAAGGGAGAGAAAGAGTGGGAGGGAAGGAGGGAGGGAGGAAGGAAGGAAGGAAGGAAGAGGGAGGGAAGGAGGAAGGGAAATTAAGTTATTAAAATAAATTTTAAAATATTATTAAAATTTTTTTAAATTAAAGAGTAATTTAAAAAACAAAGAAAGAAAGAAACCTAAGCAAAAAACAATTCCACCAATGATAACAAGCGCTAAAAACTATAGTAACCCCCCCAAAACGGACAGACAGAAACCTAGAACAAATGGTAAAAGCAAAGCTATACAGCCAAAATTACACAAAGAAGCATACACATACTCACTCACTAAAAGAGAAAAAGGAGAAAAAATGTATATTAGAAAAGGAAGAGAGCAACTAAATCAATAAACAAATATACCAATGATAATAGGCTCTAAATACTAAACTAAGATAAACATAAAACCAGAAACAAATTAGATGCAGAAAGCAAACCCCAAGTCTACAGTTGCTCCCAAAGTCCACCTCCTCAATTTTGGGATGATTCGTTGTCCATTCAGGTATTCCACAGATGCAGGGTACATCAAGTTGATTGTGGAGATTTAATCCGCCGATCAGAGGCTGCTGGGAGAGATTTCCCTTTCTCTTCTTTGTTTGCACAGCTCCTGGGGTTCAGCTTTGGATTTGGCCCCGCCTCTGCGTGTAGGTCGCCTGAGTGCGACTGTTCCTGCCCAGACAGGATGGGGTTAAAGTAGCAGCTGATTAGGGGGCTGTGGCTCACTCAGGCCTGGGGGAGGGAGAGGTACGGAGTGTGAGGCGAGCCTGTGGCAGCAGAGCACGGCGTGACGTTGCACCAGCCTGAGGTGCTCCGTGTGTTCTCCCAGGGAAGAGTTGTCTCTGGATCATGGGACCCTGGCAGTGGTGGGCTGCACAGGCTCCCGGGAGGGGAGGTGTGGAGAGTGTCCTGTGCTTGCACACAGGCTTCTTGGTGGCTGCAGCTGCAGCCTTAGCATCTCATGCCCGTCTCTGATGTACACGCAGATAGCCGCAGCTCATGCCCGTCTCTGGAGCTCATTTAGGCGGTGCTCTGAATCCCCTCTCCTCGCGCACCCCGAAACAATGGTCTCTTGCTTCTTAGGCAGGTCCAGAATTTTTCTGGACTCCCTCCCAGCTAGCTGTGGCACACTAGCCCCCTTCAGGCTGTGTTCACACAGCCACCCCCAGTCCTCTCCCTGGGATCCGACCGAAGCCCAAGCCTCAGCTCCCAGCCCCCACCTACCCCAGTGGGTGAGTAGTCAAGCCTCTGGGGCTGGTGAGTGCTGGTCGGCACCAATCCTCTCTGCGGGAATCTCTGTGCTTTGCCCTCTGTACCCTGGTTGCTGCTCTCTCCTCCATGGCTCTGAAGCTTCCCCCCCGCCCGCCTCCCATCTCCACCAGTGAAGGGGCTTCCTAATGTGTGGAAACTTTTCCTCATTCACAGTTCCCTCCAAGAGAGGCAGGTTCTTTCCTGTCCCTATTCTTTTGTCTCTGGTTTTTCTTTTTCTTTTGCCCTACCCAGGTACGTGGGGAGTTTCTTGACGTTTGGGAAGTCTGAGGTCTTCTGCCAGCGTTCAGTAGGTGTTCAGTAGGTGTTCTGTAGGAGTTGTTCCACACATAGATGTATTTTTGATGTATTCGTGGGGAGGAAGGTGATCTCCATGTCTTACTCCTCCGCCGTCTTGAAGGTCCCCCCGAATTATAGTGTGTGAATTCTGTAGTATGTGCTTTATATCTCGTAAAGCTGTTACATTCTTTAAAAAGATATATATGACAACTTTTCATGTAGTCAGTACTCACTTATCAGAAAATTATAGAGATGAAAAAAATAGGTATTTAATACCAGTGCTAAGACATACATAAAGTTTATTAAGTTTACACGTTACAGGTACTTTCTAGACCTTATTTTATTTTATTTTATCTCATTCTACACCCAAAGTCAGTTGGCTGGTTTTTCTACCAAAGGAGTATTAGAAACATTTAATTAGAAGATGGATAAAAGACACTCTGACATTAATGAGAAAGCAGTGAAAGTTGTCCAACTAACAGTAAGGATATAATAAAAAAAATAATTCTACCAGTTAGCAATGTAATTAGGGGTCAGTTATTTATAGACCAAGCAACTGGCCACTCTACAATTGATATCCATAAAATAGGTTGCAGTATTTAAGGGTTTTTTTTTTTAACTTAAATTTACAATTCTATGTGTACTAAGGCAGGGAGGGCATAAATTTTTCAAAGTAATTTACTGCCAAAATGATTGGTTTCAAACAACCTTAAACCTTAATTTTGGATGTTTCAGCTACCTATTGTATACTTTTATATAATAATTAATTCCCCAGTTATTCCAAATGAAGTATAACATTGTTTAATGCTTCCTTATGGCTAATAAAGGTAGACCAAGTAGGAATGTAGGAACGTAGTATCTATACCATGCATATGACTCCAATGGAGATGCCTTAAACTCTTCATATGTGTGTGTGTGTGTGTGATGTGCAACCTTGGTAGTTACAGAAATGTGCTATGAGGGACCAGACTCTTGACCCTAATGATTTTGTAATCCAAATCCAATGTCAACACAGGACATCTAGCTCCTCCAACTGTGATTTTATCACATTTGTATACAGGCGACATTCACAATTTATGATGCTCTTCATTACATTTCTTGATTGTCCAGTTCAACTTTTCTCTAAGCGATCTTTTCCAGTTAGTAACTAGATTGTTCAGAGTATTCCATATACAAAATGTATTGCTTGTTTCTGAATGTGTCCCACTTATATTTCAGGCAGTAAGAACAAGTTAAAGTCATTTAAGGAAAGGGAAAATAAATAAGGTTCTGGAAATGTCAGTGCTGGGAGACTGACTACGTGATCACATTCTGGCTTAGCGTTTCCAGGTGTTTGTGAACAGAAGGGTCCAGGATTTCTGGGAAAGAAGTTGAGAAATATACTTTGAACTGCTCAGTATTTTCAAGTTAAGTTGTATTATTTTCATTTTAGACTGTTATTTGTACAGTCTATTCCTTCTACCTCTCTTAGTTTGTATTATTTCACATGTGGTTTATGACTGAGGTGCACTGATCTGTGAGCATTACTGACCTAGCAACCAGGGAACCTCAAAAATTGTACTAGATAGAGGGTGGGGGGAAGAACTCGGGGACGTGGGTGTGGAAAAAAACCTGTGATGTCCCCAGACGGTCAGCTCTGGGAGAGGAGCTGTGACAGGGGAAGAAGTCCCCTTTGTGTTTTATGTACTTAGAAAAGAAATATGAGAAAGTGCAAACATGAAAAAAAAAATTGTACTAGACATGGACTTGTCAGCATGGTTGTAAATCCATATGAATATTGCCTACCTTAGAGTCAACGTGCAAACTTCTCAGCAATACTAAATATTTCTCTTCTTTTACAATTGTGTGAGTTGTGAACATGTTTTCCCTTCTTTTAACTGTCTTGTATCTCACAATGTAATTATTTGAAGGTAATTACTTTCCCATAATCTCGAATAAAAAGCTCATTTTAGAAAATTAAAACCACTCATAAAAATACATAGAAGGGAGAAAAAATTTATACCTATTATCCCTCTCCCCAAATCAAATTATTGCTGTTGTCATTGGGTGAACATCATCCCTCAAAAACAACAACATTTTAGGGTGGAAATATTTGTCAGCTGCATCTAAAAACACTAAAATTTTTAGAAAGTGTTGCTGAGGTTGTTTGAAAGAAGGAATGAGTGCTTTCTTTTCCTATAGGGAAGTTGGATTTTCCTTGAAATAAATATGTAGTGCTTGGACTCAGAATCTGTGCCAAAGTGTACTAAGGCACTGGGAAAATTGAGTGTCTTTAAGAATTTCCCAAATAGTTTACTAAATGTTTTAAGGTTAGCCGAAACTGAGTATATGTATATATGTATGTATATATACATTTATATTTTGAAGTGGTATTTAAAAATTATACTTATGTCACCAAGGAAAATAGAGCCTCCTCCAACCTTTTACAAGGAGAAATAAGTATGTTGAAGAAGCTGATAAATTACTTCCAGGAAATTACATTTCTTAACAAATAGTGAATTTTAAAAAAAGTCCATCTCACATTTTTCTAATAGCTGCTTATATTTCTTCTTTATCTCTGTCACGGGCAAAACTTAAGATGACCCCCAGTTATGCTGCCCTTTTGGTATTCACACCAGAAGGGATTGTATAACCCCTTCCCCTTGAGTGTGAGCAGGGCTTGTGACTTGTTCCAAACCCATAGAATATGGCAAAGGTGATAGAATGTCACTCCCTTGATTATGTCACATTATATGGCAAAGGTTATGAGATATCACCCCGATTAGATTACATTATATATGACTCAAATCTTTTACGTAGACCTACACTAGTTTCTCCCACTCTCTTGATGGTACTGAAGAAGTAAACTGCCATATCGTGAGCTGTCTCTAGAAAACATGTAGCAGGGAACTACAGGAGGCCTTTGAGATCTCTTTGATAACCCCATGTAGGATGGTTTCTCATGAACATTTTGTTGATTGTTAAGCAGTTTAAATGATTTATCCAATCACTCTTAGTATGTAGCAGAGTAAGAAGCTTTGATAATTTTATGTTCCATCTTGACTGAGCCATGGGTTGCCCAGCTATTTGGTCAAGCATCATTCTGGGTGTGTCTTTGAGGGTGTTTCTGATGAGGGTAACATTTAAACCCACAGACTGAGTAAAATGAATTGTGCTCCCCAATGTGGATGGGCCTTATCCAGTCTGTGGAGCACCTGAATAGAATGAAAGGCTGACTCTCCCATGTGAATAATAGGGAACTCCTCCTGCCTGACTTCGTTTGATGATTATTTCATCCCCAGGATGTTTGTCATCTCAGATAGCTTAAGAAAACCATTCCAATTCTATTGACCATATCTATCTGAAATACAAATAATAAAGAAATAATTCATATTTCATACTGACATCAAGACAATTATGTGAAAGCCAACATAAGCAGACAATTATGTGAAAGCCAACATAAGCTTAAGAGAAATTTTTAGTTGTTTTACCATAGACAACTTACTCTGCTTCTCTTGCTTAATTTGTTTATCTGAAAATGGAGATGATGATGGTCATGGTCTCTCATGGAATTTGCTGTAACAATTGAAGTAACATATGCAACTGTATCTGTAATATGGTAAGAGCCAGTTGCATTAGCTGTAAATAGATATGTGAATTCTTTGTAAGGTAAATATTATTTTAATTTTCAAATCTTGAGTTTCATATGTAGAAAATATAGAAAATCAATGGCAGATTGCCTCAATGAAGAACAGCACTTTTTGTAATAATATAACAAAATAGAATTTCAATTTATTTTCAATAAATAAATGCCAAATTACCTCAATCAGACCAAAGTGAAATGTCTTGTGCTTAATAAAATAATTGGTTTTTGCTTGTAT
Source organism: Phocoena sinus (assembly GCF_008692025.1). Classification (NCBI taxonomy): domain Eukaryota; kingdom Metazoa; phylum Chordata; class Mammalia; order Artiodactyla; family Phocoenidae; genus Phocoena; species Phocoena sinus. Next base: position 37,610,645 of record NC_045781.1, read on the forward strand.
ATTAAATTACTGTTTGCCCACAAACTGCAGTTTCAAAGCTTATGCTGCCCTGCAGGTGAATGGAGTGCTATGTGGGCTTACAGATAAACCACATGCCCTCTTTCATAAGCCTCCTTGTCCGGTCTGTGGCTCATTACTTTCCAGAACATCATGGAGAACACAGGCTTACAATACAGAAAGCAGGTCAGTCAGAAAGCACTGAGGCAAGAATGCAGGGTTTCCTTGTGGTTTTGGTGATGCCTTATCTCCTTGTGTAGTAGCATGTAGCATGAAGCTGGAAGAAATATCTGTCTGACCTTAGGGGAGTTCTTGACCTCATAATCTGCAGATTCTCATGTTGGGATCTAGAGACTGATAGATCTGGCAGACTCTGTGCTTTCAGAAAAAATGCACTAACAAACAAGAATCCCCATAGAGTTTTTAATTAACTCATTAACTATCTTAAACACCTGGGCTGAGCCCCTGCAGAGAGCTGGTGTGTTGTCGGTACTGAGTCATACCTCACATGGTTAGAGAATGTGTCAGTCCCTTACCTAAGTATCCAAGGTCCTTCAAATCTGGCTCCCAAATAAGAGGCATCATGATAAAATGAAAACGAATCTATAAGTCAAGATATCCAGATCTTAATTCTTCTGCCACTTAACTTTTTGAGCCTCTGTTGCTTAAGCTTTTCTGGGCCTTGGTATGCTCACTGTGAAGTTGAATCTATTGCAATCCCTATTAAAACAAATAGGAAAACTGAAGGTCAAAGAATTTAGGTGTTTTGTATAAGGTCACACAACCACTATGCAGTAGAATCAGGTATGTTAGCACCAGAGCTCATGTCCTTAAACCCTGCTATCAAAACTGACTTTTTGGATGATTTAGGGGATTCCTTGCTAGAGAGTTCCCCATATCCAACCTGACAGGTGAGCTGGGCCAATAGACTGTGATTACCAATTAGCAAGGGAACCATTTTAAGATCTAAGTTTTTACATAGTCTGCAGTCCATTAAAGTCTGCTTTATCTGTGTATCCCTTGTCAGTTCTCAACTGCTAAGGTTGTGTTAATTTAAGCTGTTTATTTGGCTTAGGCATTTACTCTGTCAGGAATGATACAGAAAGAAAAGAACATGAGATGAAGCCACTGTGCCTGCCCTCAAAGAAGTCATGGTCCAGCTGTGCATTTTTGGGAGGGAAACAAATGCATGACTCTAGGATAATTGCAGAGTGTGGAGAGAGGCACAGCTCTGCTGAAACACATTGGAACAGTACCTAACTCATCCTCACTCAAAATTGTTTGAGGAGGTAAAATCTTGAGCTGAGTCTCATAGGGCTTCTCCTTATGAAAAGAAGAGCACAGCCTGGGCAGAGGCCTAGACAGGAAAGAAAACAAGATTTGTCTGCAGGGTTGCAATAGCATGGCATGACTTGAGTGAGTCAGAGAGGCTGGCTGAGATCATACCATGGGCATTTTTGTGACAGAGTGAAGAGCTTAGCTTTTATCCTGAAGGTTACATAAAATCTCTTCAGGTTTTAAGCAGGAGAGTGATGTAGTGTAGTTTTCACTTTAGGTGGGGAGAGAGGTACTTTTGAGTACTACATTTAAAAGTCACATGGGATGCCAGAGAGAAATAATTAGATTTTTGAGGGAATACCACATTATATTACATAAAGGAGCAGATGAAAGAATGGAGAAAGATTTTAGGCTGGAGGGGGTAATACCAATGCAGGACATTTGGTGCCATGTGGAAGAGGGAGAGAATAATTTATTTGTGATTTCTGGGCACTAACAGAGCTATCAGTTATTAGAAACATATTTCCATTCAACATTAAAAAAAATATATATATATATGCCTCTAGATGTTTGGAGTTGTCCCATGATGGGAAGGTTTGCCAGTTGTTTCTAGTTGAGATTATAAGAGCAAATGCCTGGTAGGTACTTGGGTAGGTATATTTAAGTCTTCTGCAAAGACTCTGTGCCCTCGTGGGTAGCTTTGGTCGCCATATGCAGCCACTGGAAAGTGTGCTGATGAAACAAACCAGTGAAAGGTCAGTAGTGGGACAAACGTCCTTAAGGGCTGAGATGCAAGTTCAGATAATGAGAATTCTTTGTACTCAATGCAGACACATTCTTTCAATTAGAAGCAAATAATGAAGCAAAGGTCCTTGAAAATCTGTGGCCTTCACCTTGTAACCAAAAAGTACCATGATTCAAAGAGTTCTTGATTGGATACTCTTGGCAAGGGACCTTACATCATTTTTTCTACCAGCTATCATGATTCTCAGGGCACAGAGAATCTTTACAGTTGCATTACTAAACATCTTTCTATTATTTTTCTTTCCAGAAACCTGGAGGCAAAAATATAGTTCCTGAAATGCCACATTTTAATTAAAAGGATCTTTTGTTCCAGTTTTAAGCTGGAACAAAAATAATAATTGTGTTCATGTTTGGGTCTATAGTAATATTTATGTGATATGTATAATTATATATAATATATCTTTAATACATTATCTTATGATGTATAATATTCTAAAGAAAGCAACCTATGAGTAAAAGGATATTTATGGTGATGATTTGGAAAATAAGAGAAGGGATGGTGTTCAAACAGTTAGTTTAGTATCCATTTCAGTGACATACAAGGGACAGTTTGGTGTCCAGATGAACTGAGATATAGGACCATTTTGCTTGACATTTCACTTGACAATTTGCTTTTGCAACCATGGAACCAATATAAAATTACATGTTGTTGATTGAAATTTTTAGAGCACTGTACTTGGGATCTATTAGGTTGAACCATACGAAGTTGCCAATATTTAAACATTTCAACCTGAAAAATGGCAAATTCTGTGGTTCAGCCTAAGAGAAGCCTCAGTTTGAATCTTTGCTGTACCACAAAGAGGCTTGAGTATTAAATCAGTTATTCAACCTCTTAGAACCTAAATTTTTCTCGCCTGGTCAAATGTGGACAATAGCAGCAGCCTATTCCAGGTGATGTGTGGATTAAATGAGACACTGGGTGGGGACACACTTTGCAAAAGGTAAAGTGGTTTGAATTGCCTTAGCATCCTCAAAAATAACAAGACTGTTATGTTTCTAAACTTTTGCTCCCTGATGGTTAAGTGATTTCTTGGTTAGAATACACAGAGGTTTACATGTTTTTATTTCTTTCTGGATGTGATATGACTTTTCTTTCATTTAATGTTTATTCTCAAAACTATTTTCCTACTTCCCTGGATTTACTGTACAGATTTCTTCTGAATAGGTAGAATATTTATACATTTCATTAACGGTATGTACTCAGGCTTTCTGCTTTGTTCATCCAGTAAAACACTCAGTAGAAAACGTGTGTGAGGACTGTACCCTTTACCATTGGGGAACTGAAATTAATTCCCTTACAATTTCTAAGAGCTTCAAGCATTTGTTTTATTTAGGAGTCAAACAGCTGTGCTGGCAAAGCTTTTATTATTGCTAATGTGCTTTGGTCCTTTATATCTGGGTGATACATTTCACCAACATTGTTCTGACAGGACTTTCAGCAGTTTTAGTCTGGACTGTGGTACCAGCCTCCTAAGGATCTTTCAACCTTCAGTTTCTCTCCGCTTGAAATCTGTTGTCCAGCTTACCCGCAGAGTTTAACTTCTAATCAAAAATCAAATCACGATATCCTCTATTTAAGAAAAATCTTGCATGACTCCCCAGTGCTCAAAGGATTAAATTCTCACCTTATGGTTCATTATACAAGGCCTTCTTAAAATACATGTTGGTGACAGATTATCTCCTGCTTCTCCCCTTCCTTCTGAATTCAGCTTAACTGAAGTCTATCATTATTTGAATACTCCATTACAAGATTCTCTTCTCTCTGACTATTTACAACCTAGTTCCCTACATGGAAGGACTTCTCTGTCTTCTTTGACTAGCAAAATCATCCTTATAAGACAGCTCAAACACGGTCTCTCTCTGAAATTCTATTCTCCTCCCTGAGGCTATTAATCATTTATTCCTCTCTATTTCCCATAGAATTGTGCTCATACTTTCCACTGTGATTATGCTTTTACTTACCTTTCTCTCTTTCTCCAGTCTGTGACCTCTTATAAAGCAAGGACTCTTACTAACTCATCTTTGCTTCCCCAGAGTCTAGATACTCATTGAACTTTTTTTTTTCTTATTTTAAGTATAAAAGAAGGGTAAGTTTCTCCTGCTTTTATGGATACATTTAGTCTTTCCTAAATGATCCACAATTACAGTTCCCGATTACTCAGTGAATGTTCAAAATGTCTGAAAGTCCCAGAGAAGAAAATTATTGAAGACTTTTCAAGAGCAAAGGGAATTTCAGATATAAGATTTCAGGGCAGGGTATGACGGGGCACGTATGAGGCCCATTTCTCCAAATCTGTACATGAATAGAGAGAGCAGCGAGATTACCTGTTTTGGTATCTGGGAACAGCAGCTGGCGTTTGAGGTGATCACTGGCTTAATGAGATGTTTGGTGTTATTCAATTAATAATAGCCCCAGAATATTCAGATTACAGAGAGTAATTGTCTAACTGTATTATCTCCCAGAAAGAATGTATCAGCAATAGTTGGTTCATTCCATAGGATTTGGTTTTATGAAGGACAATGTCAAGCTACCATCGGCCCATAAATGAGATACCAGAGAGATGAGGGGTAGACATGACATCGTTAATGTAATAGTTAAAGAAATTGAAATAATTAGATGAGAGCAAAGAATAAGAGAGTTACCATATATTCACATTCGGCCCCACATAAGTGATGAGTTGACACATGAAAGAGGGAGGGATGCATGCCCCATTGTTTCAGAAAGAGGGCCATTCATTACAGGGAGAGTATACTGTTACTGTATAAAAGGGAGACAGGCTTCATTAGCAAATGAGCAAGTGAAACTGCAAGATAAAATCGTTCTCTGGTATGAACAATCATGTGTGGGATTTTTAGTGGTAGGGTTAGACTAAACCTATGTTTGGTAAACATTCTTATGTGTAAGAATCACCTCTGATCTTGGTTAAATGCAAATTCTTATTCAGGAGATCTGGAGCGGATCCTAAGAATCTTCACTTATAGCATATTCTCAGGTAATGTTGGTATTGCTGGTCAGTGGTTCATGCTTTGAATAATAATGAACAGGGTAATATGGACAAGTAACAACATTTCATACCTGTTAGGAGCATAGATTTCAGAATCAGAAAACCAAGATATTGAGTTTCAATCTAATATGCCTTTGCGAAACTTGCTTATCCTGTCTGCACCTTACTTTCCTCATCTGTAAAGTGGGAATGCTGTTGTTCGTTTCATATTGTCTTGGTCCAGATTAAATGAGAAGATGTATGTGGGACACCTAATGCATTGCAGCAGCTAGCAAGCGTCTATAAAATGTTAGTGATTGTATTTTAGCTTTGACAATATTGTGTATTCCATTTCTAGGATTGTATTATTCTTATTTATTTCTGAACATATCAGAAGAGTAAAAAGACAAAAGCTGCAATGTGAAAATCAATGAAGGTACATCCTAATGTTCTGATAATATAACTCTTTAATAAAACTCCATCTAGCTTCAGCCCAGTGCAAAATTATCCTTCTAATGAATAACTATTAATCCTTCAAGATTCAACTGAGATACCACCTACTGTATACCTTCCCAATCACAATGAGGGGATTATCACTCAACTTTTTGGTCCCTCTGCTATACCTACTGCAGAAATCTCTTAAAGCATCCATCATAAAGTTATGAAAACAACTGCTTAACTACAAACGCATCTCCTCCTCTGAACTCGGAATTCCTTGAATTCAGGGACTAAGCTGTTCACAGATTATATCCCCAACATCTATATCTAGCATGTATCATGGTCCTTTCAAGTAACTGATAATTTAAAATATAGATGAATAGTCAAAGTCATTAATGAATTGAGAAAAGTCAGTCCTTGGTGCTCACATTTTCCTTTCAAAATCTCCCTGCCCTGTTCTGGAATTCTCTATCTCATTGGAGTGGAGTTTTGTCCCTAGATGTGCTATAATAAGGGTCTCCATTAAGATGTTTTCAACAAAAATATTTAATATTTGTCTTCTTTTTGAGAACTTTATATTTTAACCAAGGTTTATAGGAGAGATACAGAAACATGTGAAGATATTTCTGTGCAAGAACAAACCAAGGACTAACAAGTGGGATAGATATTTGGGGGAAGTTCTGGTCAATTCAAATGCTCTCCAAATGATGAATATTCAAATTAGTTTGTTCACAAGGTTACCTCTGCACCAGTTCAAGATTAAAAATTAGGAAAAAAACCCCAAAAAACTCTGTGCTTTTGCTGTTTGCTGGGAAGACACTCCATTTTTTTGGCACCAACTACTGACATACTTCATCCACTCAACCAAGAGAGCCTTATGCAGAGTATAAGTGAATATCCTATAAGGAAACACAAATGGCTGGGAAGTTAGATCCTCCAGGCTATAAAGAATTTTTGAGGTCATTTTGCCAATCTTTATGTCTCTAGAGGACAACAGCTTTCCTGAAATACAAGGCAGTCCCATATCTGTATCATCCCTGTGGACTGAGACATTTTGGTTTACAATTCTCTCTGTGCAAATACTTTCAAGCAGTACAAAAGAAAATAAGGCGAGGCATGGTACCAAACCTGTGTCCTGTGCCAATGGCAGCTATTAAAATCACAAACAGAATAGAAAGATCAATCTCTGCAACTCCTTGTGAAATAAACTAAAAATAAACTGTCAGGCACTGTGCTAACCTCTTTAAGTGCATTATCATTTTGGTTTGTTCTTACAAAACATGTAAGAAGTAGATGCTATTACCCATTTTAGATAATAGGAAAGCTCTCTTAGAGAGGTTCGGTAATATAGTCAATGTCAGATCTTTGTGCCTGCAAAGTACCGACTGCACAGCAATACTCTATGCTTCCCTGCCCACAGAAGCACTGTGATACTCATCTCCAAAATGGCGGCATCCTTTGTGTAAAATCCTTGAGATTCCAGAAAGATACATAGATATAAACTTTCCAGGTAGAATATTTATCTCTTGGAATCTTAAATATTAACAGCAATATAGTGTTGTTTCCTTTCTTTTTTTTCTTTTTCTTCACTTCTTAAGCAAATGCCTTAGATGTAGAATCAACAGATTTCCCTGCATGTCTCTCTAAAGCTGCTCATGGAGTTTTACTCTCAGCACTGGCCACGAAGTTCTTTAAATAGCCCTGCCTGTGTTTTGTGGCTTTCATTACCCTTCTCTTCTTAGGTTCTGTAGGCTAAAGCTATGGGACATAACATGAATGGACATAAGGTTAACCCTAGCATGAGGCAGTCAGGGTCAGGAGAGTCTAGCATTAGGGCCTGCAATGACCATCTTTTATGTGGCCTTGTTTAATACTGCTCTTTAGCTTTTCCCTTGTCCTTGAGTTAAGGGACTTCTAAATTGTGGGTGTTTTTTTTGTTTGTTTGGTTTGGGTTTTTTGTTTTTATTTTTTAATTTTTATATTCAGTACAGCTGAGCCCACTGAGAGGGCCTGGCAGGCCCAATGCCCAAGTTTGTAACTGAAATTGGATGGCCTGACTTCATTTTCAACTGGTACATGTTTTTTACTATTTCTCCTTTAAGAAAAATCAACAAGTGGTTTATGATTCCTTTCAAAGAGATTGAATGAGTGAAAATCAGGTTTAGCCATATTATTATGGCAACTAAATACCCTGGGTTTTCTGGGGCAGATCCAATTTCAAATATCCTATCTTGTCCCCCAGTTGTATATTAGATCAGTATTTCCTGATTTTTGATTAAAGAGATACACTTTGCTCAGCTAGCGTAATAGAGAAAGAAGCCTTTTTGAACATCAAATTTTGGCCAGGCATTTAAAATTGGAGATGTGTGTGTACGTGCATGTACATGTATATATATATTCATGTGTGAATACATATATATGTGTGTATATGTGTACATATTTACCTATCTTTATATAGGTATCTATAGATATAGCTATAGACATAGATACTTGTGTGTGTATATATCTAGATACAGAAACAAATATTCTCCTTATCATATTCACATTATACAAGTGAGAAAATTGAAGCTTACAAATTTCTCAAGGTCTACTGCTTTTGAGTAGCTAAAATGAGATTCCAATTTTGTAGTCTGGCTTTAAAGCCTATAGTCATTATTTCCAACCTTCCTAAATCCTCCAATTTATTTATTTATTTAATTTAATTTTATTTTTTTTGCGGTACGGGGGCCTCTCACTGCTGTGGCCTCTCCCATTGTGGAGTACAGGCTCCGGACGTGGAGACTCAGCGACCATGGCTCACGGGCCCAGCCGCTTCACGGCACGTGGGATCTTCCTAGACCGGGGCACGAACCCGTGTCCCCTGCATCGGCAGGCGGACTCTCAACCACTGTGCCACCAGGGAAACCCTCCAATTTATTTTTGAAATACAAATTTTCTTTCTTCACCTAGCTTATTCCTTCTGAGAACATGCCCCAGGCTCCTGGTCATCTGACTACAGATGCCCTGTGAAGGGGTAACTTGCCTCGCCCACAACCCTCTATCTATTCTGCCCAGCCTCCTGCCCTTCCTCTTTTCCTAACTCCTCAAAGTCTTGCTCCTGCGAGATGTGAAATCAAACATCAAACACCTTAGCTGGTGCCTGCCTGAAGAGCTATGATTGATTGTCACGCACTAATTACTTGGAAGGTTTGAGAGTGGGTGCAAGAATAGAGGTGATCACAGAACAGTTAAAAAGAGATTTGTTTCTCTTTTTGCTGCTCCCCTGTCATTTGCAAATGTCTGTTGGTTTCTTTTCAGCCTGTTTGTGCTTAAGAATCCTGCTGAGATGACACTTGGTGGTTTGAAAAGCCAAGGTTGTGCCTGCATTTCTGCAGGTAATCTAGCAGTGGATACGTGGGAGGATCATCTGCAAGGCTCACCATAACCTTTTTAAAAATCTGTAACAATCTGTAACAATATTACCTTAACAATAAGGTAATATTTTTTCAATCAGAACATAATTGATGAAATAGTATTTGTTTTTCATTAATATGTGCTTCGACTATCCAGTTATATTTACCTTACAGCTTCTTTTAAACACATCCAGGGAAACCATCCTGGAGATATTTAATAGCCAAAAAGGTAAACATAGAGTTTAAATAATTTATTTAGCAGATACACCCATCAGGTGTCATCATTGGCACCTTTATATATGTCACGGAGGAAAGAGTTGAAATTAAATTTTTCTAAGGAAAATAACCTACATAGGTTCACAAGATTCAAAATTGTAAGAGTGACCCCTAGTGACCATGTAACTGCTTAAATCTTTACTAAAACAGTGTACTGTTAAATGTGAGCATCTGAACAAAAAGAGGGCATAGTTTATCATAAAAAAAAATTACTCATTTTGAATTCAGTTATATTTCAAATTTATAGTTTGAAAATAATATGATTTTTTTGGCAAATTTTTGATTTATTCTGGGTAAAATATATATCACTTGTCTATTCATCCTTCAGTTCAAATCGATGAACATGCATTGTGAACATACTCCGTGCAAACTCTTGAGGAAAGTACTAAGGATGTAGAGATAAAGGTCTCCTCGTTGTTTCTATGGTGCTCACAGACTCACCAGGAAAGAGACAAGCAAACTGGATCATTGCAGGGCAGTGGGGTGCTGTGAGCATTAGTATAAGGTCAAGGCCTCTAAAAACAGAACTGTTGTGCAATGGCTGGGTGGCCATTCCTGGGGATGGTAGGTCGGAGTAAGATTTCACCAATGAGAAGCGAGAGAGAGCAGCTCTACCTGTGCAGAGACACATGAAAGTAACAGGAGTCTGTATAAGAACCACAAGTATTTCAGCAGGGCTGGAGCATATAGAGCTATAAAGACATGCAAAATGGGCTTGAGACACAGGCACAAGATAGCTCAGGGAAGGCCTTGTACATCATTCTTGGTCATTCTGCTGAAGGCAGTGGGAATAGACTTAAGCAAGGAAGTAATGTCAATAGATTTGCATTTAGGAAGAATTATCTGGCTTCAGAGCAGAGCATAGTTGAGGCTATCAAGACTAGTTACACAAAGACCAAATAGGTGGCTTCTAGCATCTCCACTATGGGAAATGTTATGGTTCTTCTACCTGGACAGGCACTTTATTCTTCATTCAAATTTGTATTACTAGGGCTTCCCTGGTGGCGCAGTGGTTGAGAGTCCGCCTGCCGATGCAGGGGATGTGGGTTCGTGCCCCGGTCCGGGAGGATCCCACATGCCGCGGAGCGGCTGGGCCCGTGAGCCGTGGCCGCTGAGCCTGCGCGCCCGGAGCCTGTGCTCCGCAACGGGAGAGGCCACAGCAGTGAGAGGCCTGCGTACCGCAAAAAAAAAAAAAAAAAAAAAAAAAAAAAAATTTGTATTACTAGTCAACATAGAATGTTTTTAAAATGCACAGTAAATTAATATTAGCATTAATTTTAATCTGGTATAAATGTACAAATCATATCTGTGTGTACGTATATGTATATATTTATATATACATATATATCTATAAATTATAAGCATACACTAGCACACACATATACTCATGATATTTAATAATGAAAAGGTATATATTTTGGTTATATAGTCATATAAACATTCATTCAGATATATTAGCTATATGAACCACAATACGACATTTAATTTTAGAATCAAATCTTTTAAATCTTCATTACATGGAAATTTTAACTGAATTAGAATGTAGCTGAAGAAACTGTTGTATCCCTAGGTTGTCCAGATACAGGTCAGAAATCCAAATCTGGAACTATAGGCCTTGAGTTGATGATTGAATGTTCACCTTTCTAATACATGAAAATACCTAGCTCACCCTCCTCCTTCCTGTCTTAGTCTTCTTGGGCTTGCATAACAAAATACCTCAGACTGGGTGGCTTAAACAGCAGAAATTTATTTTCTCACCTTTCTAGAGGCTGAAAATCCAAGATCAAGGTGTTGGCAGGTTTGATTTCTCCTGAGGCCTCTTCTTTTGGTTTGCATGTGGCTGCCTTTTTACGGTGTCCTTACATGGCCTGTTTTCTGTGCATGTGCACCCCTGGTGTCTCTTCCTCTTCTTATAAGGACACCAGTCCTATCTGATTAGAGCCCCACCCTCTGCCCTCATTTAATCTCCAAATATAGTTACATTAGGAGTTAGGGCTTTAACATATGAATTTTTGGGAAACACAATTCAGTCCATAACACTGCCATGTTTTCCTGATCAGGAAATGCAATAGCAAGAAAATGCATCTTCCAAACTCATATTTTATGGAAAGGTCTTGAGCACAATCAGAAAAACTGCTTTTGGTAACTGAGAAAGCAATTGTGTTAGATATTATAGCGAGGCTGTGGTGTGCTGCCCATATGCCCGCTTCAGAATTAAGACACTCATTTCTCCAGCTGCTGGGAGTGCTACCTGCTGACAGTTCAAAGCTGAGTTCCTCTCCAGAATTTCCCAAAGCCAAATGCAATTGCCTTTCCCAAAGTCTTATTCCTTGCTTGGTAGTAGTCCCGATCCAATATTGAGGATTAGATTAGTCAAAGTAGGCTTCTAAGGCCTAGTCCTAATATAGATGGGACAACTCTGAAGGGACATTCGAGGTCCAGATCTCCCCATGATGATGACTTAATCCCTCAGTGAGACTGCATTGCAGACCATCTTCTACCTCATGTCCAATTCTGCTTTGGACCCTTCTATTCTAAAGCATAGAAGAGACAGCACTCTTTTGCTTCTGAGAACATTGAATACAAATTTGTCTCACTGTTCTCAGGGAATCCAAGTAAATTTATTTCAAACGTAGAATGTCAAGTGGAACTGAAATAACCCATCCCATTTTAATGCTACCAAGCCTTCGAAATTGAGTAAATCGTTCATATCCATATTATGTTTTTAATTCCTATTGAGTATTCTCAGTTATTAGCTTCGTATTACATTCCACTGTGCTATAGGTACCACAAGGACAGGAATTTATTAAACTGGTTCTCTAATGCATCCGTAACAGCAAACAATATACCTGGCATATTGGGCATACTAAAACACTGTAGTGAAATAATGGTTTATTGCATCTTCTCTAGAAAGCAAATAAAAATCTTGATATAGCTTTGAGCAATTATTACATATCTGTCAAAGCCTGGGTCAAAAGCTATTCCTGCATGATGTTTTTATTGATTTATCCTAGTTAAAGAATCAATTTTCACCAAACATTCTCTGTTGCTCCTTTGCAGTAGCTATTACTTCAGACCTTCTATTGTAATTATTTGGCTCCTACCATCTATTGTAGTTCTTTGGCTCCCTTTGCTATATATTATTTTTTACTGGACAGCAAAGTGAGAAGTTGAAAGAGGGGAATTTTGTCCATTCCTCATTATAAGTCAAGAATGTGTGGAGAAGGTAGGCCAGATGTGGATGGAACCTTTTAAAACATGAATATTTGGATGGATCCTGGGGTTTGGAGCTCTCTTTATGTTGATCAGAGAACAGCTTTTATTGTGGTATCCCCTACTGTGCCTAAGAACAGGTTCCCTTCATGGTACAGTTAACTTCTAATGGCTTTAGACTTTTATTCCTTCTTCCTGGCTTATATTTCAAATAGTGAAATTTCAAGCCTCAGAACAGAAGGGTAGAGGTGGGCATGAGCAGCCCACCTCTAATAATGCAGCCATATCCCTCATATTAATCTGTTCTCAGAGCTAGTAAACCCTACTTACCTTTATTCTGACAGTCCTGTAGATCAAGGACAGTGTGTAATTTTACAGCAGCCACTTTTGACTGCCTGATCTCATGCTCTTCAATCTAACAGGCCCATCAGTGCATAAAGTAGCAGGAAGGAGACCAATACAAACTTTACATCAGGAAGTGCCAAATCCTCTCAATGTCCCCTGCATTGACTGACTCATGCTTTCATCCAATTCTGGTCTGTATGCAATTCTTGAGATCTGATATTTCTTCCTCATTCTTAGAACTGGGCTTGCCATGGAGTGTTGGTGGAATGCTCAGCTTTCTGTAGGAAATAGTTAGAACTCACTCTCTGACTTTCTCTGCTGTTTGATATTTGAGACAATGAGCTGTATTCAACAGATATGGAAAATGGCCATTTTATCACTTAGGTTCTGTCTTCATTCGGGTTCCCAGAAACAGGTACTGAGATGGAGATCTGCATGCAGGACTGTTATTGATGAGGATTCCCTTCCATATTGTCTTAAACTATGGGGAAATGGTTTTTATTCTCCTGCATAGAAAAGACATTTGATGCAGTCTGCCCCTTGGGAAGAGGATGTGAGCTTGACAAGACAACTGTCTTCATCTGAGGCAAATCTCCAAGATGCTTGACAGCTGAGGACTATCAGCTGACAGCAGTACCAGTAGCTGAGGAATAAGTCCTTCTGTCTTAAAAGGAAATCTGGACAGCGTTCCACATGGTCTACTATATTCGGAAAGGGCCAAGATCCTGTCTGTAGAAGAAAATGTCTTAATACCTTATTATTTGGAAACACATCATAAGAAAGTGTTCAGTCCAGTGACCTTCCTGTAAGAATAAGATAGTATTATCAAAGTGTGATGCTGGAAGCACCACCACTATGGAGAACACATTGACCACTTATTTTAAATGTTTCCTGTCAGAAGTACTGAATAAGAATCTCTGGGGATGGGATTAAGTATCTTCTATTAATTAGCACCTTCTCCAAACCAGATGAAACAGGCTCACCTAAATTCTACAGAAAAGGCTGATATGTAAGGGGGAGTCCTCTCCAGGTCCTAAATTAAAGCCATCTTTACTCATATCTTTGTGTGTGTGTGTGTGTGTGTGTGTGTTGAATGAATGTTACTAATTCATTGTGATGATGTAGCACACATAGTAATTAAAGAGCATGTGGTATTTTAAAGCTTATTTTAATGAAAAATTTGATATTTTGAAGATTCAGAGTATTTTGTTGTTGTTGTTAAAATAGACTTTGACTGGGTATTGAAAAATCTTTGAAACTGGAATAAATCCTTTGGAGTATAAGGCATTTACCAATTTAAGCATTCATAAGCAATCTCAGATATCTAAAGTCATTTGAAAGGCTATAGACAAATGGGAATTTGATTGAATGGTAGACAACAGTCAATAGCCAGCTAGTGACACCCAGCTAGTGATAACCTAGGATTTACCTCACAAGATGGTTTTGTGCGTGGGGACTGTGAGAGGTAAATATAAACGTCCTCCAAGATAGGGCATGATTTTTTTTAATCATCACAATGAATTATCTTTATTAATTCTGTCAGCCCCCATGCCTTTACATACCAACTCAATGCTGATGACTCCAAATTTATATCTCCATCCCTAACATCTTTGCTAAACTCCAGATTTATTAATTCAAATATATATTTGAAATCTCCCTTTAGATATCATATTGTTGTCACCTGATCATTGACAGGGCCAAAAGCAAACCTTTAATCCTCTATCCCCGTCTCTCAAACTTGTTTCTTTGCTAGTCTTCCCGATTTCAGTAAATAATAGTAATTTCTAGTGTGAAATTGCTCACACTAGAAAATTGGAAATCAACTTTGATTCATTACTACTTCAAACCTTCCTTACACCTAATCAAGTGTAATAGCCTCCAACTTGTCTCCCTTTCACTCTTCTCTCCACCCCACTCCCATATTAAAAGATGGCCAGTGCCATCTTTTAATAATATAAATCAGAGTGTTATGACCCTTCTTAAAAACCATCAACGGCTTTGCATCATTTTATACGTTTTATGACATACCAATGCCTCATAGCCTACAAGTCTCTACTTGGTGGCGCCCCTGTCCATCTTCCCAAATCTTTTGTCATTCTTTTCCTTGGTCAGTTTTTAAGGCACACTGGCATTCTTATTGATTCTGGAAGACAGAAAACCTAATTCCTGTCTTGGGACCTTTTTTCTTGCTTTCTTCTCTTCCTGAAATGTTCTGGCTCCAGATCTTTCCAGAAGGGAGTCTTGATAGTATTCAGATAGCTGCCCAAATGTTACTTTTCAGACAGGCTTTCCCTGACAAACCAATCTACATTAACCTAATCACCCACCCTCTCCATTTTTCTCTAACACATCACCTTGTTTTTTATTCATTATATTTAACACTATACTATTAATTTATTAAGAGTATTCTGCTCCCAAGGTAATGCAAACTCCACAGAGCAAGTGTCTTGCTTAACTTATTGGCCGCCATGGTTTTAGCTTCAGGAGTAATGCTTTGCATATTGTAAATGCTCAACAAATATATTTCTTTTCAACAAATATTTTTGAATTAATGAATTAGTGGTGCTCATGATAAGAACAATTAATAACATGTATTAGTTACTTAATATGTACTACTTATGAGCAGTTTAAATGCATTATTTATCCCATTCTTGCATGACCTTAAGAGACACTACTATGCTAAGTAGAAAATTACGAGTTGTAAGAAATTATATTATGCTGTATAATTTAGTAACTTTGTGTGTGACTTTATTTATAATATAATTACAAATATAAGGGGTAACTAATTTTTTATAAATGTTTACATCATTTTATGGTGAAAAAGAATATGCTAGAGTAGTGTTTGTTAATTGGAATATTTGTATAGAATCCAAGCATATTCCTTGAATATGTCAAGAGTCTACTTACTTGAAGCAAATTGATCAGTACTGGAATTAGAAAATTTTTCAGTCACACTCAGATCTTTTGCTAACGGGACTTATTCAAGACATTTTAACCAGAATTGATTTTCCTCTATTAATATAGAGTATTGTGAAAATGTCCTCAAATTTTTGTGGAAAATAATTCATGGAAAAAATAATCATTGGCTATAGAACCTCATAGAGCAATACTCTCAGGAACAAATTAAAATACATTATGGTGGTTTGTTGATAGTAAATATATCATTCAGTACTTAGTTACCAAGTTTAATATGTTTTTTAGAACTTGGCGCTATTAAAACTTATCAAAAGTACCCCATTAAACAATAAAGTTTTAAGGAAATAGAGTTGCTATTATTTAAATTATCAAAATAAGTCTGCTTAAGTTTTGTCTTCAGAGGTTTAGTAAAGGAGCCATCATGCCACATTTTGGGATATGTATTCCTCCCTCATAACTATTTACTCAAAAGATTCATATGAGTTTCTATCTTGGCTATGTAAAAAAAATAAAAATTAGTACCTCTGAGTTGGACTAAGACACTGAGAGTTTCAAGATGAGGATTTCTGGTAAACTCCCTGAGTGTTAGCTAACTATACTTAGTGTTGTACTCTGCTTCCAAATATGTTGAATGTGAAGTGTAGATCATTGATTTGAGCAAATGGGCTGAGAATTTAAGAATGTTGTGTAATAACTAGACTTGAAACTATAAAAGCCTTTTATTAATTTTTTTTTTTGGAGGAGAGGCAGTAAATTTGACTTAATCTCCGTAGAATCTGGGATTCGATTCATGGAAGGAGGTAATTAACCAGCTTTGATCTGGATGCCTCTTTATCTATTTTCTTCATGATATTTACAATTGTTAAAATGCATATTAATAACAGGAGAAACTGGGCCCTTACTAAATTCCACATCCTTTTAACCATTCTCTTTGGCAGATATCATGATCCACAATTTTTAAAAGAGAAAATAGAGACTCAGATAATTAAATGAATGCTCAGAGCGGATACAAAACTGAGGTTCAAATTCAGGTCTTCATACTTTAATACCAGTGTCCATTAGAAAACACTTTACCCCAGTCTATGGTACTCCTTACTCCTTGGCCTGTTCTTTACCCCACTTCTTCTATTTCTTTATATATAAATTCAATGCAATGGCACTTAGTAATCATCCTTGTGTCAGAGCCTATATGAGTACCAAAGACATAAGAATACAGAGTTCGATATGATTCATAAATTTGTGTTAAGAATTAAATGCAAAAATGTTTTTGTAAAATGCTAAGGTCATTGACTAGGTTATAATAATGCTCAATAAGTCATTTAATTTCTTTCTATATTATTATCATCACCATCATCATCAATATTCAGATACTATTCCTGCATCAAGGAATTTAAATATAGTGGGAATAACAATTATAAAAACAAAATCATCATAGCAAAGAATTTTGATAGATAGAAGAGGTGGTATAAGTTTAGGAAATGATTCTTAGAGTATTTTGCTTAAGAAACATCTTAAACTTTGAGTATGATTTAGCTGACCAGAGAACAAAGAAGCGTCAACATTAAAACTTCCTTGAACAGAAACACCAAAGAAATTCTTAGGATCCCAAATCAGGTTGCCCCTGAAGATGTGAACTTGAGGCTGAGTAGATGGTAGAAGATTTCTCTCCAGGAGATTATGATCCTCCCTCTTCAATGCAGGTCATCAAAGCTCCTGTGGTTGGTAAAGCTCCCAGTAGAATAAATCCATTCAGAAGTATCAGATTTCCCTGTAAAAGAGAACAAAAAGAGGAAACTCTGGTGATCCACATGGATTCCTCTCTTCCAAAATACCCCTTAGGTCTAAAATATTCTGCCCCTTATTGAACGGGGAGGCTTGTTCTATGGCTTTATAGAAGCAACAACTCCATTAATACGTGTTCTGGACACTGCCTTTGTGAAACTGTCTGGCATTAAATTGTCTGATCTCAGTCCTTCCTGTCCCTGCCCAACCATGGTGACTTGAGATGATTTTCTTTTTCTAGCCACAGATTAGTTCAGCTAGGATGAATCTGATTTTCACTTAAGTCTGTGCAGATTTCCACCTGTGAGCCACTGCTGGGTCTGCTGGGTCCCTGCCAAGGATGCTTCCTCACCTGGAATCTTGTTTAGAGTTTCAGGCAGAAAGTTGGCAGCTCAGGTGTTTGTAGTCATAGTAACTCCAGAGGAAAATGAAGGGTGTACACGCATGAATGTCTGGCCCTGTGAATGTGAGGCTGTCTTCCTCTATTCATCCTTCTATCCATTCATTCACTGATTCATCCCCAAAACATTCATCAAGAATCCCCTATATGTCCTACATTGTGTTTGATGCTGGAAATGTCAAGCTGAAAATTATTTAGGTGCTGCCTTTGAAGAGGTCATTCATCATTTGATCACTGAGGAAATGTTATTGAGACTTTTATACACCAACCCTTCACTAGACAGGTCCTTGAAATGCAGAGAAAAGATAAATAGGAATTCGTGCCTGTCCATACAGTATGTGTTGTCTAGAAAATCCAGAAAAAATGAGCACCCACTATGCAGTGCTCAGTGACATATAGATTATTTCTAATGTACTGATATAAATAGACATAAAAACAAACAACTTCAGTACAGAGAGAGAAATGCCATATAACTATGTAACAGTTGTCCTGGAACTATTTTGACCTACCAGGCAAAATATTCAGCGGTGTCTGGAGACATTTTTGGTTGTCACAGGTGGCGAGTGCTACTAGCATCTAATGGGTAGATGACAGGGATGCTGCTAAACGTCCTACAATCCACAGGGCAGCCCCCTACAACAAAGAATTATCCAACCAAAATGTCAATAGTGCCCAGGCTGAGAAGCTCTGTGTATAAACACACACACAATTATGAGTGCAAAAGAAAGTTGGATTCACTGTCTTGGGAGCTAGAAAAGTCTGTCCAAAGAAGAAAGCATTTCAGTTTGGAGATTGTGGATTTCGTCACAAATTAGTGTGAGTGCTCATGACCCTGAAACATTGTAGACTAAACACTGAATAACAGAAAATTCTTTTTTGTGTGTTTATTTTCGCCCAAAACTACTGGGGAATATTTTCCCATGTAATTTTATTAGATATTCCCTCCAACCCTGTGAAGTATATAGAACAGATACAATTTTCCTGTGGAACTTAAAACTCACAGAGATTGTGTTTTGTTTATTTCTATCCCACTTTCCGCAAGTCACAACCCTTAGTGAATGGCATTCCTCATCAAGTCCAATAATGGCTTGAAACATAACAGTCTACTCCAGCAGTGAAGAGAGAGAGGAATTCTCATAAATTCTTCACAAAGTAAAATGATAATATGCTATTGGACAGAAAGTTGCATTTTGGGGGATTAAATATTAGGCGCCTTGTGCATTTTTCTGTCTCACTAGAGTCCGTCCACCTTCCAGGCATACCCTGGTAAAATAATATGTCAAACCCCATCATTTTGATAGGGAGGGCAATTGGTGATGCCTATTCAGACCTTTGATAAGGGTGCTGATTCTACAGAGCACCCCCAAAAAAAGTGGCCAAGAAAAACACAGATTTGTGCAGAGATAGCATTTGTCAAGAAAATGAATACAGAGAGAATGTGGTTGAGCTTTATTAGGCATTTCCCAAATAGGCTTCCCACCTGCAGTCAACACCAGCATTTATCAGGTAGTTAACTCTTCAGATACTCTGCACCAACTAGAGGTTTGGCTGAGGCTCAGAATAACTTGACCACTTGATCATTTGTAGCTCTTTCCTTTCTAAATGTATCACTAGCTTCTGCTTATCCTATCTTCTAAATATTTCTCCAATCTGTTCTTTAATCTCTACTGTCAGTGCACACCTAGATTTAGCCATTGATTATCACCTTTTTAGTGTTTTCTATACCCAGGTAACATAGTAAACTATTATCTACCTAATATATTTATCTAAATTCACAAACTTAAGTGCATTTATTTAAAAAGAAACCATATATGTTCCAATCATGAATGGTAAAAAAATAGTTCAGAACAGAAAGTGAAGATAACCTTAAAGTAATTACAATTTTTAAAAAATGAATTTTTTTAACTCTAGCTGGAAACCATTGCCTAGAGGTCAGCTCTGACTGCTGAGATGGGGGATTAGCAAGTTTTAAAGAGGTGTGAACAGCCATCACCAAACTGAGACCTTCTACTTTGTGTAATCAGGAGGACTGAAATAGCACTGGAAAAGGAAACTCATTGTATAAATAGTGGTGTTTTTAACCTTTTCTGCACCCTGTAATATACCCCGTGCCTCCCCAGTGGTATGGATACTTCATTTTGGGAAATGCTGGTTCAGGGCTTGTCATCTTAGCCTGGAAATTTAGCAAGGCATTTAAGTTAGTCTTTCTGTCCAGGCTCTTCCAAAATACCTGCCACACTAGGGACCCACATGACCTTTCTTTTCCACAAAAGATAGAGATTTTTTTTTTTCTTATTTACCTTTATAACCTCAGTATCCTGTTCAGTGGTCTCATTGCTTGGTGTGTGTCTCCAGTAAAATTTGTTCAACAGAACTGGACTTTTTCTCTGAATGTCTGAAAGGTGTGATTCAAGTTAGTACTAAAAAACAAGCATAGTGGGGAGAAGATTGAAATGCATAAATGTTTTTTCTTTAGCCAATAATAATAACTAAATTTATAATATAAAACTTGTTCATAATATTTATAAGATAAAAGTGTCAGGAAATGTGCTAAATAGTTGCAAATACTAACACATGAAACATACCAGGAAACTGGAGTACGCTGCGGTTAAGTATCTTGCCCCAAATTTCATATCTGGAAGAGCCAGAATGTTGCTGGATTTGACCATGGGTAGGCTTCTGAGTCACTGCTTCTAGCCATCTTCTGAGTAGCTCAAAGTTGAATCTATTCTGTTAGAATTGTTGCTTTGGGTAGGCACATATTTACCAGATTTTCATCCTTCTCATACTTTAGATAGAATGAGTGACACTGATGCAGAGCACCGATTCTGTATGAAACACACACAAACACAAATACTCAGGTTTCTGTCAAGGTGGTTAGCAGTGGAGCTGCTATTACCATTACTAGTCATGTATATACAAAATATTAACATAAATAGTAATAATTAAATAATTTTAAAATAAATATTTACATATTTAATACAGAGGAGGACAAGAAGGAAAGGGTAACTTTGCTAAATTGTGTATGAATAGTTTCTGGCTTTTTATATTATGAGGCCAAATTTTCTTCCCATGTTGGACGTTAGTTCAGTAAAATACCATTGGGTTCTGAAACACGCTTCGTGTGGATTCTATAAAATGGTCTTTGGTGGCTTGTGCTAAAAATGAAAAGAAAAAAAGGATTACATGTTTTCAGACCCATCTTGAAAAGAGTTTATGATATCAACAGTTCCTCTTTCCCATTTTCAGGGCAGAAGGAAATCTAGATTCCCCTTGCAAGACACAGTTTGTCACAAATGCTAGACTAAACATTCAGAAATAAAGGTGAGCTCCAGGGAGAACATTGAGTTTCCAAAGGCTAATTTGTACATCCTGGCTTGAGCTCTGCTTTCTGACAAACAACAAAAGACACCATTCTCCAAAAAGAAGAGCTTATTTATTTGGGTTGTGTGCTGTACGCTTGTTTGATGTTTCTTTGACTCTTGATCTTTGTTGGAGTGAAAGAGAAGGAGAGAGAGAGAGGTAAAAAAGTGCCTTATTAAATTGGTAAAGTTCTGACTCTAATTTTGGGAGAGAAAACGCCTTATCCCAGCTAGAGATGCAGGCCACCTTTGCCTTCCTCTGGCTCTCACAGTTCTCTGCTGTGGACTCTGCTCCAGCTCTCCCTGTAGGCTCAGGCCCCATGGTCCCTGAGACAATGCTGGTAAAGGAGGATGCTTTTAAATGCTTTCAACACACTCCCACCCCCTCTATCAATCTATGGAGCATTAAGATTAAGTTGCTACCTCATATGTAGGATTTGGGGGCCATCTGGGGACCCAGTGTTGCTTATCAAATGCTGGATCATCAGAATTGACATTTGGGTACGAGAGTTGTCCTAAGTTCCTACACTCTCTTCCTATTCCATGGTCTTAGCCTAGATATGAGCACTCTTCTAAATTCTCCTTTCTTTCTTTACTTCTCTCTCTCTCTCTCTCTCTCTCTCTCTGTTGCTTTCTTTCTTTCACTAGTGTATTTATGAAACAAATTTCAACAGCTATTCTACCATTATCCATGGATCATGGAGAACTTT
The DNA here is from genome assembly GCF_008692025.1 of Phocoena sinus. NCBI lineage: Eukaryota > Metazoa > Chordata > Mammalia > Artiodactyla > Phocoenidae > Phocoena > Phocoena sinus. The sequence goes on from NC_045781.1 coordinate 37,632,542, forward strand.
TGGATATATAATTGAGTCATAGTTTCCTAATAAAGATGCCATAATTTATAGAGAAGCCATATGGAAATTCCTTTTTTCTATAACTATTGGGATTTCTCCAGAACCTCTCCAGGAATACAATTGGAAGAGCCATAATCCTAAATCTTTTCTATTCTCTTCTCTGCTTACCTCTACATATGTATCACGCTCTCGTTTATACAAATTGCTTTTCTTTGTTTCTTCAAGTGCATAGCATCTTTCTATGTTGAATTGCCTCTATTAGGCAAGTAAAATCAAGCTCACTGACAGGCTATCAGTCATAGTTCCAAACTTCCCTAAAAGACAGTCTGACTGGTCCAACTTGCTTGAGGTGGAATGCCAATGTTTAAGTAATTTCTTGAAGAAGAACTTCTCTCTCTCTGTACTATAATCACTTGTTCCATCTGGTAGAGAGGTCCTCTCCTCTACTTCTGCAGTTCTTTCCTAAAGCTCCATATCATCATCATCACCCAGATTATCTGATAGAATCATTTTACGCCTCCCTCGAGCACTTGCTTTCTCTCCCCCAGTGCTAATCGACTACTTTGGAGCTGACATATACTAGGTTCTCAATAAAGTGTAGTGATGGTAATGATGATGATACTAACATCACCAAAAATATATAATACTTCCAGATCAAGTTGTGATTAATTAATTGAGCAAGTGTCACAAATGCATGTCCCCCACAAAGTTTATAGATAGATAGATAGATAATGTCTTAGAATAGTACATGACATATAAGTGCTCAATGTGTTAAGTAATATTATCATTTATTTTCCCATACAAAGTAATTGAGGTGTGAAAAGAAACCTCCAAGTACACACCTGCGTGTGTGTGTGTGTGTGTGTGTGTGTGTACTGTCCCCACATCCTTACCTTATTTGTTTTTGGCCCAGGCCATTTCCCACCATTCCAACTGGCCATTCAGGAACACGGCTGGGTGTTTATAAGTTGGTGTTCTGGGTACGTGCAGAGTGTGATATAAATTTTTCTAAAATTACTTAATACCATTAATAGGTGCTGCTGGAGAGGATAGTGACAAAGGGAGGTCTTTAAGGAAAATATATTTGGTTGCAAGAAAAAGTGAAAAAAAAACCTACTAAGTGCTTAAATTTGCCTTCTTACTTTTGCTCAAACATACTGTCTATTTCTGTTCCTGTTGCTTTACTTGGCTATTCTCTCTCCTGGAGTGTCTGTGCCTATCAAAATCTGTCATAATATATAAGGTTTATATTATATACTATTGCCTGTATGAATATTTCCCCAGTCCTCCCCTACTTGGCCCTGATTATGTCTTCTTTCTGTATATACAACACTAGATTCCCAGCACTATGAGAGCTGCTAGACAATTTTCCCTTGACCTGATGTCCAGAATTTGAGTATCTGCCTTTGTATATTAGAAAGTCTGCATGCAGCACTGTACTGGACATGAGGAATAAGGTGGTGAAGAAACGAGATATTCAGGGCTTTTCAGAGCTTACAAGGTGGGGGTGAACATGGATCATAAGCAAAATAATTACAAATCATTCATTCATCTTTTAAGAGTACACCAAGTGCTATGAAATTGAAGCTCAGAAGTGGTTGTCATAATATACACAAGAGTGTTCTAATTTAGCTTGGTGAGTCAGAGAAGTGTACTGATGGAAATGCTATTGAAGGCAAGGCCTCAGGGATGAGTACAAGTAACCAGTTAAAGAAAGAGGAGACAACCAATTTGACCAGAGGGAAAAAAATGTGCTAATATGCTAAGGTTTCTTCATTCATATACTTACTCAACAAACATTGATTGAGTTCCCACTTGATGCTGAGCACTGTTGGATACTAGAAGCTCAAAAGTGAGCAAGTTGGGAAATTCCTAGATATTTTGGAGCTTAAATTCTTAGTGGAGAAGACAGAGAGTAAACAAGTAACAAAACGAGGAAATGATGCCATGTCTGGCACTGACTTAACGTAATGAAGGGAGTTTTCATTAGGGCTATGTGATAGGTAGTGTCAGCAGAGGAAGAGGAAGAAAAAAGACAACATGAGACAGGTAGATCTGGCAAAACATCTCAGGGGAGATGAGTTTGAGCTCAGACGTGAGTGAGAATGCAGCATGAATGTGAACCTGGAAGAGGTTCAGGATGGTCAGCACAGAGAACATCAGAGGCAGAGAGGTACGAGGTTAGTCTGGAGATGTAGGTGAGAGCAGATTCTGCAGGCTACTAGTGAATTCTGAACATTATTCTAAGAGAAAAAAAGCAGCCATTAAAAACCATTAAACAGGGGCATCACATGATCACATTTGCCTTCCGGAAAGTAAATAAAGAAAGTTTCTTGTGAATCAGGAGTGGATGTTAAAATCTCTCCTGCACTGCTAATGGGAGGGAAAATACTAGACACTGATTGTCCCCACTACTCATGCATGTAACCGGGTGACTTATTAACCTACCCCTAGGTATATTACCCAACAGAAAGCCTGCATATATCCACCAAAAGATGCATGCATGTATCCACCAAAAGATCCGTGCAAGAAATTTACAGCAACATTGTATGTACTATCACCAATCTAAAATCAAACCAAATGCTCATCAAGAGTAGATTGGATAATTAATTATGATATAATCATATAATGGAATATTTCGCAGCAATGAGTTAACAAATTACCGCTACATACAACATTGAGGAATCTGATAAACGAAACATTGAACAAAAGGAGCCAGACATAAAAGAACACTTGCTATATGATTCCATTTATATAAATTTTGAATCCAGATCTACAGTGTTTGAATTCAGGATACTGGTTGTCTTTGGGGTGGAGAATGGAAATCATTTTGGGGAGGTGGTTTCTGGGTACAACTGATATTCCATTTCTTGATCTGGGCAGAGTGTTACATATGGTAATGATTCATTGAGTTGTACAGTTGCTCTTTGTGCATTTTCACTGTGTATTTTATAATTCAATGTAAGTATTTAATAAAACAAGCAAAAAAAAAACGATGGTAAGAATGATGGCAGTGGTCCAGGTAAGGACCAGAAAGTATAAGAATAAATAGGTAGATTCAAATGACATTATGTAAAAGTGAAAGAGCTTAGTGATTAATCAGTGAGGCATTAGGCGGAGTCAATTTTTAAAATTCAAACTTACACTTATGCTTTTTTTTTCTTTTTTTTCACAAGCTTCTGAAATGTGTGTCTATAACTTGTTCCTATTATCCTTGTTATACCTGGCACTACATTTGGCATGGGATAAATGTTCAATAAATGTAGAATTAATAAGCACCACACTTTCTGATAAGAGTGGAGGATCTTACTTGGTATTGGAAGATAAAGAGAAGGAGGAAAGCAGGGCATTTAGCTATAACACTCTCGGTTGTTATTTCAACAAAAGAGAAAATGGATCTAGAATTACTTGGAGCAGCCATATTGATGACCTTCTTGGGTCTCATGGACACAGCAGTGAGCCCTGACACAGAATGGGAGATGACCTATTGACAATCGGCACTGATCTTAAGCCTTTTAAAGTTTTCTGTGGAAAGTCAAGATGAAGTAAAAATAGCATCATCTTATCTAAGTCTGACTGATGAGAACAGTTGCATAAAGGTTTCTCATTAAGCACATCAGATATTACCCCTTATATGACTTTGGCTTAGTTTACTAGTCTGATTAAATTCCATTCACCAACAGAGGAAGTGATAGGTATTTGTAGGTCGGAAGCTGTACCTTCCTAGACAACATGGGTATTTCTGGAGAGAGAGGGATAGGAAGGCCAGGGCTTAACCACTGACCTGTAAATGGTCACCAAGAACAAACAGAGATTGGGTTACAACGTGGAAGTCAGATAGGTTCAGCAGCACTGCCTGCATCTGAGCTGTCTCACGTGCTTTTATAAAGCTACCTCTTTCCCTCCTCTGGATTTATAAAGCTTCCAACAGCCAATTCTCAAAACATTTTTTTATTCTTTCATGGCAAATGGAAGTTTTTCTACAGTGTATTAGATGCTTAATCACTTTCTTAAAATGTATTTAGTAAAATCAACTGTTTCTTTTAAAACAAAAAAATCTGAAGTTTGTAATTACAAACAGCAATTCTCCAGTATGGAGCAGTAAGGCCATGGGATTTTGAGAGAGGCCAACCAGGTGTTACATCTCTGCCCTTTCCCTTGTCACAGGCCTGTGACACCACCGAAGGTACTTAGCTTAAAGGACCTTGTTATCCTAAAATGTGAAATGGTTGAGCATAGTACATACTTAATAGCTTTATCAGTACCCCAATATTAAAATAATGCGTATTTTAACCCCTAAAATGATTCCTGGCATTATGTATATACTAGTTTCCTTTATCCCTATTCTGGTATTGGATTATGATTCACATATATGGGCAGTTGTGTTTTATCCTACATCAAAAAGCCCTAACTAGTTTTACTTTGGGAATATTATAATTAATTTTAAAGTTTTGCTTCCATTTATCATTTTCTCATCGTCAACTATCAGTATTATTACCGTTATCAGTGGCTGTTGGTATTTCCCCTGTTCTTCCTTAATCTGCTGTGAAATCAGGTATCTACATTTATGGGAACTGTGTGTAAACTAAGAGCAGAGTCGGGTTTGTACCTGAAGTGCCCTCATGAGTGCCTGCTGGACTCTTAAAGCTGGTCCTTTTTGCCATTTTTCTCAGCTATTCAGAGTTCAACTTTACATCCTTGAGGATTCTTATCAGATAAGTGAGGTCTTATTGATAAATTTTGGAAATTCCTCATTGTCACATTTACCTGCATGAGGGAGGAAAGGCCCTTGTCAATGTGTGTAAGAGTAAATCACAAATATCCTGGAAATAAGAATATGATGTATTTGGTGGGGGTTGGGCACTCTGCTGTGCTCATTTGAGGGAGACACCAAGGTTAAGAAAAGTGCACATACCTACTCTGATAAAAGGGCAAATGGCTGAATCCAGTTTTACCAGTCAGAGAAAATGAGCCCACAACACGTAGTTCAATAGAGGAATTTGATTAAGCCCCTAGATACTAAAATGTTGGAAAAGCTAAAAGGGCCAAAAGGGAGGTAGTAGCAACAACTGGAAGTTGCTACCATCCCTGAAGTAAAGGGACAAATGCCGTGTTCTAGTGCCTAGGATACGGTTCCACCTAATAAGAGCTTGATCTCAGGGTAAGGGCTTCCTGTCTGAGAAGACATGCAATAATGGAAAATATATCCCACCATCAGTGATGCCTCCCAAAGTGTAGAGAGGAGAGAAGTAGGCTGGCCTCTTCCCTATTCGATCCTCCAGTTTTCTACCAGGGCATGCGATTGCCTAAACAGAACCAGATGTTGGTTTGGTGAATGTAATTTGCAGGTATCAGAGCAAAGCAAGTAAAGAGAAAGGAGCAGATCAGAGAGGAAATAGGCAAATGGTCAGCACACTGGTGAGAGATAATTAGTTGCGATCAAGGGATAACACTGGGGCTCATTCTTGTGGGAACTATGTTTAAATGAGCCTGCGTGTCAGGGAAATGAGATGGCAGAGTGGAAATGAGGGTTGTCTCAATGATTCCTCACAGATGGAGGAATCCATCTGCCTTAAATTTCCATCTTATATACAAATTATTCTTCATCCTCTTGATGTGGTCAGAGCTTAATCCAGGAAGACAGAAATTATGTTTATGATCTTCCTTCTATGAAATGATTGATATTAATGCCTCTGTGTCTGCAGATGCACAGAGAGATAAGTATCTGTTGGTCAATAGATTCTTTTCTTCAGATTCGTAATCTCCAAAGCAGGGACAAAGCCACAAATCTGGCAGAACACCCAAGAAAAGCAATTAGTTCATTTAAGACACATTTAAATATGTTGACTAAACAATTTTGTGTTTTCTATGGGGCCTATTACACTTGAGCTTGAGAAGTACTTATTAATAATTTTTTTGGTTAATATCCACTTGAAGCACTCTAAATTAGCATTTCAAAATCGGGCTGAGTCCAAAGGCCAGAGGGTTGGCAGAAAGATGATGAAGGAAGCTGAATCTCGACATTCCTTTAGAAAGCTGAGGTTTATAGAGGGTTGGTTTTGGCTTCTCCACTGGAAACTTATGTTTGGACAGCCATCTAATACTAAACCAGTTCTGATTTTGCCTGGGATTTGGATATGAGATGCTAAATTAGCATGATGTTGTTGGAAAGAAACTGACCTGGGCTAGGAGTCAGAAGATGTGGACTTGCTGCCCACTTACCTTTATAGCTCTGTGACCTTGAGTATGTCACTTAACATTGCTGGGGTTTGGAATGTAAGATAGTGGGTGTGGGGGGGGGGTGGCGGGCAGGGAGGAGGCAGATTTACTGAGAACAAAGAACAGAAGTATTCTTCTACTACAGTGGATGTTAACCCTTCGTGCTGAGCCCCATGTCCTCAAAGGCACATGCAAGGGACACAGAGATATGCATTAAAATGTGGCATTTGCTCCAACTAGTTATCACATCAGCTTGATCATATCAACCATGTTCCCTAACCTTATCTTGACTTTTTTCTTCTTCAAAAACATTAGACTGGTAAACAAATCTTACAATATAGTGATTATCCTTATGATAGGAGTCAGACAAATATAGGCACAAATCCAAGTCCACAGCTATGTGAACTTAGGAAGTACAAAACATTCTTTTTTTTTTTTTTTTTAAGGCCGCACTGTGCAGCACATGGGATCTTAGTTCCCCGACTAGGGATTGAACCCATGCCCTCTGCATTGGGAGCGTGGAGTCGTAACCACTGGACTACCAGGGAAGTCCCACAAAACATTCTTAAGCCTCTGTTTCCACATCTGTAAAATAGAAAATATAATAGCTCCTACCTCAGTGCTGCATGCACTGAATGAGGGGGAAAATGCACTAGAGCTCTTGGTACAGCACCTAACACAAAGACTCAATCAATTGTGGATGTTATTACAATTGTGAATTATTAATATTTTAGTCAATGTAGTTATTCCTTTCCAGTTCATGGTCTCTAGCCATATAGCCATCTCCTGGTGAAACACTTTCACCTGGATTGTGTTTCTGGCTACTTGATGATTCCTAGGTTTTATACAGGAAATACTGTAAGTCCTTGGGAGCCTCTCTTGAGTCCAGTCCCCACTCAGGTCCTAACTACTTCCATCTCTTTTCTAGATATGCAAGCTGGGTTCCTCAGAAGCAAACGTTCAAGGGAGTATAATTTAATCTGGAAGAATTTTCAGGAAAACATAGTAGGAAAGTTGGGAGTGGGGGCAAAAGGAGACCACACAGGGTGTGGTATCAAGCAGAGTCCCAGGGAAGGAAATGTTGGCTCAGTCCCACAGGGGAGCATGGATTACATATTGATGTGCAGGTAATCTGGCTCCCTAGAAAAATTAGAATTGTCCCAAACAAACCTCAAGAAAACTGGCTGTCTTCAGGATTATTGGTAGAAGGCTGCCCCCAGTCATTTAAAGTTCTCCCTCTACTGAGAGGAGGTGACTGCAGACAGCCTGAGGGAAAGCTTCTTACCTAGAAGTATAGGCCTAGCAGTTTTCAATGAAAGCACACTTGGAATGGGTACACAAAAGTAAATCTTAAACATTCTCACCACATGCAAAAGAAGTTAACTATGTGAGGTGATGGATGTGTTAAATATCTTGATATCGATAATCATTCCACAGTGTGTATGTATCTTAAATCATCACCTTGCACACTTTAAATATATAGAATTACATTTTTCAGCTATTCCTTAATAAAGTTTATGAAGAAGGAGAGGATAAAGGAATCCATGGGAATATTAGCAGCATCGTTCATAGCAATAATGCTAATAATAAAGAGTTTCCCTGAACATAGTACTTTGCCTTCCATGCTTTCACCCTCATCTCATTTAGCTCTGAGAGGATTATTACTCTGCAATGACAGATGGTGAAGATAAGTCTCATTTAACACATGCGCATATGTACACACATGTAGACACAAATATCTTTAAATGTATGTTTAACAATCCATAATATTTGGTCTTTCCATGAAAGCAGGTCATTATTGGGATTTATACAAATTTGTTTGTGCTATAGTGCTTAAAAAAAACTTTGATAAGATTTATTTTTATTTTAAATATTTAAATCCCTGCTGAGTTTGGACAGCTCAGTTGTCAGAAGGTTACAAGGATGGGTTGCATAGAAAAATCCCAAAGCAGTGAAAAGAGAGTTCTTGTCTCTCCTCTGGGGGAAAGAGACACACTTTCCTAGCATTACAGTGCATGATAGTTGCTGTAACGATGATTATTAGAACCTCTTCTCAGTAATATTGCAGCCACTGTCGATTTGCAATTACACATGTAAACAGCTGAGTAGAGGATACCTGGATTTCTGCCATATGTTATTCTCTCTCCAGCTCCTGCTGATCAGTTGAATCTCTCACAGCAAGGTATGGATCAAAATTGGATGTGGATATAATGGGCCTTAGAGGTTCCCCATTTATCAGTTCCTAGAATGAGGAAAGAGTTGAGAACACCTAAAGTCTTGATTGTCCACTCATTCTGACATGGAAATAAAGTGAACTGCAGTAACCAAGACCGCATAAAGCCCCTTTAGCCATCAACTCATCACCTTCTCTTACGGGAAAAGAGAACCAGACAGTGGGCTCTTGCTCCCTGACTCCTGGGACCCCAGCCTGCCTTTCTTCTCATCTGAGTTAAGACATTTTGGTTGCTTGGATACAGCTGAGCTTGTGAAAAAATGTCACTGAGCTGCTGTCATGATGGCCATTTTATTACCATGATTTATAAATGGATTACCTGTGAAAATAGCTCTGGTTTTAATTATGCCCCCTGCAGGAAAAGGCCTGTTTGCATTGGTTTATTTCAATGACAGGTCCAGCTACTCTGATATCTTACAACGGTTGGCAGATGCTTTACTGCAAATGATATCCCTCTTCCAGAAAGAATTAGTTAACTTCTAATAGCATTAACCTCAGAATGTGTATTCTGTTTACCCCCTCAATCTTATTTCAGATTCCTTCTTTGGAGGAATCAAAACTTTCCATCCCATTTTCCTCTAATTCTGTTTCAAGAAGGAAGCAATTAACAACAAATTGCTTCCACAGTGTTCCACATATGGGAATCAGTCTTTGATGTTTTTCATAACAAATGGATTTCAAATGGAGAATGGGGGAAGATGCACAATTTTTTTCTCTTTTGGGCTTCAACAAAAGAAGTGTGCCTGGAATCTATCATATTACTACTATCAGTTTATTCAGTCTGTATCACATGCTGATATCATTACCTGTGTTGATCCTACTTCTGGAAACAATCTTTCAAGATGGGATCATCACTTATAGTCACCAAAGGATCAGCTTGGTTAAGTGACATGGTTAAGTAACGGGAGTGAGATTTTAATCAGGTTTCTAAGATCCAATCCTTCACTTATTTTCATCATTCTAACTTTTGCTAAAGTTTGTTCCACAGAGCACTAGGCCTGTACAATATCTAAACCTCTGCCTCCTTCTACCTGCTCTCAAAAAAGTTTTTTAAAAAATAAAAGAAAATAAATTTCAAAGAAACGGTCTTGAGGAATCACTGTGTACACTAATATTCAGAAAGTTCTGGGAGGCCCTACTTTCTATAGATCTTTTTGTTTCACTGATCTTTTCCCAAAACTTAGTCAACCATGAAATATGTATTTGACTGACACTTGCTGACAGAACCCAGTGGATAAGGTTTTGAGAAAAGCTCCACTAGATTATGTTTCAGTGCCTACATTTATGGATTTTTTTCTTATTTTACATTTACTTACATTTTCAGGAGCTCTATAAGATAATGTTACAATATCAGTAAGATACATAAACTCTAGCATTTCTTTCTTTCTTCCTCTTGAATACTGTTTCCTCTCCTTCTTCTCCAGCTTCTTATCCTGCTGCTCCCCCTTCTTCTTATGTCTCATGACCACATCATCATCTTTTTCTTTCTTCATCACAGTCATGACCTGTAGTTGAGCACCAGTGCCATGTGGGTACCAAACTTGTCCTCATGTCATCCTATTTAATGAAGATCAGAGAGGTTAAACATTTTTCCCAAGATCGCAGAGCTAGAAAGTGGCTGAGCAGAGCGTCAAACCCCGGAATTACTTTTGAATCTTGGCCACAGAAGCACAAGAAAGTGGGCCTCAGCATTATTTAATTCTATTCCATCCTTTGTTCTTGGAAAATTGAGTCATTGAGGGTTTAAGAGACAAAATTCAAGGGTCAGAGCAAAACAGCAGGAGAACAAGGAATAGAACCCAGTGTTTCTGATCATCAAGCCAAAGCTGTTTCTAGAAGCAACTTAGTGACACTTCTGGCAGCATATCAAGTAGATTTTCTACCACCTCCTTCTCATTTTAGGAGTTCAAATATGTGAATCAGGTCATCTAGCATGTGATATGCTCAGCACACTAATGTACTTTGTAACTAAATGGAAACTCCACTTTTAATTAACTAACAGTGATTAGCGTATCAGTTACTCTAACTCATCACAGACAAATTGGACCCAAAACCTGACCATATGAGCATGAAATAACCGCTATTAAATTTCTATTTAGATAGAGATTCGACTAAACTGCTAGTTCTACTATCAAAAGGCAAAATTATCTTTTACTAAGATTTAGCTTGGAATCAGTATTTAAAACTGCCTTTAGCTTTTTGCTTAGTATATTCTTCTCATCTCTGTGGAATTGTCTCATCACCTGAATGATAATTAGATAAAACCAAAATGAACCTTATGTTCAACTATAAGATTTTGTCAGACATAAAGAAAAATTTAATACATGTCAAAAATTGAGCATTTGCAAATTTAAGATTTCCTTTAGGAACAAAACAGAGACTATAATTATGCTCCTTTTTAGGAAACACACATACACACAAAATCTGACCTAAACTGAGATGCGTTTATTTTCCTTTATTAATACTCCAGTATTTTAGAGGAGATTAATTAAGTGTGCTTCTTAAAAATAGTAGTGCTCTCTAGGATCACAAGATTATTTGTGGATTATTAATTGTGTCTGCTGCTGAAGTGCAGAACAAGGGAAAGAAAATGCCTGGGCCACTCAGTTGATGATGAGTCAAAAAAATGAATTCAGCTTTGAAACTATAGCTTGATGACAACCAATAGGAGACTTACTTTGTTTACTATGTAGCAGGATGCAGTTAAGGAAGGAGAATACATAAGTTTTAGTCCAGAGATCTGAGTTTAAAACCTATTTATCCACTGACTGTTTATCTTTTGGTAAGGTTATTAATTTCTGTGAGCCCTTAAATATCTTCATCTGGAATATACAGAGAAGTGACAGTTCCTCCTGTACAATTTTGCCCTTTAAATTAAAGATAGTAAAAGTGAAGTTTCTAAGACAAGGTTCACAGAATAGGAATTCAACAAAGGGTTTGGTGTTTCATTATCTTGTGATTGACATTTGCATGAAAATGGTATTAAAAGGGAATTATACTCCAATAAAGATGTTAAAAAAAAAAAAGGCTAGGTTTTGTGTCCAGTGGATTAGCAAATGGACATAGATAGGCCTATGGTTATGTGTCCTTCTTAGAGTTTAGACAGCCAATTGATACCTAAAGAAATCCTGATATATTTATTAGTGGGTTGTAATTGCGTTGGTGCTAATCAGATTGGAAACATTGCATTATATTTTAAGCTATTATAATTACTTGTGAATAAATCTATGATTGATGAAACCATGCCTGTTACAGATAACATTCATGGAATAAATCAAGCTAAAAAAGAATGGCCCTCAACAGGTTATCATCTTCAAAAGCAAGCAAAAACAGAACAGTATATGAAAGTATCATGAGACAGTTTGGCTGTGTGATCTTTGCCAAAATACCCACATTCTGATTTCCAGATTGCTCACATGTCAAATGGCACTAATACAAATAATAATATATGCACTGCATATATGCACACACAAACATAAGCACACACACACACACAACCAGTCTTTGGAGAATACTAATTGCTATTACAGAGTTATTAGATACTAAGTTGAAAGTTACATCTATTTATGTTCTCAAAATAATAGCATTTGAGTAGAATATCAGGTTAATATTCCTCACCTTCTGTTTGTCAAGATGACAAAAATCATATACCCAAGATACAAAGTCCTTAAAATTTGCAAACAAAAAGAAGAAAGGAAAAAATAAACTGAAAGTCATTACTATTGTTACTATCATGAAATCTGTTTGGTTCAACACAGTATAGAATAGTAGGTCCATTTACAGATAGCCTGAGTGTTGGCTCAGAAGTTTACTGCCCTGTTGAGTCTCAGACCTGCCTATGGTATTATTGATTCTTGGTATTAAAGTTTACACACACACACAGACACACACAGACACACACACATGCACACTTTATTCAATTCTCATAAAGAATTATAAGTTTGTACTTTAAAATAATTTGATTCACTAGGATTTCAAATATAAATTAAAATTTGAATACTTCTAGAAATAACTTTAATGTTTCCAAAGATCATGGTTCTGATACATTAGAGTCATTCTCATGTTACATTTTCTTTCTTTCTTTCCCTATATAAATTATTTTATAGCTTCAATAGTTAAGATTTTTCAGCATTTTGTCTTGTTTTCTACTTTTCTATATCTATTCTGTCTCTTAAATTAGTAGAAAATTAACCCTTTAGAAAAAAGGAGGTGGGAGGTGACCACTTGTTGAGAACCCATAATACGCCAGGAATGAAGCAAGACACATGACACTGAGGAGTTCGCTTCATCCTCACAACCATCCTGTGAGATGGGTATAATTTTCCTCATTTGACAAGTGAGTAAGCTGAGGCCCAGAAAGCAATAAGCAGTGGCAGAGCTGAGCTTCAAACATGAGTTTTAGTGGTTATAAACCCCAGTGTTTCCACACTTGTTCTTCTGGATGTCAGAGATCATGATTCCTTTTCTATTTAACTTGTCAGTCGTATGAAATGTCTAGCTCAGTTTTCTCATACAGGGCCTCAGTAAATGATGGTTAATGGTGACAAAACAGGACTGGATCAATGAAATCACCATTAAAGTCTGCCTTGGTTTTATTGGTTAAGTTAATGAGAAACCACAGTGAAAAAAAATCAATGTATCGGCTCTTCTCTGAATGAGAAACTCACATGAATGAGACAGTCATGCAGAGGAGATATTTTTTTACTGGTATGATGTAGTAGTGATCTCCCTAAAGGACCTTCTCTCTTATTTCTTGCATCAAAAACACTGTGCTATCCCAACATCATCATCAACATAAGTTGATGCTGATTTTTTCCTCATTGTTACAGTCACTATATTGAAGGTCGCCAGAAATGCCTTCTGGTCCAGAGAATCCAGTGAACCTAAGTAAACTTGGAGCGCTTCTTGAAAATTATCTCTCATATGTTAATGGTCCACAGGTTCCTGTCATTGGAAAATTGACTTTCCTGTTATGGTGGCTGAGTTAGTATTTATTGTCAAAACAATCAACCCATTTGATGTCCCTGCTTGTGATTTATTTTGAAAGATAAGACATTATTTTAGAAAGTGCTGCAAATGTCACACAAGCTGATACTTTAATCTCTTTCTCGCTCTCTCTCACACACACACGCACACATAATGCAGGTTTCTTTGAAACCTCTTGAAATGTCCTAGGTTCAACCATGTTAAAAATCTTTTAAGCAGTAAAATTTTTTCAACCTTATTAAAATTGCAATATGAATGCATGGGAAATGTATCTTTGCACGTAGAATTTTCTTCTATTTTTGGAATAAGCCTGAATTCTCACAAAGTCAATATAATTATACAGAAGGCATATATGAATGTATGCAACTATGATTATCTACAAACTTTGGAGATTTCTAAACAACGTGTGCACAGATCTTTATGTGGCAACACAGAGAGGGGAATGATCTCTTACAATGAAATAGAAAGACGAGGACAAATTAATCATCGAAGAGAACAAAGAGTAAATACAACAGCTCAGTTCCCCTCTAAGGACTCAAGCAGTTTTGCCATATATGCTCTGAAAAGTTCAGTATCGACTAAATCTAACTGGGCCCACTGCCTTAGTTAAGCACTGTGAACTTCCCAGTGACCTCAGCATTTAAGCCCTAAAGTTACCTTAATCTCTTATCTCTTTTTGCAGTTTTGAGTAGTCTACTGGTTTTATTTTATGGAAGAAAGTGTACTGTAGTGGCTAGAAGCTCTGCTGAGCTCAGACTCTGAAGTCAGACCAAAGTTCATTAAATATACTCAAGCTAGTTGCCGATAATTTAAAACACTGGCTTGCAACAATGTCTCCTTCTCAGTAAAATTTGGTCAAAATATTTCCCTTGCCAAATAACTATAACTATAGGTGAAATTCCAAACTCACCTTACCTTGGGATCTTAGGTTTTTGTTTTGTTTTATGGTAGAGGTGAATGACGATACTTGCCTCACAATTACTGGGAAATTAAATAAGAACATCAGTGTTAAGCTCTCAACATACAACCTTGTGTTGGGCAAGTTCTCTTTAATGAGAAGTGGTACCAGTAGTAGAAGTAGTAATAGAGTACTAGTAGTAATATCAATATTAACTTACATGTGCACAATCCTGTTCTTTCCATTTATGAATAACCCGGGTTCTGCTGGTAGTTCCCAGAGAAGGAAGGGAATGAGTATCGATGGTCCTGGAACCACCTTTATAAAGTAGCACAGTGTTTCAACTACAAGTGAGCATTGAATCCAGAAAGGCTTTGAGTTTGAGAGAAGGCCTAAGTGCCCAAATCTTTTTCAATGCCATTATGCCCCCATAATAGACACTTCTGCTAGATTGGACCCAGGTTTATTGTGATAATCTGTAGATAGCTTTCTGTGATTCTCAATTGACATTTTGAAAATGTTCCCAGAAACCAGTTTGAATTGTTCTTTTAAGAAACCAAGTGAATGACACAGTCTTATTTCTTCAAATCAGTCTATGTAAGAATGAGGCAAAAAGAGGAAAAGAGATATTTATCGAGTGTAAAAAAGAGAGACATGAAATGAAAGCTTTAAAGGATACCACTCAACAAATTAGATGGTATCCATAGTAGGGCAACTGAAAAGGAAAGGATTGAAAAATTCCTACCCACTGGCAGAATATTTAAAGGCCTGTGGATGGTTAATTCAGTGATGAAAAACCAGACTGGAAAAAAAAAAGAACTGGCTACAACTATGTGTAAATTCAGTTATAGTTGATATTAAACTAGCAGGCAGATTAAGGAGTAACAGAAGTTAATTGGTCCTAATACAAGAAAGAATGCTTTAATAGACAGACTTATCCAAAGATTTAATGTGCTACCTCAGAAGGCAGAAAGCTTCCATCAATAGTTATTATAGAATTTAAGTATTCATTGTTCACGGGTAATCTTACTTACATATGGCAGAGCAAAGGGAGAAGCAAACTTTCAATCCAAGATGACCTTGAATGCGGGCCTGATGGTTTTGGATCTTATGAGCACTAGTCAAATTGACCTGGCAATCATAGTAAATCCTTGTGCTATAATTTTCCAATGAGATCAACTGGAACTGTGTTTTCAAGTTCCAGTTATCATCTTAGATTTGTAGATTTTGAAGCTAGAAGGAACCTTAGAACTGATGTAGACCAGATTCCATAGACAGGAATTTGAAAAGGAGCCTGAGACTATGTCCTGGCTCTGCAGAGAGTGTCAGATCCTGCAAGAGAGAGTGCCTTGCTCCATTAATAATGTCTGCTATGGACTGAGGATGAGATGAGCAGGATGAGTGAAATATTTGTGTGCCTGTAGCATCCTTGTCCAGTCTGTGCTGCTTCCTCACTTTATAACTGAGGCTCAGAAAATGCCAGAGAGTTCCCCACTGACAATGACTAAGTCACGGATGAGGACATCAGGTTTTATTAGAGATGTATAATGAGTAAATTGACTCAGTGCAACATTGCTGCCTGCCTTTGGGTAGTTCTTAGTTTGTATACCCCATAAAAACAGAACTTGATACAAGAACACTAATTATATGTTTGAATGATGCTGTAACAATATCACTTGTCTGGCACTTATGTGTCCGGCATAGTTTCCTATATTTAACTCATTTGATCTCATAATGATATCATGAGGTACATTTTATTTTAATAACTCCCATTTTACAAATGGGGAAACTAGACCCAGCAAGGTTAAGTATCTTGCCTAAAGCTCCATGATAAGCAGCAGAGCTAGGATTTGAACCCAGGCAGCCCAGGCAGTCCAGACCCAGAGTCTAAGCTTGTAACTAACTACTCTGTTGCTTTGCCTTTATGGGGTACTTGTTTAGTTCACAAATAGTTAGTGACAGAGTCCCTTTAAAATACCTTAAACAAAGATAAAATTCAGTGTAAGAAAAATAAATATTGTGATAGCTATCTCCTCCAGAATCTAATTCTCTCCCCAGTTCCGGTGGCATTATCCTTACTTGCTGTCCGTTGGTTGGGTGGGGTGAGCAGAAGAAGAGATGCCACTTCTAGAGCATTTAAGTACCCATGTAAGACCTCCAGAGCCTTCTTTATCTTACATGGAGACTAGCTGTCTATTAGACTGCACCCCTGAATGATTATGTTGAACAGAACTTTCTAATGATCTGTGATGAATATGAACCATGAGCAAGAAATAAACCTTTGTTATTTTAAGTAAAAAAAAAAAAAATACCCGAAGGATGTCCCTGGATGTACCACGGGGATTCTTCTGGAGTTTCCAGTGTTGTACTCCCCTTATAACACCTTAACTATCAGAAAAAGAGATTTCTACAGTCCACCTGGAAGAGGCTGCTTATCATTGTCAAAATAGTTTTAAAGATTAAAAAGATATCCAGTTCCCAGCTTCTTCAAGCCAAATAAAGACTACTTTCATGAGGAAGCAAGGCAAATGAGGACAAAACCAATTCTAAACTTCTTTTAGACTCAATGAAGAAAGACATTGGCAGAATAGTATGGACCCTCTCTCTCCGTGTTCACTAATTTCCTTAAGAAAAACTCATCTTTTTGACCTGCCATACTGGGAAAATTATTTTTTTAATCCTTAAAAGAAATTAGAAAAATAAGCAGTTTACAATAGAAAATTTTCTTTATAAAAGACACATGCCTTAACCACAGCATTCCTCCACATTGTAGGCAACATGCTAATTACAAAGAACCTCAGGTTTTGCTAAGTATAGGCTTTTAATGAAAGAAACATAGTCATAAGCCCAACTGCAGCTGTTGAGGGAAAAAAGAAAATAAAAGATTGAAATAATAGGATGGGCTGGATGGGCTGGAAAAGAATGAGAGAAATAAATCTGCTTGGAATAATATTTGTGGACCTGTGCCAGCAAAGTCAAAGGGAGGAGGGTTCGCAATCCAGCATTTCCCCCTGGTTTGAGGACAGTGTATGCATGCTTTCAGGAGGACATGTAATTCCCAACTTTACCAGCACCAGATGGCAAGTCAAACTCAGGCAATTTAAGCCTGGAAAAAAGAAATGTTTCCCATTCAGAGAGCAATGGCATCAGGGTAGGAGAAGCTAAGAACACTGTATTATAACAAAACTTATGAAGGGTCTCTAAAAACTGTGTCCTGAAAAACAAAAAAAATGTTTCCAGAGAGGAATGCCTTATAGGATCTGGAAAACACAGTAGCAACAGAAATACCATCAGTTGGAAGGGGGATGAGACAATATACATGGGAGATAAAGGAACGATTAAAACAATACTACAAGATGGGTTTATAGGCGATGACCATATGGGTTTAGACATATAACCAAAGAGAATCCTTTCTTTGTCTCCCATGGTTGCAACTATTTTAGAGTCCACAACACACTCTGATATTCTCTCTCCCCCTTTTCTCACCTCATCTAGTTTTGTTTCTTTAGAATACTCACCCTTATCAGGAACATCTTGTTCAAGTGTGTAACTGTTTGACAGCTGTCTTTCTCCCTCACTAGAAATTAAGATTAGGGAGAGCTCGAACCTGGTCTAATCTATCTTATTAAGTACACATTCCCAGCACAGAGAATAATGCCTGGCATGTAGTCTGTTTGGGATGAAATTTTGAGTAAATGAATGTTCCTCACAAAAATGGTCTCCAATGGGAATTTCATCAGGTTCAGGGTTCTACATTATAGGAAGAGCAGGGTTATGAGGCCAGAGGTTGGTAGCTTTGAAAGAACTGAAATCAGTGAGTTGGATAGGGTCTCATGGACAAGGCAGAATCCCAGGAACCAGTCATGCAGAAGACACAGATTGGACTCAAAGGCTAATCTGCTGCTTCACCCTCTTCTTCCAATCAGTTACTTATTTAACATTTATTGAGCAACTACTACATGCTACATATTAGACACTTTTCAGACAATGATAAACAATGTCCAGTCACTCTACTCAAGGAATTTGTGCTCTAGAGAGAAAGACAAGTGAATGGCAGGCAACTAGAGCACAGAGGGAGAATTTGGAGGATGTTGGTTAAGGACAGATGCTGGGGCACACGCTCTTGGGTTGGAAGGAGCCCATTTTTCTCCTAATACAGAAAATCTCTCAGCACTTAAGTTTCGATTGTCACAGCCAGAAGTAAAATGAACAATTCTTTACCATATCCATCTTGCCATAGAGTAGTGACTTAGGCCCAATGAAATTCAGTAAGTTGCTTAACACACAGCTGATTTTTGACACATTTTAATACACTGGGCAATCCATCCAGTGTCCTTTTGTTGATAACCTAAGATGAGATAAATTCTACCCAGGTCTCATTATTAGGAAAGTTGTTCCTTTGACACATTCAGAACCCAATCATCTCCTTCAGCAAAACTCAATCATCATAACCTCTATCACCAAAACCCTGAACTTAAATATTGCTTTCAGGAGTTCTGGGTATGGGAAGGCTTCTGATGTTTATTCTTTGGTTTGCTGCAGTCTGTATCTCTGTTTCCTCCCCCAGGAAATAGGCAAGAACTCCTCCTACTTAGCCTGTTGTTTCGGTGGGTCAGGACCAGAAGCCTGTCTTCAGTAGGTTGAATTGATTACTGGTAGTTCCTTAAAAGGAGGGGAAAAACTCTCTCCACTGCTCAGCCAGTTTTTTTCTAAATTACATCCTAAACTGGGTTTGCAGGGACATTTTTGAGAAATGAGAGTACAGAGCAGGAATAAGACAGCTTACTTTTATCACGTGCTGTGGGGTTTAGAAATGTTTGAGGCAAAGACAATTTCAACAGTAATAAATAGTATGTATGTGTGTATGTATGTATGTATACATATATATATATACAGGATATATGTATTTATATATGATCAAATCATTATATATATGATTAAATGGTGTTTACATTATATATATGATTAAGTGGTTTAAATGATATATAATGATCAAATAATGTATAAAAGAAATATATATACATTTATTATTATGTCTATATATATATATGATTCAGTTGTTTATTCACTGACTAATAATCATTTTATTTGTTCGTGCATTCACTCATTCATAAATAGTAAGAGTAGTTGTAGTAATAATAGTAACAGCTGATAAAGGGTAAACCCTGGCCCTTATCCTTATAAGGTTACTTAAAGACCCTATTATGTGTCAGTCTTCTCCCAGGCAGCTTATGTTGAAGAAATGTCTGGCTTGGCTCGGCTTTGCTCAAGTGTGAGTCCCTGAAGATGAAATTCATTCCCATGCATTTCTTTAAAGAGTTTAAGAAGAAAGGCTTCCAGGGTTTTCTTGAAAAATACGGCTATTTAAATAATTTAGGAGATTATCAGTAATGGGACCACACAGCACTGTATGTGTGGACTACAACATAGGACAAAGTTCCTCTCATTGAACTTGATTTTGTGACTCGGAAGGAAGGAAAGACCTTTGTTTGGTTATTTACTTCCTGACACCAAGCATCCCAACTTCTATGAAATATATGCTGGTTCATTTTTCAGCATTTTGAATAATAAACTTCAGTGCCTATAAATTGTTCTGTCATTCACTTACGAGAATATATCTTTGAATTCCTGGAAGTGGGGATTGCTGAGTCTTTTAATAGAGCACTTTGGAGATGTTTTGGAAAGTGGAAATGATCACTTCCATAACCAACTTAGCAGTGTAATGTCATTAGTTTTCTCCGTTAAATGCTGCTGTGTGTCTGTGGGTTGAACCATTAAATTATGTCTCCATAAAGCTGAATGAATTTATTACAGTGGCACAGTGTGTTGAAGCCAGAGATAAGGATTTTACTCTACCACTTGCTAGGTGTATGGCCATGGAAACTCTGAGTCTCACTCTTTATATATAATATATGTAATGTAAGTTAAAATATATAAAAATAGATGTAATATAAAAATAATAATTGCCTCTCACAACTGCCATGTTGTCAGATTTAGCCAAAAACAAACAAAAAGGACACAGTTAAATTTGAATTTCAGATAAATGTTGGAAAAAATTTTAGTGTATGTCTCATGCTATATTCAGGATATACTTACACTATAAAAATGTATTGTTTATCTGGCATTGAAATTTAACTGATTGTCCTGTATTTTAACTGGTAACCCTAATCATGAGAATAATCTGAGAGAACTTTCGAAGTAACTCATGTCAGTTTTCTTTCATTCTCCCTGGGTGTTTGTAATACTAGCAAAAGAGTGTCATATTTATGGGTACAGTCTCTGTAGGGAAACATCCTGGGTTCATGTCTTCTTCACTCTGTCTCTTTTCAGCCATGTGAATTTAGGCAGTTTATTCAACCTCTCAGTGTTTCAATTTCTTTATTTTTAGACGGGAATAATAGTACTGACTTTGTATGATGGTTATGTAAATTAAATATAAATAAGTATACATTAAAATGCTTAGAATCTTCTTTTTTACATCAGCTATTATTAGTATATCTAATATCCTCTCCAGGGTTTGGATCAGAGTATCCACATAGTAAATATGTTGAATGGAGACAGAAAGAGAGGGAGAGAAGAGAGGGTGGGAGGGACACAGGGAGAGAAAGAGAGAGAAGAAAGCAGGAGAGTGGAAAAGAGAGAAAAGATTCACCTAGAGCTAAAGAAGAACAGATACTCAATTATGAAGAGTATGCACACAAGCAGGTAAGTTTGATTCTAAAAAAGATTGGTGCATTTTTGTTTTGTTTTTCAAAGGAAACTAGCATCAAAGTTGATTTAAAAAAAGAAAAAGGAAAGAAAAAAAATGGCTCCCAGGACCTTACCCAAATAAATACATTTGGAAAAGAATCCATCTCTTGGCTTATATGAAAATAATGAAAAGATGTGCAGTGATGACACATTTCAGGAATAAATTTGAAGAGAATTTTTTCATACAGTTTCACAAAGGGACCTTAGGGAAGGAGAGCCTATTCAGCAATTAAATCGCTTGTTGCCATCACACATTGGCAGATCTATGGAGTTGTCACTTCAGGGAATTTGATGACTGCTCTCCCCTGGGAGTGCTTCACTTTGGGGAATCTGAAGCTTTACTTAAAGAGGTCATTTGCTCCATAGATTCGAAGAGCTTTTACAGCAGAGACAGATTTTCTTGTTATTGTAAGACATGTGGCATACCTTTCATTTATTTTCATATCAAGCCAAGTTGGATCTATTCACTGGATGTAGGTATATTTTAAATGTTTCAGAATAAGGATTTCAGATATTTTTAAAAATGAAAAGAAGGGAATGGAAACTGGTGGTATTTTTATGTTCTCTGAATTCAGCCATCAGCCCTGCATATTATTCCCATTGTCCAGTGGACAGAAGGGGGGACCTCCCTGGTCAGTAAGTGCCCCTCTTTGAGAAGTGCTGCAGGGTCTCTTGCTGGAGAGTGTGAGACTGGAGATCAGAGTGGCAAATTTACCTGTGCAGTCACGTGAGGATGGGGCATTGACGTGAATAACAAAAAGATAAGAGGGATTAGTGAACCAGGAAAGGGAAGAAAGGGACAGTAGCCAGAGCCAATGACTGGGAGAAGGTCAGCTTTTCCTTCTTGAGGTTGAGAATGTGGTAGGGAAACATCTTCAACAGGGTCTTTACAGGTAACCAAGATGCACATGAGCAGGCAGCCTAGGTGTGTTTTCAGAGACATATTTTGTTGGCACTTCTCTTTTCTCTTACATTTTACTGAAGAGGGAAATACTGGATAGGAGTGATACTGCAGAGGGATCAGAACATAAGACCTTGGAATCCCACAGACCCCAGGTGCATGCACGCTCTAGAATTTACCACCTTGGAAAATGTACTCAGCCCCTCTCTACTTTCATTTCCTCTTTTGTAAAAAAAAATAAAATAAAATGGCAGCTACCTTTAAAGGTTATCGTGAAAGTAAATATATAATATTTTCTAAGTGCTTACCACAGAGTCTGGCACATAATAAACCCTTAAATAATATTAGTTGCTATCACCACCACCACCATTTAAGATTCTGCCATGTTATATAGCACCCCTCTCTCCTGTACCTATATAAGTGGTGTTATATACAAAAATAAACAAACACACACAACAGATCATAAGGCTACACAATCAAGAAGTTACAACTTATGTGAAACATTGCAAAAAGTTCACCAAAACAATGAAATGCACATTTATGGGATTTTCATTAGTAGTACAGATTTTAATTTAAAATGGTAGTGTAAATGGAAAGTCAAATAAATGTTTACAGAGGCCAGTGAGAGGAATAGGTGAGAAAACAACAACAACTACTCAGTAACTAGAGAATTGTTTACATGGAAATATTTTTAATCCACCATAATCAGAAGGTCCTGTGTTTTCCATTTCTCTAAATGGATATATTGGGATACATACACTTGAACTCACCCAGTCAGATTTGTGCTCACTTTGTAAAACAGCCGTTTAGGTTAAAGAAGTCTGGGTCCATGGAATAATGCAAAGAATGTGAGTCTGTGAGAAGATCAAAAATTTGAAAGAGAACCTTGCAGGCCAGCTATTATAAGCCAACTTTATATCAACAAGACTTGGTAAATCAAAGCCCATCAGTACCCCCATGTCTAGTACACCTCCTCTGTGCACCTCCATGCCCCTCATGTGACTTCTCAGTCAGTCTTCTATCAAATGATGAGCTGTGTTGCTTTGTAGTTCGCTGGTTACATGTGGATTTCTCCCCTGTACTTTTAGCTCCAAAAAGACTAATGTAATGAACAAATAAGGTTAATTACAGTACTTGGTAAACCCTGAAAAAATATTCATGAAATGAGGATAACCTCTCATCAACATTATGAACTGTGTTGACCACACAAGCAACAAAGACATAAAATCTTAATAAGTGTTTCTTAGACAAAGGGATGGTGATAGATTCCTTTTAAATATGTCAGAAGATGCTGTGATTGTAGGTCTCCATCTTTTGATCAAGAAGTTAAACAGGAATGACATGATCTGAAAAAGATTTCTGCCATTGGAAGGAGGGGGGATAGATATAACACAAAATTTCTTTGAATTAGTTTTTTTTTTTTTGATGAGTATATAGCATGTTAATTTTGTTTTAAAATTTTGGGGGGTCACATTCTTGGTTTTGCTGAATAAAGAAAGTCAGGAAAAAAGGGGCTGCATGTTGAAGAATTCACTAAGGCTTAATGAACAAGAGCTCTTTGGGGATGCCTTAAGAGTTTTAGGGTACCCTTGTACCATTAGCTTTTTCAGTCCTTCAGGAAACAATAACCAGAGAACTCTTCCATAATTTAAATCCATATTTGTTTCCTCCAAAGAGGGCTCAGATTAAAGCATCATGAAATAATCTTACAAAGATATCACAGAAATGTATTTTTCACTATGTGTTACAAAACCTTTTTGTTTTTAAATCTTAGAAGTCTGAGAGAAATTTTGAAAAATGAAAAAGCAGAATAAGATATTTGAAGACATTAAAATCTTACCAGTTAAATTCCCCATTACATTTAATAACACAAGCTTTAAAAGAGTCACTTTATATATGAGGCCAATCTACTTCCTTACCACTGTACTTTTTTAATACTTTCTCTAAACTTTTATTATTGTTTATTAGTATATTTTATTGAGGTATATTTATTGACTTATTATATAAGTTTCAGTGATTCACAATTTTTAAAGTTATACTCCGTTTATAGTTATTATAAAATATTGGCTCTATTCCCTTTGCTGTACAATATATACTTGTAGCTTATTCATTTTATATACAGTAGTTAGTGCTTCTTACTCCCCTACCCCTATTTTGTCTTTCCTTACCAATGTACTTTTTTAACCTCTTTATTGGAGTATAATTGCTTTATAGTTGTGTGTTATTTTCTGCTTTATAACAAAGTGAATCAGCTGTACATATACATACATCCCCACATCTCCTCCTTCCCGCGTCTCCCTGTTGACCTTCTGAAAGGCTATCAGTCAGTATAGGACTATGAAAGCTCATAGAAGAGATGCAGATAGTGATCAAATATAATAAAAATGAAAATATAAGAAAATGATGAAGGAGAAAAAGAACCAGAAACACAAGTGTGATCAGTTACCGCCTGGGACTCGTATCAGATAAACATCTGCATGAAGTCTCCTTGCCTCCTGCCTTGGACTAACCCGTTTGTACGTGGTCCCGTCCCCCTGATGGTCCCATCGCCATGGTGCCCCAGGCCTTCTCTGTCCACTTTGCCTCAGTGACAGTGGGCCACCTGCACACTCACAGTCCTGACTGGGAGCAGAAAATGTGCCAACCAGATTCTTGTCTTTCCCTCCCTGGTGGGACCCTGGAACGCTTCACGATAGGCTTTCCCAAATTCTGTGTTTGTTTTCATAATATTGCAGGGATGAGTAAATCTCTTGTTCTGAGTCCCCAGACTGCTCCTGGAAATCTCAGAATAACTAAGTGATTCGTAGGATAACTGAGTATTAGGAGTGGAAGGATCTTAGGGTGATCCAGGGGGCGACACATTTCTTTGCTTTAAAGATGAAGCTCTGGGAATCCAGCCAAGCTCTGAGACTTGCCAGACCAAATGCCCAGCATGACGCCGAGGCCTCATACTCGGGTGTCCCGACCCTGCACAGCCCTGCACTACTCTGACCCCAAAATGCTGCTCTTCTCTTTGGAGTGGACACCAACTCTTTTTGTTCTCCCAAATGCAAGTCTTTTGCAGAAGACCCAAGAGCTGGTGAACATGAATTAGTTATTATTACATTGAGTCATTAGAGTTTTAACTGGTGTGTAACCTAGTATACAACTTGTCAAAATCCATTGGAATAATATTGACTCAGTTAGTGATTAGGATTGAAGTTGAGTACGAATTATATACATTTGAGTGTTTTGATTCTCCTAAAATTATAAATCTGAAAATGTATAATAGATTCTCAGCCTAGATTTGTATAGATTGTTAATTGATGATTAAATTTAAAAGCATAAGTTTGCTTATCAAACCAGTCTACAACTTCTTATAATACCTTTAGGGCACAAGAGGGATCTTAATTTCTATTAACTTGTAGAGAACAAAAAATAACAACTACATCCTAACATATTCCTTAAGCAATGGAAACAATAAACTTACTTTGCTTTTCTTTCTGTCAAGGACAAAATATGAAAAGGCAATACATTTGTATCAAGGAACTGATGAGATTTATAACTTCAGCTACTTTTAGACTGCCTTCATTATAACTATTCTCCATTATCCTATATTAGATTATATTAAAAAGTCAAGCTAAAGTCTCATTATTTTGGAGACAGACAGGAGATGAAACATACCAATAGTGAAAAATATGATGCTCTGAGAATATTCTATTCAGAATGAACTGTGTTTCTTTTCTTACCGTAAACATAAACAATCTGTATTTAGTATGAAAATAGCTATTTCCTTAAATTACAGTATATATTTGCTCTGTTTTCTTTTTCTTTTTACTCTATTTGACTTTCCAATTTCCTGACATAAAAACTATCAATAGGAGATCTCAAATTATTATTATTAAAAAATATTCAAGAACCCATTTGGAAATATACCTAAATTCTTAAATTCATTTTATTCTTATATTCACTTAGATATTTATAATTTTATCATTCTAACTTATTAATCTTTCAAAACTATATAGGAACTTATTAAAATCTCTAAGAAATTAGTTTCTATCAATTTATCTTATTATTAAAAGTTTTCTAATTTTAAAATTTGCTTGGGTCCTATTATTAAGTCCATAAAGTTTTTTTTTTTTTAACATCTTTATTGGAGTATAATTGCTTTACAATGGTGCGTTAGTTCCCGCTGTATAACAGTGAATCAGCTATATGTATACATATATTCCCATATCTCCTCCCTCTTGTGTCTCCCTCCCACTCTCCCTATCCCACCCCACTAGATGGTCACAAAGCACCGAGGTGATCTCCCTGTGCTATGCGGCTGCTCCCCACTAGCTATTTTACATTTGGTGGTGTATATATGTCCATGCTACTCTCTCACTTCTTCCCAGCTTACCCTTCCCCCTCCCCATATCCTCAAGTCCATTCTCTACGTCTGCGTCTTTATTCCTGTCCTGCCCCTAGGTTCTTCAGAACCTTTTTTTTTTTTTTTTAGATTCCATATATATGTATTAGCATATGGTATTTGTTTTTCTCTTTCTGACTTACTTCACTCTGTACGACAGACTCTAGGTCCATCCATCTCACTACAAATAACTCAATTTCATTTCTTTTTATGGCTGAGTAATATTCCATTGTATATAGTACATAAATTTGTACAAATGTTATA
Source organism: Phocoena sinus (assembly GCF_008692025.1). Taxonomy (NCBI): domain Eukaryota; kingdom Metazoa; phylum Chordata; class Mammalia; order Artiodactyla; family Phocoenidae; genus Phocoena; species Phocoena sinus. The sequence goes on from NC_045781.1 coordinate 37,659,183, forward strand.
TTATCGTTGGGTTTCTGTGAGTTTTACAAAACAATGTTCTTTGTTTAATCACTTATCCTTTGACAATGTTTTATAAAAATACTTTTGCACAGGCTTCCCTGGTGGCGCAGTAGTTGAGAGTCTGCCTGCCGATTCAGGGGACGTGGGTTCGTGCCCCGGTCCGGGAAGATCCCACATGCCGCGGAGCGGCTGGGCCTGTGAGCCATGGCCACTGAGCCTGCGCGGCAACGGGAGAGGCCACAACAGTGAGGCCCGCATACCGAAAAAAAAAAAAAAAAAAAAAAAAAAAACTTTTGCAGAATTTTTCTCTTATTAAAGTTGCCCCCCAAAAATTTTCTGTAACTTTTTAATGTCCTGTATGTTTTAATTGTATCTCTTACAAGCAACTTTGAGTTAAATAAATTTACCAAATTTAAAATTCTTGGAATTTAAGAGATTTTAAGCAATTTACATTTATTTAAACAAATATTGTAATTGATATACCACTAAAATTTTATTTTTCATTGCTTTATGTTATATTTTATCTTTGACTATCTTACATTCTTTCATTAATTTTGTATGTTTTGTTATATGCTCTTTTTGGTTGCTGTTTACCTCTATAAATTTGAAGATAGTTTACACATTTTGATTTTATTATCAAATGGTAATTATTGTTCTTATCAATGGTAATTATCTTTGCATTTTTCTAAAATAATAGTCAAAATTAATTTATTTAATTTTCAAAACTCATTTTTATCATAGATTTGGCTTCCTTCTATGCAAATTGAGTAATTTAATTAGATGGGGGGCAATACAGCTTAGTCTTAACCAAGTGGGCTTTGGAATCAGAGATCTGTTTTTATTCAACATTTGCTAACTACACATTGATAAATTACTTATTCTTTCCCCATATTTTTCACTTGAATGATGTTGATAAACGCACCTACCTTACAGGGTTATTGAAAGGATGAAATGGCATGATACACCTTAAATACTCAATACACAGAATAGCATACTCAAAGCTCTTAATAATAATTATTTTTGTAATATTAAACTCATCATCATACTTATCAGTGTGTTTTTTTCTTTTATCCCCTTAAATCTAGTTTAGCTTTCAAAAATATTATCACGGATTTAACATTAGTTTCATGCTTTTGTTTTATTTGTAACCTTTAAAACCTTCTTTTTTAAAAAAATCTTTTCTTCCACATTTTTGGAGAGCCACTTTCCCCTACATCCGCACAAATAAAAATCATGTAATGTTAATTTTTGAGAGCAGGCGTATACTTAAATTTCTCTTAAATCAAGCTTATTTTTCTTCTGCTCCCAAATATCAGGTACTTCTGGCCTTTTACCATTTTATTTCTGTGTCAGTTAAATATTCAGCGTTCTCCTAAGATATATAAGGGGTATTTTAAATGTTATCTCTTTGCTTTTTGTACTAAATCTGGCATTGTAAGAAAGTGACCATACACAAAATATTATGTGTTTTTTTTCTTCTCATAATTTACTTAAAACTGATATTTTAAAGCAAAAAGCATAACAGTGTTAAAGTTTATAATGATATGAAACCATTGCATAGAGGAAAAGAGAGTGTTGAAAGGGTAAATGAAATTATACTGTTGTAAGAGTATTACATTTGTAGAGTGCAAAGCAGGAAAGGGGAAGTGTCAAGGTGAAGTACAAAGCGCTAGGAGATATAATAGTCTCTAATGAGTTAAAGATGCATTATTGTTAGACCTAGCTAAGAAGCCAATAGAGGAAATAAAACAGAACACTAGAGCGTTTATTGATTGACTGATCAACACAAGTTATTAAAGGAACAACAGAAGAACAAAATCAGAAGAAACAGATTAAAAACCTTTGGTTGGCTTATGCCCAGACATATCAATTATTTCATTAAGAGCAAGTGGACTAAATTCCTTTTAAAAAAGACAGAGATTGTCAGACTGAAAAAAAAAAAAAAAGGCAAAATCTAACTATTTGCTAAGAGATGCATTTTATGTTTAAAGACCCAGATTGATTTCAAGAAAAATGATAGAAAAATATACCATGCAAACATTAAACATTAAAAAAAAAAAAACCTGGCACCGGCATGACTATATTAATAAAAGAAAAAGTGGTCTTCACAACAAAGAATTTTAAGAGAGACAAAGAGGAAAATTACATAATGATGCAAGAATGAATTTACCAGGAACACATGACAATTCTAAATAGCTCTTTACCTGATAAAAGGTATTCAGAGTTCACTAAGCAAACTGTGAGAACTAAATGGAGAAATAGGTAAATTCTCAAAGATATTCAGATATATTAACACCCTTGTATTAGTACTTAATGAAACTAGCTGACCAAAAAAAAAAGTCAATAAATATATAAAAGAGCTAAACAGTATCAACCTACTTACCTAACTGTCATGTAAAGAACATTCCAATCAAAATTTACAGAATACACCTGCTTTTCAAAGTCACATTTAATATTTTTCAAGATATTTGCCCATGATATGTCTCAATACATTCAAAAGTTTGAAATCTTATATGATCTGTGAAAATTTAAACTGCAAATCAATACATTAAAATACTTTCAAAATCTATAGTTTATTAGCAAATACAAATTTGCAAAATCTATAGGTATTTGCAAATAGATTTCTAAATGACTCATAAGTCAAACACAAAACAAAATTAAAATTTAAAGTATTTTGGACTACCTAAAAGCAAAAGATAAGCATATCAAAATCTGTGAGTTATAGCCTCACCAGAGGAACAATTATAGCTTTAAACAATAGGAAAATAGGATTTAGGTTTGGGGTATGTTAGATAACTAAAGAATTTCTGACAGCAAGAAGTTCTTCATGTTTTCACTAATTTGAATTTTAGTGGGAGGTCCAAACAAGAAAAACATGTCTCCTAAAGTTCTTAAATAGTTCTGGGTGCTTTTAGTCCCTGGGGAGATAGTCCTAATCAGTCATCACGAGTGAAGTATAGTTCCAACTTATTAGGTTCCAAATACAGAAATGAAAAGTAATTCCAGTGACAAGTTACCCTTGTCATCCCCAAGTGGGTTACTCATGTAATCTCCATCTACTGATGAAGATATATCTTATATTCAATGCAATGGGTACTTCATATGTGCTTGATACTGTCCATCATTTTAAGAGGAATGAGCAAGCAAACATACAAAAGACAACAACACAACAAGAGCAACAACAACAAAAAATAGAGAGGTAATAAAATGTTTTCTCATTGCTTCCCAAACCAGGAGGCAATGTTTGTGGTTCCATCCATCTATAGCCACACAAGAAAATGATGACACATTCAAAGAGAGTAAATTGAGAGAAGTTTAATCAAGGACCGTTGATGAAGGTGCCTGAAAAGTAAGGGAAACGAGCTGGTGAGGCACCCTGGGGCAAGCAGTATTGAGATAACTTTTAACACCTTCAGCTGACACACAGATCCCTATTTTCCAAACGTATTCATGCTGATCAGACATCTTTTCTAAATGATCTCATGATACAGGCAAACATAAGCCAAAGGCGTAGGCGAAATGGAGAGAGATCTAGAAGATCAAGGGCTTCTTCTCAGGTCTTTCCTTCCTGTATTAGACAATTTTAGCTTTGCAAATTCTCTCACATGTCCCCCAATCCTCTCTGATTCTTATATCATAATCCTATTCTTTACAAATTATTTCCTGCACGTTTGTCATAATTCTGTCTCAAAGATGGCCTCATGTCAATAACAATGAAAATAATGATCACAGTGCCACTTATTAAGTTCTAACTATGTGCCAAACACTGTGTTAAATGCTATAAAAATATTATCACCTTTGTTATTTAAAAAAAAACTGTGAAGTAGTCAATCCGTTTAAGTACTAAAAGTAGTTAATCCGTTTTAAATACAGGCTCATCTCACTTTATTGTGCTTCACTGTATTGTGCCTTGCAGATATATATATATATTTTTTTTACAAATTGAAGATTTGTGACAACCGTGCATTGTCAGATGATGGTTAACATTTATTTTAGTAATAACATATTTTTAAATTAAGGTATGTACATTGTCTTTTTTAGACATAATGCTATTGCACATTAATAGACTATGGCATAGTGTAAACAACTTTTATATGCACTGGGAAATAAAAAAATCCATGTAACTTGCTTTATTGAGATACTCGCTTTATTGCAGTAGTCTGGAACTGAACCCACAATATCTCTCAAGTATGCATGTGTAAGGAAGGTGAAGCATATGTCAGACAGCTACCAAGTTGTTAGCTAGTCCTTGTATTTTGATCATTCTGACTCTGAAACCCATGTTCTTCATCTCTACGATATTTTAAATCCTATTGAAATGTTACACCCAGTGGTAAATATTCCTAAATTGCAACTCTCTTACATACCTCTCTTTGGATTTTAATTTTGTAATGGTTCTGTCCTGCAAATAGGACTAATTATAAACTTCAACAGAAAAATTGTATTTCCTATTACACTTTCCATAAGACCTTTTATGAAGGAGCCAAACTGGAAGAGAAGCACACTTTCACATATATACTCATATATTCCATGGTTTCCTGACTCCTTCCATTCAATTCAATATTTCTATCTTTTGGATCCTTCGTTCTGAGCCAGACCCTCCGTTAGGATATTTCAGGTACCTAAAAAGGAAATGCATTGCTCATGCTATCACATTCTCATGACTTCTACTCTCCACTGTCCTACAATCAGTCAATCTCTCACTCTTTATCATAGAACATTCTACATTCTTATGGTATTTCCCCTTTTTAAAGCAGTAGTTTCTACATTTAGACACTTTTTCTTCTATCCACTCTGCCATTGATTCAACAAAGTTTATATATTACTTGCCTGTTAATATTAAAGGAATTGTATATTTATTTGTGCGTATGTCATTTCCCCCACTGTGGTGTAGAGTTGCTACTTACTGAATCACTGTGTCTTCTTAGTTTCCAACTCTGGAGTCAAAGATTGACTTAGTTTTCCACGTTTATGTCATATGGTGCCTAGCAGGGTGTCTTGCACTTGCTGTTAATGAACATTTGTTAATTTCTGGACTAAACTCGAAATGCATTGTCTTGAAAGCTATCCTGTGGTTTTCCAATGAATCTCATACACAGAGTCACTCCTGCTAAACAGCTTCTTACTCTGCAACTCTCCTCCCCTGCATTTACCATTGTGTAGCAAAGCTTGGGTCAGACAGTATTTTGGCTTAGAGCTTGGTTTTCAGATGAGAAAATAAACTCTCCTTTTAGATCCTTCACATTCTCTCGAGGTCTCCTGTAGTAGTTAATGTATTTCTTTCAGTTGAAAATATAAACACAAGAATAAATGACCCTATTAGCTTGTAATTGTCATCTCCTGGGTTTGCTTTCAGTGCCTAATGGGGAATTTTTTCCTCTAAGAGAGGTCTAAATTGGTCCTATTGCCCAATATTAACCACATGCTCTAGTAAATATCTGTGCCAATGATTAATAGAAGAGGTCGTCAGTAACTGTAAGGTGAGTGGCACATTCACAGACAAGTACCCCGCCCGTCTTGCCTGCAGTAACTTCCTATTTGAGGGATTTTTTCAAATTAAGCCTTTGAAGGAAAATAAGGTCTCTAAAGATAGCCAAGCACCAGAAAAAAATTGCAAGGGAAAATTGTATTCTGTTAGGTATAAAATATTTTTGAAGTGGGTGCATGTTATTTTTTCCTCTAATCTTCTTATTCCCTATTCTGTCTGACAGGCATAAATTCAAAGGTGTCCTTGTCTCTCACCATTTGTGAATGTGCCCAATTATATGTACATAGGACACTTACTGTGACATTTACCTGGTATCCAGCTAATGTATACAAATAAATCTAAGTCAAATTTAATAGTGCTTTCAGAGTGCCAAGTCCTGTGTTGATATATAAGACAAGGTAAAGTGTAAAATACTTTGACAAGTCAACACAATTGTATGGGAGTTTAGAGGAAATACTGCTTGTATTGTGGAATAAATAGGGGTTTTTTGGTCAAGAAGGCATAGGTTTAAATCTAGGCTGTGTTACTGATTAGCTGATACCTTAGGCAATATAATTGCCTTTCTTTGCCTCAGTTTCCTGAACTATATAATGAGAGACAACGTTTGATATAATGAATTGTTCTGTGGACTAAATGAGATGGCATTTTTGGAGAACCTAGCAGAACACTTGGCCTGTAATAGGTGAGCAATAAACATTAGCTGAGATCCCTTTCTTTCATTTGACATCTTCAGAAGACTTCCTGTAAGGGAGATGTACATTTGGATTGGATTTTTAAAGCATGAATAGGATATTAAAGTATAGACAATGGTGTTAGCAAAGTTTGCAGAATATGTATGTTTGATATAAAGATTTTTCATTACCACCCTCATTTATTAAACATGATATGTTGCTATGTGGATGATCAGATAAGGTTACAGGTACACAAGAATACTGTAGTATAATACTTTAAAATTTGACTTTTCCTTTCATCTTTCTCTCTCCCTCTCTCTTAAGTGACACGAGAGAAGGGAAATAAGGAAGGTAGAGACATATCTGACCATAGTTGTCTCTAAACCTTTGTATAGGAGGTGAATCATCACTCTAATTATCTTGGTGAGTAAGCATTATGAATCATTTGCATTTGTGAGAGCTCAATAACCATTTACATCCCTTTATTAAAGACATCATTTTCCTCTTTTTTCACATGCCTATGACCCAGCACCTAGCTTTGTACCTTACCTCTTAACCATCATTCTCTAAATGCTGAATAGGTGAATTTGGACTTGGATTTTAATTCTTTTAAGTTCGCTAAGTACAAGCCAGATATACTATTGTCATGAAAACTCTAAATGCTGTTAATATCTGATATACATGGTAAATAGGGTATTTGTATTCAGCCAGCGTTTGGTCTAACTTGTTTTCTATTCAAGTGAAGCTTGTGTGGTAAAAGACCCTTCAGAACTGAACAGCATTGATTTCTTTTTTCCTTCTCAAAAGCAACAGCAAATATATAAACTCTCCTTCCTTGGTGAAATATTTATGTGCAAGAGATACTGCCTGTGTCTGTTTCTAAACACATATTCCCCAGCCCATTAGCTGTATATTTAAATATTTTACACTTTCTATTTTTCTACTAATTGACCTTCTGACGAAAGTAATTTGTGATCAGTAAAAGTCACCAAAATTAACGTGTCAATTTAATATGTTTAAAGAATCTAACCAAAGCAGTTATTTTCAGTGGAAAGCTATCAAATTCATTTTAGGAAGCTAGCAAAATGCTGGTACTAAAAGCTGACAAAGATAGGAAACACATATAAAGAAACTATAGTATAATCATGAAAACAAATATATTATTATAAAGAAAATACTTGAAAACCCTTTTCATTTGTAGATATGATTACATCTATATAATGATTTCATCCTCATCAAGTAAGTGGAGTTTGCCCCCCCACCTCCAAGAATACTTTATTTCTAAATATGTTCCTAAATATCCATCTAGTTATAAGTGTAGTAAGAAAAAAGGTCCATGGACATCTCAGTTGAGGAGCGTATTTCTCATATAGTTTCCTTTTTTCTAAGAAAAAGGGTAAATCTCTTAGCTCCTACTTAATAATAAAACAATAGTGACATTTGGATCAAGAAGAATAAAAAATAAGTTTGTATCAGTATTACTTTTAACACTGCTTTGGAAATTCTGAATAATATAGTATGAAAAGGAACAAGTAAGCCAAAGAGTAATTTTAAAGACACACTATTAGAATTTATAAAAGTTTATATACTTTTTTCTGCATTCAATTTTGGTATTCTCACCACCACAAGAGAGAGTGAGGTCAACACGATGCTAGTTCACCATGGACTGGAATCTGAGGGAGCTAGTCGCTCACTTCACTCTATGTTCAGATTCCAAGTCGATGGAAAAAAAGACACAAAGGCCAGGCACATATCAACATATAACTACTGGCTTATACCTAAGACATGTGGAAGTTTCTTTTTGAATGAAACTTCCCTCACCAATCAGAGTCAAAGCAGCAGGACAGATCCTGGATTCCATCATAAATAACACCATCCTCACAGACTGACAGCTTAAAAGAGGAGAGAGCTCATCTTTGATCCCTTGGCAAGCAGGTCCTGAGAGAACCAAAAGACCATAACCACTTACGAGCTTTTACCACATAGTTTTTCCTTTATCCTTTTTTAAAAAATATATTTATTTGGTTGCACTGGGTCTTAGTTGTGGCAGGCAGGCTCCTTTGTTGTAGCTCGTGGGGTCCTTTGTTGAGGCATGCATATGGGATCTAGTTCCCTGACCAGGGATCGAACCCCAGCCCCCTGCTTTGGGAGCATGGAGTCTTAACCAGTGCGCCACCAGGGAAAACCCTACCACGTAGTTTTTCATCATCTAGTAGAAAGGATAGCAAGAGAGAGAGTGGTAGATGTAACATGGAAAATGAAGTTGGGGCAATAAGGGTGTACCCCAAATCCCCCAGTTTTTCACAGAACTCCACTTTGTGCATGGTTACTGCATAAGGAATGTTGGCATTATTGGAAAATTCTCTCTACTGAGAAATAGTCAACTACGTCTTTACCCAAGAATGATGTTGAGAAGTACAGGCTCTTGAATCCACCAAACCCTATGCAATGGATTAAAATAGCCATAAATTATTTGACATGTCTGTCATTAAGAGGTGGAGGCTCTATATCCCCTGTACTTTTTTCTGAACTAGGCCTGTGACTCCCTTTTGACCAAGGGAATATAGCAGAAAAGAGGTTATAGGACTTCTGAGGCTACATAATAAATCTTGGAGTTTTCACTCCGGGAGAAGCCAGCCATCCTATAAGAAGTCTGACTGTTCTGAGATTGATATGCTGTGAGGAAGCCCAAACTAGCCATGTGAAAGGCCACTAGTCATGTGGAAAGGCCACTCGGGGACAGAGACAGAGACAGAGATAGAGGGGCCTGAGCATCCTTGGATGTGATAATCATCCTAGCCCAGACATCAGACATGTAAGTGAGGAAACAATGCTAGGTATGTCAGGCCCAGCAGAGATAATATGAGGAAGAAATGAAGAACTCAAATAACAGCCAAAAGGAAGTCCCTAAACATATGGCCCCATACATCTCTACTTTTCAAGCCATCCCAGTCAAGGCCTCAGTCATTATGGAAAAAGGATACGTTATTTTCATAACCAACAAAGTTGTGAGCATGATAAAATAGTAACATGACCCAGGTCAATCATTTAAAATATCTGATTATTTTCTTATCTGTAAATTGAGAACAAAATACTGGTATCTTTCTTATATCACTGTTATACACAGTAAATGAGAGAATGAATGTGGAGCTCTAAACATAATACCTGATAAAGAGCATGTGACAAATTTATTACATTTGGATAAGCTGTGCCTCTGAAAAACTGAAGGGTCATGAGAAGAAATAGCACCATAACATCAGTAGAATTCTTAAATGAAATTTATGCTGAAACCAGAAATTGTCTCACAGTGGAATTTCAAGGCAATTCCAGATTGAAGCATTCTGAAAACTATGCTTCATGGTACCATGGCAATGTTTCAGTTATATACTTAGCAGTTAGTGATACTATTATATTCCAGAATGATTATATGCCTCCCCAAAAGGGATAACATTGTCATTTCATGGGGGAACCATGTCCCTGGCTTATTCTGATGAAAGGAAAGAAAGAAGGAAGAAATGAAAGATGGGAGGGAGGAAGGGAGGAAAAGAGGGAGTCTACCAGTGAGAGAGTCATATTCAATCTGAAAATTCATTTGGTATGTGCATTTAGAGCTTTAACAGTGAAAGTCATTTGACTCAATATTTCTCAGCTAGAAATTTATCCACAAGAAATGCAGGAAATTCTCTGCCTACAAAGATATTTATTGGGCTTCCCTGGTGGCGCAGTGGTTAAGAATCCACCTGCCAGTGCAGGGGACGTGGGTTTGAGCCCTGGTCCAGGAAAATCCCACATGCCGCAGAGCAACTAAACTCATGTGCCACAACTGCTGAGCCTGCGCTCTAGAGCCCGCAAGCCACAACTACTGAGCCCCCACACCACAACTACTGAAGCCCACGTGCCTAGAGCCCATGCTCCACAACAAGAGAAGCCACCACAATAAGGAGCCCACGCACCTCAATGAAGAGCAACCCCTGCTCACCACAACTAGAGAAAGCCTGTGTGCAGCAAGGAAGACCCAATGCAGCCAAAAATAAATAAAATTTAAAAAAAGATATTTATTATAGTTACTATATTAACATCAGAAATCACTTGAAATATTCTACATAAATAAGTTATGGTTAACCTATTCTATACAATATTATGATTTCATTACCCACTATATTTATTGTGTTGAAGACATAAAAACTAAAAATTTTTAAAACTTGGTATGCCAAATAATAAACATAAGTATGTGAAGTTTATACATAACTATGATTGGAAAGGAATCCCCAAAATAGTACCAGCGGTTTTCAAGGATTTGTAAAATTATTAGTAATTTGTTTCACCTTTTTCTTTCCTATATTTCTCAAATTTCTACCATGAACTGTATTTATTTTTTTGTAAAAACACAAAAACTAAACTCTCTCTGCTTTCACTTAAGTAATAGCAAATTGTAGAATCATAAAATAGCTTATCATATAGACAAAATGAAACAAAATCCCTGTTGAAATTTCCGTTTTTTCCTCTATAAATCTCATCTCTCATATTTGAGAACCTTTCTGACAGCTTCAAGGAAGATGTTAAAAAAATGAAAAGATAAAAAATAGGAAAAAGTACTAGAGAACTCTTCTCACTTCTGTATCAAGGGTGTGTCTTGGGAGAAACCATCAGAGAATTTTAGTCTAGCTCTGATTAATCTTCATTTTCACCTCCAGATAAATAACTACATATTACTGTCAATCATATCATGGAATGAAAAAATAAGACCCCATTGAGCATATTCTTAAATACCCTATTATTCATCGGAAAGGTATAATAACATTTGTAAGAAGTTGTTTATCCAATAAACTCTCATGTAGCCCATGCATTTAGACAAAATCAGAGCTTGGAAGTTATCCCTGTTGCTTGAATCAGATGCCTACAACATTCTAGGGAATGGATAGACTTTCCCACATTGATGTGTTTCCATGGTCCTTCCATACCAAGAATCCTTACTTCTATGAATATACCTTTCAGGAATGACGTGCAAATATTTGTAGAGAACTTGTTTGCTGGTCCAGGATTTTGATAGTCCCTGCAGGAACTAAATTTCAGTAGACATATGTTTGCTGCCAGATTTTAGCAACATAATTCTGTGCTTAGTTGTTTGCCTGTTTGTTTGCTTTTTTAATTAAGTTTACAAATCCTTGATAATACGAATGCAAAGGCAGGAGGTAATCCTTAAAGGACATGTCTTTTCTTTGTATGTGTTGCACTAAAGATAGTGAGCTTGGCTTTTTAATAGTATCTATTTTTAAATTAGTTATTGCTTTCCCAGGTCTTATGTTGCCCTGTCCTTTACAGGGCTGGACTTACCTTTTTTCCATCACTATTTAAAGGAGTCAGAGCAATCAGTGTACCATGCCTGTGTGAAATCATACTTATTCTAGCACAACTAGGTACTCAGGAGCACGGACAGAGTCTGATTTGGAAAGTGCCTCATAAAAATCTAATCAGAGACTTGCAAGGAATTCTCACAGATGAATAGTATTAAGACATTAATCAGTTCACACCCAAAATGTAGTTGAAAACTTCACTGTGGTAAGTCACCTGGGGAAAGTGTATTGAGGTACTTGTCACAAGTAGGAAAGCACTCATGCCAGCATCTCTTTATGAATAAAGACATTTTTCACAGTATTAGCAAGCAACAGTAAGAGAAGGTCTTATCACGGTATCCCTCTCCTATCTTTCAAAGGGATGTGACTGTTATACAGTCTTCTTACTCTCACATGCATGTCACCTCCAGAGACTTTCTTTTCCAATATCTCTAGAATCTAGGAGGTTACAATGTCTCTAGGATACGAAAGGGTCCAGAACTATAGGTTACTGTTGTTCATCCCAGTGGACCTGAAGCCAGAAAATCTGGTTCCAGTCCTTCTTCCTAAGTTACTATGTTTTGACTTTTGGCAACAAGCTACTTAGCCCTTGTGAGCCTCAGTTTCATCATCTGTAAAATGGGAATAACACCTCCAAGCACTCAGGATGGTTGTGGGTTTAAAATGAGATCACAGCTTAAAGCTACTTTGTGCAGTGGGATATATTAAATCATTTTGAGACAATCTAATTGGGTTTGCTATTAGTCTATCTGTACACTGATATACTTTTGTTACAGGGAATTAGAACAGATTTTTTTTTAAAAATGAAGAGCCTCTCAAATGGGCATTAAACAGAGGTGGTTTGGTTTAGAGATCTACTTTGAATACGGTAAAATTCAGTGTTTGCAAACCAAAGTGAAACTTGTTTGCTACACTGCCTTTCCTTTTCAATTCCACACCCAAACCATCAACACTGGCTTATGAGCCCTAATTAGTGTCCGAGGAGAGCAGAGTGGTTCCATACTGCCATTGATTAAAATGAGATTCAATTATCAGATGAAGGTTTATTAAAGTGTGTGCTTCTAGCTAGCTGGTTTCTCACCACGCAGCAATGTGCCCTCAGGGAGAAACACTGCCCCTGGCAGCATGAAAGACCATCTTAACTTCTTATGTACATGGGGGCTGAGCGCAATTTCTGTCTGGCATGGGAAAAGTCCAGAAGGAAAACACTGAAAGGAAATGAGTTTTCAGGTGGAAGAATGAGATTTCAGTGTGACAGGGGTACAGTTTCTTGCCTTGAATGAAGGAACAAAGCACCAATTCCTTCCGAGTTGCAGGTGACCCCTACCTCTGATGGAGGATAAGAAAGTAATTGCTCTCCTCTGCCATGGAATGGACCCTTCATTTTGAAACCAGGCTGGTCTGCTGATTGGTTCTGCTAAGTAACTCTGAAGAGACCCATTTGTTTAGCACTATGTATAATTTTAAAGGAAAGGATGTGTCAGCAGCCGGGAGGAGAGTCAAATGAGGTCACTGGTGAAATAGCAGGAGAAATTTGCTGGAGCCTCTGCCTTTTTTTCTATTCCATCTTCACTGACCTTTGCACCAGAAAACTGATGCACCAACAAAATGGAACCTTCATTTTCTCATTCCCTGAATGACCAGGCCATCTCCCCAGTGCCTTCAGAAATGGATCTTCATTTCTCTATAGGTGGGGACACCACATTTAACCCTTAATGTTAAGGCAGTTTTCACCTGCAGAGCTTCCATCAGTATAAGCTGGTTATATCATAGAAGCCTTGGATGTCCAAAAATCCCATCTCTGATATATTGTTTCTTTCTGTGGATGGTGGAATAACTGCCACCCTTACAGAAGTTGGGGGATATAGGCAGATATTTTTGAAATTCTAAACATGGCAATCCAAGAAAGTGATTGAGCACTGCCTTTTTACCTATAGATTACCTTCAAACATAAATTAGTTTATGCTCTGAAAAGGTACTTGATGTTTCAATGTCAACTGAATCTGATTTCACTTAAAAAACAGCAATTTAGTAAATGTTACAGCTTTAACTTTGATACTAACATTTTTGTGTGAGAAAAAAAATCCTAAAAGAAGCTGCGAATAGTGAACTTCATCATTTCCTTCTCAGCAATTCCAGAATATTAAAATGTACCCCATCATGGTCACGATCACAATCACTTTATATTAGAATTCTCTTGTGTAAGCTTTCTTCCCATCAGTTTAGTGAGAATCTGTGGCCAAAGGCCTTCCCTATTCATATCAGTTTTCCCAGGGTTCCAGCAGAAGTTTGGTATATGGCAAGCACTTTAAAAATTTGAATTGAATAGGTGTATATTGAACAGTGCATGAGTTTTCAGAATATGAGCAAATGAATTAAACAGGAAACTGAAGTTACCACTCACCTATTTTTGTTCATATATAACAGCCTTATACTTTTTTGTACAAAACCCTTGTCTTCTTATTCCCTGCCTATTATTTATTGCTTCTGGTTATCAGCTTATGGGGCACTTCAATGTGGAGGTTTTGATGGGTCTCACTGACTCCAGCATTCCTGAGCCACTTAAAAGGGCTTAGAGGGGAAGACGGAAAGTCTTTCTTGGTTGTTTTATTTTTCTCAGGGAATATTAACCAGAAGCATATATAGAGATTCACAATTTCCTTTGTTATTTGTTTGCTTCTCTGTGGCATCTGATCTGTTCCAACATTGGCTGGATTGTGTGGCTTTCAAAAATAAATTGTCAAATGTTTGAGCATGGAAATACCCCCAAGATCAGGACTGTGTGAATTCTGTGTGTACTCTGTATGGAGTCCACTTGGTCTTTTTGGAAGGCAAAACAGAGACATAAAAAAAGAGATTGGTATATAAGATGTCATTGGCAAGAGTCAAATCCAGCATCTGTGACTTGGCAAGATTGACATAATCTTTCTGGACCCCCCTTTCTTCCTCTATAAAATGGAGATAATACCTTGTTTGGGAAGATTATGTAAAAATTTAATGTTACAATGTCAATAAATTCATTCATTTCTTCATTCATCAATGTCGGTGTTTAGAATGTTCTGGGCTTTTTTTTTTTTCTTTGTAAGCAAAAACAAGGCCAGAAACTGCTTCTGTGTGGCTTATGCTCTAGTTTCTCTAGAAAAAAAACCAAAATCATTCAAATACTTTATAGTTACAACCTAATACATGTTCTGGAGAAAAGAACTGGATTCCATGAGGACATTGACTTTTCCCATAAAACAGTCTCCAAGGAGTGTGACCTGGATGACATGGCATAGCAGACCCTTTTGCCTTAATCCAAGATGAGCTGTGAATAATGAAGAGAAACTTTCCAGATGAAGGAACAGTGAGGAAAATATTTCAGGCAAAGAGACCAGCAAGGCCTAAGGCCCCAGGGTGGCAGCATGTGGGGGAGGGGTTGGAAATGAATGAGAAATATGGCAAGAGAGAGCTGAGGGGGTGTGGACTGGTGAAAAATAAGATTGAAGAGCTAGGCAGAAGCCAGTCTTTTAAACCCTGTAGACCATACTAAATTTTTAGCCTTTATATCAAGACCTGTAACTCCCTTTCAAATGTACTGGCACTATATTTCCTAGTTTTAAATAGAAACAGAAATGCGTTTCTTGAATCATGTCTAATGTGATTGCTCAACCCAACTGGATGATCTACAGCCCAACCTTTCCGTTCTGAGCCCTGGTCTCTAGGATACTGTTAGTGTGGTCACCCAAGGTAGCATATTCTAGTTCTTTTAGAATCCCAGGATTGGAAAGGATGACCACCGACCACTACCAGGTGTCCTTATGCCTGATGGGAATGTGCTGAACATCAGAGGACTGTCCTATCATACAGATTTCTTGAACTCAGAGCTTCTTTCTCTGTCATTTAGCTCCTTCTCCACATTGCTCCATCTCGGATAGAGATGTTCTATGGGTCACAAGCAGGACACATGGAAAGGGTGAAAGAATAAAGAGGGATTAAGGGGGTTAAAAAAATAGAAAGAAAAAAAAACAAAACATTGAAACTGAGGCATTAGCATAATTGTTCTTCCAAATCCAGTTAGCCACCAAATCTAAAGGATTCTATCATTATTATATTTTCTTAAATGCTCCCTCCTGTCCATTCCCACTGTCGTTACCTTGGATCAGGCTCTCATTCTTTTCACTTATTTCTGTGATAGAACATTGACCCCTGTGTTACTCAGGCCAACTCATATTCTTTCTGTTGTCAGACCAGTCTTCTTTAAGTATAAAACTGGATCTGGTCACTCCTCTATCTAATACTCTTGAACAGCTCCCTTATAAAATGTGTGGCATTTAGTACATGGTCTTATGCTGGTAGATCTATACAATGGGATGCTCAGATGGTTTCTATTCTGTGGCGTGGACAAGACAGGCATTCCCAGTACACTGGACCTTTTCTTTCTTTGTACCAAACACTAGTGGGTTGTGGTATGGTGGCGGAGAATTGCTGCTCCAGCTCATGGGATCAAATGAATAAATCATATTTCATCTTAAGGAGGGTGACTGATACCAGAACTGTACTAGGAATTGTGCTAAACACTTTGCATGCCATACTTTATTCAGTCCTCATGACCAAGCTTTGAAAATGGTGTCATCATCCTTATTTTATACATACAGAAACTGAGATTCAGGGTATTATTTAAACTTCCGAGTCAGTAAATGGCACAGTTTGAAGTTAGACACAGACAGGAAATCACCAGAACACACACTCTCAACCACTGTTATATAATTCCATGTCCTAATTGTTTTCTTCTTTTCTTATAGACAAAAGTTAATGAGTAAAAATCACGCTGGGATTTTAAGCTATATAATCTTATCTGTTTGTCCAAATTCACAGAAACTATTCCCAGTTTGTTTTTTTTTTTTCCTAAATGCAAGGTTATTTGGCCTGAATTAAGGTAGCTATCACTAGATCCTTGAAAACTTTGTGTTATACTGAAATACCACTTAAAAATGCCTGTAATAACAGGATCTAAAATTCAGCCATGACCTAGCCAAGGATCAGGTTCTCAAAGCCTCTTGATTGGTTTGCATCATTCTGAAAGAATCTGGAGTTAATGCTCCTGCCCCATCCTCCCGCCCACCCTCCCAGACCAATCTCACCAGCCCTTTGAGATTTTGCTAAAAGCCCAACACACTGTCTTCCAGGAGCATTATCATATGGTCTTAGTAACAAGAACCGAATAAAAATGAACACATTACACAGCCCTGGTTCCTCCAACAGTGATTGGAAGTAGATCAAAAGAGCTAAGGCACTAACTCAACCAGCCATTCCATCATCAGCTTGTCTCAGGGTAGTAATAAACTTCTTGGTCTGCTAAATTTATGGAGTAGAAGTGCAAGCATGGCCTCCCAGCGGTACCCATGGCTTTGATCAGGTCAATAACAGTGGTCAGGAGGTCTGCATGCTGACCATTATAAGCACCAACGTGGACTCTCACCAATGTGCTGTCATTAGCAATTGCTTCCACATTAGTTTCTTAGCTGGAAAGATAAATCCGGCTGCCTAAGGAAGGGATTTTATATGAGAGTGCATGAGAATGTTTCCTATGTAGAAGTGTAAGATTAAGGGTTTAACTCCAAAATATTCTCTACATTTATACACTCCACTAGCTTAGCCAGCAACTCGGGACCATGAAAGAGCTAGCATGGTACAGCCATGAGTCACCTTCTCATCTGACTGAAGGTATGACCTCTACCTTTGCAAGGGAAATTGTGCCCTGTGCTGCAATGGGAAAAAAACTTTCATATTATATGATTTATGCAATTAATAAGCTTAGATGTGCTAGTTGCACTCTGTGTTTACAATGGATATAATATAATTGACTTTGTAGCAAATTTGAAAGGCAAGTTGTATTGGTCCTTGAAGGATCATGCTTGCTCTGCCACTGGACCTATGCAGGCACTATTTCATCTACCTTGGCCATTGTTGCTCTCTTCATGGTGTAGTTAACTCTTACTCTTCCTTCAAATGGCAATTCAGGAACATTTCCTCAGGGAAGCCTTCTCAGACCTTGCTGAGTAAATTTCCATCTCTCATTTCCACCCCATATGGGTGCTCACTTCAGTGTAAATAAATATATTTGGTGACTCTTGGATTCATGTCTGTGTCTGTCTCTAAGCTGGTACCTCCATAAGGGTCAGAAACCTTGTGCTTTGGCTCACTGTTATACCCTCAGTACTGAGCACAATCTTCAGCTGACAGGAGGAAAACAAGAGTTATTGTACCCAAGAATGTAATGAGAAAAAAATACTTTTAAAAACTAAGAAAGATATATATCTTTTTAAAATATGTGAAGAGAATTACTCATCTTAAATTCTGAAAGCTTTCGTTTATTCGTTCATTTCTTTCAACAAATGTTTTTCAGTCTTCCACTATTTTCCAGCTTTTCCTAAGACCTGGATCTACAATGGTAAATATAAATCATCTTTAAAAAAATCTCTTTCTCGTTTTCTTTTGTTCTCCAACAGAAATAACACTATGTATTTATTCAGTAAAAATAGAATGGTATAAATCCTTGCCCTCTATTTATATATCAGTGCTTGGTGGCAACCTTTATGTTTGTTGCCTCTAAGAGTATAGGAAATTAATGCTTGGAAAGGGATGTTTTACAATGCTCAAAACTCCAGAAACAATTTCCTTTGGAAGGAACTTCTGGCTTTATAATTGATTTTCAGGATATGTGACTTCTAGATTCATTTTTACAAAAACATAAAAACATAAAATGAAAAAGGTCCACCTTCTTTGTAGACTAAGAATAATGTGTTTTAAATGGCTTTATTTTTTTAATGTTAGGTAGAAATTTCCTCTTTCATGGGATCAGATCCTTTGGAAACCACTGCCAGACAGTGGTTGGTTATATTATAAGGAAAATAAACATGTGCTAGTGAAAAATGAGGTATTTAGGTATTCAATGTATATGTGTTTTTCTTGTATATGATGTGCTAGCATATCACAGAGAACTGTCTGGGTGTCAGTTGGGTGTCAGGAAAAACTTGGAATTCTCTCAGCAGCGTGTTGAGTAAAGGCCAAACATAATAAAGTGCATCTGGCTTGCTTTCCAGAGAGATCTAAGAAATTAATTTTTCTGCAAATTAGAACCAATTTGTATTGAACTCCTCTATATAAGCAAGTTAAGATTGACCATAGGTAGCTTTTACTCACATGATTTTTATTGGCCACTTGCTTGTTTAGGGGAAATAGAGAAACAGGGTAGCACATCTCTAATAAGAGTTCATTGAGTTTGCACACATTTAAACAAGAGCAAGATCTACCAGTTGGCAGTATAGTAAAGTAATCATACATTCCAGCTTGGAACATTCACTCATGAACAAAAATAGCTCTACATAAGACCGTAAATATGAAACAGTTGTGTGCAGTTCAACCATAAGCCGCATCTGCTTAAAATTTTAGTAAGACACATAGAATGGCATTAATTTCACATTTGTTCAACAGGTGGAACATTAATACTATAGCTTGAATGGCCTAGATCAGAGGATCTCACAGTGTGGCCCCTGAACCAGCAACATTAGCATCACATGAGAAATTGTTAGAAATGCAAATTCTAGACCCCATCCCAAACCTATTGAATCAGGTAAGGTCCAGAGATCTTGTCTTAAATGCCCCTCCTAATGAGTGTTCCTAACTGTCTTCCAATGAGTACCCTTGAGAATGGGTACTGTCCTAGATTCAGGTAAATGGAGTTCAGCCCTAGCTCAGTGTGTCACTTTAATTCTTTGCTTCCCCTCTTTCTTCACTTCTAAATAAAGACGTATTAAACCACCTCTAGATTTATTAGGGATGCATGTAATAGAAAAAGCACAGTCAGACAGAGTTGGCTTCAACGTCTGAATTTCCCCGTCGTTACCACATGGCTTTGGGTTAACAATAATGAAAACTGATTTTATTGAGCATTTACTAGGTGCCAAACCCTATGCCAAGTGCATTATCTTTATCTTTGTCTCAGTTTGTCCTCATAAAAATACTCTAATATTGTCCCATTTTATAATTTAATTTCTGAGACGTAGAGAGGTTTTATAAATTGCATAACTGGAATTAATACATGTATTAAACTTACTCAAGAGCCCCGCTCAGACTGTACTAGTTAGGAGTAATCCTTCTCTAGATACAAGACTTCTATAATTCTGAATAACATGGCATAATATGACCAACCTCATAGAAAATTAGTGAGTCAAATGGGAAGAGCTAGATATCTGACACACTGCAGCTACTCAAATACAAATTCCTCTCTTCTTTCCACTCTTTAAGCATAATATTCCATGATATTATATGAAATATGTATAAATTAAAAGGATGGTTAAGCAAAAATTTAGAAATTTTACCTCTATTTTATTTTTAGTTTTTGAAATATTTATTCTGCTACACTTTACAAATTCAGGTGTTCTTGAAGAGGCAGAAGGGATCTTATCCTTACTGACTGAGAGGATTGTGGGGGACACACCCTAAGTTGGCTGCCAATGCTCCCTGTCTCCTGATCTTATGCCCTCTCCTTGAGTGTGGGTGAGAATTCTGACTTGCTTCTAACCAATAGAATATGGCACAGTTGATGTGATATCACTTCTATGATTACATTATATAGGATTATACCTTTTGGGACTTCCCTGGTGCTCCAGTGGTTAGGACTCCACATCCACTGCAACGGCACGGGGTTCGAACCCTGGTCAGGGAACTAAGATCCCGCGTGCTGCAAGGTTTGCCCAAAAATAAAATAAAATTAAATTAAATTAAAATGTAAGCTGCCCTTGGTACATTAAAAAAATTATACCTTTTATCTTTCTATCATACTCTCCCTATAGATGCTCTCCTTTAATGGCTGTTGATGGAGCAAGCTGCCATGCTGTCAACTTCCCGATATTGCAAAAAAATGAGAGTGGCGTTCAGCTGACAGCCAAGAAGGAACTGAGGCCCTTGGTCCAACAGCCCACAAAGGACTGAATCCTGCCAACAATCACTTGGAAGCAGATTCTTCCTCAGCTGAGCTTTCAAATGATACCTCAAGCCTGACTGTCACCTTGATTGGAGTTTGGTGAGACATCCTGGAGCAGAAGATCCAGGTAAGCCATGCCCTGATTCTTTATTCACAGAAACAGTGATGGAATGCATGTGAGATATTTATCTTAAACCTCTAAGTTTGCTATGTAGCAATATATAATACAAAGATTAAATGGTTTCAACTCTAGGCCATTAAGTTCCTATGTTTTGTGCTGCTTTCT
Source organism: Phocoena sinus (assembly GCF_008692025.1). Classification (NCBI taxonomy): domain Eukaryota; kingdom Metazoa; phylum Chordata; class Mammalia; order Artiodactyla; family Phocoenidae; genus Phocoena; species Phocoena sinus. The sequence goes on from NC_045781.1 coordinate 37,679,950, forward strand.
CAAAGTGCTTGAAATCAGAATAAATTTAGAAAAAAAGTTAATGACATTCTTTAGCACTAAAATAAAGACAGTGTTCTCTAGATATGGCAGGGAAAGCTTATAGAAGAATAGAGGCTGCTAAAAGGATAACCACAGAGCCAAGCAGTGCTCTCCCAATAGAAATCTAATGAGCCTTTTCCTGGACTGTAATTTTTCACCTGTCCTCAAAGGTCTTGGTTAGGTATCCTCTCCTCTGGAAAGCTGTCCCAGGGAACTCCATTCTGAAGTGACCCTCTTCTGTGCTCCCACATAACCTGACTCTACTTCTTTGATTGTATTCCCATCTCCCTCATTTCATTCACTGGGCACTGAGTAATTTATATTTGTCTCCTTTCTTAGGGTGCTCTTCCAGCTCTCCTCTTGCCCCTCTCTAACTTCATTCTTCATGTGAAATTCCATATATTCCCAACTTGCGATTACCATATGTAAACTAAAGAAAAAAGATGGAATATATTGGCTCTTTCAATGAAACAGTCCAATAAGTGGTGCTGCTGTCAGTGACAGCTAGTTCCAGTTGATCGTTGTGGTGATCAACCTCATTGTTCTTGTGTCTTCCTCATCTTTCTCCCATTTGTTCTCCTCCCCCTTTATCAACTTTTTTTCTTCTCCTTCTTGCCCTCTCTCTCACTTTTTACCCCTACCCGGTTTCGCTTTCCTTTCTGCTGGCTTCCTCAAGAAAGGTTTCCCATGGAGCTCAATGATGTTTCCATTAACTCCGTGCTTACTGCATCCTTCCAGCTAAGCTTATCTTGCCTAGCATTCTAAACTATCCTATAAGGGGTTTGCTGTGTCCCTAGTTATATTGTGGGACCACCCCTCAGTAAATCATTTTGGCCAGTCTTGGTAAAGCCTCTACATTGGTCACTTTGAGTCACGTGACTGATTAGCTCACCAGAATTACAAAGAGTGATATAAAGGAAATTTCAAAATGGAAACATTTCAGGACAGACTGAAAAGTAGCAGATGACCATTAAGCACTACTTTTTACTTTTTACATAAGTGAAAACTCCTCCAGTTCCCGATTCAGCCTCATCTCCCCTTTGACGTCTCCTGTGTGCTCATGTCCCTACATCCTCTGGCTTTCAGTGTTTATGAAATAATCTGCCCCCATCCACTTAAGAATGTCGTGAGTTGTCTAGAACCTCATTCCATGGTAAACTAACCCCTTCCTCCCAGCTCTTTCAAAAAAATACATCTCCAATTATTTTAACTTTAAATGACTTTAAAAGCTTAGTTCCTTGAGCTGGACCCTAAAGATTCCATCTGATTCTCTCCAGTGGAGGCTGCTCACTCTTCCCATGCTATGTTACTGTACAGAATTACTTGTGATTTCCCACACGGCTCTCCACAGTCCTGTCTCTGCATGCGCCGCCTTCTCCTTCCAGACTGCCCTTTCTTGCCAGTCCTTCAAAGGCCAGCCAATGTTAGTATCCTCTCCTCTAGTAAACAGTCCCGGTAAACTCTGTTCTAAATGTCAAGACACTCTTTGGTGCTTCCATGTGACCTGACTTCCCTCTTTAGGCTGGTTGTGTTTCTGTCATCCTTTCAGAAGCAGTGAGCTTCAAGAGAACGGGCACTGTATCTTTTTTCTCCTTAGGCTTTAAAATTACCAGAGTGCAATGCCCATAGTAGGCATGCAAATGTTAGTTAGGTTAATGAATCCATAGTCACATTTAATCTGCACCATGACCCTGTGTGACTGATGAGATATATATATATATATATATATATATATATATATATATGTGTATAACATTTTATTCTATATTATAAAACAATACATACTACAAAAAATTTGGAAAATACATAATCATACAAAGTATAAGGTAAAATCAGCTTATACTCTTACTGTGCAGAGATAATCACTGTTATCATTTTGGTGCATTTCTTTCTAATCATTCTGTTTGCATTAGAAAAGAAAAAAAGATGGCAGTTATGTATTGTACATTTCCCAGGCTTGTTTTCCATCACTCTCCCTTATGCAGTACAGGGTCCAACCTCAACCTTCTTCTGCTTCCATCCTTTTGAAAATGCTCATCCTCCTGTATAATGCACTCATTCTTCCTCCGCTTGCAGCACATTCCTCTGGGCTCTCTCAGTCAATAACTCGATTTCTATTCCCTTTGTGACTCTTTCTCTGAGACCCTCAAGTTGAGTTATTTATTACTTCCCTGTGCTGGTCCACTACCTGGCACATGTATCTCTTGTAACATTTAGACCTTTTAAGTATGTGCTCGTTGGATGTTTTACCCATTCAACACAGCACCTCACCTTTGCCTCTTCTCCCACTCTGCTCCTTCTTGGCCCTTACCACCCTCATTCTTCACTTGTAATTTGACATACGTTATACAATCAGTGTGTGATTACAAACTGAATGAACCATGCCATGAGCTTTTAGTCCTGTATCTGATACAGATGAGCAAAGAGAGGCATATGTAAGTTACATCAATTGCCCAAGGACACACTGGTACGCTGCTTTCATTTTCTGGAAGGAGGAAAAAAATCAATAGTCTGCAGTGTCTTTCAAATAAATTAAACACACATGAACCAGTTTTACATCTAGAGTGGGTATTTGCAATATTGATGCTTCAAAATGAAATTGAGTGTTACCCATCACCAGAATGTCTTAACACCAATGAGTTAATACTTCCATCAACCATGAGCGGCAGCTGAAAATTCCCTGAAAATTGGCTTTATTTCAGTGGCAGCTCTTCCAGGCACCAACTCATTTCATAACATAGAGGCCATGCAGAGTGGGTTGTATCACTGGCCAGGTGTGCTAGTCTGCTTAAGACTGACAAAGGGGCAAAGGAGAAGAGAGCTCTTGTCTGACAGAAATTTTGTTTAAATTGTTCCTCTCTCCCTCCTCCTCCCCCTCCTCCTGACTTCTCATTGCTGAACTGTGATTGTGCCATCTTCTCCTTGAGGAAGACAGGGAAATAAAAGCACTCGCTTGTGTAGATAAAGAGCATGTGCTCCCCAAAGTCATTCCAGCAATGCACAATAGAGCTTGCTGCAAACACAAGACCAACGCGATCCATCGACAAAGAACATCATCCAGATGCTGCCTTCTGTGCTTTTGGGTTGTTTCCTTGTTTGTTCATTTGAGAAAATGACACTGCAATATAGAAAAACAAGAGGTACATGGGTTTTGCTCACCCAGTGATAACCAATATATAATTGTAAATGAATTTCCCTGAAAGCAACTGGAGAGAGATTATACAGTTGTGGGAGGAGAGAGAAGGCACACACTGACAGAGCCCGTTATTAGAATCTGAGGGCTCAATGCTGCATTTCCTATTCTGACAGGGTATCATTTTAACCCATTAGCAGAAGTAAACTCCTTGGAATGATCTGTAGTGTCAATCCAGGTCATCTGTTAACTCTGTCAATGATGTTTATTGTCTGCTGTAAACACAGGTGGGAATGTCCAGGAGCACTCCATTAATACGGTCACTTAGTGCTACTGTAGTTGTTCCCAACTATGGGTCCAAGAGAGTTCTTTCAGATTGTGCTTCAAAGGGATCTGGCTAAAACCAGCAATATTCCCCTCCTACCCCTGACATGCAACATAAAAGGAAATGAGTGACAAAAATGGCAATTCAAAATCGCCATGGTTAGTTTCTCTAACTAGTACCTAGGAGCTAGGAATGATATACTAGTGGTTTTCAAATTTTGGATTGCCAAACCCATACCCCTTATTTCTGAATCTAATACTTTTCCAATGATGCAGATGTTGCTGGTTCAGGACCCCATCTTGAGAAACACTGCTGTGTATCATTTCCCATAAAACATTTCTACAACATGTGAACAGTGACAGCAAATGTTACCTTGCTCATAGACTTCCCTTTCCATCATTTTTTTTCTTCAGTAATTGGAACATCATGCAGGGAAATAAAACTTAAGTATAATATTTTCCTAGTTGGCTCACCCATTCCTAGACATAACTTCTCAGGACTCAGTAAAAAATTATATGGTTTAATTATAGTTAGCAAGGTAGACTGAGCATTGTTACATTCGTTTGCTTACATGACCATTTATTTGTTTATTCAATACATAGTCTTATATTTGTCATAGTCAGATCCTGTGCTAGGGACTGAGGAGACAAAGATGAGAAAGGCATAAACAGTGCTGTTAGGGGATCAAAATCTAGAGGGGAAATCAAGCAAATATGAAACTATCAGCTATGATTGCATAATGGTGGCAGCAAGTACAAAGGAGGAGCTCTACTTCCAACCAGGCTGGAAATACTTCAAGAGTAGCTGATGTCTGTGCTGTCTTGGAGGGGATGGAAGCCTGTGAATCTGATGGATACAGTGCTTGGTTCCCAGAAGGATGATAATGCTAGAGATGAAGGAGTTTTGCTTTTTTTGTTTTTTTTTAACAAGGGCCCTGCTGTGGTGCTAATGAAGAGGTTAAGAGCACCTGCCTTAGGGATCGGCCTTCTGAGTTCGAATCTTGACTTGGTCACTTGATACCTGCGTGACTTTAGTGAGTCACTCAATTTCCCTGAGTCCCATTTTTAAAATTTGTAATATGTGGATAATAATAATGCTTGGATTGTGTTGAGGATCAAATTCAAGATAAGGCATTTAAAGTCCCTAGTATACCGACTAACCTGTACATAGACAGTACTCTCTAGATAGGAGTGGAAATGTTAATGAGTATCGAATGAATTAAACACAGCAAGTTATAACCCTACACTGATGGGAAGAACTTGAAAGGTGAGATGTGCTATCAGGGCTAGAAAATGAATTTTCACAGCAGCCTTGCTCATTGTACTCCTAGAATATCTATACATTTTATTTGCAAACTAATGGTTCTATACAGTCCTCTGAATATTTGTTGAAATTTTGGTCTGAAAAGAGAACAGAAGAAAATTTCATCCAGCCCTTTCAATGTAAATAGGAGTAACCCGAGGCCCAGGAAATGTAGATGGCTTGGGCAGCCATTTTCAATAGGCCATAGTCTTCTTAAAGACCTGAGTCACATTTACTCACTCTGTAATCCCAGTTCTTAACACAAACCTCAGACACAGAAGGTAGCACATTACTCATTCATGAGTACTGAATGAATGAACAGTTCAAGGTTTGGGGGTTTTTTGTTTGTTCTTTAAATTTTTATGGCTCACATAGTCAAAAATGCAATCTGCCTAAAGCATATATCTAAGACAATGATAAAACTTATGATATGTAAAGAGATCACATATATTAAAATTCTTTGTTCATTATGCACACTTTTAATTCTTTAATGCAGCTTCAAAGATTCCTGCATAAAAAACCTTCTGTCTACAATTTTATTTAAATCACTGGTTTACAGTTAAACCCCGTGGCAGGATGAAATATTCCTAAGGCTTTCTGCATATTTTTTTCTCTAAGAGCACTAAGAAACAGTTGCAGAATCATTCTTTATTGAATGAATAAATGTGGTTGGCTCTGCTTTCTTCAGTATTGCCCTTATCTTACCATTCCTGACATAGAACCCATGACATTCATGACATGTTATTGGCCTTAAAACGGGCTCACCATTGAAAGGAAATACATGCCTATCAAGATCAAAACGTATCTAGAGCCTCAAGCTCTCTCCTAACTATGTTCTCTTTCTACTCTATGCTTCCCTCATATTTTCAGACTTGAGGATCATTTCATATGATCTTTGTCAATAAGAGATGGCCTGTAAACTGACACCATCCTTAAATTAAACAATAATGGTCTCTCATTTTAAGGGAAATTTGGGAATTTTCCTCAACATTTTTTCAACCATAAGTTGATACCATTGGAGTCAAGATGTTCCTTTGACAGTAGAAAACTCATTTTGCATGCATGTTATAATGCTTTTGATTTTGCAAGGGCCTGTTGTGATGTGTGATAATTTTTGTAAGACTTTGGTCTGCTTTTAATTCAGTTGATAAGAAAAGTATAAAAGATTTGGACAAGCATGTACCAGGGTTTTGCATCATTTTCCCAGTGTACAGCCACCCAGTTGGCATGTTCTTAAGTGAGACACTAATCTCTTTCAGCCCCACCATTAACTGAGGCCAGTTTTGATTCAATAATAAGGATGAACTTCCCAATATTTCACCTGATGAAAATGGAATCTTCAGCCCCTGGGTGCCCAGAATCAAGATTCTGGGGCTCTAGAGTATTGTGAAAATATTGCACATGTCTTGGTGTTTATCATTATGTTCTATGTGGTGAAATTTTTATAAGTAGGTAGATAGAGTGAAAGGATAAAATAGGTCAAAAAAAGCAAAGCTCTGTGAGGGACAGTAAAAGAATTTTAAATTAGAATTTGATAATTTTACTAATTTTGTAAATGGAAAAGTAAGTGTCTATGTCTTAATACATTCAATCAAAATTATCTAATGCTATCCTTTGCTGCTGCAGTTAGTGATGGAGTCTCCTTTTTGCGGGTAAGCATAACAGCCATTAATTTTAATGAGAGTAATGTTTGTTTGGTTTTTTTTTTTTAATGTGGGAATTGGTTGGAGTGAGTATGCTGAAAACTTGCACTGGCCTGAACTGAGTGATAAAAGCATCATCTTCCAGGTCAACAGTGCACTAATCAGGAGGACTCTGTATACAAGGATGCTATAAACAGTGATTACCAAGGAGTTATTAAGTCAATAAGCAAATCCCTAATTTATAAATGAGTAACATTGACACTAAACAACAGGTCAGCTCTCATATTCTCCAGTATTTCAAAGCCTGCCATTATTCCCATAAGGAGAGGCATACCTCATTTTGTATAGCAATAGAAAGGAAGAATTATTTCGTAATTTGAGTAACAGCATAAAAATATCCTTTCCCCTAATGAGAAGATAGCATACTCTTTGGTCTTTTTCATTTTGGCCTTCCCCTCACACCATGGTGTCCAGTACACTCTCCATCTACTTTGATTCCAAACATCTTAGGTGGTGCCAGGAACAAGCATTTTAACAAGCACTTCAGAGGGATTGAATGCAAGTTTCCAAGCCTCCATGTTATAAACAATACTTCCAGTCGTGCCAGAATTTTATCTTTAAAATGCAGACTTGATCTACATCTCTCCCTCCACCCTATCCACCCCCAACTCTTCACCACCCACAATTCTTCAGGATAAAAATTGACAAACAAATCCTAATATCAGAGGTTATAAATTGGAGGTGGGCAGGTCAAGATACAGTTGGTTTGTTCTACACATTAAATAAAAATTTTAATATGTTGTCAATATTTTAAAATTAGAGATTTCACAGAAAGCAACAGATTGAAAGCTGTTCTCTAAATTATTGCAACATGGCTTGCCCAGGTTAAGGACAGTTCTCTTCAAGTGGAACCCACCTCATCCATTAGTCCCAATCACTTCTTCTCAATGATAGCAATCTGTCTTGCTAGCTATGACCTGATGGGACACCTAAGATATTTGAAATTTTGGGAACACCACCCCACCCCCCGCCACCTACAAAATCCTTTCCCTCCTCCCATAAAACACCTCCTTTAATGCTGACACAGAAATTTGGCCTCTAGCCAAAACATGTTGTATTTTTTTCTCAAACATGTTTTGCTGTTGTTCAGTTTTTGACTCTGTGCTTTTGAATAGGTTTTGCATTGAACACCCAGCCTCCATGATCATATCCAGGGTAAACTTACTTTTCCCTTAAAATTCAAACCAGAGATTATACAATTTAGAGTAGTGTGCATTGTTTCCTCGTTAACTTCCTATTACCATCTCTTACTAGTATTTAAGTCTATTCTTTAAGTACATTTGCTTACTTTAAAATGCTAAACTTTGAACTTTACAGAGTGAGGACCTAATTTAATTGTATCTCTCATACCTAACCTCAAGCCAGGAGCATGGTAGTTAACACATAAATGTTGACTATAGATGGATGGATGTCAACAATATAAACATGTTTGCTGGTAGCTGTAGTTTCTATGAGCTACTTTCTTTATTATTATATTTAATATGGTCTTTAAGAGTTGTAGAAATAAGTTTTAATCAGTGGTGAGAAAACAGAAATTAAGGTAAGAAAGTAACTTTGTCTAGTTTGCTAGTTATTCACCTCATCCAGACACTTACTCATGGAAACAAAATTGCAACCGGCTATATGAAAAAACTGTAGTGTATTTATATTATCCACCATGTGAGGGACAAAGAACAGAGATGCAGGATCTAGGAGAATGAGTGGCACAAATTAGGTTCTCAAAAAATATTTGTTGAATGATTGAATGAGTGGATACATAAATGAATGAATTTGAAGATGATTGTGATTCCAGACTTCAGGGAACTTATGCACTAGTGAGGACATGATTAGGGTTACCATCTCCAATTGTGCCAACTGTGAAAAGGTGCCGTCCTTTGGTGCAGATAAATCATATAATGCAACCTCTTCAGGCAGATAAATTGTAAAACATGCTTCTTATTGAACTAATTAGATCCAGTCCCATGACAAGCAGCATTGACTAATAACCAGGACTGCATTTGAACATCCACTCACTTGTCTTAGGATCCAGCTACAAGTCTTAGGTTGTCTTAGGGCACAACCTCTATTGCTGTATGTAGTAGCCCTATGTGTTCATAAAAAACAACTGATGCTAATATTCTGTGATGAGCACAAGAAGTTAAGTGTGGCTCAGAGGACAATTAGAGCTTAGATGAGGGTCTCTCTATGGAGACCAAGTTGTCAGTGAAGCTGCAGAGGCAGAGCTGACGTCTGAAACTAGTTGTAGAGGATTGGGAGAGACTAAGCAGTCCCAGGACACCAGGCAGGGCATTCCAGACACAGAGGCTCAACAGGTACTCACACACAGGGGACTGTTGCTGAATGAGTGTGTGAGGATGCAGGAGTCCAGTGAATTATAAATGCATGTTACAGCAAGTGGAAGGAAGCACACAACCAAGAGTTAGGTAAAATAACAATAGCAACATATAATTAACTCCTATCGAGCAGTTATAGATGCCAGGAACTATTCTAAGCACTTTATATACACCAACTAAATAATTCCTTTCAACAACCCCATGAAAGATAGGATGAAAACTACGCATAATCTAGTACTTTCTATGTGTCATAAATTTTAGAAGCCTGTGAGTTAAGTTCTGTTGTTTTCTTTATTTTGCAAAGGAACAAACTTAGCACATTCTGACTTCTCCCCACTCCCAATTTAAGGCTCAAAGTGGTTATGTGACTTGACTAAGTTTATACACCTAATAAGTGGTAGAATTAGGATATTTATGACCAGATCTCTGCCTCTAGCAAATAACACTACCCCATGTATTCAGGAGATAAATCACTGAGAGGCCTATAACTTGGCTCCAGTGAATGAAGAACTTTCCCTGGTCCAGTCAGCTCTAGACAAGGTGGAGAACTCTGGTGCAAAACACAGTTTATGGGACACAAGGTTTGCTGAGGAACACAAACACCATCTTCAGGATCAGTGGGGCAGATGTATCATAGAGAGTCCCAGTGCGTCTATGGTAAAGACAAGAAATCTGTTTTTGTTTTGTTTTGTTTGTTTTTATTAAGCTCCATGGATAATTCTGAGAACCAGCTGTATTTGAAACCATAATTTTATAATACTGTAATCCATTCCTACTAAAATGCCCTCTATTTGTATTTAAATAAGTCAATTAAATTTACTTCCAGTTGAAGAAATAACTCTTGCATTTCGCCAGAGAGCTCAAAAGTTTGGTGAGATAAAACCATGTACCCAGGGGAAATAATAAAAGTGTAGTAGCTTGTGTTTAGGACACTAATAACCAGATATAAAGTAGAGTTTTAGGGGAACTATAGCATAGATAGATTGATTGATAAAGATATTGGAGGTCTTCTACAAGTACTAGCAGAGGTTATATTTCTTTGAATATTTCTGAGAGCAAAAATATGAATAATTATATTTGGATCTTTACAACAACCCTTCAAGATGTAAAAAGAAGGCACTGTTATTTCCATCTTGTGGATGAGCTCTCAGTTTATATGACAGTCCCTAAGACACAGCAAAACTAAGGATGACTCTCAGAACTTCAAATGTCAAATCCCTGCAGTCTGCACCCCATCATGGTACCTCCTTTGCAGAAGAAGGAGGAGGTGGAGGAAAAGACTCCTTTAAACTTTTTCTCTATTTGGAGCAAAGCAACAGTTACAGAAGAAACATTAATGAATGTGCCAGACTTCAAAAGATAAGAAAACTTTTGTCCAAACTGAAAGCCTGAATGAATGGTATGTAAACAGATGTCCTGAATACCTTATCCAAACTATTGGATTTCAGGTGATTGAATTGAAAAGCTTATCATGAACTTAGTGAAATCTTTAGAATACTTATTTATTCACTCAATGAAAACATATTGATACAAGACTTGGTTCCAGCTACAATACAAGATACTAAAGATGAAGGCCTATAACCCTTGATTCTGAAAAGCAAAGAGGCTAATTGAAGACACCACACACATATGAGTGAGCTTTCACAGCCCAGCGGGGACAGAATTGTAGCAGAGAGACATGCGGGCCTAGTCTTGCTTCATAGAAAAAGGGAGATCCTGAGTTGAATCTCAAACATTAGATCAGGCCAAGTCAACTCAAAAGGAGGAGGAAAGCTCATCCTTGTAGACAGAGAAGGAAATACAAGGAAGAGAGAGGAGGGTGTGTTTGAGGAACCTGAAGAGGTGTAACCAACTGTTGCCTTCTTAAAAAGTCATAGAAAGTTACATAGACTCTCACACTCATTCCATGAGTATGTGATATCTACCACACACTTTCAATGTGTACAACACTAGCCAGTGCAGTTCTCAGAGAAGCAGAGGGCAAATTTCAAACATACCAGAAATAGTACCTATGATAAATGAGTAGCTGAGCCCTGTTTCCACACAACATCTGACAAAGGGATTGCAATGCAGGACCTAAAATCAATGCAGCTGTTGGAGAGTGCACCAAATACATTAACAGCAGCTTTCATCTCTCAACAACTAGAAGGGTAATAAACTATTACAGGAAGGGACACCTGGAGATCCTTGGGAAATGCTCACTGCTGAATGAAGACAAGTCAGGAAATTTTCAACAAAAGGAGAAACCCAGGGCATGGAATGGGCTTCGTGGACCCTGATTTTTACTCCTAACATGTGCCATGGCCTGATGCAGTGTTGGGATGTGTTCCTAAATTAAAAAGGTCCTTCCATTGCATTTTCACTGCACTGCTGCTAGGCAGGATAGTCACTGAGGAAAATCCTAGTAGAAGGTGCAGGAGATATATGGGTGAGGAAAATCCTAGCAGAGGGTACAGGAGATATATGGGAAGGGAAAAGAAAGACATATGCTTTCATTCTTTCTAGCATTCCCAGATACACATCTGGGAGAATAGCCCGAAATCTTGAGCTCTGCCTTTAAGGTCTAAAGGAACCAAAGAGTTTCATTCGAGAGCTCTGTACACATCTAATGACCTGAGCATTGGTTCAATGTATAGTGAGGGAAGCTATATGGTTTCACAAAAAATGTGTACTTGGGAGGCAGGTGGACAGGTTCAAGTTCAGTTCCTGGGTATGCCACTTACTGTGCCTTAGTTTCCTTATTAATAAAATGAGAATTATAACTGTACCTCTCACATACTGCTGATGTAAGGATGCAATGAGAGATGCTGGTGAAATACTTGGTAGAATGCCTAGCACATAAAAAGTGCTTCATGAATGTTAAATCTCCTGCTACTATTCCATTTTCTCCTTCTCCTCCTACGTTTCCTCCTCTCCTTCTTTTATTCCACCTCCACCTCTAAAATCCATTGGAGATAGCACATCAATAAAACCACTGTTATGGAAAAGGACAAAGGAATAACGGACGTGGAGTTCAGTGAGTTCCCAAGTAGCAAGAGGCAAGGAAGTGGGGGAAGGCAGAGAGAGGGAGAAGGGTGAGGAGAGGAGAGGAGGAGAGGGGAGATGAGGGGAAGGAGAGAGGAAAGGATAGGAGAGGAAAGATTGGTCCAAGTCTTATTCTCTGTAATTATTCCCTTAGCAAACCTTATTTTTTCTCCCTTCCCCAAATATTTATTGACACACTTCTATGTTCAGAACTGTAATAAAGTCTTAATTTACCACGATGAATTTGTCAGAGTTTGCCCTTGTGGACTAGTTGGGAAGACAACTAAGAAAATAGACTGTTCAGTATATGGGGAGGAATGCATGAGTTAGAATGTGATGTGTGTGATGAGAACACATAAGGAAGGCACATGAGCAATTCCTGGGCCGCCAGGGAGGGAAGTAGCAACTTACACAGCATCAGAGAACTGGTGGATTTGGGCCAAATAAATGATCAGTTGATAGGGACTGGTCTGGATTTTGGGTGATTGGTTATATAAAGTTGGACAGACAAGAGGACATGAATTGCTCTCATAGGATGGAAGAAGTTTGCTATAACAGAACAGTGGAGTGGAACACAAGGAGTTGTGAGTGATTGGAGAGCAAAGCAATGGCCATCTCAGGAAGGCTTAATAAGGCAGCTTTAGAAGCTTGGGGTTTGCACTGACAGCTAGAGTATAGACATGGAAGGTTTTAATCAGAGAAATGACAAGGTCAGATTGCTTCTCAGATGACATAGATCGCTCTGGTGCACTGTGAAGAAGGGAGAACTATGCAGGCCATGTTTTGGAAATTATTCAGATGAAAGTTTTGGGTGGCCCACACTTGGGAGGCAGTGGTAGTCAAGAGGAAGTGTGTGGATTCAAGAGAAATCCAGGGACAAAGACATGAGTATTCAAAAATATGTTGAATGTAAAAGTTGGAAAGAAAGGAAGAATGGCAGATGACACAAAATACATGCATACGTTTCTAAGACAAATTTAGGGAGAAAAGAATCAAAGTATCACCTTTCACTGGAGACCTATGAATAAGAACAGTTGTTAAAATTAGAGTATTAAGAGAGTGAATCAGTTTTCAGCATATGTGGTTTAAAGATGGAAGAGATCTTTATAAAATAATACTTATCCCAGAATATCTTAGAATATCATGAATAGAAGTTTTGAGACTCAAACACAGACCTTAGGATCCTTCCCCTTTCTCATTCCCTATTCTGCGTTTCTTCCAGAAGGTTGGAATGTATCAAATTTGTATTTGTTTTAACCTAATTGATGGTGATCTCAATGTTTCCAAGTCTTTGAAAATGTCTGGAAAATTCTCCAAGTTAGAGATCTAGATAATCAATCTTGCACACTCCTTAATTTAATTCAATGGAGGTCTGAATGAATACCAGTTCCTAAGATAATTTGCAATTCTAGGAGCTTTGACCTTACTTTGAAACCACAAATATAGTTTTCTTTCTTATTTATTTGCAAACTTTCAAAATTTCTCTGAAAACTGGAATTTTTGGTACTCAGAAATGCTTTGTTCAGGTCTTTTACAACATTTATTTAAGTGTGGCTGGATAATACTTCTTTTGATATCAGGCACAAATATCTCTGATCTTGCATTCTCCATGGCCCATAAAACTTCTGAACACAGAAGAGAGGAAACGGTCATTCATCAGTCTACCTAGGGAAAGGGGGAGAGATTGCCAAATTACTTCTCCAGTCTACATTAATGCTGACTGTCCAAACCAGGAACTTTTAACTATGTTGCTATTCTTGCATTCGGAGATCATTTTTATATTATGACCTCTAACAATTTGAAAAATAAATCTTAACCCATGGCCTTTGTAGAGGATAGAAGCAAGAAAAATTAATGGGAATACCACTTGCTAAAATAAGTACACGCTTTTTCTCTAATAACAGATGTGCTCTCTGTTCTCTGAATGAGGCTCCTGAGCACTGCCCTAGATTTTCTCGAAGTATCAACAAAGAACTCCTTATGGCCCTACTATGTGCAACACAGCAGAGGAATACAAGGTTAATGATAGGGTCTCTCTAGGTTTTTTTTAGTTTTTGAATTAATACTAAAGGTAATTGATAATTTGCTATAATAGTGCTTTTTTTGAGATTTAATAATTAAAATACTATGTGAAGGAGAGATGTCAACAAAAGATTGTGTGAAAATGCCCACCAAAATGCTTGTCGCCTAATATTAATAATGTAATATTAATAACATTAATTAATTATAATATTAATAATGGTAATTATTATCATAACAGCTTATATTGGGAACTTACTTGTGATGACTTATTTTATGTGTCAATTTGACGGAGCCCCTGGATGCCCAGATATTTGGTCAGACATTTTTCTGAGTGTATCAGTGGGGGTGTTCTTATATGAGATTAACATTTGAATCAATAGACTGAGTAGATTGCCCTCCTTAATATGGGTGAGCCTCACCCAATCAGTTGAAGACCTGAATAGAACAAAAAAGGCCGACTCTCCCACATGAATAAGAGGGAGCTCCTCCTTCCTGACTTCCCTTGAGCTGGGGCAGTGAGGTTTTTTTCCTATCTTTGGACATTTCCTTTATTCAATAAACAAACATTGATTGGGCCTCTTCCATGTTGCAAGCATGTTTCTAGGCATGGAGACACAGCAAGTGCTGTACAAGAAAGCGTTTAACAACCAGTTCCCCAGAAAAAATGTATTTGTAGCTTTTGCTGAGTCTTATATAAATACTCCTAACATGACTGATTTTAAGCTACTGGCATGATGTCAACTGGCTCATAAAATTCCTGAAAGTTTACCGATCCACTCTCATGCACTTGAACAAGCCAGCTGCTGCACATCACTGACCCCAGTGTGAAGAAAACAGACAAGGGCTTTTCCCTTGTGGAGTGAACATTCTAAGAGAAAGAAAACATTCTGAATTAAACACACAAGAAAATACCAGGTAGTGATAATCTCTATGAAGATGATTGGGATAGAAAAAACAGAATGATAAAAGTGAGAAGAAATTCTCAGACATAAAGACATTTATAATTAATCTGCAATAAGAGAAAGGCTCTTGTTCTGAAAGTAACATATTTTATTGTATTTCCAGAAAGGGGCACAGCCACTTTAGAGGTCCTAATGTACACAAAAAAGAGAAAACCTGTTGGGTAGGTAGATAACTCTTTGGCTCCAAGGGCACTTAATAGTCTCACTCCCGCTTGGTGGTTACTTATGTACATGTGCTTCTTCACTGCTTCATAATATGTACTTAGTTCCTTGAAAGAATGGCTCAGCTGTGGTTCAAATGAGTTTACTCTGTCTGGCAGAACACTTAAATGTTTTCTGGATAAGAAAACGTAGATCCCTGGTGGCGCAAGTGGTTGAGAGTCCACCTGCCGATGCAGGGGACATGGGTTCGTGCCCCGGTCTGGGAAGATCCCACGTGCCACGGAGTGGCTAGGCCTGTGAGCCATGGCCGCTGAGCCTGTGCATCCGGAGCCTGTGCTCCATAACGGGAGAGGCCACAACAGTGAGAGTCCCGTGTACCACAAAAGAAAAAAAAAAAAAAAAAACGTAGAAATTCCAACATTTAGTATGCATATCATCTGGACCTGAGATCACTTTTGGTGGTACCTAAACAGGCACTTTTTTTTAACGTCACTTAAAAATTTAGTCTTTTTGTTCTTTTGATTTTCCATCAATTATGCAAGGAAAAAGTCTTAGTATATTGGAAACAACTCTTTAACCACTTCAATATGTACTCATCTTACATTATAAAAAGAATAAACCTTAGGTTCACATCCCTAAGCAATTGATCAGTTTAACAATAATCTTTTGCTTTTGTTAAATTTATGGTTTTATAGTTACATTTCTGGTGTAAGGCAAGTTTTACTTTGTATTCTACTTACAGTGTTGATTTAATTTAATTTGATTTTAAATAAATCTAAGTATAATTATGAGACAATATAAAGAAAATATAAGCAAAAAATAGTACAAGTAGATGTAGAAAAATCATGAAATTAGTACGAGAATGACTGAGGTTTAGCAAACTGTCTGAATGACTAGATCATTCTTTCATAGTACCCTATTGGGGCAAACAAAGTGTATGATTTGAAAATGTCCTCAAAATTCACTTCTGGAGAGGTCAGTGCATTGACTACTAAATTCAAGATCTTCAATTTACATGTGATGAATATAGGCTAAATGATTGAAGCAACTTGACCAAGTGTCTAATTCAGCTTGGGCTGCTATAACAAATTACCATAGACTGGGTGTCTTAAGCAACACACATTTCTTTCTCACATTTCTGGAGGCTGGGAAATCCAAGATCAAGATGCTAGCAGATTCGCTGTTTGGCGAGGGCACTCTTCCTGGTTTACAAAAGGCCGTCTTCTCCTTGTAGAGAGCAGAAGCTGAGAGCAAGTTCTCTTGCCTCTTCTTACAAAAGCACTGATCCCATTCATGAGGGCTCCACCCTTACAATCTCCCCACCTCCTATTACCATCACATTTCAACATATGAATTTTGAGGGGACACACAATTTCAGCCCATTAGTGCCAGAATTCAACATAGAAACTCCTATTTCCAGATCTAATGCTCTTCCTACCTAAGATATTAAGTTTACCTTCCAAAAACACTTTCACTTTTCCCTTTACTTCTCTCTGTTTCCAAGTCAGACTATTGTATCCATAGCCAAACTAAGTTTTCTGAATCAGCACATCAGCTTTTGAAATGAACTGGAGTAACTCGGTTTGGTGAAACACCCACAGATAATGTATTTTTCCATTCCTTTGACCATTGCTCAGAGTTAATTTCCTGCTGGCATTCACCCTGGAACTTGTTGTCTAGAGTTGCCCATGTAAGAACAAGCCCAATGGCAAGTCAGTACAATGGTCCCTTGATATCCACGAGGGATTGGTTGTGAGACACCCCTAAAATACCAAAATCCACTCCATCGATGCTCAAGCCCCTTATATATATTTGCCATTTTATATAACCTATGCACATCTTCCTGTATACTTTAAATAATCTCTAGACTACTTATACTATCTATTACAATGTAAATACTATGTAAATAGCTGTTGGAATGCAGAAAATACAAGTTTTGCTTTTTAGAACTTTCTGGAAACTTTTTTCTGAATATTTTTTATCCATAGTTGGTTGAATCATGAATGAAGAACCCATGGATACAGGTGGCCAACTGTACATGGTTTCTGAAGTGGCTGGTCTCATGGCTCAGATTGGATTATATGTTTTAAACTGCTCTATGTTTTCTTTGATAATGTCTGTAAGCTTGAAGATCCCACTTGGTTCCTGAACTTCAGCTGTTCTGGTAGATGACAACTTAACACTCAGGTAGCACACAGGGTCCTCAAAGTGAAACGTTTACTCTGTATAGCCTGTATTTTACATCGTACCATCTCATATACATTCTCCAAATGGGGTGAAAATCTACTCATGTGATTTGGCAAAAGAAAGAAGAGAAACTTAAGTTTGTTGATAGTTTTTTTTTTCCTCTTTTATAATAAACTAAGTGGACAAAATACCAGATTCAAGTTCTAATTCCATCCTTCCATTCCCCCAAATTTGAGATCCTGCTTATTTTCTTTCCTGTACTTGTGCTTCCATCTTTTCTCATCTACAGTAGATAAATACTTGCCATAAGTAACATACTGGAGATTTTGAGCAGTGCAAATTAGATGGCAAATATAAATTATAGCTGAAAATACAGTTGACCCTTGAACAATGTAGGTTTAGGGGCATCACCCATCCAAGCACAGTCAAAAATCTGAATATAACTTTATAGTCGGCCCTTGTACCTGCAGTTCCATAGCTGCACATTCAACCAACCTCAGATCATGTAGTACTGCAGTATGTATTTATTGAAAAAGATCCGCATATAAGTGGAGCTGCACAGTTCAAACCCATGTTGTTCAAAGGTCAACTGTATTATGATCTTCAGTTAAATATCACTATAAGGAGCCAAGGTATCAACCAGAAGTAGACATGGTTTTTTTGATTCTGTAGTCAGACTGTACTCTCTTCTAGTCCCTTAGCACTGTGTAAAGCTACTTACAGCAGCAGCAATAGAAGTAGTATTAGTACTGTAGAACTAGTGACCATAGACCTAACATTTATTGTTTGTCATGAGCACTATTTATTAAGTATTACTAGTTGATAATCCTGACTCTGCCACTTACTAGCAGTCAGCTTGCACAATTCACATAATCTCTCAAAGCTTTAGCTCTTCATCTCTAAAACGAGGATAATAATAGTACCCACTGCATGAAGCTGACTGGATTTAATTAGTTAATACACATAGAAAGTTAGGACTGTTCTGGTACATAAGAGGTATTCAGTCAATGGTAATTAATTAATTAAGAGACTGAAACAGTATCTCTGTTAATAAATTTGTCTAACATCTATTTTCATCACAATGACTTTTTTTTGATGCGTAATATCCTGTGTCCTTAACTGAATTGTTAAAAATCAGAGTGACTAAGTGGAGGAACAGGGATTCAAACCCAGATCTGTCTGAGCACAGAGCCTGAGGGTTAAACCCTTGAACTCTTCTGGCTGCACAGGTCACGAGTTATTCTCCTTAGTTTTAAGTCCAAAAGACATAAAAGATTATTGAAAGCAAAGGTGATGGAGTCCCACTGACCTCTATATGTCATCATTAGTGATTTGGGGACACCTGACTTGAAAGCAGTGGGCCAGTAAAATGAAGAAACACATTTTTATGTTGACTATCTCCTAACTAAATGCTTCTGAATCTGACCCATTGTTAATTTAAAGATCTGCTTGGTGAAAGGAGCTCTGAGATAAGTCATATCATTTACAATAAGCATCATGCTGGAGGGCATATTTCTGCATGAATTCCCTCAGTGGCTAGTGTCTGTAGTCCTCATTCTGCATTTCTTATTCTTGCAGAATGAGAGCTTCTTTTTATAGTTTTACAGTGTGCTACTTTCTCTCATGGATGGTAAAAAAACATGATTTCAACTGTTGGCTTTGTAAGCTATAATCATGTAATTGGAAACAGCTGTGTACACAAGAAATATAGTTCAAAGCAGTTTAATTAATACATCTTTATTGATAAATTCCACTCATAATACTGATATTATTGTGTGATTCTATAATCAAAAAGGGAATTTCTGAGCCCTGGCTGTTTCCAGATTGTGTGCTCAACTTTTACTTTCATAAAGAAACCTGAAAAAGATATTTTGAAGATGACTTCATCCACTCTCTCAACTCTCTTCCTGACTTCTTGCTGCAATCCCCTTCTCTCCTCAAAGTTACAGGGCAATAAAATCAAGCTTCAAAGATTGGTTTTATTGTGTAGGGGATGCTGTTGTAAGCACCGTATCTCCCCCTCAAGTCTGAGGCATCCATTCTCCCAGCTGCTTTGTTGGTGCTTCCCCTGAAATTGCTGTCTGAGGGCTGCCTGTTAATAGGATTTTGTATCCAACTATTGGCCAGTGGTAGGGAGCTATAAAGGCCCTTCCTGCTTACCTTAAGGTGGGCCAACTCTGAAGACCATACCAGCTATGGGAATGTCTGAAACCTTTGTTGCAACTGTCTCATATCCCAGTTACTCCCTCTTCCCAATCCTATGCCCTTCACTCTCCCATAGATGTACATTCAAAGAACACTTCCTAATAAACTTCCTGCTGGAAAAGTGCATCTCAGCATTTGTTTCTTGGAGAACCCAACTTCAGATAGATTTTGGACTTACTCTTACTTTATTATTACCTCCCTTGGTGTAAACTTTTGATACATTTCCATTTCTTTGAATTCCCAATGCTGGCCCATTTTCCATACAGTGTTTCTTGACTCTACTTTAAGATATGTCTTTGATTCTCTCGAACTCTTGTTGAATGTTATTGTGAATAACCTAGTGAATGTTATTGTTTGGAGTAGAAAGCCCCTATTCTGACTCCATCCTATTAGTGTGTGTCAAACCTGTACAAACTTTTACTTTAATGAAGCAACTTCTTTCTACATACATTTCAAAACACACACACACACACACACACACACACACACACACACACACACACACACACACACACAATGTCTTATGGACCAGGAATTCAAATATGATTCATTAAAAAATAAATCTTATTGCCTGAAACTTTGAACAAAATTAATTTTAGAAGATAAAGTTGTAGTTATTGGGAAATAAACCAAAGGCAAAACAGTAGTTAACCTTTATTAAGTGCTTACTGTATTCTAGGCTTTGTGGTAACTGCCTCACATGTATTAATTAATTTACTCTTCATACTTACCCACAGAAGTATGTACTATTACTTTCTCCATTTTACACATACATAATACCAAGAAAGATGTACTTAATTGCCATAGTTTGCCAGAAGAAAAAGGCTATTCAGGATATTTTAGCTTTTTAAAAACTAGAGATAACTTAGACATGGTAGCAACAGATTTCTTTTGTGAGATATTTGTTTCAAAATGCTGTTGAACTATTTTAAATTCTGTAAAGAAATATAATTAGCATATACTTCTCTGCAAAATGTTTACAATATTGAAAACATAGGCTTCTGAATGAACATTTGTCAAGTAAGCCTTTATGTTTTTGATCTTTTACAATGTAAATATTTTTAATGAGTGACAATATATCTGCATTATAAACTCTATCATTAGCTAATACTACAGTTTAAATTCAATTATGATTTCCAGTCAACTATCTGAAGTTAGAATGTTTATCTGAACACTGGGGATATTATATCCTGAAACCCTTGACAACACCAACTCTCAATTATAATAGTGTCACATAAAGGAAACTATTTTACTTTTAAAAAACTGTCATAGAATTTTTATATACTTTTTTCTTCTATTTTAATGTAATCACTTATATTAATCTTTATGTTCCCAGCCCTAATAGAATACTATGAACAGACTGGCTTTATATTGGATTCATAAGATTATTGAGAAAATTTAACAAAAGCAAATTTATTATCAATATTTAAGGGTCAGGGGGCTTCCCTGGTGGCGCAGTGGTTAAGAATCTGCCTGCCTATGCAGGGGACACGGGTTCGAGCCCTGGTCCAGGAAGATCCCACATACCGCGGAGCAGCTAAGCCCGTGTGCCACAACTACTGAGCCTATGTTCTAGAGCCTGAGAGCCACAACTACTGAAGCCCGCACGCCTAGAGCCCGTGCTCCACAACAAAAGAAGCCACCACAATGAGAAGCCTGTGCACCACAACAAAGCGTAGCCCCTGCTCGCCACAACTAGAGAAAGCCCACACATAGCAACAAAGACCCAATGAAGCCAAAAATTAATTAACTAATTGAACAACAACAACAACAAAAAAAGTGTAAAAAATATTTAAGGGTCAGGGGAAAAGAGGCATCACAATGAATGCAAATCAGAATTCCTGATGTTAATATTTTAATCGTGATAGTTTTTCAGGTTAAGAAACATCTTATTTATACTAATAACATTTTATTCAGTAGTGTCTTGAGTGTTTCTGATTTAGATATTATGATATCTCATTTAGTCACTGACAAGAATGGCAGAAATTCATATCTCAACTGCCTTCTGATAATGACAAAATTAGCTAATATTGCATTCCGTTTTGAGCTAATGCTTTTAAAGATGCTTCCAATCTACACTTTGATGGTGCATAGCGAAGGCAATCATACATTGTGTATTTCTTGGTGTAGATCTGATTTCAAATATATTTTCCCCTTGTTCTCATATTAGTGAGACCACATGCTTCAGTTTTTGATTGAATAAATTCTAGCAGGTATGCACAGTTCATACCTAACCTGAATCCTAAAGTAGAATTAAAAAGGAAGTCAAGAAAAGGAAAAGGCTTCTCTTGGAAATAAAAATGGAGGAATTGCCTAGGAATCGAATCTGTAGGTGTGTTCATGTTGCAATCTACCTGAAGCGAAATATAGTTATGGGCTTATACGTGAAATAATACTGAACCTCACCATTGATAGTGGTGGGGAATAATTTACAAGGCTAAATGCACATTCCATAATTCCAAAGATGTGTACACTAAACAGTATGTGGCAAAGCCTGTGTATGTCTTTACCTAAAGGCATTAAGAAGGTAAGAAGGAACTGTAAGATGAGGTTAATGCTGTTGCTGAACTACAGGCATGCATAGGAAGACTAAGAAGAATGTTGAATACAAGTGATAATACTAATTGGAAAAGTTATGAGGTTATACTACTATACATAGTGTTTGAAACAAGTGTGTATCTACGGTTTGAGATAAATGTGAACGAAGTTATCATTTATCTCTGAATAGCATTTGTATTTCTGTAATATGCATTAGCTTTGAGAGCATAGAACTTAATGATTTGAGACTAGATAGGTCAAAGTTAGATGCTTAAATCACCATACACATTTTTTTCTATCCTACATATTGTGGGATGCTGTGGGTTGAATTGTGTTCCCCCAAAATTCACATGTTGAAGTCCTAGGTCCCAGGGCCTCAAAATGTGACCTTATTGGGAGATATGGTCTTTAAAGAGATAATAAAGTTTAAATGAGGTCATTAGGATGGGCCTTAATCAAATATGACAAGTGTCCTTATAAAAAAGAGAAATTTGGACTCAAAGAGACGTATATAGAGGGAATGCCATGTGAATATAAAGGCTGCCATCTGCAAGCCAACTAGAGGGTACTGAAACAGAGATTTCCCTTAAAGTCCTTCAAAGGAACAAATCCTGCCAACACTTTGGTTTCAGACTTCTAGCCTCAAGAACTATGAGGTAATAAATTTCAGTTGTTTAAACCATCCCATTTAGGGCACTTTGTTATAGCAGCCCTAGCAAACTAATACAGATTTTGGTATGGGAAGTAGAGTGCTACTGTAAGAAATAATTGGTAGAGACTGGAAGAGTTATGAGGTGCATGATAGAAAAGGCCTAGATTGACTTGAATAGACTGATGGTAGAACAATGGAAATTAAAGGTAATTCTGGAGAGACCTCAGAAAGAGGTAAGAATGACCAGAATGTTCCTAGAAATATAAATGTTAAAGTGCTTCTGGTAAGATCTCATGCAAATGAGGACTATTTCACTGAAAACTGGAGGAAAGGCCATCCTTGTTATAAAGTGGTAGATAATTTGGCTGAATTGTGTTTTAGTGTTTTGTAGAAGGTAGAATTTGTAAGCAATGATCTTGGATATTTATCTGAGGGTATTTGTAAGCAAAGTGCTAAAGATATGGCCTGATTTGTCTTTGCTGCTTATAGGAAAATATGAGAGGAGAGATGTATTGAATAGGGAATTGGTAAGCAAAAGGGAACTAGAACTTGAAGTTTTGGAAAATTGTCAGCTTATCCAGATAGTGTGCTCTGGAAAAAGGGACAAGGGTATGGCTGAACAAGAGTTTGCCCAGGAGAAGGCAAGTGAGTCATGGGTATAGTCAGCCACCTCAGCAGAAGCCAGGAATAGAGATAAGGTTATCAAGGAAAGCTTGTGGAAGACCTTCTTATCTAATAGCTTGGACCTCTGTGAACCACACTGGAGGGCCTACAAGGCTTTTGAAGATTTTATACCAGTATAAACACTGCCAGCTTGGATTTATAGGGACAGAGACAAAGACAGGATGACCTGAAGGAAGGCTATCAGACTTTTGGAATTCTGTAGGCAGGAAATGGGCTGACAAATCTATCCAGCTGCAAACGTACATTTTCTTTCAAGAAAACGGACATATAATTTGGAAGCACTTCACAGGTCAACAAGGCTACCACTGGTATCATGAGCCCAAAAGGCACAGGGCAAGAGAGTAGAGCTGCCACTCTGGTGGGCCCAGAAGACGGAGCATAGAGTCAAAGAGGATTATTCTTAAGCCTTAAAATCTAATGGAATTTGCCCCACTAGGTTTTGGACTTGCTTGGGACCCATGACCCCTTTCTTCCTTTCAATCTCTCCCTTTTAGAATGGGAATGTTTAACACATGTCTTTCCCACCATTGTATTTTTGAAGCAGATAACTTGTTGTCTAGTTTCACAGGTTCACAGAAAAAGAGGTATTTTGACCCAGGGTGAATTGTACCCAGAGTCACCCATACTTGATTTAAATGATATGTAGATGAGGTTTTAGACAGAATTGATGCTAATGGTTTAAGATAGGTGGGTGGAAGGGGGGATGCTGAGATAGGGTGAATGCATTTTGCGTATAAGAAGAACATGAATTTTGGATGTCCAGAGGGCAGAGTGTTATGAGTTGAATTCTGTCCCCTGTCAAAATGTATATGATGAAGTCTTAACCTTTCATAGATCAGAATGTGACTTCAGATACACGGTCTTTACAAAGATGTAGATACACGGTCTTTACAAAGATGATCAAGTTAACATGAGGTCATTAGGGTGGGCTTGGTTTCCTTATACCAAGGGGAAATTTGGACACAGAGACACACATACAGGGAGAACACTATATGAAAATGAAGATGGCTATCTGTAAACAAAGGAGAGATACCTGGAATAGATCTTTTTCTCATAGACCTCTGAAGAAACCAACCTTGCCAAAAGCTTGATTTCAGACTTCTAGCCTACAGAACTGTACAACAATAAATTTCTGTATTATGTTTCTCTTGTTTAAGCCACCCAGACTGTGGTACTTTGTTATGGTAGGACTAGCAAACTAATACATGAAGGGTTAATCCATATGCACGTATTATTATGTTCTTATTTTATTTATTCATGTGTTTATACATTTATGTATTTGTGTTCTGTACATTTGCAAAAGCAATTTGAAATTTAAAAACATATCTAAAAGCATAATTATACCATGTTAATCTGCTTTACATATTCTTGGGAGTATTCTGTATATCAGATATTGTTCTAGCTGCTTAGCATACAATAGTAGATTGTTCAAACATAAGCCACTGTATGCTAAAGTAAAGAGAGATCCATAATTAATACAGAAATTTGATCATTTTAGTAATAATAAGCGCTATCAAGAATATATATTGAAGAGATTGGTTCAAGATGGCAGCGTAGAAAGATGTGCACTCACTCCCTCTTGTGAGACCACCCGAATCACAACTAACTGCTGAACAATCATCAACAGGAAAGCACTGGAACTCACCAAAAATGATACGCCACATACAAAGACAAAGGAGAAACCACAATGAGACAGTAGGAGGGGGGCAATCACAATAAAATAAAATCCCATAACTGCTAGGTGGGTGACCCACAAACTGGAGAACACTTATACCACAGAACTCCATCCACTGGTGTGAAGGTTCTGAGCCCCACATCAGGCTTCCCAACCTGGGGTCCGGCAACAGGAGGAGGAATTCCTACACAGTCAGACTTTGAAGGCTAGCAGGATTTGATTGCAGGATTTTGACAGGACTGGGGGAAACAGAGACTCCACTCTTGGAGGGCACACACAAAGTAGTGTGTGCATCGGGACACAGGGGACGGGGCAGTGACCCCATAGGAGACTGAACCAGACCTACCTGCTAGTGTTGGAGGGTCTCCTGCAGAGGCAGGG
Organism: Phocoena sinus; assembly: GCF_008692025.1. NCBI lineage: Eukaryota > Metazoa > Chordata > Mammalia > Artiodactyla > Phocoenidae > Phocoena > Phocoena sinus. The sequence goes on from NC_045781.1 coordinate 37,705,277, forward strand.
GGTGGCTGTGGCTCACCATGAGGACAAGGACACTGGCAACAGAAATTCTGGGAAGTACTCCTTGGCATGAGCCCTCCCAGAGTCCACCATTAGCCCCACCAAAGAGCCAGGTAGGCTCCAGTGTTGGGTCACCTCAGGCCAAACAACCAACAGGGAGGAAAACCAGCCCCACCCATCAGCAGACAAGCAGATTAAAGTTTTACTGAGCTCTGCCCCCGCAGAGCAACAAACAGCTCTACCCAGCAGCAGTCCCTCCCATCAGGAAACTTGCAAAAGCCTCTTAGATAGCCTCATCCACCAGGGGGCAGACAGCAGAAGCAAGAAGAACTACAATCCTGCAGCCTGTGGAACAGAAACCACATTCACAGAGAGAGAGACAAAATGAAAAGGCAGAGGGCTATGTACCAGATGAAGGAACAAGATAAAACCCCAGAAGAACAAGTAAATGAAGTGGAGATAAGCAACCTTCCAGGAAAAGGATTCAGAATAATGATAGTGAAGATGATCCAGAACATTGGAAAAAGAATGTAGGCAAAGAGCGAGAAGATGCAAGAAATGTTTAACAGAGACATGGAAGAATTAAAGAACAAACAAACAGAGATGAACAATACAATAACTGAAATGAAAAGTACACTAGAAGGAATCAATAGCAGAATAACTAAGGCAGAAGAACTGATAAGTGACCTGGAAGACAGAATGGTGGAATTCACTGCCATGGAACAGAATAAAGAAAAAAGAATGAAAAGAAATGAAGACAGCCTAAGAGACCTCTGGGAACAACATTCGCATTACAGGGGTCCCAGAAGGAGAAGAGAGAGAGAAAGGACCCAAGAAAATATTTGAAGAGATTATAGTCGAAAACTTCCTTAACATGGGAAAGGAAATAGGCACCCAAGTCCAGGAAGTGCAGAGAGTCCCAGGCAGGATAAACCCAAGGAGGAACACACTGAGACACATAGTAATCAAACTGACAAAAATTAAAGGCAAAGAAAAATTATTGAAAGCAGCAATGGAAAAAATGACAAATAACATACAAGGGAACTCCCATAAGGTTAACAGCTGATTTCTCAGCAGAAACTCTACAAGCTAGAAGGGAGTGGAAAGATATATTTAAAGTGATGAAAGGGAAGAACCTACAACCAAGATTACTCTACCGGCAAGGATCTCATTCAGATTCCACAGAGAAATCAAAAGATTTAAAGTCAAGCAAAAGCTAAGAGAATTCAGCATCACCAAATCAGCTCTAGAACAAATGCTAAAGGAACTTCTCTAAGTGGGAAACACAAGAGAAGCACCTACAAAAACAAACCCATAACAATTAAGAAAATGGTAATATGAACATACCTATTGATAATTACCTTAAACTTGAATGGATTAAGTGCTCCAACCAAAAGACACAGGCTCACTGAATGGATACAAAAACAAGACCCATATTTATGCCATCTACAAGAGACCCACTTCAGACCTAGGGACACATAGAGACTGAAAGTGAGGGGATCGAAAAAGGTAATCCATGCGAATGGAAATCAAAAGAAAGCTATAGTAGCAATATTCATATCAGATAAAATAGACTTTAAAATAATGTTATAAGAGACAAGGAAGAACACTACATAATGATCAAGAGATCAAACCAAGAAGAAGATACAACAATTATATATACACCCAACATAAGAGCACCTCAATACATAAGGCAACTGCTAACAGCTATAAAAGGGAAAATTGACAGTAACACAATAATAGTGGGGGACTTTAACACCTCATTTACACCAATGGACAGATCATCCAAAATGAAAATAAATAAGGAAACAGAAGCTTTAAATGACACAAAAGACCAGATAGATTTAATTATATTTTTAGGACATTCCATCCAAAAATAGCAGATGACACTTTCTTCTCAAGTGAGCATGGAACATTCTCCAGGATTGATCGCATCTTGGTCACAAATCAAGCCTCAGTAAATTTAAGAAAATTGAAATCATATCAAGCATCTTTTCTGACCACAATGCTATGAGATTAGAAATGAATTACTGGGAAAAAAACGTAACAAACACAAACACATGGAGGCCAAACATTACATTACTAAATAACCGAGAGATCACTGAGGAAATCAAAAAATACCTAGGGACAAATGACAATGAAAACACAATGATCCAAAACCTATGGGATGCAGCAAAAGCAGTTCTAAGAGGGAAGTTTATAGTGATACAGTCTTACCTCAGAAACAAGAAAAATCTCAAATATACAATCTGATCAAATATACAATCTAATCTACACCTAAAGGAACTAGAGAAAGGAACAAACAAAACCCAAAGTTAGTAGAGGAAAGAAATCATAAAGATCAGAGCAGAAATGAATGAAATAGAAACAAAGAAAACAATAGCAAAGATCAATAAAACTAAAAGCTGGTTCTTTGAGAAGATAAACAAAATTGATAAACCATTAGCCAGACTCATCAAGAAAAAGAGGGAGAGGACTCAAATCAATAAAATTAGAAATGAAAAAGGGGAAGTTACAACAGACACCACAGAAATACAAAGCATCCTAAGAGACTACTACAAGGAACTCTATGCCAGTAAAATGGACAACCTGGAAGAAATGGACAAATTCTTAGAAAGGTATAACCTTCCTAGACTGAACCAGGAAGAAACAGAAAATAGGAACAGACCAATCACAAGTATTGAAATTGAAACTGTGATTAAAAATCTTCCAACAAACAAAAGTCCAGGACCAGATGGCTTCACAGGTGAATTCTATCAAACATTTAGAGAAGAGCTAACACCCATCCTTCTCAAACTCTTCCAAAAAATTGCAGATGGCTTCCTTGGTGGTGCAGTGGTTGAGAATCTGCCTACCAATGCAGGAACACAGGTTCGGGCCCCGTTCTGGGAGGATCCCACATGCTGTAGAGCAACTTAACCCATGAGCCACAACTACTGAGCCTGCGCGTCTGGAGCTTGTGCTCCACAACAAGAGAGGCCTCAACAGTGAGAGGCCTGCGCACCGTGTTGAAGAGTGGCCTCCACTCACCACAACTAGAGAAAGCCCTCACACAGAAACGAAGACCCAACACAGCCAAAAATAAAATAAATAAAATTTTAAAAAGCCAATAAAAAACAAAACAACCCAATCAAAAAATGACAATGAGGTATCACCTCACACCAGTTAGAATGTGCATCATCAGAAAATCTACAAACAACAAATGCTGGAGAGGGTGTGGGGAAAAGGGAACCCACTGGCACTGCTGGTGGGAATGTAAATTGATACAGCCACTATGGAGAACAGTATGGTGGTTCCTTAAAAAGCTAAAAGTAGAATTACCATATGACCCCGCAATCCCACTACTGGGCATATACCCAGAGAAAACCATAATTCAAAGAGACACATGCCCCCCAATGTTCATTGCAGCACTATTTACAGTAGCCAGGACATGGAAGCAACCTAAATGCCCATCGACAGACAAATGGATAGAGAAGATGTGGTACATATATACAATGGAATATTACTCAGCCATAAAAAGGAACAAAATTGGGTCATTTGTTGAGATGTGGATGGATCAAGAGACTGTCATACAGAGTGAAGTAAGTCAGAAAGAGAAAAACAAATATCTTATATTAACACAGATATGTGGAAACTAGAAAAATTGTACAGATGAACCAGTTTGCAGGGCAGAAGTTGAGACACAGATGTAGAGAACAAACATATGGACACCAAGGGGGGAAAGTGGCGGGAGTGTGTTGGTGGTGTGATGAATTGAGCGATTGGGATTGACATGTATACACTAATATGTATGAAATGGATAACTAATAAGAACCTGCTGTATAAAACAATAAATAAAATAAAATTCAAAACTCCAAAATAGAAAAAAAAGAAATGATCATGAAACAATAAAGCTTTTGTAGCAGACCAATTAAAAGAAAAATGAATGTATATTAATTTTGTGAAGACTGGATGGAGTACCTCATCTTTACAAATGGTGGTTGTAAAATGTCTGTCTGAGAGGTTGACATTTGATTGGAGGCATAAAGGAAGAGTCATGGGAAAATCTGAAAGAGAATGTTCCCATCAGGACAGACAGTGCAAAGGCCCTGAATAGGGACCATCTAGGTATATTTATGAGAAACAGGAATGTCCAGTTTGGCTGAAACATGATGAATGAGAGAAACATCTGACAGAAATAAGATTAGAGAAGTAGACAAAATGTCATAAAGAATCTTGAGAACTGTGCCATGGTAAGTAACACCTGTGCTCTAACAAACAACCTCCTAATCACTTAATTGGCTTAATCCAAAATGAGTATTTCTCCCTCTTATTTCGAAATCTGATGAGAGTTGAGTAACTCTTGTAGGTCTCTCTTTCAAGAGGTGATTCAATGTTCCCCATTCATCCTCTACGTCCTCCTCAGAGTCCTTATTTGGATCTCCCCTTCCAGACAGCCAGTGAGATGAGTGAAAATGTGGTGTATCACACAAGGTGATTTAAAGGTCAGGCCTGAAAGTGGTTACTGGAACCCAGTTATATGGCACCAACCCAATGAAAAGAAAGGCTGGAAAAGATAATCTTCCTGTGTATTCTGGAAAAAATTAATTGGATTTTCCAAGATGCTGAACGCCTGCTGACTTCCTCCACCCAAATTGATCCTGAGAGCAGGGGTCAGCAAAGTATGGTCTGCAGGCCATACCCATCTCAGAGGCCATTGTTGTTCACCCATGAGCTAAGAACATGTTTTTTTGTTTTATACTCTAAAGCGTTTTTTTACAACAAACAAGAAATAAAAGACAATAAAGATGGAGAGAGAAGAAGAGGAAGAGAAGGAGAATATATGGACCACAAATACTAAAATATTTATTATCTGGTGCTTTACAGAAAAATATTGCAGATCCATGCTCTAGAGGAAGCATAGACCAAAAAATTTTAAGTTAGTGAGAGAACAATATGAAACCCCAGGGTGACTAGAGGGCTGTTCGAACTGATGCGTGTGTGTGTATGTCTCTGTGTGTCTGTGAATCGTTGGCTTTGGTCTGGGGTAGAAATTACATTCTTATTTCTCCATAATCATTGACATGAGACTAAATGCACCTGCCCCATACTAACTATATTAATACCAGACAAACTTTCAGACAAATACATAATATGTAAATATTATAACAAATAATCTGAATAACATAATCAATAAGCTTGACTTTATGGGCATATGTAGTATTCCTAAGCTCTCAAGTTCTCAAGTTCCCTTGGAATATTAACCAAAAAATAGTAATTTTTCCCATTTATCTTATTTTTACATATTAAGTCATTCCAAATTCAGTGTCAAAACAGCAATCATTTTATTGTTGTTTTTCATGGTTCTGGAGGTTGACTGGGCTCAACTAGGTGGTTTTTACTCAGGTTATCTAAAATACCTGCAGTCAGATGGTACCTGGGTCTAGATACATAGAAAGGCTTACTCACCTTCCTGGAACTTGAGCTGGAAAGACTCAGCAGCTGAAAGCTGGAACGACAGGGGGTCCATAGGCATCTCTGTCTCCATGTGATATCACCAAGTTGTGTTTCCAGCTTGGAGACTCAGAGTAGCTGAATCCTTCACCTGATAGCTCAAATCTAAAGGCTTGTGTCCAGAGAGACAAAGACAGTCAAGCTGTTTTGACTTTTATACACTAACCTTGGAAGTCACACAGCATGTGCCTTCTACATCCTATTCTCCAAGGTAGTCACAAAGGCCTACCTAGGTTCTTATGAAAGGAGAGTTAAAGAATGTGTAAGCATGTTTTAAAATTACCACAATATTTTAGGCTATATAGAAGGTCAATAAATTTCAATGAACAACATACAAACTAATCTCTGAACATTAATGATAATTTATTGTTAAAAGAAAACATACATTCATTCACCATGTTAATAAATTTAAAAAAGAATGACTATAGCTTCTTCTTGAATTATGCAGATGAAAAGTATGTGATAAAATTTATTCATTTCTGGTGAAAAAGAAAAAAAAACCTTGGCAAAGTAAGAATAGAACTTTCTTAATATGACGAAGATGATATATAAACGAAAAGGAAAAAAACAGAAATCAAGTTAAGTGTAATCTTAAACAGGAAAGGATTAGGAGCATTGTATCTTAAATTGGAAATGAGACAAGGGTGCCCAGTATGACATTTGTATTCAGCATTGTATCAGCAGTTAAAGAGAAATAATTTAGATGTAAGAGATTGGAAAGGACATAAAACTATCATTAGAAAATATGATCATTTGCATAGAGATTCTAAAGGATATTCAGGACAAATTATAAAAGTGGGAAATTTGGATAAGGTGACTGGACATAATATAACAAAAGTGCTTAAATTTCTATCAAAGAGCAAAAAACAACCACAAAATGCAATTATAAGGCAGGATGTATCAGAGAATATCAAGTGCTTAAGAACAAATGTAATAAAACTGCAAAACCTCTGCAGGTAAAACCATAAAACTTTAGTAGATGTTTCAAAAGACCTAAATAAATGAGAAAATAATACTAAATATATGGAAATGAAGATAATATCATAAAGATGTCTGTTTAATAAAATTAACCCACAAATTCAAATAAAATTCCAATCAAAATATTGATATGGTTTTATGATGTTACTTGATAAGATGATTCCAAATGTAAATGGAGAAGTAAAGTTATGATAATAGCAGGATTCTTCTAAAGAAGGCATGAGTGGGACTGGTCAGCATCTAGTGGGATTTGTGACACCTTGGTTAGAGTTTGGATTATTTTGTTATTGTTTGTAATTATTTTGCAGTGAGAAGGCATTGGTAGATTTCAAGGAACCATCTGATCATTCTGGCTGTTTTGTGGAGGAGGCAAGAATAGAGAACAATGAAGCAGCTGAAGTTCCTAGCTATAGATGATGGTGAATTACAGAGGCAGTGATGAGAACTGGTCAGATCCGACATATGATTTGCAGGTAGGTTATCAGGATTCACTGATGTACTGTACATGAGATATGAGGGAAATAGAAGAAACAAGAATAAATTGTCAGTTTTGGTCCCAAGCAACTGGGTGAGTAATGGTGCCATCCTTTGAAACAGAGAAGGTTTGGAGTGGCGTAGAATTTGGAAAGGATGTGTTGGCCATAATGAGATTCCTAGTAGAGAAGAGAGTAGGCAGTTTGATATATGAGTCGGGAACATAGGGGACAAGTAGAGCATAAAGATTTAAATTTGAGAGTCTACAGAAAATAGATGATATTTAAAGAAATACAACTAGATGAGAGATCCCAGAAGGAGGAGAGAGTAGGGTAAATCTGTAGTCAGAGCCTTGAGGAGACCCCATAATTTAAAAGTCTGAGTCATCATCAGCCTTTTCCAGGAAGGACTGGCCTTTCCATTTCTTTCCTTGTTTATCATGCAGGTAGTAGGAGTTGCCAATGATATTAATCAAAATCTAGGACACACCTGGGCCCTGTGTATAAACTGGCCATTTCAATGCTGTAGAGGTAGGAGGTGAGGTCCTGGCCCTTTTCTTGCACTGCCTGCCATCCTGTAAAGCATGTGTACCTGGCAGGGTTTTTCTCCAGAGAACCTGGGAGAAAGAAAAATGTAAATAACTGATTATTAAAAATCCAACCCTTTAAGGCCTAACAGGCAACATTATCTAATTCACAGTAGTTTTTATCAGGAGAATTTTACTATTAGGAAAGTCCAATCTATGAAGTTTTGAGAGGAATATGATTATTCTTTTGGTTGCTTCAAAAGATTCTCTTAAAAATTGAGTCTTCATCCAAGTTAACTTTCTCCCTTGGAGAATAATGGTCAGAAAAGCCCAGATCCATTTTCAGTTTAATTTACAATTTTGTTATATTTAACCTAGTTTTAAATGGGGTGATCTGTGCTCTCAATTAGCTGTGAAAAATATTCTCCTGTCACCAAGATGATTCTTAGAATATTTTATTTTAGTTTAATATACTCTTTAATAGGATCCAAATCACAGAATGTTAAATGTGTAAACTTCGTAGAAAATGAATGAATATCATTAAAATAGAATATGCATTCACTTTAATTACATTATCTAATTTCTTTTAAACATATTTTGGGAGAGAATTATGTTCAAATTTTTCTGTGACCCCTGACTTTTCTCTGCCTTTGTCCCAGGCATCCTCATAGAAAACAGGATCTGTCCCACAATTATCTTAAGACTATAGCAAAGCTACTTTTTTTTCCTATGAATGTTGTTTAAATTACTCAGCAATCTTGATGCAGATTTTTATTTTTCTGACATCTTTTCTGTAGTTGTTTATATAAAGTATCACCAGTTCTGTGCCCTTGGATTAGTCTCTATTTTTCAGTGTCAGGTTTCTATGTAGATTTGGAAATGACAGTCTGCTTGTTTAGTTCTGCCTTTGTTGTACAGGAGGGCTTCAGAATGGTGGGAAGAGTTCCCTCCCACACAACACACACACATACTGTAAAAATGGATTGTTCTGGGATTTCTTTTTTTTTAACATTTTATTTTATATTGGAGTATTGTTGATTTTTTAAACTTTGCTGTGATATTTCTTCATAAATAATTCAGAATGTAAGGGAAGTGTGGGAGTTCCCAGAGTAAGAAAACGTCCAGCTTACCTCATGTTGGTTTCCCACTTTCTCAACAAGAGACCTTGCATAGGATGCCTTTGAAACTGATGTTCAATATCTTACTGTACTGGAGTCCTTTTGCACTCAGACCTTTATCATCACCCAGGAAGCGATTATACAAGAATCTGTTCCTACTGTAGATTATGTTTAGAGTTCCTCTTAGTTATCAAACCACATTCAGCATCATTTAATGTATGTCTTATGGGAGGAAGAACAAGCCAGGTGTCCATCCGATGTAGCTCTACTGTCAAATTTATGGTGATCCAGAAAGCCCATTTTCTAGAAGAAAATTTTAGTTCATAAAGTGTATGTTTGATGATTATTTTGTGCTTAAACAATATAGTCTTGTAGTTCAGGGACTTTGGTTCAATTCTTCAGGTAAATGAATGCTATGGATGATGAATAGTCTAAGGAGGAGTACATACAATTAATATGAAGTGAGACTGTTGAGAAGGTTCCCTAATAATTATAATTATTGCTGGAAATTATTGTTAGGTTCTATAATAATTTGCAACTAATGTTAAATACAGTTGTTCCTGCCATCTGCAACCTAAAACCTCCAGTTGTGGTAAAGTAGCTGAATCCTGAGGTTTGTTTTTCATGACACATGCTCTATACTTAGTGAAAAATACGGTAAATGGTCTCCATAGTTCTGTTTGCAACAGTAAGTCAGTGCCATCCTAGGCTTCATGTTTGCTGTGAATAGGTAAATGGCTAAATAAATGACTTATTTTAACGCAAATATAAATGAGTTTACATACACATCTAATTAGCATGGTTAATTAAACCAAAGATTTTTCACCTTTTATCACAGTCACAACTCCATAAACTGAAGTCATTTAATTAGTGTGTGTTCCTTATTTTTCTTTTAAAAAATAAGCTTATGAAGATTTTAAAAAATATGAAGTGAAAAGAGAAAATCCTTTTATTTATAAAGGGATGGGAAGTGTTCGGGATTTTCATGACATTCTGAAGAGAGGCACTGTTGTGTGAGTAGTACTTTTATAATAAAACTTAAAAGTGTTCTAAAATTATTATTTTCCTAATCATAGGGTGGGAAATGCTCAAAGATTTCAGGATATATGCTAAGGAGTGACATTGGCGTGAATAGAACTAGTATTTGTGTTTTTATTGATTTTTAAATAAAAACTTCAATGTTCTAAAAGCATATTTAGTATGAAGCTATTCAACAGGAAAAATAAAAAGCAGAAATAAAAGTAGTAGAACTGAATCCCCCAGGGAAATCTCTATACATAAATTAGTGCACTGTCCAGAAGTTTTTATTCACTTCTCTCTTGGTCTCTCTTCCTGTCACTGTTGTCTTTATCTGACACTCTCTTGTATTCCTCTCTGATGTCCATCTGTTTGTTTCTGCATGTATCTTATCTACCACAATGCCTCTCTCTCTTGTTACTCCCCTCTCTCTTCTCTTTTAAAATGTGTGTATGTTTGTGTGTGCATATATAAATACAATTATATCATATATGTTTTAGCAACTTTCATTTCCATTTAACAGTATTTCATGGACATATTTAAACTAGTATTTATAAATAAGTTATCATTAAAAATTGAACTAATGTAAACTACTTTAGAAAAAATGTACTTCACCGTATCATACACATATAGAAAGTTGTAGAGAATATCTGGGCACCTGCATGTCACAGAGCTTTATCAAATGTAAATCTTTTCCATAGTTATTTCAGGCATGATATGTAACCCCCCAAAAATGTAATTAATAGTTTCTGAATTTCCCAACCTGATATGCACAGCATTGCATCTCGTTGTAGTTTTAATAAACATTTCCCTGATCATTAGTGGAATTGAGCATCTTTTAACATATGTTATTATTCAGTTTCCATCTTCCATGGATCGCCTATTTATACAGTAGAAGTTAAATACTTACCAGTCCCAAATAAATTAAATTCATCCTTAATTAAAATTAATTTAGAATATTAGGCCAAAGACTTCAAACGCTTTGAGAGAAGGCGAAACGTTGGGCTGGTGACACAGCTGCTTGAGAATATCAAACAGAGGACTAGCCTTTAACAATGCGTTATAAAGATGTGAAAGAAAAATGAAAAATAGTTACTAGTTAAAGAGGCACGGCCACTGAAAAGAATATAGTCATTAGGCAATCTGTGTTAGAAGATCTTTCCTTTCCAGATTTACACACATTCTGGATCTATAAAACATTGCCTTGGCTCTTCTCTTTTCTTTCTATTTCTATCTCTCTCTCTCTCTCTCTCTTTTTTTTTTTTTTTCCTTTTTTGGCAAGAAATTTTGTTGTAACCTTCTCACTTCCAAAAGCAAACAAACAAAACAAAAAAAGACAGTAGTTTGTTGTTCTGTAGGTCCTAAACTCAAGACTGCTTGTTGTGGATAATTGTATTTACTCATTCATATTTATTTATTTATGTATTTATTTATTTATATTTATAGTATTTATTTATTTATTTATTGGTAGTTGAATTTACTTACCAAACAGTCTTTACCCATATTTAACCCAATAATTACATTCCACCAGTCTATTATAATGAACTCACTGATTATAAAAGACTGGTCATATTACTTTGGCTTTACAGCACTAACCCTTTTTCAGTTCCATTCGTTGTAAATAAATTTTTCCTGTGTGTGACTTGTCTCTTCACTTTGATCATAGTGTCTTTCTTTGAATGTAAGATTTTATTTTTTTTTAATTAATTAATTAATTTATTTATTTATTTTTGGCTGTGTTGGGTCTTCATTTCTGTGTGAGGGCTTTCTCTAGTTGCAGCAAGCAGGGGCCACTCTTCATTGCGGTGCGCAGGCCTCTCACTATCACGGCCTCTCCTGTTGTGGAGCACAGGCTCCAGAAACGCAGGCTCAGTATTTGTGGCTCATGGGCCCAGTTGCTCCGTGGCATGTGGAATCTTCCCAGACCAGGGCTCGAACCCGTGTCCCCTGCATTAGCAGGCAGATTCTCAACCACTGCGCCACCAGGGAAGCCCTAAGATTTCAATTTTAATGAAGTTTAATTTATCATATCTACTTACATTTTGTTTGGTGTTTGTGTGAATGTGTGTGTGTGTGTGTGTGTGTGTTAAGAAATTTTTTCTGTACCATTTGGTCATATAAATATTCTCTCATACTTATGTCTAATGATTTTTTAGAAATTTGATTTTCAAAGGTAGGCATTGAATCCACTATGAAATGGTTTTGGGTAATGGGTGGATTAAGGATCTAACTTTATTGTTTTATTCCATATGGACGGTCACTTTATCCCTGTGCCATTTATTGAATAATCTATCTTTCCCCACAGACTTGCAATACCAACTTGTTAGATATTGAGTTTCCCTACATGTAGTTCTTCTCTAGATTCTACTACTGCAGACTTCTGGATCCTCCTTTTGTGCTATTTTTTTTTAACCCTTGAACAAAAACTATACTATGGCTTCTTAATAAATCTTGGCACAACACTGGGGAAGAATCTACAACACACAATATCCATTTTTCTTAAAAATTTATGTCAGTGTTATTGGTCCTTTGCTGTCCCATGTAAATTTTAGTCACAACTTACCATCTTCAGGAAAATCGCTGTTGAGATTCTGATTGAAGTTATGTTCAACTATTAGGTTAATTTGGGGGAGAATTTCCATTACAATAGTGAATCCTCCCATTAATGAACTTGGTGTTTATACATTTAGTTAGTTCTTCAATGACTTTCACTAATAGTTTTGTAAATTTCTCAGTCGAATCTTGACCAAATTTATATTTAGTAATACTTTTTAGTTTTATATTACCAATGAAAAATGTTTTTAATCAGTGTTTTCTAAGTGGTTAGCTATTAGTATATAGCAATACAATTGATCTAGATAGTATCTATGACTGATTTAGTTTAATTTGTACAAATATCCTTTATGTAGATTCCATTAATTTCTATTTAGAAATTATATAAGATACAAATAATTTCTTTTTTCTTCTCCTTATCTTCTTCCTCTTAATTTCTTTTATATTTTATTGTGACTTTTTCTTGTTCTCTTCTGTAAAGTTCAATAAAAATTTGTTCTTCTAAAAATAGAACTACCATACGACCCAGCAATCCTACTACTCGGCATATACCCCGAGAAAACCATAATTCATAAAGACACATACACCCCAGTGTTCATTGCAGCACTATTTACAATAGCCAGGACATGGAAGCAACCTAATTGTCCATAAACAGATGAATTGTTAAAGAAGATGTGGCATATATATACAATGGAATATTACTCACCCATAAAAAGAAACGGAATTGAGTTATTTGTAGTGAGGTGGATGGTCTTAGAAACTGTCATACAGAGTGAAGTAAGTCAGAAAGAGAAAAACAAATACCATATGCTAACACATATATATGGAATCTAAAAAAAAAAAATTGGTTCTGATGAACCTAGGGGCAGGACAGGAATAAAGATGCAGATGTAGAGAATGGACTTGAGGACATGGGGAGGGGGAAGGGTAAGCTGGGACGAAGTTGAAAGAGTGGCTTGGAAATATATACACTACCAAATATAAAATAGATAGCTAGTGGGAAGCAGCCGCATAGCACAGGGAGATCAGCTTGGTGCTTTGTGTCCACCTAGAGGGTGGGATAGGGAGGGTGGGAGGGAGATGCAAGAGGGAGGCGATACAGGGATATGTGTATATGTATAGCTGATTCACTTTGTTATACAGCAGAAACTAACAGACCATTGTAAAGCAGTTATACTCCAATAAAGATGTTTAAAAAAATGTGTTCTTGACTTAATGAATAAATTTCTAGAGTTTTACCATACACATAAAATTTATGGTGGTGTTTTATATTTCTAATACATTAAGGAAATCTGTCTCTTTCTAAGAATTTGCTAAGTTTGGTAAGATTTAATATTAATGATGAATTTTATTGAATGCCTCTTTTTAATAATCTGTTCTTATAGATACAATAATGTAGCTACAGTATTTGCCGTTTTTTTTCTTTTGATTTTAGTTAATGTGATGCATTGCATCAGAATATTTTTAGATGTTTAGCCAGTCTTCCTGGGATAAACATTATATGTGCATTCAATATATATTTTTATAGTGATGAATTTAAAGAGCTATTTTTTTCTTATTTAAAACATACTAATATGTCAGTAATTTGTATTATTCTTGTCATGGTTTTAATAACAAAGTTCTACAGCTGACATAAAAGTAGATGGGTATCTTCCTTTTATTTGTTTATTTTTGTTTTGTTTTCTGAAATATTTTATAGGGTGTAGGAATTACCTATTCCTTGACTGTTTTGTAGAAATTTCCTATAAGTTGTTTGAGTTTTAAGTGTGTGTGTGTTTGTATAAAAACCACATGAATATTTATTTTCAAAAATTCATATTTTCTATTCCTTCAGAATCAATTTTGGTTATGTTAGCTGAAAGAAATACACAACCTAAAAGTTGAGAATTATGTTTTATTCATCAGGCATGTTGATCACTTAAGCCTGGGGCACAGCTCAAAAAGCTCAGAGGGACTGCTCCAAAGAGGTAAGGGAGGAGCCAGGATATATAGGAGTTTTTGCAAAGACAAACCAGTTAGTTGAACATCAAAAGATTTCTGCTATTTAAAGAAAGATCCAACATCTCAAGTTAATGAATTTAGCTCTTTTCTATGTATAGGAAGATGTAAGAGTCTAGGCTTATTGAAATCATTCATTTGATATGCACCTTAACTACCTAGGGCCAGTATCCTGTTATTCTCCATCCTGAATCCACTCAGGATGCACAGTTGAGAGTGGTTGCATTGGCTGATGGCTTGTTGGCCACAACATCCTTTGTTTAAGGATATGGCAGGCGACATTTTTCACCATGGTTTTATATATATATATATATATATATATATTCATTTTAATAACCATTTCATCTAAATCTTCAATTAATTGCCTGCAGCATTTTACTTAATTTTAAACTTATAACATTTCTATTACAGTTGTAACATCTATCCATCTCTGTATCTAAATATTTATAACTTTTATTTCTCATTTATTTGTACATTTTCTTCCTTTTTTGTCGGTTCAATCTTGCTAAAGATTTATATTTTATTTGGTCCTTGAACGAACTACTTTTTGTGTTGTTGATTTTCTATTGTTTCTCTGTATGCTATTCATTAAACTTATAGTATTATTTTCTTTCTTATACTTTCTTCAGTTATACTATTGATCTTGAATAATTTGTTGAGTTGAACACATTTATTTTCAGTCATTTTCATGTTAATAACTGAATTTAGGACTATTTATATAGCTGTGTTTACACATTTTGATACATGATATTGTCATGTTTCCCTTTTAATACTAAATAATTTTCATTGGGTTTATTAGGAAAAATTATAAATAACTCTTCTATTGTTACTTTCTAATAAAATTGCATTGTGGTCAGAGAAGCTGATCATTTTATCAGACTGTCTTACAAGATGAGTTTAGTTAATTTTCATTTAGTGGGTCACAGAATATTTGGACTTCATTTTTTTTCTGTCTTATTTTTTCTTTTGATTTCCGTTTAAAATATCATTTAGCCTTCTGATAGGTCAATAAACTATTCAAAAGCATAATTTAGTTCTCTCTGTTGTTTTAGTTTTCTTTCTGCTTCTCATTCCTCCCCCCTTTCCCCATCCCCTTCCTCCTCCTCTGTCTTCTTTGTTGTCTTCTCAGAAACTCCCTAATTTCAGCTTCATTATTCTAGTATCTTTATATTTTAATTTAATCTTTGTATCTACAGTTTTATCACTATGTTTGGATGCACACTAAATTGTATTCACCTTCTCTCTACTCAGAGTGTAGTTTTAATTTAATCATACATGTTTTTCTTCATTTCTGAAAAAGAAAAAGTCAACTCTTCAAATATCACATCTTTTAATTTCCTCTGTTCTATTCCAGAACAATGGAATTCTTTAGGAAACTCTCAGTCTCTCTTCCATGTGCCCCTTAAGTTCTGTCCTGCCTAGCAGGCTATTTCTACTTTCTTTTCAGAAATTCTGTCCTCACCTGTGTGCTGTCGGCCTTGTTTTTGTCTTTTATTTTGATTGCTCTCTTTGGCATTCATAGCCTTTTATTTGGGTTTTCCATATCCTCCTATTATTGTTCTTTTGTAATTTCCAGTTCTATTTTTTGTCAATGTAACCTCTTCCTTCATTTCTCTGAAGACCTTGAACTTAATTGATTTTTAAATTATTTTATGTTCTATTACTTTCAATTTTTTGAGGGATTTGCTTTTTCTGCTGACTTAATCTTTAAGATCCTTTACATTAGTATGCTTTGATTTGGGGAGGGTGGGATTGTCTTGACTGAGAATCAATTTCTGTCTGTCTGTCTCTCTCTCTCACTCCGCATTGTCTCCTAGGCGTTTGTCTATACCTCCCTCCCCCAGTCCTTTAAGGCAGCCCTACTTAAAAAAAAAAAAAAAAAATTATATTGGAGTATAGTTGATTTACAATGTTGTGTTAGTTTCAAGTGTACAGCAGAGTGATTCAGTTGTACATATTTTAGATCACAATCACAATGGGATGTGATAGTCTGTCACTCTGCTGGTTATGGATTGACTGAGCTCCACTCGTGCTTCCTCCATTCTCTCGTTCTTTTCTGCATCACAGAAACCAAAACTGCAGCAAATCTCAAACAACATCAGCATCTGTCCAGGGTCAGAGATGTGCCTGGCCTCTGGTCTCAAGCCATAAATCTGGCTCCAGCCCGGCCATGTGTGAGTCATGTTATTCCCCCTTGCTTAACAGGAGGCAACAGTCTCTACCATGACCACCCCTGAACCAGAAACCCCCCACGTAAACTTCAGTTTTGCTTACTTACTCTCTTGCCTTTCTGTTCTAGTCTGCTCTATAGAAATGTTCATTTTGTTTTTCAATGTTTCAGTGTCCTTTCAGACTTCCCCATATACTTTACATATAATCACTATGATGTTTTTAGTGCAGGGTAGAGTGTGGGAAGCACAAAGTTTGAATTTATGATCTTTTCTTGACTGAATGTATAAATGATCTTTGACATAATAGCCTTTCTATGAGTTTATGTCATTTTTTTTCTTTTAATATTTGAAGGAACACTTTCTACATTAAAAATAGTAAAACTTTCTTTGTCATGTGTTTTACTTTTCTATATCTCATTTTATGTAAAGACATATGGCTTAGGTTTTTTTATTTTTAGTGATTTCATTGTCAGATTTAACAACTTAAACTTTTATGGTTTCTTGAGATGCATAGAAAAACTTATCATTAGCAGAAAAAGAAAGAATCATCTGAGCCTTTTCCCAGTTTGTTTAAATATCTGATGCCTCTGAAATTTATTTTGATGAATGGAGTAACATAAGACTCTGACTCTCCCTGCAAAGACTTATGGGTTTACCAACTTTATTTATGAATAATCCATATTTTACCTCTCTTATTTAAAGTGCCGCTTTCTCACATGCTAAGGTCACAAATACTGGTTGTATTTCAGGCTTTATTATCTTCTATTGACCTATTTGTGTCATTACCATACAGTTTTAATTGATACATTTGATATATTTAAATATTTAGAAGAGCTGGTACCCTCTTCTTATTCTCTTCATCTTTTTTTTTTTTTTTTTTCTTACTGGTTCTACAGACTTTGTCTTTTAGGTTAAATCTTTAGATCTAGATTCATATTTTTCATGTTTTCCCTCCAAATATTTTTTTAGGAAATTTATGGGGATATCATTACATTTACATGTCAGTGTATGAATTTAAGTTGGGTATTCTTAAAAAGATTATGCATCAAATGGTCCTTAATGTCTCTCATTCCGTAAGGGCCCTAGAAAATTCTTGATAAGTTAGCCATTTGTTAGTGATTTTACCATTTTCTTTCTTGTTTTATATTTTTAGCTAGTTATTTGTGTATAAAGAAACCATTAGATTTTTTTCCACTCATTTTATAGTCAATAACATCACTTCATTCTCTTATTTAGACTTCTTTTTTTTTCATTTGCTACCCATGGCTCCCCCATAATCACCTATGTAATTTCTAAATGATTATAAATGTGCCTGCTGTTTTCCAAAATGTATCACTCTTATTTAATTCTCTTTCCTAATTTTTTGTCTTGTACTTTCAAAATGGTACAAAATTATGATAATTATTATGAACAATCATATCTTTATTTTGAGTGTAATAGAAATGTTTTAATATTTCATAGTTAAGTGTGAATCCAACTACTGACTTTTGAAATTTATTAAATGCCTTCTTAATGCCTATTGAGATGGCTATATTATAAATTATACTAATATCACATCATTCTTGTAGTTTTTAATTGAACTTCAGTTGGACGCTGTGCATTACTCTGTTACTATATAACTAAATTCAGCATGCTAGCAGGTTATTTTTTGTTTGATATTCACAAATGAGATTGGCCTGTGGTTTTCTACTTTTGTGTTATTTTTGGTAGGGGTTGGTGTTTCAGAGAATATACCTTTTAAATTATTTCTGCTTCTCTATTTAGGCATTGCTTTTAGTTTTGAAAATGGCTTTATTTAGAATGCAAAATATGCAATTGCAGCCCACTGATTTGATTTCACACTGGTTCATGTAATAATTCCCCATATGTAATTCCTACATATTCTCATGTAGAATATGAGGAAAGAGGAATTTGATGAACAGGAAAACTTTGCTCAATTATTCATTCAACAAATTAAGTATTTTTCATGTGTTAAGCACTGTTCTAGGATCTGGGAATAAAATAAAGTAGTCTCTTCAGATGGCAAAGTTTCTGCTTTCATGAAGCTTACATTCTAGTCAGGGACAAAGGTAGTAAACAGGTAAACTAATATCATTATTATGAAGTGATTGTATTTATGTATATAGAGCCGTTAATGTAGGTACGCTAGTAAAATGAGCAGAGGTTAAGAATAAAGGACACATCTATCTATGCTTAAGAGAGACCCTCAGAGGTGATATCTAAGCTAATATATACAAGACACAAAACTGAATTACTCAAACGATATTTTTACAAATATAAAAAGGACAAAGAGGGCACTTAAAATTATCTCTCCTTACATTCTTTTGGCATACACAGTAAATTTTAAGTTCCTTTGGTGATAAATATAGGAAAAAAGAAGGGGAAAAAAACCTACTTTTACATGTAAGACACAAAGAAACAAATGTTTCTGGTATTTATGCCAGAACCTGTCCATTGCAAAGAGCAGAATCTCTCAGAGTGATCCCGTTGGAAAAGTTTACACATATTTCAAGAATGCAGCTATGACTCAATATATTTAGGGACTTAATGCTGAATATTACTCCCACAGTTTATGAGACACAAGAAATTCTGTCTCACTATTTTGTATTCATGCTGGGTTGGGAGCGCACATTAGCTTGACAGGAAACCCATTTCACCAAAATTGGTTCTGAATGACTAATTTTAGATGTTTGCAAAAGTAAGTGGTGTTGTGCCTGAGCAGTAGTAGTTTACATAATTGTTCAGGCACCATCGTGTAAAACAGGATATTCTTTACATTTCCCACTGCAGGAACCCAAAGAATGACTTACTTAAGCTTGTAGGAATACCCCAGTGAAATCCCTTCTCAAAAAAAGTATTAGTAATAACAATGATTCTAGGTTTTAGGCTCTTCACAAGAAGAGCCTGTGTTTTCTTATTCATGTTTTAACACTTAATGCCTACAAGATACCTGGAATATTGTTTGTTCCTCAGTTAATGTGTGTTGAATGAATGGAATATTTTTAATTCAATGTTTAATGACAACCAAAAAAATTGTCAAAAAGCTTCTGCACCCTGCAAAGTGAACTTTTTAATTTACTGCACAGTTACCTAATGAATAAATATTTATTCAAATTACAAATAAAGTGAGGTAGGACTACACAGAGGGAGTTGTGGTTGTTAACTATTTGTATATTGTAACTAGAATAATGGTGATGCATTATTCTGCTAGAAGGTGATTGGAAATGAGTCAACCAATATTTAAAGAACATTTGTCAGGCTCTGTTCTAGGATTTATGGATACAGCAATGACTAGAAAAGAGCCCTTGCCCTCAAGTAGCTTCTCTATATTGTGGTGGCATTACTATTTTCTCTCTTGTTCATTCTCTACAGCCACTTCTTATTCCCCCCACCCTCTCATTCTGTTTCTCTGCCTGATGTTATTACTTCTACTTTCAAAAATAGATGGAATACTTCCAGGAATCTGAGCTGAACCAAACTAAATACATAAATAATTGCATAGTTCTCATTTTCTGTGCCAGCTACTGCTCAGAATTCAATCTTTAACATAAACATTTTCAACAGAACAGCATTTACAACAGTTATCCTGTTGCTCCAACCACTATCATTCGTTTGTGCTACTGCAGGGTCTGCGGATACAGGAAATGCTATTAAATGGACAGTGTATGCAAATCCTCAGAGTGAAATGACCTTTGCATATGCCATCTGTCAAAAAGTTCTGAGGGAGAGACTCTGACAAACTTCCTACTTGAATAAGGTGAGGGCAAAGGGACAATAGAGCCGACAATTATTTTAAGAGCAAAGGTCGCATGGGAGAGATTGGTTCAAGATGGCAGAGTAGAAGGACGTGCCCTCACTCCCTCTTGCAAGAGCACCAGAATCACAACTAACTGCTGAACAATTATTGACAGGAAGACACTGGAATTCACCGAAAAAGATACCCCACATCCAAAGACAAAGGAGAAACCACAATGAGACAGTATGAGGGGCACAATCACAATAAAATCAACTCCCATAACTGCTGGGTGGGTGACTCACAAGCTGGAGAACATTTATACCACAGAAGTCCACCCACTGGAGTGAAGGTTCTGAGCCCCAAGTCAGGCTTCCCAACCTGGGGGTCTGGCAACAGGAGGAGGAATTCCTACGGAATCAGACTTTGAAGGCTACTGGGATATGACTGTAGGACTTCGACAGGACTGGGGGAAACAGAGACTCCACTCTTGGAGGGCACACACAAAGTAGTGTGTGCATCGGGACACAGGGGATGGGGCAGTGACCCCATAGGAGACTGAACCAGACCTACCTGCTAGTGTTGGAGGGTCTCCTACAGAGGCAGGGGGTGGCTGTGGCTCACCGTGAGGACAAGGACACTGGCAGCAGAAGTTCTGAGAAGTACTCTTTGGCTTAAGCCCTCCCAGAGTCCGCCATTAGCCCCACCAAAGAGCCAGGTAGACTCCAGTGTTGGGTTGCCTCAGGCCAAACAACCAGCAGGGAAGGAACCCAGTGCCATCCGTCAGCAGACAAGCAGATTAAAGTTTTACTGAGCTCTGCCCCTGCAGAGCAACACCCAGCTCTACCCAGCAGCAGTCCCTCCCATCAGGAAACTTGCAAAAGCCTCTTAGATAGCCTCATCCACCAGGGGGCAGACAGCAGAAGCAAGAAGAACTACAGTCCTGGAGCCTGTGGAACAAAAAACACATTCACAGAAAGATAGACAAGATGAAAAAGCAGAAGGCTATGTACGAGATGAAGGAACAAGATAAAACCCCAGAAAAACAACTAAATGAAAAGGAGATAGGAAACCTTCCAGAAAAACAATTCAGAATAATGATAGTGAAGATGATCCAGGACCTCAGAAAAAGAATGTAGGCAAAGAGTGAGAAGGTGCAAGAAATGTTTAATAAAGACCTGGAAGAATTAAAGAACAAACACCTAGAAGAATTAAAGAACAAACAAACAGAGATGAACAATACAATAACTGAAATGAAAAATACACTAGAAGGAATCAATAGCAGAATAACTGAGGCAGAAGAACTGATAAGTGACCTGGAAAACAGAATGATGGAATTCACTGCCATGGAACAGAATAAAGAAAAAAGAATGAAAAAAAATGAAAACAGTCTTAGAGACTTCTGGGACAACATTAAACACAACAACATTTGCATTATAGGGGTCCCAGAAGGAGAAGAGAGAAAGAAAGGACTGGAGAAAATATTTGAAGGGATTATAGTTGAAAACTTCCCTAA
The DNA here is from genome assembly GCF_008692025.1 of Phocoena sinus. NCBI lineage: Eukaryota > Metazoa > Chordata > Mammalia > Artiodactyla > Phocoenidae > Phocoena > Phocoena sinus. The sequence goes on from NC_045781.1 coordinate 37,726,851, forward strand.
CATGGGAAAGGAAATAGCCACCCAAATCCAGGAAGCACAGAGAGTCTCATACAGGATAAACCCAAGGAGAAACACATCAAAACACTTAGTAATCAAACTGACAAAAATTAAAGACACAGAAAAATTATTGAAAGCCGCAAGGGAGAAATGACAAATAACATACAAGGGAACTCCCATAAGGTTAATAGCTGATTTCTCAGCAGAAACTCTACAAGCCAGAAGGGAGTGGCATGACATATTTAAAGTGATGAAAGGGAAGTACTTACAACCAAGATTACTCTACTCAGCAAGGATCTCATTCAGATTAGTTGGAGAAATCAAAAGCTTTACAGACAAGCAAAAGCTAAGAGAATTCAGCACCACCAAACCAGCTTTACAACAAATGCAAAAGGAACTTCTCTTAGTGGGAAACATAAGAGAAGAGAAGGACCTGCAAAACCACACCCAAAACAATTAAGAAAATGGTAATAGGAACATACTTATTGATAATTACTTTAAATGCCAATAGATTAAATGCTCCAACCAGAAGACCCAGGCTCGCTGAATGGATACAAAAACAAGACCCATCTATATGCTGTCTACAAGAGACCCACTTCAGACCTAGAGACACATACAGACTGAACATGAGGAGAAGGAAAAGGATATTCCATGCAAATGGAAATCAAAAGAAAGCTGGAGTAGCAATACTCATATCAGATAAAATAGACTTTAAAATAAAGAATGTTACAACAGACAAGGAAGGACACTGCATAATGAACAAGGGATCAATCCAAGTGGAAGATAAAACAATTATAAATATATATGCACCCAACGTAGGAGCACCTCAATACATAAGGCAACTGCTAACAGCTATAAAATAGGAAATCAACAGTAACACAATAATAGTGGGGGACTTTAACACCTCACTTACACCAATGGACAGATCGTCCAAACAGAATATTAATAAGGAAACACAAGCTTTAAATGACACAATAGACCAGATAGATTTAATTGATATTTATAGGATATTCCATGTAAAAACAGCAGATTACCCTTTCTTCTTCAGTGGGCATGGAATATTCTCCAGGATAGATCACATCTTAGGTCACAAATCAAGCCTCAGTAAATTTAAGAAAATTGAAATCATACCAAGCATATTTTCTGACCACAACGCTATGAGATTAGTAATCAGTTACAGAGAAAAAAAACGCAAAAAGCACAAACACATGGAGGCTAAACAATACGTTATTAAGTAACCAGGAGATCACTGAAGAAATCAAAGAGGAAATCAAAAAATACCTAGAGACAAATGACAATGAAAACACGATGATCCAAAACGTATGGGATGCAGCAAAAGCAGTTCTAAGAGGGAAGTTTATAGCAATACAATCCTACCTCAGGAAACAACAAACATCTCAAATAAACAATCTAACCTTACACCTAAAGGAACTAGAGAAAGAAGAACAAACAAAACCCAAAGTTATTAGAAGGAAAGAAATCATAAAGATCAGAGCAGAAACAAATGAAATAGAAAAAAAGAAAACATTAGCAAAGATCAATAAAACTAAAAACTGGTTCTTTGAGAAGATAAACAAAATTGATAAACCATTAGCCAGACTCATCAAGAAAAAGAGGGAGAGGACTCAAATCAATAAAATTAGAAATGAAAACGGAGAAGTTACAACAGACACCGCAGAAATACAAAGCATCCTAAGAGATTACTACAAGCAACTCTATGCCAATAAAATGGACAACCTGGAAGAAATGGACAAATTCTTAGAAAGGTATAACCTTCTAAGATGGAACCAGGAAGAAATAGAAAATAGGAACAGACCAATCACAAGTAATGAAATTGAAACTGTGATTAAAAATCTTCCAATAAACAAATATCCAGGACCAGATGGCTTCACAGGTGAATTCTATCAAACATTTGGAGAAGAGCTAACAGCCATCCTCCCCAAACACTTCCAAAAAAATTGCAGAGGAAGGAACACTCCAAAACTCATTCTAGGAGGCCATCATGACCCTGATACCAAAACCAGACAAAGATACTACAAAAAAAGAAAATTACGGACTAATATCACTGATGAATATAGATGCAGAAATCCGCAACAGAATACTAGCAAACAGAATCCAACAACACATTAAAAGGATCATACACCATGATCAAGTAGGGTTTATCCCAGGGATGCAAGGATTCTTCAATATGCATAAATCAATCAATGTGATACACCATATTAACAAATTGAAGAAGAAAAGCCATGTGATCATCTAATAGATGCAGAAAAAGCTTTCGACGAAATTCAACACCCATTTATGATAAAAAAAACTCTCCAGAAAGTGGGCAAAGAGGGAACCTACCTCAAAATAATAAAGGCCATATACAACAAAACCACAGCAAACATTATTCTCAATGGTGGAAAACTGAAAACATTTCCTCTAAGATCTGGAACAAGACAAAGTTGTCCACTCTCACCACTATTATTCAACATAGTTTTGAAAGTCCTAGCCATGGCAATCAGAGAAGAAAAAGAAATGAAAGGAATACAAATTGGAAAAGAAGAAGTAAAACTTTCGCTGTTTGCAGATGAGATGATACTATACATAGAGATTCCTAAAGATGTCACCAGAAAACTACTAGAGCTAATCAATGAATTTGGTAAAGTTGCTGGGTACAAAATTAATGCACAGAAATCTCTTGCATTCCTATACACTAATGATGCAAAATCTGAAAGAGAAATTAAGGAAACGCTCCCATTTACCATTGCAACAAAAAGAATAAAATACCTAGGAATAAGCCTATCTAGGGAGACAAAAGACCTATATGCAGAAAACTATAAGACAGTGATGAAAGAAATTAAAGATGATACAAACAGAGGGAGAGATATATCATGTTCTTGGATTGGAAGAATCAATATTGTGATAATGACTATACTACCCAAAGCAATCTACATATTCTGTGCAATCCCCATCAAATTACCAATGGAATTTTTTACAGAACTATAACAAAAAATCTTAAAATTTATATGGAGACACAAAAGACCCTGAATAGCCAAAGCGGTCTGGAGGGAAAAAACGGAGCTGGAGGAATCAGACTCCCTGACTTCAGACTATACTACAAAGCTACAGTAATCAAGACAATATGGTACTGGCACAAAAACAGAAATATAGGTCAATGGACCAGGATAGAAAACTCAGAGATAAACCCACACACCTATGGTCAACTAATCTATGATATAGGAGGCAAGGATATACAATGGAGAGAAGACAGTCTCTTCACTGAGTGGTGCTGGGAAAACTGGACAGCTACATGTAAAAGAATGAAATTAGAAGACTCCCTAACAGCATACACAAAAATAAACTCAGAATGGATTAGAGACCTAAATGTAAGACCAGACACTATAAAACTCTTAGAGGAAAATATAGGAAGAACACTCTTTGACATAAATCACAACAAGATCTTTTTTGACCCACCTCCTAGAGAAATGGAAATAAAAACACAAACAAATGGGACCTAGTGAAACTTAAAAGCTTTTGTGCAGCAAAGGGAACTATAAACAAGATGAAAAGACAACCCTCAGGATGGGAGAAAATATTTGCAAACTAATCAGCAGACAAAAGATTAATGTCCAAAATATATAAACAGCTCATGCAGCTCAATATTAAAAAAAAAAAAAAACCCAATCAAAAATGGGCAGAAGACCTAAATAGACATTTCTCCAAAGAAGACATACAGATGGCCAAGAAGCACATGAAAAGCTGCTAAATATCACTAATTATTAGAGAAATGCAAATCAAAACTGCAATGAGGTATCACGTCACAGCAGTTAGAATGGGCATCATCAGAAAATCTACAAACAACAAATGCTGGGGAGGGTGTGGAGAAAAGGGAACCCTCTCCCACTGTTGGTAGGAATGTAAATTGATACAGCCACTATGGAGAACAGTATGGAGGTTCCTTAAAAAAACTAAAAATAGAATTACCATATGACTCAGCAATCCCATTACTGGGCATATACCCAGAGAAAACCATAATTCAAAGAGACACATGCACCCCAATGTTCATCACAGCACTGTTTACAGTAGCCAGGACATGGAAGCAACCTAAGTGTCCATCGACAGATGAATGGATAAAGATGGTGTGATACATATATACAATGGAATATTACTTAGCCATAAAAAGGAACAAAATGGGTCATTTGTTGAGATGTGGATTGATCTAGAGACTGTCATACAGAGTGAAGTAAGTCAGAAAGAGAAAAACGAATATTGTATATTAACGCATATATGTGGAACTTAGAGTAATTGTACAGATGTACTAGTTTGCAGGGCAGAAATAGAGACACAGATGTAGAGAACAAACATATGGACACCAAGGGGGGAAGTGGCGGCCAGGGTGTGTGTGTGTGCAATGAATTGGGAGATTGGGATTGACATGTATACAGTAATATGTATAAAATGGATAACGAAAGAGAACCTGCTGTATAAAAAATAAATTAAAGAACAAAAATAAAGGTTGCTTGGAAACCATGACTCCATTAGTCCATGTCTTTCCCTCATGTGTGGTTTCCTAGGACCTGCTCTCAAACATTCCTATCCAGTTGTAGGAATTATCGTCAAGAGGTGCCCTCTTGTGACATCAGCTTCGTTGTGATATTTCTAATTTCTTCTTGTCAACTACACATGGGTTTCAGAAATACTAAACCATCAGTCTGATAATAAATTTTTGTGGGTGATGAGAATATTAATGGAATAGTTCACCCGTCCTAAAACTAGCTTCTCCAAAATAATTATATGCAATAGCATCATCCATCATCTAAATAGCCTTCTACTTATTAATGTATTCTTCCTTTAAACAAACACTTGAATACCTACCGTGCCCTGGGCATTGTGTTAATAGTTGAAATATGCCTATGAAATTGATTATTATTAATTTGTTTTTAAGGATTATTGAAGGGAACAATCCAAGTTTGTATGTATACCTTTATGTACCTGTTACTCAAATGATATCTCTCTACACACTTATTCACAAATTGTACTCTTCCACAATTCATTTTTAATTGCTGTGAACTTGGAATGTTTTAAAATTTGTTTGAACATTTATACTAGGCATTTGCATATGAAGACAGTTGCTTTCTAATTATCACTCACCATTACCGAAAACTAGAATTCAAGACATATTCACACAGAGAGTATTTGTGAAAGACATCTGTTTTTAGTTTCTTGAAACTGTGTTTGACATTGCAAGTGCGGCTTCCTTAGATTTATGTGGTAGAGGCAACTTGATATAGTGAACAGAACATTGGGCTGAGTGATAATTTGATTTTCAGCCATTAAGAAGTCCTCCATTGGTTTGCAAGCATCCTGAGGGAAGGGAAACTGCCTTATTAAAAGATATATATCCGCAGAACACGTATGGTGCTCATAAACATTTGCTGAATTAAATTATATTGAAGAACACTGCTATGAATTTCACTGGGTGCATCTCACTCACTGTTATAAAATCAGAGAGCTGTCCTTGATGACCAGAGATATATTATTTCATTACCTTCCTGCCCAAATGTGCTGCTAGTCTCCTAAACTCAGACCTTAAGTTAAAGTGATTCTGAAAATAATTATAAATGGTCATTCATTTGCTTCCCAAGCTAATGCATAACATAATTATGTGTAGGAAATTTAATAAACACAATTGCATCCTATTCATGCTTGAGTTTTCAGTATTTTATTCCTTCCCATTTTATTCGCCTTGCCTATGCTCTTTCGTCAATGTTTTTGAGACATGAAAATAAAGACAACCAAAACTTAATTTTTTGGGTTTAGAAGTAAAATTATTCTAAGACCCATTGCAGATGTAAGTCATTTCAGGCTTGCAGAACAAAGACTTTGTTTTGCTGATTTTTATCCCCTTGATACCCTTATAACCCTTTCTTGAGATTATACAAGTTCTTTATAATAAATATTACTCAGGGAAAAGTCATTTGTTTTTGCAAATAATCTTTCTGAGCCAAATTGATTTCCTCCCATTGTCTAAGATGCTCACAAGGGTGGCCTGCTTTCAGAAACCAGACATTAAAGTACTTGAGCTCAGGTCCAAGTCAGAATTTGAAAAAAATATGAAGCAATATAACTAAAGTTTTTTTTTATAGTAACAAAAGTCATTTTAAAAAATAAAAAACCTCCAACTCAACATATTAACAAACTCTTAACTCTTCAGGTTGAATTCAACGTAAAGTTAATTGCACTTTTGAACGCATGTCTGATTATGAGAATGCAAATTAGACTTTTGTATCATTCTGACTTTTGTACCTAGGGAGTATTCTGTTTGGGTGAAAGAATCTTCAGCTTGATTTTAATTTTTTAGAACTGTTCTGAAGCATCAGAATTGCTAGGTTTGTGTGTACACTGCTTAATATGCCGGCAGGAAACAGCATGAAATGACTGCTTAATACTCTAATGTCTTTAAATTACAGTCTTTATAAAACTGCTTCATTGATTTTTTTCATTATTTTATTAGACAAATTGGCTTACATTGAAAATGTGTGATATATTAAGTGCACAGAGCTAAAATACTCAACTAGAGTTTGTACAGTGATTATGAATATCCCAGTATTTAATTTAAACTGTTGTCATTATAAATAAATCATTGAAATAACCACACAATTCTTGTTTATTATTCAAATTGTTATTTTTCTGTGCACTTGCCACATTATTTATTCATTTAATAACTGGAACTTCTAAGCCAATGCATGTTTTTATGAACAATCATAAAATGTTGTTTTTGTGATACACAGAGCCAAAAATGTATTTCAGGGTTACTGCCTCTCTACAGCTAGTAGATCTTAATTACTAGTTGTGTGAAACAATGTCTTCGATAGGCAAGTTTTTTTTTTTTTTTTCAAAATTACCCTATATGTATTCAGCAATTCAGACGTCTAGCCAAGTGTTCTTATAGAAAGATGTAAATTAGTTTTTATGAGCATTACAGAGGCAGAAACTGATGTACCTTTGCAGAAGTTCTCTGCCATGAATAAAGCCTCTGCGTGGGGATAGTGTGCTATGGTAATTTGTGTTTATTACACACAAATTATTCCATAGATTTTATATTCAATATTTAATTTTACTCATCGAATATGGACTAGTTATCTACTAATAGCCAAGCACTGTTGTGGTCACATATATAATCACATTCAAATCTCAAAACTACCCTGTGAGAAAGATGTCCTTATTTCCAACTAGGGCCATACAGTTTGTGATTAAAAGGAGCATCTGCTTTGAGGTCATATACATGTAATTTTAACCCAGTTTTGTCACTTATTTTCCACATAACTTTGGAAACGGTAGTCAACCTCATTGACTTTACCTGCAGATTCTTATGTGTAAAAGAATGAGAATGTTACTGTTCAGGATGTTAGTTGGGTAATTCTAAATAAAACGGCCTAACAAATGTTGAGCATGTAGGAGGTTTGTCACATGTAGGAGGTTATCCAGAAATGCTAGTTTCTTCTCCTGCTTCTCCCTACCCAGGGCAGAGATTCTAAATCAGATTGTGACTTGCCCCAAATCACACCACACATGAGTGATAGACCTACAGCTACAACTTTTTATTCCAAGCTCAGTGCTTTGTTCAGTGAAATCAACTGCCTGCTTAATTTAAGATTATTTGGTCTTTTATTTCAACATTTTAAATTTAAATACCCTGTATCCCTCTATCCTTTACTGAGATGATGACAATGCCAAAGAATTTATAACTTTCAGTAGAAATGCACTTCTTAGAAAATAAAGGAAGTTTCCGTCTGCCCACCTATTTGTCTATTCTATCAGTAGAAAATAGTGTTGAAATAAAATAATCCCACTCATTAATAGTACACCATGTTTCGCAGTATTGATATAGTAATGTCTTCAAATTGATGAGATTCTTTTATCATAGAGGTACATTCTCATTGGGATGATAATGTTTAATCAAATAATAACACAGACAAAAATGATAATCCAAAGGTGTACAGGATAAGTTTCATAAGTAGAAATATAGTGAGCTATGAATATATTATTGAATATGTGTATATTAGGGACTGATCTGGACTGGGGATCAGGAAAGACTTCTGGAAGAAATTTTTAAAGTGGCTTTGAAAGACAAGTAAGAATCACATAGACAAAATGAGTTGGGTAGCAGCGGGGAAATGAGGCAGAAGTCAAGCAGTTTTGGAGATCTGGAGGCAGGGTGAAGTGTGGTTTATTGGGGAAAAAAAAAAAAAACGGAACGGAAAGAAGACTGTCATGGTTGGAGTTGAAAGCAAGAGTGGATAGATGTGTGATGAGTATGGGGCTAGAGGGATGAGCAGGACCAGATCTCACGGAGCCCTGCAGACCCTGACAAGGAGTTTAGTCTTTATCCTAAAATTATTTAATAAGCAAAAGAGAAGGATTTTTAACCAAGGTGTTGACTTAACCAGATTTTTAATTTTTGGTTTTTTTATGTTCTGGCTAATTGTGTATAGAAGAGTTCAGAAGTTGGATGTAAGAAAGCCAGTTTGGAACCTGGTAACATGGGCGAGGCACTAAAAGTTGGTAGCTGGAATAGGTGGTGAAAGTTTTTGTTCATGAAAAGGAGTGAACAGATCTGAGAGCTTCCTAAGATGTTCTAAGGAAAATCAAAAGAGCAATGTATTTTGGTTACCTTCTTTATCTAATTAACTTCTAATTATATCTCCTGTTGGAAATCATGGTAAATTGCTCACTTGACTTAGGTACCTTAATAAACCCAGTCTTAGGATCATTGGATTGTTATGGTTATGTATATTAGAAAAAATGTGCAAATGACTTAAATATGAAAAAATGTAGGTGTATGTACATAATGATATATCATGGGAACACTGAAATATTTTTCAGAACAATAAAATGACATAGAAAAATGTGCAAGTTATACTCTTAAGTGCATAAACATTTTTTTTTAAAAAAGAAAGCTGCTTTAAACAACTTATAAAAAAAAGAAAACCACTCCCCCACATTTTAGCCCACCTCTCAACACACACACACATATACTGAAGGAAAAGAAAACTAGAAGTGTATACCAACAATGTATTGGTAGTTTACTGGCGAGTGGTGGGATATAGATTTTTGCATTGTGATTTTTCCCTTGTCCATATTTTCCACATTTTAGACATTGAATATATATTACCTTTCAAAAGTGAGTAAATATATAATATAATGAGTTGCGTGTTAATTGTTCAGAAGCCTGTATAGCTAAGACAAGAATAAAGAACATTTGGACTCTCACTATATATATCATGTTGGCCCAACAGGTATCTTTAAATAATACAGACTAATATCCCATCCCTCTTTAGGCAGCTAGGAGTTGATTAGATTATTTTTTCTAAGCATCAAATATTTGATCATGAAAATCAGTTGGTTATTTCAGGGTGCTCATGAATAGATACAGTGTTCACAGAGCCCAAAAAAGTAAATCTGAAATGAAATCTGAACATCAGTTTTTCTTGCTCAGTTAATTATTGATACGACACCAGGTGATAGTGGTACCTACAACTTATTTGGAAGACATTTTAAAACACTAAATGTAACTGAATGAGGATATACAGTTGTTTCCTACAAAATTAGATATGTAATTATTGGACAATTTTCAGGCAGCATTAGCTTATGCTTTGGATCACCTACATTTTCGCGGTTGAAAATACAAGTCTATCAATGCCTAAAATCATGCCATTCATCTTCATTATTGTCAGCATTGTTCCATTATTTTGATGCATGAAGGTGTCATGCCCCTGGCTAGTGTGGGAACCTCCATGCATGAATATCAGATCCCAGAGCTTCAATTCTCATTGCATAATAGCATTCTTACCCTTGAACTTATTTAATATCCATTTTACCAGGCTGAAAAGGAAGGTATAAGAAGCCACTTTTCCAGCTATTCCAAACACCCCTAAATACATAAGCTCTAAATAAGTAAATTAATAATTTTTTATGCATGTACTGTACAGTTTTTTATACTTTTCAAAGTATTTCTTCACTCACTAATTAAACCTAATTTTTAAAGCATACATGCTGTAAAAATCGCCATGTTTAACACTGGGGATGCAATGTGGAATCATGCTTTCTAAAGCGTTTCTCAATTGATGTCAATGGGAGAGAGGGGAAAATCATTATTTACCCTGATTTTACAGATGAAGAAGCAGAGATCTAGAGGACTTTTCTGACCTGCCCAAGGACACACATAAAAATAAGTTATCCTTTACATAAATTGCAGCAAGACCTTTTCTGACCCACCTCCTAGAGTAATGAAAATAAAAACAAAAATAAACAAATGGGGACTAATTAAACTTAAAAGCTTTTGTACAGCAAAGGAAACCATAAACAAAACAAAAAGACAACCCTCAGAATGGTAGAAAATATTTACAAATGAAGCAACTGACAAGGGATTAATCTCCAAAATGTACAAACAGCTCATGCAGCTCAATATCAAAAAAAAAAAACCAAAACCCAATCAAAAAATGGGTAGAAGACCTAAATAGACATTTCTCCAAAAAAGACATACAGATGACTAACAGACACATGAAAAGATGTTCAACATCACTAATTATTAGAGAAATGCAAATCAAAACTACAATGAGGTATCACCTCACACCGGTCAGAATGGCCATCATCAAAAAATCTACAAACAATAAATACTGGAGAGGATGTGAAGAAAAGGGAACCCTCCTACACTGTTGGTGGGAATGTAAATTGGTACAGCCTCTATGGAGTACAGTATGGAGGTTCCTTAAAAAACTAAAAATAGAACTACCATATGACCCAGCAATCCCACTCCTGGGCATATACCTGGAGAAAACCATAATTCAAAAAGATACATGCACCCCAATGTTCATTGCAGCACTATTTACAATAGCCAAGACATGGAAGCAACCTAAATGCCCATTGACAGAAGAATGGATAAAGAAGATGTGGTCCATATATACAATGGAATATTACTCAGCCATAAAAAGGAATGAAGTAGTGCCATTTGCAGAGATGTGGATGGACCTAGAGACTGTTGTGGAGTGAAGTAAGTCAGAAAGAGGAAAAGAAATATCATATAACATTGCTTATATGTGGAATCTAGAAAAATGGTACAGATTAACTTATTCGCAAAGCAGAAATAGAGACACAGATGTAGAGAACAAACTTATGGAGACCAAAGATGGAAGGGGGGGTTGGATGAATTGGGAGGTTGGGATTGACATATATACACTACTATGTATAAAATAGATAACTAATGAAAACCTACTGTATAGCACTAGGAACTCTACTCATTGCTCTGTGGTGACCTAAATGGGAAGGAAATCTAAAAAGGAGGGACTGTATGTATACATATAACCGATTCACTTTGCTGTAGCAGAAACTAACACAACATCATAAAGCAACTATATTCCAATAAAAATTAATTTATAAAATAATAAACAAAAACAAAGTTCTCCTGATTCTTCATGTTCTATGTCTTTTCTTCCAGTGGTCCCCAAACTTTTTGGCACCAGGGACCAGTTCCACGGAAGACAATTTTTCCATGGACCGGGGCAGGGGGCGGGATGGTTCAGGCAGTAATGCGAGTGATGGGGAGCGGCAGATGAAGCTTCACTCGCTCACCCTCTGCTCACCTCCTGCTGTGCGGCCCAGTTCCGGTATCGGTCCATAGCCCAGGGGTTGAGGACCCCTGCTCTCCTCCATCTCACATCTTAACCACATATTGATTTAATGTATTACAATCCATTAGCACTGTATAACCTTGCTCATCACAGAAGAGTAAAAACACAAAATGGGACATTAAAATTCAGGAGGAATGGAGTACTATTCTATTATAAAACTCTCCTTCTTTACTTGATGGTCACAGAAAACAACCTCTATTTTTTTAGGACAATGAAGAAGAATCATAGTGGTAATTAGGCAAAATACAAAGATTTCAAAGTATGAATTCAGTAGATGATGTAGTAGCAGTGCCTCAAAGCGTTTAGGATATGTGATGTTGGGGGAAGAAGGTGAGAAAGTGAAAGCCTCTCTGTTACTGAATTTATTACATGGTTTCAGAGAAATTGATTCTTTATTTCTGTGTCCACTTAGTCCATTATAAATAGTATACTTATCACCCCCCACCCCATATCTAACACAGCCCTGGCTTTTTGTCAGGGATGTACAAATGTCTGATGAATTCAAGCAAGAGGAAGAACAAATGAGGGAGAATGGATGAAGGGAAGAAAAACGATGATTCAAATAATGTTTTGTTGGCTTGGGAGATGAATGGAGACTAGAAAGTCCTCAAATACCCACCAAAGCATTTTCTTGGTGATCTGAGTACACTCCTTCAGCATCTAACATTTATCATGCTGTCTGTCCCAGCTGCTGGAAACAGTAGGGGGCATTTCTTGCTGCCCTATGATTCCCCCAAAGAAAGGAGCACACCTACAACAGCACTGGAGTGTGAAAGATCTGGCACTAACTTTAAGTAGTGATAAAAGTGGATAATCCGCTTCTTAGGGAACATGAAGTGATAAGAAAAGAAATTGTTTTATTGAATTTGAAAATCTACCATTGAATTGAAAATATATCTCAAACAGAAAAAGAAGCCAAAATCCATATACAGGATTGGTACTAGAGATGTTAAAGGATCTTCTTTTGGAAAACGACCAATTCAGAATTTGGCCCAACTCAGCCCTTTGTGCTCTAGATATTTGTGATTCAGCTATTTCTTCCTTGGGAATCCTAGATTTCCCATTTATCATTCATTCATTATGCTTGTATATAAAACATGCACTCGGTGAAGATTACTAAATCAATTATTTGTTTTAACATCTCTTTCTCTCTCTCTCATGAATTATTGAAATGATCCATGTAAAATATTAGACTAGGACTTTTAAACAAATTCTTAATACTTTCAGTTCATTCAACATATATTCAATAAAAGAATATTACATTGTTTGGGATGCTGAAAATAAAAATACAATTGCAGTAAGTTCTCTAGCATTGAGGAAGAGACTCTGGCTCTACTTGAATTCCAAACATCTTTCCAGATACAAATTTTTATGGTTCTATGAAGTTTTAAGAGTATGGAAAATGTTAAGCATATCTTTTAGAGCTTGCAATGAGTTTGTTTCCAGGTAAAAAAATCAGTGTCAAATCAATTTGGCAGTATGATTAATCATTGAGAACTGATACTTGACTGATAAAATCCTTTAATCACATTGCAGAAATGAATAAGAAACCTCGAATTACTTCAAAAGTAACATTCTACGTACAGTTTGCCACTAATATTCCACCATAGACTCAAGTCCAGTTCTTCTCTCCTGGATGTCTTATTATGAGTCCTACTGAGGTTAGCACCCTTCCTTGAATATTCCATATCCATTAGCTATTTAAAAATATTCTTATTCCTCTTTCCTATTTAGAAAAATGTAAATAACTCATACTAAGCCAAAACATTTCCAATCCTAGGATACCATCTCATATTTTCCCAGCAAAGTGAGAACGTCTGATCCCCCACAATAATTTCTACCCATTAAATTTCAAATTTATATTGACAGTTGTACATCCTATCCATCCTATAAGCTAGTGATATCTTTAATAATGATGATTCTTACAAACCCTATGATACGTAAAACATGCTGAATACATTCTAAGTTTTTCTTTCTCTTTCTCCTGTATATATACACACAAACACATATATATGCATATACATACACATCATCCATACACATGCATATGGGAAATTTATATATATATGTGTATATATATAGGTCTCTATTTTACAGATGATTATATAATCACACACACATATATATGACTAGTTAAGCATAGTCATGAAATTCATGGAATATAAATAATAATATATATGGATAACCACACATAGACATATACAAATATAGATATATAAATAAATATAATGTAAATTAAATAATATAAGTAAAATTAACCTCTATTTTATAAATGAGGAACTAAGGCCAAATTATTTAAAATATTTTTTTTTTTTTTTTTTTTTTTTATGCGTTACGCGGGCCTCTCACTGTTGTGGCCTCTCCCGTTGCGGAGGACAGGCTCCGGACGCGCAGGCCCAGCGGCCATGGCTCACGGGCCCAGCCGCTCCGCGGCACGTGGGATCCTCCCAGACCGGGGCACGAACCCGTGTCCCCTGCATCGGCAGGCGGACTCTCAACCACTGCGCCACCAGGGAAGCCCTATTTAACATATTTAAATGAGGAACTAATAACTAAATTATTTAACAAAGATGGTAAATAATTTCTGCTTAGTCACAATGGTAGAGCAAATGGCTGAGCCAGAATATAAACTCAAGCTTCTGCCTCTCATCCTGTTTATTGTTGATTCATCAGCATCTACCACTGTCTGACCTAGAGTAAAATAATCAATACATATACATATGTGTTTACATATGTGTTGAATGAATATTATGTGAATTTTGATTTTCCATAGGTCCAGTTTCATGTGACTGAATGTTAATAAAATGGTTTGCTTGTGAATTGCTTTAATATGGATTTCCACTGAAAGTAAATTATTTAGAGGTAACTTATATTTAATTGGTTTCAGTGCTCTTTCCAGATAAAGTCAAGGCATTTGTGCTCCAGTAGTCTCAAGTACACACTAATATTTCAGTATTGAAAAACTATTTTCATGCTCTATGGTAATAATGTATTTCCACATTTATTCCTGATTGTATATTAAATTTTCCTCAAAAATGTGCCTTTTAAAAAAAAAAAAAAATGTGCCTTTTGTGAATCCAAGGACCCCTTTGATTTCTATTTCAGAAACCTGTTCTAAGTCTCATGGTATCCCGCATCCCCTCAACCCTCCCATACCTTGTTACTCATCTCTAATTAAGTGGATGACGATCCTATTGAGCCCTGTGAGCAGAATGGGTGGAGTGACGCGGCTTTCTCTCAGGTCACATTAGGTGTCTGGTAAAATCTTTATAAGCACAAAATCTAGTCCATTTTCTGAGTATCTAGTTGTCATGTTTAAAATATAGCTTTTTTTTCTCTCACCTTTGTGTGATCCATTGACTGTGTACCAGGGATAGTGTGAATCCACCTGGAATATTTTTCCTGCTCAGACAGTGCTCAAAGAACTACAACTCCCAGAGTGCACCATTCTCAGTGAATTCATGTCTCAGACTTGTCCTACTTTTCCCTTCACATTTCACAAATCAACAGGGACATGTGTATAATATGGGGTGCTTGTCCTGGAGGGCAAATACTGTACATTGGGTGAAGGTTTCCTTCCTTCAAATTAAAACTTTTTAAGTCTCTAGGTTTAGGTACACAGTGGAGTTGATGCAAATCTTTAACCATTTTTCTTCTTGAGTCCATTACTCTCTCTTAGGACCCTATTTAGTAATTTGTTGATTAGAAAATCGTTCTAATGACTGGTAATGTTCCTAACTTCCAGTATGGGCGCATGCACATTTGTCCATCAGTATTACATTAGTATTTCAGTGGAAGGTGAGCAAACATCTCTCAGGCATCATTATTTTTCTTTGTTGTAATCTAGATGACCTAGACTTTTCTTCTTCACCATTCTTTCTTTATGATGTTGTATAATAGTTTCATGAAATTCTCTTCTTGAGTTCTACCAAAAGTGAAGAACACATCCCTAAAATATTCTTTGGTACCCAGTATATCAATTATAAAGGTATGTTTGTCTTCAGAGTATCAATTTCCTTTTCCCTTATTTTCATTTATGTTTGCTTTGTTGGGTTTTGTCCTTTGGTGTACTCCTGTTGAATGAAAAGTCATATAGCTAGATGAATAATTTTTACCAATAGACACAGGATCCAGATTCCCTTTTTTCTGCTTGCTCTTGGGAACTGGGGAGAAAACTTCAGCCCATACTCTGGCTGACACACTGAACTTGTATTGCATAGTACAAATTATTAGAGAAGCAAAAAGATAAAGATTTCAAGTACTTTTCATATCTACTTCACATTGTAATAATTTATTTGTGAGGACTGCATACTCTTTAGGCAATAAGTAACTGCTAATCTCACCAAAGTCCATTTATTTCTTTTCTAATGTTGGGTGAATATTAAAGAATCTGACAAATGTAGAGAGGAAGTCTTTGCTGTTGATAATTTTCTTTTTGCTTAATCTATGTTGTCTTTATAGTGAGTAGAAAACCATCTCAGGTTTAGGAATAGGATGCTCTTGGCTTTTGCATATAATGTTATGTCCTAGAGTTTATTGGCTTTTTTTCCCAGAATTTTCTCAAGTATTGTTTTGAAAAGGTTGAAGAGGTGTTTTCAGGATCTTCTAGCAAGATTCAACATTAAACTGCTAGTCTCCAGAAATAGTTTTAAGTTCATAAAATATCCTATTGCCTAATAGAGAAAAAAACATAAATTTCCTAATGTCTCTTTTGAACTATCTGATATTTTGATAATGTAATTCAGAAGAATATTTGGTCTCTCAGTCACTCTCATTATCTTTCTTCTGACCAACATTTCATGCCATCTAATCATCTCACCCAGAAATTAAGAGATAACTGATGATAAAAAAGAAATTGTGAAGTTATTGAATTGTGTTGGTTTGACAAACAAGGTTTATATATAATATCTGATATCTCCCATTCAAATGCTTTAGCTGGATGATTTTGGAAATCAGTAAAGTAATTTTATTAAATCAGGTCTTTAAATTTAGGCATAAAATACGCTTCTGTAAGTTATAAAACTTAGAAATCATGTTAATACTTGGCATTATTTTAATCAAAAATGTTTTAGAGAATACCAAACTTTTGTAATTTAGAAAGTAACAAATGGATTCAGGTTTACAATTCTGAGAGCTCAGACATGAGGAAATATGCCTTGAATACCTTTCACAAAGAAACAAACCAAAAACCAACAGACAGACAGATAGGCGTACAACCACAACCTCATTCAAGCATAGACTGTTAAATATCTCTATGTTTCAAATTACTTAAAAAAATACTTCCTCTTTCAGTTAAGATGTGGAAGGATATAAAAGATCTGTATTCATGTAATTAAAAAAATAACAAAACCCAGACAAAACAAAAACTCTGTACTTATACAGGACCATTAAATTGTGGTAGAGAAAAAGAAAAAAAAAACATAGAAGGAATAAACTCTAGAGAAACTAAACCCATCAGAGGTAAGAAGACAGCCATGCCATTTTCCATACCTGAGAGTGAGCACCTATTCTAGGTACTGGCAGAAGGAGGAATGCCTGCCGTAGACAGAAACATGTTACAAGGACAAAAGTAATCAGGTGAGAGTTATCAAGTAGTGTGGGCTAGTAGGATAGCTTGGTATCTGTGTATTCCAAACGTTAAAACAGAATACCGGACCTCCTGATTATATAGTAAGATAGAGGAGATACATTTTCCTCTATTTCTCCCACTGAGTATAACCAAAACCCTCTGTATTGTATGCAAAACAAGTATTAAAAGATTCTGGAATGTGGAAAGAAGAATGCAAACAGGCAAGGGATTTTAAGTCTTAAGGGTTGAAATGGTGGTGAGTTCCCCGGGTTTTATTTTTGCCTCATAATCCTTGACATGGAACTGAAGATGTGAGTACCCTGGAAATGACAATGCACAGACCCCACCCCCTACCCCCCCAAAAAAGAAAAAAGACCTAACAAAAGCCTATTCCTTCTAGCCAATGGACCAGGAAAGGAACAACCTAGCAAGACAGGAAACTTTTAGATAACTGCTTTACTACTACAGTCCAACACCACACACACACACACACACACACACACACACACACAAACACACATACACCACTGTGGTTCTACCTCCACGCCCACCAAAGTGGATAGCCTAGACTTCCACTCTTGCCAGACTAAAAGAAGGTGCCCCAACCCTTCTGCTGGTAATGACAGAAAAAGCTGAAAATGTTGCCTGTATTTCCACCCCCATCTAGCAGTAATGATACCTTCACCTCTGTGGTGCCATTGGAGACTCTGGGGGGGCCTAGACTTCCACTTCCACGTGGCAGTAATAAGTAGCCCCTCTCTCCCAGCTGGGGTGGCATCAGAGGAGGTCTAGTGGAGAATCACTGTCCAGTGGTAATGAGGCCATGTCCCTCCTCTGCTCCAGGTCATCTGAGTCCAAAGAGGACATTACTAAAATATACACAGAGACATATTTTTAATCCTGAAATTTCATATGAGTTTTCTGTTAACACAGACTTTGTCATTTGTAATTTATATTTATTTATTATTTATTATTTCATAATAGTTCATCATGCCAAGGAAACATGGTGTATTCATCTGTTTACCCACTGTTGAAGGTTAGTTTATTTCAACTTTTCAAGCTTTACTTTTAAAAATAGTCTTTCAGTGAACATGTCTCATGTCCAAGTATCTACAAGATGTGTGGGTGTAGTAGGGATTTGAAACCAGATTGCCTGGTTCTAAGTCTGGAAACGATGAAAAACGAAAAAAGAAAAAAAGCAATACAGTTCCCCTTGACATGATTGTGAATGGTACATCCTGACTGGAACACGTTGAATAATTTCCCTAATTTTAATTATAGGATTTTATTCAGAGGGTTCTACTTAGTACATTTTAGTTTTCAATCAGTCATCACAGACCACAAAATCTTCATTTGAATGAAATATTAGTTTTCAGCAAATCTTCCAATTTTTTTTTTGGTAGCTGATAGCAGGGATTCTTCCAGTTAAACTCCAGCCTTTTTCATATAAATATGTTCACAAAAATTCCCCATTCATAAGGAGGCTTATATATTGGCTCATATACATAGAACTGTGTTTAGAATATCTAGGAGACCACATCTACAATATTTTTGCCAGTCTGTGGACAAAAAAAAGAATCAAATTCCCAAGTCCAAGATATAAGCAATACCAGCCATGCCAACTGTATCTGTCCATTTATTTGTCAAAATTCTGAGGTAAATGTTAGGTTATTTAGAGTACAGCTTTTTATCCAAGCTTACTATGGTTCTCTAAATATATGTATACCACCTAAACTGACAAACTTTAATTACTTGACATTAAAAACAAGTATTCAGATGTTCTATATCCCTAAGATTATTCATTGAAAATACTTAAGCCTAAGGACCACTTTACCTGAGAACATTTAAAATAAACAAAGTACAAAAACAAAATTACCTATGGTGCCTTTGAAATTGTTTAAGAGTGAAAACACTGAAAGGTCCAAAACAGATATGCACACACAATTTACAAGCATGCATTTTGGGGAATGTGCATACTAGATTGAAATTATGGAAATGAAAGAACAAAATGCCAGTTTCCAGGGGATATGAAGCAAGACAAATTGCAATGAAATATATGAATAACCAAGTCAGGCAGAAACTGGGGGAAAGGCAAGAGCTACTAGTTAATAATTATGTTGGGTACAATATCCCCAGATGATTATTTCATTTCTGCACAAGGTCAGAGCAGCATATAATGAGCACCGTTTGTATTTGGCCATCCACAAAATTAAGTAACAAGTTTCATAACATTTTCAGGTGCTTTGGAATTTCAAGGTTTTAAATTATTAATTTTTGTAGTTATTGTTACATATACTTTAGTTCACAAAAGCTATCATGAATTAAATACTCATTAAAACTCATTATCAATGCAAATTCTAAATAATTGTCAAAGAAGGAAAGTTATGTAATAATTTGGAGAAGGGGAAAATATTTATACCAGATATTTAAACTGTGAATAGATGTTTCACTTGAACCCAGACTAGGGCTTTGACCTTTTAAAAAAGTAATATAGGAAACATGGTAGATATAAATCCTCTGAAAATATTAGTAATCATATTTATAATTTGCTTTTAAGAACTTGGGACCCTGGAGAAATATGAATAATAGTGAGCAATCCTCTGAAAATATTAGTAATCATATTTATAATTTACTATAAGAACTTGGGACCCTGGAGAAATATGAATAATAGTGAAATTCAAAATATTGATATTCTGATGAAATTAGAAATGCATACAAATTGATTAGACAATGGGAGACTCATTGTTGAAATTTGCTATTGGATATCCAGTAGGGGTTAGATGTTAAAATCTGCAGAATAATACTAAAAAGATGAGGCAGCAAGCAGAATTCCTTAAGAAGATATTTTCCAAAAAACAAAAAAAGGAAGGACAACATTGAGATGAAGAGAGTAGTTTTGCTTTGTTTTGTTTTATTGCATTGTAACATCTGAAAATCAACTAACATTGTTGAAAAAAGTTTTTAACAGGGAAGATAGTCACACAGTTAGATTTGGAAATACTAGGTCAGAAAATTTCAGCCTGTGGATATTTTAAACCTCTGTGGCCTATATATTATAGTTCTCTAACACTTTCCATTTTCTTCCTGGCATGCCAAGGGCCTCAAATAAGAAGGAAAGATTATTAAGTGAGATACAGTGAGGATAGTATTTTGTTTTTATGAATTTAGAGAAAAACTCACAGTTTCATTGTCAATACCCTTAAAGTTATCATGTTATTAATTGTTATAGGATGTGAGTTGTTAAGACAATGGAAAGGTCTGAACTTAAAGTTATTAAGGTGGAAAAGTATAACTAACAAAAACACTGAGAGTCTATAAAACCAATTTGATCCCTAACGTCTTGGATAAGCATGGTTTCTAAATTGGGGTGCGGGAAGAATAGGGAGGGCATGAACAGTAAAAGCCATTGAAATAGAGAGGCAGAAAATACTAACATCTAGAGAATAAAATCAGAAAGAACTGAGTGTCCAGGGCTGGCCATGCAGGAGTAACTTGAATTGGACTAATCTTACCTTTGGAATTAACTATATATGCTGGATACAGTTCAATTTTAAAACAAACCTTCCTGACATGTTAAAGAACAACCACTGCAGGCAGGATTTGTGGGGCTGAAATCTTGGAGAAAAAGACAATACAAGAACCTAAGCTCCACATTTACCCCATCTCTTCCCTGAGGTATGCCAATTTGCAGCAAGGTGAAATGGAACTCAAGGAGAAAGCTCAGACTGAACCAATATAACAGGGTCCTGAGTTGCCAGATAAACTGAGGCTAAAGTGGCAAAATCCTTAACAGGAGAGAAATGGAAAGAAGTGACCTCAACAGTATGTGAGTATGTGTATAATATTTTCCCAAGGAATTGGCCAATTCCAGAGGTGCTCAAGCACAAGGAAAGACAAAAAAAAAAAAAAAGAATAAAACAGCATCTGGGCGCTTGAGGAACTGGGCAGAGATTTCATCAGTCATGTTGCTGAGAAGAGGAAGGCTGGGGTTCAAGCCCTCAAACGTGATACAACCAACCTGAGGAGTAAGGAGGAAGCTGAAATAGACCAGCCTGAATAAAGCTGGAACCAGCCCATGGAAGCATCGAGATGCACCACCATTAAGAAATGAAATTTAGTGTTCTTGGAGTAGATAAAACCATCCAGAGTCTCTAGAATTTTTAATTCAAAACATATAGCATTTCATTAAAAAAATCACAAGGCATGTTAAAAAATAGGATCGAATGACTGAATATAGATAATTCATATACTGATATAATTAGAGAGTGATTCTAAAATAAATATAATTAATAAGTTCAAGGTATTAGAAATATGCACTCCAGAGTCATCCCTCTCTCTCTCCATTATATACAT
Organism: Phocoena sinus; assembly: GCF_008692025.1. Lineage (NCBI taxonomy): Eukaryota > Metazoa > Chordata > Mammalia > Artiodactyla > Phocoenidae > Phocoena > Phocoena sinus. The sequence continues at coordinate 37,748,442 of NC_045781.1, forward strand.
AATGTTATTTTATATATATATATATATATTTACACACACACATACACACACACACACACACACACACACACACACACACACGATGTTCAAAGGATAATTTGGTTTCCTAAGTTGAAAAAAAAAGGCAGAGGTAGAATGAGACAAGAGCAGCAGAGTCCTGTATGGTGGTTACTATAGAATCCATGCATCTAAATAACGTGGTTGGTACCATAATGGTGACAGTAAAGTTGAGGAAAATTGTTTGGTTCTGGTTATTCTTTGAAACCAGAGCAAAAAGGATTTCCTGCTGGGTTGTCTATGGAGTATGAGAGAAAAAAGGTGAGTCAAGAAGGAATCCAGGGCTTCCCTGGTGGCGCAGTGGTTGAGAGTCCGCCTGCCGATGCAGGGGATGCAGGTTCGTGCCCTGGTCCGGGAGGATCCCATGTGCCGCGGAGGGGCTGGGCCCGTGAGCCATGGCCGCTGAGCCTGCGCGTCCGGAGCCTGTGCTCCACAACGGGAGAGGCCACAACAGTGAGAGGCCCACGTACCACAAAAAAAAAAAAAGAAGGAATCCAATTCTTTTGGCATTAGCAGCTGAAAGGAGCTGCCTACATCTACATTAAGAACCACTGCAAGTAAAACAAGTTAGAGGAGAAAAATCAAAAGTTGTCCTTTAGGCATGTTATAATAGAAAAATATTAAATGAAATGGATGGTAAACTCAACCCATTTAACATTTATTTAAATGGATATCATTTAAAGGAGATGGATGGTAAACTCAACCATTTATCATTTATTTCAACATAAAAAGATGGAATACATTGATTGCTCTCATTTTGCCTTTCCTAACCATTCCCTTGAGCCATATGGGAAGTGAATTTAATAGAATCAGTGATATGTACTACTTTTTGAGCATAAATCTTCACTACTTCAAGTGAGTAGTGTGGTACCTTACAATTACTTTTTTCCTCCAACCTGTTCAAATATTTGGCAGGAAAATGTCCATATCAGGTCATCATAGAGACTCTGCTATTGCTGAGCTAATAATGCATTTTTGGAAAACTCCATTTCAACGTTGCAGATGAAAATCTATGCCTACTCTCAATGTCACTTCCAAACACATTGGAAGATAAGCCACAGGGGAAGCCCATATGTTAGAAAAGCATGCTTCATTTAGCTACTGCAACATGATGGCTGAAGGGTGCTATAGATGGAGTTGCTCAGAAAAGATTACATCTCTTGGCTTCTGGCAAAGAAAAAAAAGCATAAAAAAGGCTGTGCTAAGGGCTAAGAGCTTTATTGAAATTCAACAGAAGCCTTACAGAAACGGTGAGCTTCTGACTCGTTATCAGGTACCTGAATTTGGGCATCCTGACACCCTATAATTGAAATTCATTGCTCGACATTTAGTCTATAAAAATGGTATGCTGTCATTAGCACTGACTCCTTACTATCTTCTCCTGTCACTCCTTAGGCCAGCTTAAACCATCTCAGATGAAATAACCTAATTCATGTCAGACCTCAGAGTTTGCCACTATTAAAGTGGAAAGCTAAAGCAATGTTTAGCAAAGTGGTAAAGACTAATGCAGTAGGATTGCTAGAGAAGTAGGAGTCTTTCTTTTTTAAAATTCCCTTAAAAATTAATGCTCTCACATGGTACCATCTCTATTACACTGCTCCTGTCAGAATGAGAATTATTACTTTTTTAATTGCATTTTAATTTAACCTGCTAATGCCACACTGTCTACCGTACTCTGTAAGAGCTATTTGAATGTTAGTTCATCAATGAGACAAGTTAATGTAAGAATTACAAGGTAATATTTCACAGTCATCATGTGAAGAATTGAGGCAATTATGTGGATAATTCAGCCAAAAAAGAGCCAGGCTGCCATAGTTTCTTTGAAATACTTAGGTAAAAGAGGAAATGCTGGGTTTGGGAGACTCATTGGGTTTATTCTAGGAATGACTATATGTATCACTTGGTGTCAAGGTTATACTCAGATGGTCATAGAGAAGTTTGTTGTCTCAGTTACTTATAAGGGGAGTCACCTCATTAATTAAAGAAACAGGGGAGCCTGGCTGTCGACAACTAGAACTTTGAGCTGTCCCAAATTACCTGAGCACATGGAGCTAATGAGAACCTTCTCAATGACTTAGGTAACAAAATAAAAACACCACTGAAAATGATTCTGCTTCTCTCTTTTCCACTGCATACCTTCAATTTTCTTTCAGGTAATTTGGAAGTGTGATATTGTGATTTATAATAAGTATGGGTCTTCATTCCCATTTCTGGCATAGAGCTTCTAAAATGCTTGAAATTTCTTAAGTGATGAGAGTGATAAAGGTGTTGTTTGTTATATTAGTGAGGTGGCTTTTGGAATGCTCCTCCGTCACCTAAGGATGGAGCTGGTCACCACAGGAGCCAACCATGTGATTAGAGGTTTGGAACTTTCAGTCCCACTCCCCTGACCTCTAGGGAGGGGAGAGGGGCTGGAGGTTGACTCATTCTCCAGTGGCCAGTGATTTAATCAATTGTGCCTATGCAGTGAAGCCTCCATAAAAATCCAAAAGGACAAGGTTCAAAGAGCTTCTGGGTTGGTGAGTGTGTGGAGGTGCTGAGAAAATGGTGCCCTAGAGAAAACATGGAAGTCCTGTGCCCTTTCCTTATACCTTGCATGTCTTCCATCTGACTGTTCCTGACTTACAGCTTTTAATAATAAACCAGCAATATAGAAACTCAAATGTTTATCTGGGTTCTATGGCCACTCTAGCAAGCTAATGGAACCCAAGAAGGGTGTTGTGGGAACCTCCACTCTGTATCCAACCAGTCAGAAGCAAAAGTAACAACCTGAACTTGTGACTGATGTCTGAAATTGGTGGGGGAGAAGGGGGAGTCTTGTGGGACTGAACCCAGAACCTCTGCAATCTGATGCTATCTCTAGGTAGATAGTGTCAGAATTTAGTTGAATTGTAGGACACCCAGCTAGTGTCCCGAGAATTGCTTAATAGTGTAGGGAGGAAATCCCCCCACAACCAGTATGATCAGGAATTAGTAATTAGGAACATAATAGGAAGAAACAGAAAAAAAAAAAAAACCTTTTCTGTTGGTTTGTTTTTAACCACCACCGTGAAATGACTTATAAAAAGAAAGCACAGTATTAAAAGAGTGATGGAAATGTTTTTTTCTCAAATTAATACTGTACTTTGTTCCAGGTCACTCATAAACTTAATATGTGTGTAACTGCAAAATATACTGTTTTGGGCCTCTTTTTTCCTCTTTCCTTTGAGTCCAACAGTTTTGTTTTAATTTAAATCACAAATTCTCTTAATGTAGTCAAACAGCATTAGATTGAGTACTGGAATACCCAGATTCATGTCTCTGCTTCATTACTAGTGAGCATGGTGATCCTAATATGGGTCCCTTCCCATGTCTAGTACTAGAATCTTTACTCTGTAATTAGTAGTTTGTATTCAGTGATCTCATTGGTGCTGTTTGCTCTCCTGGACTCTGATTCTCAGGATGCCTGGGAGTTTCCTTGCCCTTGACTGATGAATTTAGTCAAGGATTGCTTTGAATCACCCTTCCCATTACTGAGGGTCCTTTGAATGGGGGACCTTGAGTCTGAATGGATGCCTCAGTGGAATCATATGATGGTCCTGTAAGCACCCTAACAATATTCTCCCTGGCACCACCCCTGAAATTGCCATCTTAGAGCCAACAACACACAGGAATATGAAGCCACCATGGGTGAGCAAGCTTTATAATTAAAATGTGATATAGCCATTGGATTTTGCTATTAAGGAAGAGCTGAAAAGGTTGTCATATACTCTTTGGATGTGATGTTCAGAGAGGCTCCAGGAGACACAGGTGCTGTAGAGACTTGGTATATTTCACTATATATGACTGGGTATATTTCACTATATATGCCTGGGTATATTTCACTACTACAGGGTAAACACCTTGAGCGCAGTGAAATCATACCTTATCCATCTCAGTGTTCCTAATGCCTAGAACAACACCTGTACCATAATAAGTGTTCGATGAATATTTGGAGAAAAAAGAAGGAAACAGAGAAAGGAAGAAAAAAGAAGGTAATAGAAAGGCTGAGAAAAGAAGAAAAGGGTAGGAGTCAGAATAAGTCATCACACATTCTTTTTTGGTAATTGTTATGGACTGAATGCTTATGTCCCTCCAAATTTCACACACTTAAGTTCTGTACCCTAGTGTGACTGTATTTGGAGATGAGGCCACTAAGGAAGTAATTAAAGTTAAATGAGGTCATGAGAGTGGGGACTTGATCTGATAGGATTACTGTCCTTATAAGAGATACCAGAGAGTCCCCCCTCCCCCTCTATCTCTGCACACATACCAAGGAAAAAACCAGGAGAGCATACAGCAAGAGGCAGTCTGCAACCCAGGTGGAGAATCCTCACTAAGAACCAAACAGGCTGCACCCTTGATCATGGACTTCCAGCCTCCAGAACTTGAGGAAACAAAATTCCATTGTTTAAGACACTCAAAATGTGGTATTTTGCTAACCTACAGACTGAGCAGATTAATAGAGTAATCTATATTACAGTAATCTAAAAACTAGATGATTTTAACTTTGCTGGACTCAACCAAAGAAAATTATTTTTCTGTCTGTACTCTTATCAAAGTCATCCTTCTAACTCCTGTTCTAGTTATCCTTCTCCACTAAAGCTTTCCTCGACTCTTCAGCCCAAACCAGTCTCATCTCATTCTGATTTCCTGTAGCCTTTGGTACTTGGCAGTGGCTGTTATCCTTACCTCATTTGGGGATTTTTTTTTTTTTTCAAAATTTTGACACCCACACGGTATCTTGAAGAACTGGTTGAGAAACTCTGACAGTGAGAACCAGCCATCATGATTTAAAGCTCCTATTCATGGTTTGTTTTAGGTAACTGAATTGACATGCTCATTATTCTATAGACCTTCCTGGAAATAAGATCCCTAATTGTGCTATGCTTTTATCTCTCTGTCATAAGATAAATATTTGAATACCTAATTCAAGGATATATTTACTTTTCAATTATTCATAACTGAAGTTTTATCTAGTAAAGGCAATGCATGTTGATCAACAGTTTGTAGGGAAAATAGACAATATTTATATCCTAGGAAAAAAGCTACCAGTCATAAACAATGCTCTTTTTTTTTTTAACATCTTTATTGAAGTATAATTACTTTACAATGGTGTGTTAGTTTCTGCTTTATAACAAAGTGAATCAGCTATACATATACATATATCCCCATTTCTCCTCTCTCTTGCATCTCCCTCCCACCCTCCTTATCCCACCCTTCTAGGTGGTCACAAAGCACCGAGCTGATCTCCCTGTGCTATGCAGCTGCTTCCTACTAGCTATCTATTTTACATTTGGTAGTGTATATATGTCCATGCCACTCTCTCACTTCGTCCCAGCTTACACTTCCCCCTCCCTGTGTCCTCAAGTCCATTCTCTACATCTGCGTCTTTACTCCTGTCCTGCCCCTAGGTTCTTCAGAACAATTTTTTTTTTTTTAGGTTCCATATATATATGTTAGCATATGGTATTTGTTTTTCCCTTTCTGACTTACTTCACTCTGTATGACAGACTCTAGGTCCATCCACCTCACTACAAATAACTCAATTTCATTTCTTTTTATGGCTGAGTAATATTCCATTGTATATATGTGCCACATCTTCTTTATCCATTCATCTGTTGATGGACACTTAGTTTGCTTCCATGTCCTGGCTATTGTAAATAGAGCTGCAATGAATATTGTGGTACATGACTCTTTTTCAATTATGGTTTTCTTAGGGTATATGCCCAGGAGTGGGATTGCTGGATCATATGGCAACTCTAGTTTTAGTCTTCTGAGGAACCTCCATACTGTTCTCCATAGTGGCTGTATCAATTTACATTCCCACCAACAGTGCAAGAGGGTTCCCTTTTCTCCACACCCTCTCCAGCACTTATTGTTTGTAGATATTTTGATGATGGCCATTCTGACTGGTGTGAGGTATACCTCTTGTAGTTTTGATTTGAATTTCTCTAATGATTAGTATTGTTGAGCTTTCTTTCATGTGTTTGTTGGCAATAACAATGCTCTTTGAACTGTCTTTATAAACTAAGTAAATTAGGATATATTTAAATGAAGTGAAGGAAAGCTGTATCCCCATAAAATTTCTAAAGTAGTGCTGTGGTCAAGAAAGTCTATCAAAAAGGTAATAAAATATATTAAATACAAGGTCACTGAAGCTATAAGGAGAACGAACTGGAACAATTGCTGAATTTCAAGTAAATGTTTCCTCATCATAAGAAGAAAAAAAGAATAATACTGTAGAAGAAAATTTTACTGAGCTAAAGAAACACATTAATCTTCAGAGTGAAAGTATCTCCTGAAGGCCAAAGAGTGAATGACCAGTACTTCACTTCTCCTCTTGAGGATTCCAAGGATACAGAGAAACCTGGAACTATCTAACAGAAAGGAAAGAAAAAGAGAATGAGACAGAGAGGGAAAAAAGAGTGGGAGGAGAAGACGTAAAAGAAAACAAAAATGATGAGGAAAAAAAGAGGGAAAAATTAAAGGGAAAGGGAAAGGAAAGGAAAGAAAAGCAGGGTAGAGGAAGAGAAGGAAGGGAAAAAAGTCATGGTTAGTATTTGTTTTTCTTTTGTCTGCTTTGCTCTATTTTTTAGTTCCCTGCACCTATTACCTTTATTATTCTAAAAATATATAATTTATTTTTAAAACAAAGAAAGGAAAAGAAGGAATACAGGAAGGGAAGGAAAAGATAATCAACCACTAGTGAAAAATTCCAGTTGTTCCTTAACACTCAAGGCCACTTCATTTTTTAAGCTTTTCTTAAATGACTCCCAGGCAAGACACCCTGAGGCACTGACAAAACATTCCTCTGTGATGAAACACTTTCTCATTTATTGGAATTATTTTTACAAAGATGTTTCTCCCATTAGACTTTGATTTGTTTGAGGAGATCATGGCTTGGTCATTGCTGTGCACCCACAACTGAGAACGGGTCTTGAATATCTTAGGGTTTAACAGGTGTGCTGCAGGTAGACTGTAGGAAGAAGCCATGGCTGTCAAAAAAAGAAAGGGATCAAATAAATAAGTGAATATATATATATATATATATATGTATATATATATGAAACAAATTTAATAAACTCTTTGGAAATCTTACATACAGAATATTAAATATTTTTTTTAAAAACAGTGCATCAAATGACAAGGATTGTGAAATTAAGATGGCTGATGAAAATTCTTTTAATTGAGAAAAGAAGACCTTGCTTTTCAGTTATGTCTTATGAGAATAGTATAGTCCTTTGCTTAAAGACTTTTAAGAAGCATGATTCATTAAGAAATAGATATTCCATCGTATTAATGAAAAGGTGAATTTGTATCTGTATGGCTTTGCTTTCCATCTTAGGAGGGATGAGAGACAGCCTTATTGAGTCCATCTTTACCAGATGATACTGCTGCTGGTGGTGGTGGTGCTGCTGCTGCTGGTGATAATGATAAACAATTACCACAGCCATTTATGGGCTTCTAACAGTGGCAGTGTGACAGGAACTTTGATAGGGATTTGTCTCATGTAATAGTCATCTCAACCCTTGTGAAGCTAGTGTTAGAATTTCCAATGGAAATGGAGTCTTGAGACATGTCCAGTCTCATCCATCTAGCAATTAATGGAGCTAGGATGGAAACCTGTATCTGTCTGATGCAGAGATTATGTTTGTCCAGTTTCTCACACTGTCTACTGAGGGGTGCTCCCCCTTGTATGACTAACCTCCTTCTGTGGACTTCTTTTTTTTTTTTTAGCCAAAATGCTACTTTGATTCCCAATTTTCTGTGTCAAGTTACAAACAATTTCTCATCCCTGCAGTCACACTTTTATCTCCTGTCAGCTCTGTTAAAGAGTCATAGCATCAGTATGGTTTTCCACTCCCTAAGCAACTTGTGGATTTCATATTCCCATGAAGCAATTTGTCACATCTTCAGTTTTCTCACGTTTCTATTCAAAAGCAAGCCTAGTTCTGCTTTTATTAATCTTATTAATCTTCTCTTTGTTGAAAATGCCCATACCATCAGAGCTTTAGTATCCAAACTCCCGTCATTACATCGTCCCTCTGCTTTGATGTAAAAGATAGCTCAGAAAAATCAATTACCCTTTTTCAGAACTTCCACAACAAATTTCCTTTTGACTTATGTATCAGAGGGGTACTGTAACTGCTGCTTGAGTCACTATGTCCTTTCTACTGTAAACGAAGACTTTCTCCCTTTTTTCGCATTGTATTCCAGTGTCAAAGGAGTAAGAAAGAATAGTAAAATGGAAAAGCCTACTAAACCAAGAAAGGTGATGGGTTTGATCTCTGACATTCTCCTCACCCTAACCCTCCCACAGCCTTTGACTGTGCAGCTTTAGATGAACTACTCAGTTTATCTGAATCCCAGATTCCTCTTTCATGGAGATGATAATGTATGTCCCACCTGCCTCATTAGATAGATTTTAAAAAAAAAAAACTAAAAATACTATGAACTCTATTTTTGAACTAAAATTTCATATAAATGAGTCACTAAACTGAATTCTCTGCTTTATAAATGATTAAATTTTATACGAAAATGCATGTTTACTTTTCATTGTAATTTGTTTAAGCAACGTATTTTCTGATTGTCAGAATTCTTTAAACTGAAATCCACTTGGACCAACATTCTAAATCTGTAGGTTTTATCTTTATCCAGTTTTTCAAGCAGATGCCAGTTGCATAAGCAGTATCTACAGACATTGCTCAGCAAATTCGTCCTCAATTTTACAGCCTGGAGTACTTTCCATGTGTCTTACTTATGGTCAATTTTGCAGGAACCATAATGTTAAATTTAGTCTCGAAGAATGTTCATCCCCTCTCCCCCTTTGTATGTCTATGCTTGAAGAAAACTTGTAACAGTGATATATTGCTTGTATGTTGGAATCTCTTCTGGAGGGAAGGATACAGATAACTTCATTGGAAATACAAAGCTTCACAGAGTTCCCTCCCTAAGAGAGAACAGCAATATCCTTTTCCTGAGACAATTGGATAGAGCCCACTTATAATCCGTCTTCACATAATGTTAGAAAAAGGAAGCTTAGCCAAGAAAAATATTGTCAATAAATATTAGACCTACTTATTTTTGGTTGAGACTAATCGTCCTAGACCCTTGAGGTATCTCATGAATTTTACCACATATAATGTATCATAGAGTTATCTATAAAGAAGGGGCTAAAGAATGGTGTGTGTTGCATTGTCTTCCATCAGTCCCTAAACTACTGATTCTCTCCTATGATTGGCAAAAATACTTTATTGAACCTACTCTTTGAATCAACAGTTGAATCCAATCTTAAATCATATTCCATCATACTCTTGATATCCCAGCATCAACTTTCATTGTTATTCTGTTTCTGCCCTTCACTTGTATGTTGGCTCTTTCTTTATCCTTATTTTTAGCATGATAACCTCCTGATGTATTGATTGAGCTCTTTTTTACTATTTACTTATTGGGAAAGCTTCCCTAAAACTTTGTTTGTTTGAGTGTTCATGCCTGTGTGTGTGTGTGTGTGTGTGTGTTCCTAGAATGGTGAGGAACACCAGTGGCAAGTAGGTGAGGTATAAAAATTATATAAAATTTCTTTCCAGAGATTTTCCTCTATTTTTTTCTTTATAACAAACTTTTATTGATAACCCTATCTCCACGGACACAACCATGATTGAAGATGTGGAGTATTACAAGAAGGGTTATTTTCAGTATCATATTATACAGAGAGTTAGAGAAAACTTTACTCCCAGCTCTTTGGGAGGAAAAAGCACAGGGTAAAGTGGTTTGATGACATCTAATCAGAGTGTTCTTTAATATTCTTTCATCTTCTGCCACAAACTATTCATAAATACAGTTTTTTATATATCAGTGAAGTTTCCATGGGAGGCAAGAGTGTGTTGATAAAATATTATTTGATCACTTCCTATTACCTGAATAACCAACTTTGGTTTGAAAATATGATGGGCTATACTGGCCAATATATAGTTACCCAATAAAATTCAGGACACCTCATCAAATTTGAGTTTCAGGTAACAAAAATTAATATTTTCAGTATAAATATATACTACCCATATTTGCATGGGATATACTAAAATGTCACTTGTCATTTATCTGAAATTCAAACTTAATTGGGAATTCTGTATTTTTGTTTGCTAAATCTGGCAACTCATAATACCTTCACTTGTTCTAATCATTTTATCTTCAGAATACAAACTGGGGAAGCTGAGGCAATTGAGACAATGTAGAAAATAATTTCCAACTCCCATTATTTTATATCTAAATAATTCATAATGGCCTCCTTTTTTGACCGTGTGTGTGTATGTGACATTAGTGTCAATAAATCATTATATATGGTTCTTTGGCTATTAGTAACAAACAAGCCAAAAAGGAATTTCTTGTGAGAATAAAGAGAAATTTAATATAAAGAAACTGAATTTACTTACAAAGTCAAAAGTATGGCTATAAAAGCAACTTTTAGAAAGAAAAGTTACTAGGACAGCACTGAGAATCTCCAAGTTCTACAATTACTTCTTCAGTTGCTAAGCCCTAACTGCATTCAAACTCTGTGAGTTGTGAGTTGTTTTTCCAGTTCCAAGTTCCTGACAGTACATAATTGGCCCACTTGGGGTCATATTTCAGTCCCTGTGGACAGTGCAGCAAGTCTGTCTGACAGAGAAGAAAGTCAGGGAAGTATGGTGGGCAAATAAGTACAGAAGATACCATGACATAGATTAAATGTAAGGGGAAATCCATTATTCTCATCTGAAGGGAGCTAGTAGAAGCTCATCTAAACTCATCGCTAATGGAAAATGAAAATTAATGACAACATCCTAACTGTTGTCTCATTCTCAGTATATTTTGGAAGGTTTAACATTTAATGCAAAAGAATAAACATAAGCATTTCATACTCTTAGCAGTTAGACTTGGATAAACAGTGGGGAAACCATTCAGTGGAAATACAAATCTTTTATACCACCCTTATCTAGTAAAGATCATCTGACAATTAAGAAGGGGAAAACATGAATGCAATACAACAAAGTCATAAAAACACAAGATTAATTCAAGGATTTGTTTTTGTTGTTGTTTCTCAATAATTTGCCCTAATATCAGAGCAGAGCACCTTATCTATGGAGCTTAGCTTAACCCTGAAATGGCAGAAGCCTAATCAGTAGACTGACTGGTTATGTGATGGAGGCTCCATGATTACAAGACAACTGTCAGCCAGACTTGGATTTGAATTGTTTCTGCATCTTATGTTCTATGAAACTTTGGCTAGTATTTTTTTTCTTTCTGATCCTCAGTTTTTTAATCTGTAAATTGAATACAGTAAAACTGAACTAGAGATTGTAAGAATTAAGAAAGATGATTTTTGTAGAAGATTTTGATGTTTGTAGAAGAGTCTAGCACAGGGCCCCTCAAAGAGAAAACAAAAAAGAATGAAATGAAACACCAAAGAACTATTATTCAGTGTTTCTACTTCTGTTAATATCCAAAGGGCTCCAATCAAACCAACCTTCCTTCAAATAACAGTAACCTCTGGGCAAAATAAACAATGCCAATTCAGTGAAGGCACTGAAGCACAAACAGAAGCAGGAAGATAATGAAGGAGAGTCCATACTTCAGAAAAGAGAATAGCACTTAATTAGTTTTTCATTTTTATGACTTTTACTACTGACAGCATACCTAAGTCTGCAACCTGCTGGGTGAGCAAAAGTTTACCAGAAAAGCTGAAGATAAATGTCTAGATGACCCCAAAGTTATGCTTAAAAGAACTAAACTAAAATTTTAACTGTCCCCCTGTTGCAGAAAATATAAGTTTGAGTTAATTGTTAATTGTCGGTTTGAGTTAATTCAAATTAATTATCTACTAAAAAATATAAAGCAATACTCTTCAGAGGCTTCTACAAAATACCATTCACAATGTCCAGAATGCAGTTCCAAGTCACTCAACACACAAAGAAATAAAAAACAAACAAAAAATCCCAAAAACCTTTTCAAGAGAAAATAATGTAGACTGAACCTGAGATGATCTAGATGTTAGAATTAGCAGACGAGGATTTTATAGTAACTGTTATAACTAGGCTCAAGAAAATAAAGGAAAACTTGTCTATAGTGAGTGAAAAGATAGGAAATCTTTGCTGAAAATATAAATGATAAAAAAGAAGAACTGAACAAATATTCCAGAACTATGCCCATCCTAGATTTTGATTATCAAGTAAATCTTCTTTAAGAAGACTCCCATATGCTCAAATGCCAATAGGAACCAGGCTGGGAATATAAATGAATGACACACTCAGGGTGCACCCTGCTAGGTACTGATTGGGCTTATGGTGAACTAGAAAACACTGTCTCCAAACACTGTCTCACCTGAATACTTGCTATTTTATTTCAACCAATTTTTGCCTTAAGTAGAGATTGATAAACACTTTCTATAAAGGGCTAGATAGTAAATATTACAGGCTTTGTGGGCCGTATGGCATCTATTAGAACTACTCAACTCTGCTATTATACCATAAAAGTAGCCATAGATAATACATAAATGAATGGTTGTGGTTATGTTCCAATAATACTTTATTGACAGAACATGTGGTGGGTCAGATTTGGCCTGTGAGATGTTCTTCAAGAACCTTGTCTTTACAGACATTTGGGTTCAAGTTTGCATGATATTTCAAGGAAAACTGGGCCACTATATCTGGACTTGTCCTAGAGCAGACATGCATATATTTCTGAAAGATAAATAATTGTTTTCAAGTTCACAGAAAGGAGAATGGGATGTCAAGCTATGCAAAGGAACAAGGTTATGAAATATTAGAATATATGGACAAGTTGCAAGTATTTTGGTTTAGTTGCAGAAGAGAAATTGTGTGGGGTAAAGTTAAGAAAGTCAGATGGGGTTTGATGCAACCAGTAGATGACACCCTTCTTTCCCACCTGAAATAGACAACAACTAAGATATTATAAAACATCTGGTTAGACAACAACAACAATTAAGGTGGGCAAAGAATACATTTAGATGAATCCCTACATATCAGCTTTATATATCCAATAAATTCTAGATTGGCAGACAAGTTATAAATTCAGCATTGGGCATTTTAATATTTCTTCCACTTTTATCATCACCCAGACACCCCACCTCACACCACACATGCACACACACACAGAGACACAGACACAGACACACAGATTAATCCAGGTTTCTGCAGTGTTTGGAATACATAGCAGAAAACTCTGAATCTCTTGCCTCCCACTTGTCAGGAGAAGAGCATAGCTGTAAGCCAAATTCCCTGACTTGGTGATTTGGGATTGATTATCTGCACCCAACAGAGAAAGGTGAACCAGTGACTGCACCTACCAACAGGGTGATCCCTTGTCTCCTTAGGGAGGAATAACAGATAGAGCAAAAGTATAAGGATGTTTAGGGAAAATCTTTCTTTCACACTATAGGAGAGAAAATAAGCATTCCTCACCGCCAACAGCATACAGATTCCACATATAAAATCCCTCAAGTGTATTAGAGAAAGTATTCCTTGCTATGTTTAACATAAAAATTATCCTGAGTTTAAGATCAGTTATGTTAACATGATTTATATTTCTGACTCCTCATAGCAAGGATATCATGACTTTGTTTTAAATCTACTAATGCAATCCATGTTACTAAATATCTATTCAAACTGTGATAATTAAAAAGTTCCATGCAAAAATTCCACCCCATCTAAAATGATTTAAAAGCAAGCAAAATCATCATAAAATATCTGAGAGTTACTATTCTCTTAGACATCCAGTTAAAGTACCCCAGGGAAGCTTTTAATTTAATGCTTCACATTAAAAACTAGCCTTGAGTTGTTCATTTACCTCTGCGTCCCTGCAAATAAATAAAAAAGTGTGCCATACATCTTAGTCAGATATTCTCCATTACCAAATGGACCCAATACCTCAGCCTTGTTGCTTGTTGCCTGGACTCCAGAAGCATTTGTTACATCTACTCCCACCAGTATGTGATTTAAATTCTGGAGCACTACAGTTTTTTTTTTTTTCGGTACGCGGGCCTCTCACTGTTGTGGCCTCTCCCATTGCGGAGCACAGGCTCCGGATGCACAGGCTCAGCGGCCATGGCTCACGGGCCCAGCCGCTCCGCAGCATGTGGAATCTTCCCGGACCAGGGCACGAACCCATGTTCCCTGCATTGGCAGGCGGACTCTTGACCACTGCGCCACCAGGGAAGCCCTGGAGCACTGCAGTTAAGTATACATCATAAATGATTTTTCTTTACTAGATTAAAATTTCCTTCTGTCCTTTAACAAATTCTGTTAATGAGGCTCCTTCAAACTGCTAAGCTTTCCAAATCCATAGCTTCATGTGACCTGGTACAAAATAATCAGAAGATCTAACAGCTCTCCATGGCAAAAATACATTAGAGAAATCATGTCTCTGGCATTTTCAGTAGGCAACAAAGGTGTTTATTGTAAAGTGATGTTCTGTTGCACAGAAAGTGTGAGCATAAGTATACTAGTGCCTGTACATATACTTGTCCATTTATTCATTTCATCAAACAATTTTTTGGTGTTTAAAAAGTAACAGGGTTGTCCAGTGGTTAAGACTTTGCCTTCCAGTGCAGGGAGTGCGGGTTCCATCCCTGGTCGGGGAGCTAAGATCCCACATGCCTTGTGGCCAAAAAACCAAAAAACATAAAACAGAAGCGACATTGTAACAAATTCAATAAAGACTTTTAAAAAAGTGGTCCACATCAAAAAAAAATCTTTAAATAAATAAAAACGGGAAACTTGGACACAGAAGGAAGACTATGTGAAAACAGAGAAGGAAGACCCCAGAAGAAATCAATCCTGCCGATACTTTGATTTCACACTTGTAGCCTGCAGAACGGAGACCATAAATTTAGGTTGTTTTAAGGCACCCAGTTTGTGGCTCTTTTGTTAAGGCAGCCGTAGGGAACGAGTCCATTCATGCAGAGCCATGTTAACGTGAGGGTTACAGAATCCTAGACATCCTGAGGGCTGAGTGCAAGCTGGCCCTCGGTCACCTAATGCAGCCTGGTTTGTGTGGAAATTTCCTGGGATTGCTGTTGCAAAGCTCGTATCTGGGGAAACCTCTTAGTCCTGAGCAAACAAGGACAGTTGGTCACTCTGAGCGGACACCTGAACGTCCAACAGTGCTTCCTTCTGGGGTTCACCAGCTGTGTCCCTGAGTGAGTTGCCAAGTTCTCAGAGCAGCCAGTCAAAAGGAAGAATGGCCGATGTGGCTTTTGGAGGAATACAGTGAAGTGATTAGCACAGGTCCTGTGACTAGCTGGCATCCTTCAGGGCTTACTCAAAAGAGGTAATGAAAAGACTTCCTATTTCAAAACATATTCCCAGTAGCCCCGCAGAAATCTAAAGTTCCACGGATCTTTTGATTTTTTAGTAGAGTTTCCATCCCAGAGTCTGCTTTAGGTCAGATTCCCTAGAAGCATAGCCTGAGTTACGGAGTCATGGGCTAAGTCATTTACTGATGGACGTCTCTAAGGAGAAACTTCCCAGGAAATGAGGGAAGCAGGAGGGACAGGGCGAAAAAGTGGAGGGCATCTGATTGCAGCTGAAGTCGCCTCAGCTTGATCCCTTGGGGAGCTCTGGAGCATATGTGTTTCTACGGATTCGCCCACCTTGCTCCATGGGGCTGGCCCCCTGGGCCTCCTGCTGGTTTTATTTTTTTAATTTTTATTGGAGTATAGTTGATTTACAATGTTGTGTTAGTTTCTGCTCTACAGCAAAGTGAATCAGTTATACATATACCTATACCCACTCTTTTTTAGATTATTTTCCCACATAGGTCATTACAGAGTATTGAGTAGAGTTCCCTGTGCTATACAGTAGGTCCTTATTAGTTATCTATTTTATATATAGTAGTGTGTATATGTCAATCCCAGCCTCCCAATTTATCCCTCCCCCTCTTCCCCCCCGGTAATCAAAAAAAAAAAAAAAGGGCTTCCCTGGTGGCGCAGTGGTCGAGAGTCCGCCTGCCAATGAAGGGGACACGGGTTCGTGCCCCGGTCTGGGAAGATCCCACATGCAGCAGAGCAGCTGGGCCCGTGAGCCATGGCTGCTGAGCCTGTGTGTCTGGAGCCTGTGCTCCACAATGGGAGAGGCCACAGCAGTGAGAGGCCTGCGTACCGCAAAAAAAAAAAAAAAAAAAAAGTAAGAGAAGATAAGCATCTGCATGGTGATATAGACATGCAAACAAGCAAAAATATAACACAAATGCTAAGCGTCAAAATATTACCCAGAAAATAATGATTTTCTAATAATGATATTTTCAGGTAATATTTGTAGGTAGCGTTAGAAAATAATGTTCTCTGGAAATAATTGTTTCTTCCATTTATTCATTTACTTATCAGTATTTATTAGGCATTTAAAATGTGCCAGGAATGCTGCTAAACTCTTGAGATGAACCAATGATTAAGACATTAAGCATTTTTGCCATCATGAAGCTTATAATCTAACACAGTGGTTCTAATCTTTTACTTTTAATCATGCACTGAAAAGCAAGATTGGTTAAATGCTAACACAAACCCATGTATATTTATTGATTTATGAAGAATATATGTATATACTTACATGCTATAATTTAAAATACAGTATAAAACATAATCCAAAATGCAGATAAGTGATAAGATTAAATAGTCTTTAAAATATTATTTAATTAACACTGTAAAAGTTTTGGTCTCAGTAAAATATTAACATAATATGATAAATATATCTATATAGGTAATTATGTAATACCACTTCCACAGTAACATTTTTGGTGAGAACAAAAGTGTTTCTATATGTTTAATTACTATTAAGATATGCTTTATTTATCAAGCAAAATCAATCAATAGTTGATTTAAAACAATGAGCTTTGGAAATATTTATTAAAATAAAATTCTATTTCCTAGGTTCATTCCTTTTTTTTTTCCTACCTCTTTTTTGTAACGTGTACCTGTATAAGCTTTTAGCAGATAATGCATACTGTTTAGAGGATCAAAATCTGGTAACTGTAAGAGCACTTTTAAACATTTGGCTTTAATTCCCTTTCCTTAGCCTGAATTTCTTTCTAAAAACACTGGATTTTACACTTAATGTTGAAAATACCACCTTTATTTGAAGAGATCTTGAAATCCTCCAAGGAGACCCCCAGGATGCCCTATCATGGCTTCCACAACTCTATAACATTTTATAGGGCTGTAATACCCATACCCCAGGGAAAGGGGAGATGGATCATGCAATCTAGAACAGAGGAATAACAGAGTCTTTGAGGAAAGCTGTAAAAATGGAAAGGAGAAGATCTGGGACAAAGTACAGTGCAAGGGGAAAGAATTGTCTGTGATGTTGTGGGAAACCAGTCTCCAGATGCTTGAGCTTCAGGGTGGAGTTTTGAACTGGGCTGTAAACACACAGTATGGGTTTGGAAAAATCCTGGGACCCTGAGATTCTCAAGAAGAAGAACATTTCCCCCTGGAAGCTTTCAGGCAGCTGGTGTCCTGCAGGCTGAAACGGTGAAGCAGGTCCTCGGGTTGTACCCCCACACAAAAGTGGATTTCTGCCCCCAGAAACAAAGCTAAGTCATAATTCCCCCAGTATATCTTCAACATCCACAGGCTTGCTGAATTGTCCCACCTCTCTGCTCTTATGGTATCCACTACCTCTGCTCTCATTGCCTTAGATTGCAATTATCTAATTTCCTTCTCCAGACCAATGAAGCCTTTTTTGAGAGCGAGGTCTCTGCATAACTGTCACCAATTACAATCCCTAAGCAAGAAAGAATTCTAAAAATAAATATATTTTCACTGATAGTTTGTATTTTGAATAGTTGAACATAAAATATTCTTAGAGACGGTCAACTTTGAGAGTATTACATCAGTTATGACTCTTTTATTCACAAGTGACAAAAAAAAAAAAAAAAAAAAACCCTCACATAGCACTGTTGGCTCACATAGCAGATAAGCCCAGGTTGAGGAGGTGACTAAGTGCAGGGCTTTCTATAACATCATCAAATCCAGTTTCTTTTCATCTCGCATTTACTATTTTTCAAGTTGGCTCTATTCTCCTTTCATTGTGAAAAGATCGCTAGAGAAGTTTCAATCTTATATTCTGGAAACTGGAAATGTAGAGAAATAAGACTTTTCTGGGAGTGCCAGTAAACCTGGCACTTGATGATTTTATGTCACGGTTTCACCCTGAACCAATCACTGTGAGGAGCTATAGTTACACCAATAGGATAATGAATGCTGATGAGGAAACCAGAATAATTCCCCCATAGGCATAGAAAAAATAGCACCATTTCCAAATGGCATATACCATCAGAGACCTCAAGTTTCTTTGTAATTTTCAAAATTCTTTCAACTTTCTGCAGTTGTGGGGTTGTTCCACTAATGATGTTTTACTGCCAAATTTGCCATATGTTGAACTTCTTTAACAGCCACTCTTAAGGAAAGGAGGGCAACAGAAGTGAGCCCACTTACACTGAAACTGGATTCTTTATTGCTACATAGCTGACACTGATATATGTTGTAGAATTCCTTTCTGAAATGAATGAATCGTTTTGACAAGTCTTCAGTTTAGTGTAATTTTTACAACTCCACTGGATATTATTCCCATAACCCATTATGTGCACCTATCTATATCTCTTTTGACAAAATAAAAGAAAAAAACCCAAAATACAAAAAAAAAAAAAACACTTTTTATCTGTCTCTATCTCAAACTTTATAGACTTACATTCTGACACACTTTTATTAACTCCAATCTTAAAATACATCTCAAGCTTTAATAATTCTTCAATATAATCAGTTTTAGCATAGATATTATAATACGTTATTCCTGTTAAGTACTTTCCTTTTCTTTCTCCCTTCTCAGTTACACATGGTCCATGCAGTGGCTCCTCAGAGTGTTAAAATAGCTCTACTCTTTGCTTTCAGCTCACATGGTTTTCATTTTTTTCCATTGACATCTAGGTCTTCGTTTACTCACTGTGTTCATCTCTGGATTCTTATATCTGCAGTACTTGCAGGTGGCTCTTATAATCATGGTAGGAAAATCATTTTATCTGGTGTCAGATAGACTTGGGTTTTACCTCCCTCTCTGTGACATATTGAACCTTTGCTGAACCCTCAATTTCCAAAATATGAGATGAGAATAATGATATATATTAAACAGTAAAGATAGGATCAGTTTTGTTGCAGTAACACACAATTCCAAAATCCTCAGTGGCTTAAGATAACAAAAGTTAATCACTTGTTCCTACTTCATGCCCATCATAGTTTGCCTGGGAATCTGTTCCATGTTGTCTTCATTCTGAAAGTCAGGCTGGTGGAACAGCCTCCATCTAGATTTATTAGAGGGAAATAGAACAAGACAAATAATATGCTTGCTCTTAAAGCTTCAACCCCAAAATGGCAGGTGGCTTTTATGCTTCTATTTCCTTGGCCAAAGCAAAGCACAGAACTAAATGTAGCATTAAGAAGAAAGTGTCCCAATTATGCTTGGGAGAATAAGTATTAGGTGAACAACACTGCTGAAGCAACTATCTCTCTTAAAAGTTTTTTTTCTTAAATATAAGTTTAATTTTAACTAAAAGGACTGCCAAGTGGAGGACACTCAGATTTATGAACCCTTAGAACATATTTTTCTAAGGACCAATTTCCTTTTCTTTGAGATAAGATTAATAATTCTTAGTTTGGTAGTATCAGAAGCCACTTTTGTAGGTTCTGCTTCCAAAATAAATATCAGTTTTTCTTTATCTCTGTCCTCATATCACAGTTATCTGCTGGGGGAGTTTCTACACTGGCTTTCTAACTGGGCATCCATGTCTGCTCTTGACAACTCCCTTTAATCTATCCTTCATACAGTGGTCAGAGGAACCATTTAAAAAATGCAAACGTGATGACATAATTTTCTGGCTTACAAGCCATTAATGTCTTCTCATTGCTTTGAGAACAAAGTTCAAAATCATTAATTTGGGTAATATGGCTGTGAATAATCTGGGTCCTACTTTTCCCACTACCATCTCTTGTAGTTACCTGACTGTCCCACACCGTATGCCACCTGTGCTGGCCTTCCGTTTGTTTCTCAAAGTGGAAAAAATTATTTATACTTCTGGGGCATTAATTTTCCATTCCTTCTGCATGGGGAGCTTTAATCATATCCTTCATCTAGATTACTCCTTACCATCATTTGAGTTTCAACTGAAAGAGTGTGAATGTACAGAGGCCTTCCTTAGTGTTTCATTGCACCCTGAACTTCCCTTCTATAGCACTCATACAACCATGGTGACATTTATTTATGTAATCTTACATGTTTACTCCCTGACACAGCCCTTACCCCTGTCTTTATGGATACATTTAACCGGTACATTTTGAATCCCCCAGTCACTAATAGAATCCCCAGAATTTATTGTGTTCAAAAATTAATTTTTGTCTAAATGAATGAATTAAAATGAAAGAGCAAATGTAATAGTAAATGTGTAAAGACTTTCTAATGTAAAAGAAAATGTGGAAATATAAGGAAGAACTATAATTATATGAGAAATAATTATAAGATAAAACAGGTTGTGCTCCACATAAGACTTTTTAAATTCATTTTATTTTCTAAGTGTTTGCATCTTTCTAAAGATAGAGTGAAGATAACTAGAGAGCACAGTTTCAAATTTTTCTCATGAATTAAGATGTTGAAATGTTTTTTCATAAGAAGAAATAGAAGCCTATTTTCATGAGAGTGTCCTAAATGTAAGAAAGGGTTCATGGAATTTTATTTCTCCTTCCCCAAACAATAGTATATAGTTGACTTATTAAAATTGTTTATTGAGTATCTGCTATGTTCTAGGTGCTAAACGAGGGTCTTCCAAAAGAATAGTAAGCAGCATGTGACAAAGTGCAGATGTGATAGAGAGGGCTATGCAGGATTTGGACCCAAGAGAGTTTCCCTGTAGCAGGAGAATAGAGTACAAGACTCTCTAACAATCGGTCAGTGAACCACAAGCCTCTTAAGAACATGAAGGAGAATAAAGGGGGCTGGGGGTGCTTCAGAGCTTTGTGAACTGAGTTGCCCTATGTGATTACAAATTGACCTAAATGGGCAACCTACTTGTGCTTTGCATGGTGATGGTCATCCATACAAGGCTTAAATGCGCACCCCTGGATCTAGTAGAGTATTGACTAGATACTCGGATTATTCCTGATTGTGACTGACATCCTGGTGAGCTGGCAGCTAGTCTGTGTGCATTCATGCTTTCGTATATTCATTCACTCATTCAACAAATATTTGTTGAGCATCTGTCAAATTCCTGATTCTGCCATAGACTTCAGAGATAACCAGTGAATAAAATGTGCTGATATCTTCCCCTTGTGCAAATTGTAGTGGAGAATGGAAGAGCACATAAGGTTGGAGACTTTGAAGAAGGACATTCCATTGACTGGGACTGGGGGGTTGGGGGGGGAGAATGGAGGACTCCAGAAGAGAGAATTCTCTTGGCTAAAACTCTCTTCTAAAAGTCTTTCAGTGTTTGCACAGAAAGAAGACAGAGGGCCTAGTTTGCTACCTAAGAGTCTTACAGCTTTGTAGCCAACAAGGAGTTAGTTCCTAAGAGAGGCAGTTCTCTCTTGGAAAGGTACAGACAGCAGCAGCAATGTCAAGGATGATTCTTTGATTCTTTTGGTAGGCAGCCAAGGTCATCCAGGAAGAGGAAAAAAATGCTTCTACTTTGCAGAGAATTTGTGTGGCACTGTGGATATTTCCCAGAATGCCAGGGGAGGTCTTTGAGAGGTGGGCCAAACTACTGAAGTGGGAATGACTTAGAGGATTTGCACTGCATTTATTGACATTGTTAGAAATTTGAAGAGACAGTGAGAGAGAGAAAAAAGACATTCACTTGTAATCCCCAGATCTTTAGTCTTTGCATTTATAAATATTTCTAATGTTTTTCAGCATAAAAACATGTTTAACATCGTGATAATTTTGCATTCTGCCTTTTGGGTTTACCATTTTACAAAAAGAATTGTTCATGGTTTTCCTGCCTTCACAATTACCATAGTGAATAGCTATAATATTTTCTCTTCTGAAGACAAATAGTAATTTATTTGAGTCCTCTACTCTTAGGCATTTTAGCCATTTCTATTTTTCATGATGCTAATTAGTCATGCAAAGTAAAAATTTAATTTGCATATTGTATTACTTCTTTTGCAATTATTTTTAGTATCCTTTCCAAGAACTTAATTCTTGAGGTCAAGATATTTTTTATTTTGTAAACCAAATTGCTTGCCAATAAGGTAAGTTATTTTTAATATAGCATCTTCACCAGTTAGATGTTACTTGTTTAAAGTTTAACAATGGAATAGATGTTAAATGGAATTTGATTATTGTTAAAACTTTTATTGTATGGATTAACTAGTGGCTTATGAAATATAATCCATCATCCTCTTAAACTTTTGGAACCTGATGTATCTCAGAGAAATCCCAATTTCTCCTTTTCCTAGAATTACTGATCTGACAAAATGTAACTTTTTTCCCATGGTAGACTGTCTAGCATTTCAACTCTCATTATTTTATCTCTGAGTTTATTTCAGCTGTCATTATTTTACCTCAGAGATCAACCCCCTCCCACTCCAAATAAATGGAAAGATATCCAGTGAGGATGAATTCCTGGTATATTTGTCTCTGGATTGGTTTTCTCATTTCTTCATTCGGCACATTCACTTATACTTGCTCAGCAGATAGTCATGGCAGAAAGACCCAACTGAGAATTAAATAAGCTATTTCTGTTGTAGGTTTTCCTGCATTGCTGTGTCATATTTGGTAACCTCTTTGAATGTACCTGGATCTCAGTTCATCTAAAAAATTAGATGGTGAGTCTATGTGGTTTTAATGTCTTTTTTTTCTGCTTTGAAAATCTACGTTTGCTGATTGTTTTGATTCTGATACATTTTTTCTGTTTAATACCTTTGAAATGATGGTAAGCTTTCCACAGATGTCAAAAGCCAACACTGAGGAATAAGGAGTTGATGTTGACAGCACACAAACAAGCTTAGTGTTGTATATGAGATTATTACATTATATAATCATCTGCATGACTGAGGCAAAATGAGGCATTTGAGTAGTGGTTCCCCATGGGGATGAATTTTAATTTTTAAATTGTCATTTAAAATGTATTTTACCAGATTATATCATGATGCAAGATTGAAGTGACAATCATTGTGGGAATAGATCATTTCCAGTCACATGTTGGGCATGTGATGTGAGAAAATAGAGACTGTCAAAACCCTTAGTATAATAGGTCACAGACTTTAAAGCTAAGAGAAGTTAGCTTGAGAAACCTTTGTACCATCAAGATCTAACACTCATACTGCTTTAAAAGCATCCAGCTGACCTTAGAGAAAAATTTATTTAATTTTAAATGGCATATAATTCAACCAAAGAAGGGAATAAAATCATAGATTTAGTCACAAGTGAAAAACAGACAAAAACCCTGGATTCTTCCATATTTCTTAAAATGATACTATCAATGTAAGAGTTTTTGAAGATATAGGAAACAAAAATGCAGTTATCACAAAAAGTGTATCAGCATACACATTAGTTTATAATATAACCAAAAGTGAAAGAGAAAAATTTGCAAATAAATGACTGAACTAAAGGAGGTTTAAATATGATACTTAAAAGTCATGGGCAATTTATGAATTAATCCATTTTTGGTCAGTAACAACAACGAAAGTTCGTGATCAAAGCAGTATTCTTTCTGTTTTTCAGAAAACTTTTACTTAAAAGAAATACAAGATTCTGTCTCCTCAGGAATTATAACCACATATAATTCCTTCAAATATAAATTCTTTTAACTTTTCAAGAATCTGAACTTATTTTTTGTTGTTAAATATGATACACTTCTATAGTATTTAAACTCTTGCATTTCATTTCCTTTAAAAAGAATGTTAATCTATACCCTGAACATACTAAGAGATTAAGAAATTTGGAATTAATCGGGAGACAACCATTTATAATGTTATCTGGAAGTAATGGTCAGTAAGACCAAGGGAAAAGGTAATATAGTGAAAGTTCCTAAATAAAGATGAGTTACTCCCAAGTGAACTTGTCTATAAAAGACCAATGGTAAATGGATTTAATAAAAGAATATCACTGAATTATTTAATGACTTGGAAAGGGAAATTGGGAAGCATGCGGAAAATCTGATAGTCATTATGCTTTCCATCACACCTCATTTTTCTCTGAAACAGAAAATGTTAAAATGAGTCTAAAAACATCACTCAGTTGTTATTATTATGATTTTCCCAGATTCTCTGATCTTTTGACACTATGCCCAGTGCTCTCACCATGGCTGCCTCAGAAATTTCTCAGTCTTCTGCCTACCTGCAATAGCTTACAGATTTCTTCTCCACTAATGTCTGGGTAATAAACTTAGTCTTCTCTTCATTTGGCTCTTAGTGGGGGAACCCCTCTCCAAGTTTCTCCAAGGAGATTCTCTGTGCTATGGTAATTAGAAAAGTAAATGTGCTAAATATATTCTTGGCAGCAAAGGACCCTGCCAGATAAATAAAGCAGCCCAGGTGTAAAAGGAAAAAGGGAAGTAGATACTGTAAGAAGCACTGCTGGCTTGTCTCCCCAGTAAAATTTCAAATCTGTTCCAAACCTTTTCCTATACCTGGACAGTGACACTCAAAGTGCTTTGGAGAATTTAATTGGAACAATCCCATTAAACTGAGAATGGTTCAGGAAAGTCACAAAAAGTAATAAATTTAGATGGGAGGAGTGAAAGCATGCTGATGCAACTCAATTACTTAAAATATGTTAAAGACTAATTTGATTTTACATTTCCCCCCAAGTATGGCTGTTAAGAAATTTGCATTAAGTGTAACTACCAAAAAATGCTAAAATTGGGATTAATATTCAAAATGTAAAATCACAAATTAATGCAAAAAAGCCGTAAAAAAGTTAAGATTAGATCAAATATCTTACTGAATATGAAAATGCCTTTAAATGTATCCAGAGAGAAGCATCGCATCTGTTCATCCTATCCTGACCTCCTAGAATCAGGATTTGGTTTTCCACATCTTTTTAACCCTCTGGAGTGGGCACCTATGATATTATGTGCCCAGATCTCTTCATTTCCTAGGAGCAGCCACTTCCCCTACCATGCTGGTCCAAGTAGCCCCAACCCCTGGCTCAAAGATCAATAAATAAACCAAGTTGAACTAATCAGATACCTTCCTGGGTATTTGGAATGGATAAAAATACCAACTCAGTTTGCCCACACTACTCTGAACTGGGGAACTGTAATCTTGAGAACTTTGTTTGCCTTGTCCTAACATGTGGATTGATGAGTAAAGGGGAAATAAAGGCTTCGCTCATCAGTAGATGAGTGAAAAATCACACAGAAGGTGTATGTGTAAAATAGTAAAATAGTGAGGAGAAGAGACATGATGGTGTTTTTGTCTGATGATCCAGGTTTTCCTGAAATTAAACTGTGATCTTATTATTAGGCTATCTGAGACACTTAAGTACCTTTACAGAAAACATTTAAATTTATTTTACAAATATTCTGCATTTTCTTTTGAAATTCAAGTCCACCATGGTGGTGAACAATTCAAAAGCATCGAAATATATAATTTACTCTCTTCCTCATTGCAATTTAATTACATGGTCTAAATAAATACTTCGTTTAAAGGAGTTATGTTGAGTTTCTCTTATCTGAACCCCAAAGAGGACTAATTAGTATATACTGACAGAAAGTATATATTCATTTAGTATTTGAAAAAGATTGAAAGAATAAATAAAAACAAGTAAAGTATTAACATGCTGAAACTACATTTTCTGAGTTTTAAAGGAGATAACGAGTACAATTTTTAAAAATAGGAATAGTAAGAAGAGTATTTCAGGTAAAAGAAATCCCATCAGAAAGGAGAAGAAAGACTTAGGCTGTGGTGGAAAGAGCCGGTTAAAATGGAGGATAAGATTCAAATGAAAACGTGATGGGATATAAGAATGTCTTTTGGGGTTATGTTCAAGGGGAAAGGGAAAACAAGTATGGTTTAAGGACTTGAGAGTAATGGAGTCAGAGCTGTATTTTAGGATTATTCTGGAATCTATATCCAAAATGGTAACATGAACAGAGAGTAAATGTGCCAAAAATAGTTAAGATGCCCTTTGAATAGTTCAGTTATAACCTGCTCAGGCTCTGAGCTAGCAACAAGAAATTAGATAAATGAATATCTTTGGAAGAAGCAATCAGAGAAATTTGGTGACAGAGGTGGAGAGAAAGGGAGAGTGTACATTTGTAGAGAATTTCAGGGTCTTATGGACAAGGTGACAGTCCATAAAGAAAATCTCAAAAGTCAAAGCAAATGGATTTCTTGAAGAAATGCATGTAATTTGTAAGATCTGTTTTAGACATGTTGAGTTTCAGATGTCAGAGTGAAGGTGACTATTAGGCAGCAGGAACCCATAAATGATGTTTGATAAGAGGCTGTTGAAATATAGAGCGATAACTAAAATTCTAATATTGAATAAATTAGAGCCATTAATCACTCCATTCTTTTCCAAGATAATATAAACCTTGCACCTTTTTACAGGATATATAGAAATTCAGAATTATATACATAGATTTCTGAAACTCAGAAATATATGTTTCATTTACATTTATTTTTACTGAAATATGATTTGTCAAATCCAAAATTTCCCTCACTGTAACAATGTTATTCATCTCTGAAATGATAAAGAGCCCTAATTCCTATTCTATAGGCGGTATACATATGCCTTTGGAACGAGGATATTTCTAGAAGGCTCTCTACAAACATTTGAATGAACAAAAGACCAGAAATATAGGAGAGGAGAGACAGGTAACACATCATGTAACTCAAAGTCTAACATACAGTTGACGTTTAGGAAGTGCTTATTGTTAAATTTATTCTCCCACCAAACTCAGTCTTAGGCTCACCTAGGGCCAGAACAAGACAAGTAAGTGCCCTGACAGGTTAATAATTTCATAGCTGAGTTGGAAAACACACATACACACAAGCACATACACACATAAATACTTATTTTCTATTTATAGAACTTTACTTCTTTCAGTATGCTTGTAATTCAGTCACCTTCTTCTTCAATCACCTCTCCCCAGATGTCCTTTGCCCAAGAATACCTAGGAGGAAGACATCATTACAAAATAGGATTACAAAAAAAGAAGATGAAGGCAGAGTTCATATTCCACAATGTGTAGCATTTCACTTAAAAAAAACCGAAACAACAACAGAAAAAATCCCTTTTAGCCACATCTGTCTTCTCTGTATGTCCCTTCTTCCAAGCCACTATGTCCCTCCCCCTGTATATTGTCTTCAAGGACTTAGTATTCCTTGCTTCTGTTCCTCATTGGGAAATTCCCCACCTCCTCCCATCCTTCTCTCATGCAGGAGTTAACACTGTCCCCATTTCTATTGCCAAACTTGCCTGCTTCCAGCCACAATTTTAAAAGTCTTCAAGTGTGACATAAACCATTACCCAGAAGATAATGACTTTGCAAAGCAAAGACTCTTTAGCTTCCAAAATCTGCGTTTCTTAAAAGAGAATGGGAATTAAAAATGACAAATACCTTTTTTTCTTGACTAATCTTCAGAATATTTTAAGGGACTTATTTTATACATTGAAAGAGATAGAGCCAATTTATTTTTCATCAGTTATATTGGAGTTGTGTATAGAAGCCTGAGTCAACTGATGCCATATTTCATATTTATTCCAGCAGTGTTTTATTTGTCCTACTAATCTATCCCTCAGCCTCACTCCAGGTTCAGTCAGTAGGCAATACCGAATGGCAGAATGTGTGATTGAGAAATCTGTGGTGTCAAATGAAGCAAATGTTGTTCCGAATCCTGAGTTTTTAATAAATGGCATTTGTTTATTTTAATGTACGTATCTTCTAGATCAAGACCAAACCAACAACTTTATAAGATAAAATAGGATTTATCAAACAGGTAGCAACATATTTCCATACTGACAAACTCTCTTATCAAATTAGGAAAAATATTTCTCAAAGTGTCAAAACACAATCTGATCTTAAAAATTGTGTCACAGAAAAGACATAGATGGATTCTTGGAGAATATGGGCTTCTGGCAATTGGCATCTTCCCTTCCTTTCTTCCCTTTTTTCTTATTTCTTTCACATAAAGGTATTTGCAGAAAATGCAAAGATGTGCTTCCATATACTAATTAGGTCAATAGAGGAGGATGGGAGAATATCACTGTGAGAATATCTGGGCTTTAAGATTAAAAAATATATCTTTGGTTATATAATCATCCTAGGTACTTCATATCTGCAGAAGCTGAGGGAAGAAAGAGTCCTTTTTTTAATTAATTTATTTATTGGCTGCATTGGATCTTCATTGCTGTGCAGGGGCTTTCTCTAGTTGCGGTGAGCAGGGGCTACTCTTTGTTGTGGTGTGCGGGCTTCTCATTGTGGTGGCTTCTCCTTGTGTGGAGCACAAGCTCTAGGCACGTGGACTCAATAGTTGTGGCTCATGGGCTCTAGAGCGTAGGCTCAGTAGTTGTGGCCCACGGGCTTAGTTGCTCCGTGGCATGTGGGATCTTCCCAGACCAGGGCTCGAACCCGTGTCCCCTGCATTGGCAGGCAGATTCTTAACCACTGCACCACCAGGGAAGTCCAAGAAAGAGTCCTTTTTATGTGGCATTTTATTCATTCTTTCCTTCAACTTTCATCAGTTAAGGATCTAGTATATGCCAGGTATTGACTAGTCATTGGAGAATAAATTATTTCACAATCTAGTAAGAGAAAGAAATTTTAAAATTCATAAATTAATAATGAGACATCCTAATGGGCACTGTAATGAGGAAGTTCCAGTGTAGGCACCAGGTTCACCCCTAAAGTTTGTGGGGCCTGAAGCAAGAGTACACGTGGAGGCCCATGTACCTTATTATTTAAATATTTAAGATCTAAATCTAAATGTTTAAATATTTAGTAAATCTGGCTAACAACCATTTCATAAGATATTGAAACTTGACAGGTATATAATCATAACAAAAATAGAATAAATACTTGCCAACTTGCTCATTTTTTGCTCTTTCAATCTTCTCTTCTAATCAGTCGGGAAATTCATAGGACAAAATTCCACTTTTCCTCTTTTTCCTGTGGAGGGGGAGGGGAGGCTCATTTAACCCTGTCCAAGGTTAGCTACTGGACACCTAACAATGCCATCTCCCCTATTCTTGCTGGGTTTCTTCTCCTTGACCAAGTCTAAGCCAAGATATATCTGACCACAAGGGCCTTACTCCTGCATGCCTTTTAGGAACCTGATGCATGAAACAGGTTCAGATTTTAAATTCTCATTAGTGGCACAAGGAGAGCAGATCCTTGGCTCACCCCCTTCTCTTTCCATCTCTAGCTGCACCCTACCTCTCTACTGGTCTCCTTCATATCTATGTACAACCAAGACCATACTCAGAAGTGCCAGTCACAACCCCCTACTCATAGTGCAAGAATTTCCCTTCAGAGGGCAAACTTGAGGGAATACACAGCACAGGTCCCAGAAGTACACTTGGGCCCATCTGGGCATGGGATTCTGGGGTCGTCCTGGGGAGAGGTCTGCAAGGGGAAGAGGATGGTTTCCAGGTGGAAATGCCCCCTGAGCCTTCAGACTCTTGCCCTTATAAGGAGAAGCACTGACATAATGAGATTCTCTGATGCCAGAGCCCTGTGCAGGATCTAAGATTGTGCAGTCAAATATAGGAGCCACTAGCAACACATAGCTATTTAAATTTAAATTCAAATTGTTTAAAACTAAATAAAATTTAAAATTCAGTTCCTCAGTATCACTAGCCATATTTCAAGTGCTCAATAGCTACAAGTGGCCAATGGCTACCATACTGCAGAAAGTCCTATTAGACAGTACTAAAGCAGGCAGATCTCCAGCAATTCTGGTTTGATAGGGATGCTACTGAAACATTTTCTCTCAATAAGTTAGAATCCCATATCCACAGATTATTGGTTTAGAACAAATTCTCACACCAAAGAGAACTGAGAAAAAAAGGTGGCAAAAGCATGTTAGGATAAAGGAGGAATTTTACAATATATCAAGATGTTGGAACTTGGCCTTTATAGAAAAATTTAGATTCTCTATTATATCCTCTGGAATCATCATTTAGCAGATGGACATGAAACAGCCAATGAAGCAGCTGAGCTTAAATAATGCACAGGGAAGGTATCAGGTGGTCAGAATCACATTGGGTCCAGAGAGCTAAAATCAATTAGAAATTTGGTACTGTAACAGAAGGAAAGATCAACACAGTCTGGCAACTAACCTAAGTGGAGCAGAGGCCGGGGGCAGGGGAGCAGAATTCGTTCTGCCCCCACCATGACTTCAGAGTTAAAAGTAATCTTACACCTTTGAAAATATAGACATATAAAAATACTGAATTTATTTATGTTGGTACCACTGAAATCTAGCTGCATTTAGTTACAATGTCATGGTATGTGAGAACACTCAGATTATGTCCTTTAAGGGAGAAAATATAGAGAGTATGGCTGATGCAAGGAATAAAATGGAGCCAGAGGGCCTTTGCTGTACACTCTAAAATAAAACTCTCTTCCTTGAAACTATCAGCCACTTTCCCTTGTGTAGAGTGAATATTAAAACCCAAACAGCTAAGATTGAGGGTAAAGTCTTAACTATTTCAGGAGGCTGTCTGCATTCTGAGTCTCTATAGTCATAGCTGGCCTGACTCTTTCTTCTCCAGTGACCCTGGACCTCTTTCAGGACCACAGACTGTAATGCTCTTTTGATGTCTGTGATAGTTAATTTTATGTGTCCACTTGGCTAGGGTACAGCACCCAGCTTTTTGGTCAAACACTAGTCTAGATGTTGTAGTGAAGGTATTTTTTAGATGCATTAATATTTATAATCAGTTGATCTTATGTAATGCAGATTACCCTTCCTAATGTGGGTTTTCCAATCAGTTGAAGGCCCTGACCACAGAAGATACTATGAGATGGGAAAATACTGATGTGGCAGATAGAAATTCTTATTATTTCCTAATGCCTACTGTGCCCTTGATATGTGCAAGCTCTGTTCTAAGCACTTACACAGCTATTAGGTGACAGAGGCAAGATCTAGACAGTTTTGAGGGTCCCAGTGCCTTGCTAATAATGACCTTATAATATTGCCTCTGCTTCCCTAAAAGAAACATTCTTAAGGAAAATCTGATCCCCACATTCTCAAGTTGTCTCCAGTGGCAGCACCTGAATGCTGTTTTCATGTGTTAACTAAGGCTTTAAATTGCTAGTAACTTTTCTTTTCCAACCAGTGTTCCACCAGTAAAGTTTGCCCTTAATTCCATAATCATTACCATCCATTATGGTCTCGCACATATGAGCTTACCTAAACAAATCAAAGCCCTCAGAATATAAGTTGTTCTCACGTAGATTGAAGAGGAAAATGTCTGTTTATCATGAAAGCTTTATCAATGTAAAATGGACTGAAAGTGGATGTTATTTAGATGAAATTATGTAGAATGACCCTGAAAGATATTTAAAGTAATCAAGAACATTCCATCTGCACCAACCAATTCATAATAGCTATGAGTTCACCTTTCCATACAAGAAAATACATTTTGAATTTATAATATATTTCTATGGCACATAGAGTTCTGTCTAAGAGATTTGTGGCCACCAAGTAATGCAGAATGGCTACAACCATGCCAGATTTAAGAATTCTTCATGTAATTAGATGAAATTTTTAAATTACATGACTTTTTAAAAAATTATTTATTTTTGGCTGCGTTGGGTCTTTGTTGCTGCACACGGGCTTTCTCTAGTTGCGGCGAGCAGGGGCTACTCTTTGTTGAGGTGCACAGCCTTCTTATTGCAGTGGCTTCTCTTGTTGCGGAGCACAGACTCTAGGCACGCAGGCTTCAGTAGTTGTGGCACATGGGTTCAGTAGTTGTGGCTCACGGGCTCTAGAGCGCAGGCTCAGTAGTCGCGGTATACAGGCTTAGTTGCTCCACAGCATGTGGGATCTTCTCATACCAGGGCTCGAACCCACGTCCCCTGCATTGGCAGGCAGATTCTTAAGCACTGCGCCACCAGGGAAACCCCTACATGACTTCTTGAGGAAATGAAAAAAGGCCATCAAGATAAATTATGCATAAGAATCATTTGATAGATGCATCGTATATATAATAGATGCAGTGATTATCATTTTGAATGCAATAAAAATAAAGCCCATTGTTAAAAATTAAT
The DNA here is from genome assembly GCF_008692025.1 of Phocoena sinus. Classification (NCBI taxonomy): domain Eukaryota; kingdom Metazoa; phylum Chordata; class Mammalia; order Artiodactyla; family Phocoenidae; genus Phocoena; species Phocoena sinus. The sequence goes on from NC_045781.1 coordinate 37,780,776, forward strand.
CCATTTCTATCACTTCACTTGTACTTAAATGTGAATTTTATTGATTAAATAATTAAACGTACACAGCCAAAATATAAAAAAAAAGGAAATGGAAATAAAGGTCAGTACTTAACTGATCTCAGGATAGAAAAGTTTTGGTAAAGCATGAAAGTAATGAAAATTATCACAAAATGAATAAAACAAGTGTAAACATTAAAATATAAAAAGAAAAACTGCAAAGCACTGAATTGTAATATTAGTAACAAATAAGACAACAGATTAAAACCTTCAATATACAAATAATTGCTTCCATCAATGTAATAGAATGTTAAGCCCTTACTAAATAAGTGGGCAAATGAGATGGGTAGAAAGTAAATTCGCAAAGAAATATAAAAAGATGAAAATGCATGTCATTAAAAAGGAAAATCATATTAGTAGCCAAATAATTTGAAAACAATAATTAGATACCATATTTACTTATCCAATTAGATAAGAAAAAGAATATTTGAGTTCTCAAGCTCATGTGGCTGCAGTGAGATGGATAAGTCATACATTGCTGACAGGAGCACAAATTAGAAGGTTTTAACGGATATTAATCAAACAATAAGAATCAGAATCCTTGGGCTTCCCTGGTGGTGCAGTGGTTGAGAGTCCGCCTGCCAATGTAGGGGACATGGGTTTGCGTCCCAGTCCGGGAAGATCCCACATGCTGCGGAGCGGCTAGGCCCATGAACAATAGCTGTGGAGCCTGCACGTCCAGAGCCTGTGCTCCACAACTGGAGAGGCCACAACAGTGAGAGGCCCGCATACCACAAAAAAAAAAAAAAAAAAAAAGAATCAGAATCCTTAAAAATTATCACATTCCTTGACTTAATAGTTCTACTTCTTTAAATATATTCTAGAGAGGATATTAGCAGTGCTGAATAAATATACATGAATGTCCATTGTAAAAGTTTTATATTAGCAAGAAACTAGAACCCAATAAAAATCCAATATTAAGAGAATATTTACAAAAGTAAGTATTTATATCATAGCCCTCTTAATGGTCTATTATTAATTATCTGAGCTTGACCTGCAGTAGGGTTGGGGAAAGGAACAATGAAAACAGGTGCCCACATATTTAGGGGGAACTTCCCACAATGTATCTTTACATTAATTTGTTTCTTTGGAAAATAAGCCCCCAATTGTGATGTAACAAACATACCTAAAGCTGGAGCACTACTTCAGAGAAAGTTTTCTCCAAAGGGATAAAAGAGTGGGGTTCCAGTTAAAGTGAGGTTTTTATCAAGTAGACTGGTCTTATGCAAGTAATGTTTTAAGATGTAACCCAGCTCAAATTGCTATTGCTTGAAAAACAAACCAAGTAACTGAAAGAGAGAAAGGGGGAGAGGGAGTGACAGAGAGAAAGAGAGAGAGAACAAAAGTGAACACAGGGAAGTTAAATTACGTCACAAAGTGCGTTATTATTTTCCCATTTGTTACCTCTCTGATGAAAACTGCTAAGTCTGAGACTTACCTGTACTGGGGCTGGAGTTGGGTGAATGGGGACAGAGAATGGCTGCTGCCATATCTCCCTTTTCTTTTATGGGTCTAATGAGAAGATGCTTTTTTAGCTTGAACCATGTGGATGAGTGAGGAATGATTTCCAATACACTGGCCCTTAATATTTTGCAACACTGTTCTGCAACTAGTCTGCAAGTGAATATCACACCATCAGAAAGGATGTTTTTGAATAATATCCAATGACATGGGAAATTTTTCTTATACTTAAAAAAAACCTTTGTCCCAGTAGTGTCCTTTTTTAAATTTTTAATATTGATTATTTATAGAAATTTTATTCTCACATTCATTGTCCCTCCCCACTTATTTTTTTTTCATTTTAAAGTTCATGAAACTGGTTCCAATCTTTAGCACTACTCCTTGTTGTTTCTCTTTAAAATTTTATTTATATTCTTCTTTATGTTTATTATGCTCTCCTTTCCTATTTGAAATTTAGGCTACAGTTCTATAATTACTAAATTGAGTAGACGCTTCCCATTAATTTTTAGTCTTTTTTTCTTTCCTGGTTCACATTTAAGGCTATATATTTCCCGCTAAATACTGCATTAGCTGCACTATACAGCTTTAATATGCAGCATTTTATTGTGATTCAAAAAAATCTTAACTTGCATTTCTGTATTCTTTTATATTTCCTAAAATACTTTTTTAGTTTTTTTTGTTTTGTTTTTTTTGCGGTATGTGGGCCTCTCACTATGGTGGCCACTCCCATTGTGGAGCACAGGCTCAGCAGCCATGGCTCACAGGCCCAGCCGCTCCGCAGCATGTGGGATCTTCCCAGACCAGGGCATGAACCCCTGTCCCCTGCATCGGCAGGCGGACTCTTAACCACTGTGCCACCAGGGAAGCCCCCAAAATACTTTTCTAAAAAGATTTCTCATATTGATTTTTAATTGTCTACACACACTAATATGGTTTCTGAAGCTTAGTATATAGTCCATTTAAAAATTTTTGTGTGTGAATGCCTCAAAACATACCACTGGATGTAGTCCTGCCCACCAGAAAGACAAGATCCAGCTTCATCAACCAGACACAGGCACTAGTCCCCTCCACCAGGAAGACTACAGAACCAACTGAACAACCTTACCCACTGGGGGCAGACACCAAAAACAAAGGGAACTATGAAACTGCAGCCTGTGAAAAGGAGACTCCAAACACAGTAAGTTAAGCAAAATGAGAAGACAGGGAGACACATATCAGATGAAGGAGCAAGGTAAAAACCCACCAGACCAAACAAATGAAGAAGAAATAGGCAGTCTACCTGAAAAAGAATTCATAGTAATGATAGTAAAGATGATCGAAAATCTTGGAAACAGAATGGAGAAAATACAAGAAACATTTAACAAGCACCTAGTAGAACTAAAGAGCAAACAAACAATGATGAACAACACAATAAGTGAAATTAAAAGTTCTCTAGAAGGAATCAATAGCAGAATAACTGAGGCAGAAGAATGGATACGTGACCTGGAAGATAAAATAGTGGAAATAACTACTGCACAGCAGAATAAAAAAAAAAAGAATGAAAAGAATTGAGGACAGTCTTAGAGACCTCTGGGACAACATTAAATGCACCAACATTTGAATTATAAGGGTCCCAGAAGAAGAGAAAAAGAAAGGGACTGAGAAAATATTTCAAGATATTATAGTTGAAAACTTCCCTAATATGGGAAAGGAAATAATCAAGTCCAGGAAGTGCAGAGAGTCCCATACAGGATACATCCAAGGAGAAACACTCCAAGACACATATTAATCAAACTATTAAAAAATTAAATACAAAGAAAAACTATTAGAAGCAGCAAGGGAAAAACAACAACAAACATACAAGGGAATCCCCATAAGGTTAACAGCTGATCTTTCAGCAGAAACTCTGCAAGCCAGAAGGAAGTGGCAAGAGATATTTAAAGTGATGAAAGGGAAAAACCTACAACCAAGATTACTCTACCCAGCAAGGATCAAGATCATTCAGATTCAACGGAGAAATTAAAACCTTTACAGAAAAGCAAAAGCTAAGAGAATTCAGCATCAACAAACCAGCTTTACAACAAATGCTAAAGGAACTTCTCTAGGCAGGAAACATGAGAGAAGGAAAAGACCTACAATAACAAACCCAAAACAATTAAGAAAGTGGGAATAGGAACATACATGTCAATAATTACCTTAAATGTAAATGGATTACATGGTCCAACCAAAAGACACAGGCTTGCTGAATGGATACAGAAACAAGACCCATATATATGCTGTTTACAAGAAACCCACTTCAGACCTAGGGACACATACAGACTGAAAGTGAGGGGATGGAAAAAGACATTCCATGCAAATGGAAGTCAAAAGAACGCTGGAGTAGCAATTCTCATATCAGACACAATAGACTTGAAAATAAAGTCTATTACAAGAGACAAAGAAGGACAATACATAATGATCAAGGGATTGATCCAAGAAGAAGATATAACTAAATATTTTTGCACCCAACATAGGAGCACCTCAATATATAAGGCAAATACTAACAGCCATAAAAGGGGAAATCGACAGTAGCACAATCATAGTAGGGGACTTTAACACCTCACTTTCATCAATGGACATATCATTCAAAAGGAAAATAAATAAGGAAACACAAGCTTTAAATGACAACATTAAACCAGATTGACTTAATTGTTATGTACAGGACATTCCATCCAAAAACAACAGAGTACTCTTTCTTCTCAAGCGCTCATGGAACATTCTCCAGGATAGATCATATCTTGGGTCACAAATCAAGCCTTAGTAAATTTGAGAAAATTGAAATTGTATCAAGTATCTTTTCCAACCACAACGCTATGAGACTAGATATCAATTACAGGAAAATATCTGTAGAAAATAGAAACACATGGAGACTAAACAATACACTACTGAATAACCAAGAGATCACTGAAGAAATCAAAGGGAAAATCAAAAAATACCTAGAAACAAATGACAATGAAAACACAATGACCCAAAACCTATGGGATGCAGCAAAAGCAGTTCTAAGAGAGAAGTTTATAGCAATACAATCCTACCTAAAGACACAAGAACCATCTCAAATAAACAACCTAACCTTACAACTAAAGCAATTAGACAAAGAAGAATAAAAAAAACCCCAAAGTTAGCAGAAGGAAAGAAATCATAAAGATCAGTTCAGAAATAAATGAAAAATAAATGAAGGAAACAGTAGCAAAGATCAATAAAACTAAAAGCTGGTTCTTTGAGAAGATAAACAAAATTGACAAACCATTAGCCAGACTCATCAAGAAAAAAAGGGGGAAGACTCAAATCAATAGAATTAGAAATGAAAAAGGGGAACTAACAACTGACACTGCAGAAATACAAAGGATCATGAGAGATTACTACAAGCAACTATATGCCAATGAAATGGACAACCTGGAAGAAATGGACAAATTCTTAGAAAAGCACAACCTTCCAAGACTGAACCAGGAAGAAATAGAATATATAAACAGACCAATCACAAGCACTGAAATTGAAACTCTAATTAAAAATCTTCCAACAAACAAAAGCCCAGGACCAGATGGCTTCACAGGTGAATTCTATCAAACATTTAGAGAAGAGCTAACACCTATCCTTCTCAAACTCTCCCAAAATATAGCAGAGGGAGGAATACTCCCAAACTCATTCTACGAAGCCACCATCACCCTGATACCAAAACCAGACAAAGATGTCATAAAGAAAGAAAAAGACATGCCAATATCTCTGATGAACATAGATGCAAAAATCCTCAACAGAATACTAGCAAACAGAATCCAACAGCACATTAAAAGGATCATACACCATATTCAAGTGGGATTTATCCCAGGAGTGCAAGGATTCTTCAATGTATGCAAATCAATCAATGTGATACACCATATTAACAAATTGAAAGATAAAAACCATATGATCATCTCAATAGATGCAGAAAAAGCATTTGACAAAATTCAACACCCATTTATGATAAAAACCCTCCAGAAAGTAGGCATAGAGGGAACTTTCCTCAACGTAATAAAGGCCATACATGACAAACCCACAGCCAGCATCATTCTCAGTGGTGAGAAACTGAAAGCATTTCCACTAAGACCAAAAAGAAGACAAGGTTGTCCACTCTCACCACAATTATTCAACATAGTTTTGGAAGTTTTAGCCACAGCAATCAGAGAAGAAAAAGAAATAAAAGGAATGCAAATCAGAAAAGAAGTAAAGCTGTCACTGTTTGCAGAAGACATGATACTATACATAGAGAATCTTAAAGATGCTACCAGAAAACTACTAGAGCTAATCAATGAATTTGGTAAAGTAACAGGATACAAAATTAAGGCACAGAAATTTCTTGCATTCCTATACACTAATGATGAAAAATTGGAAAGAGAACTTAAGGAAACACTCCCATTTACCATTGCAACAAAAAGAATAAAATACCTAGGAATAAACATACCTAGGGAGACCAAAGACCTGTATGCAGAAAACTATAAGACACTGATGAAAGAAATTAAAGATGATACAAACAGATGGAGAGATATACCATGTTCTTGGACTGGTAGAATCAATGTTGTGAAAATGACTCTACTACCCAAAGCAATCTATAGATTCAGTGCAATCCCTGTCAAGCTACCACTGGCATTTTTCACAGAACTAGAACAAAAAATTTCATAATTTGTATGGCAACACAAAAGACCCTGAATAGCCAAAGCAATGTTGAGAAAGAAAAACGGAGCTGGAAGAATCAGGCTCCCGGACTTCGGACTATGCTACAAAGCTGTAGTCATCAAGACAATATGGTACTGGCATATAGATCAATGGAACAGGATAGAAAGCTCAGAGATAAACCCACACACATATGGTCACCTTATTTTTGATAAAGGAGGCAAGAATACACAATGGAGCAAAGACAGCCTCTTCAATAAGTGGTGCTGGGAAAACTGGACAGCTACATGTGAAAGAATGAAATTAGAACACTCCCTAACACCATACACAAAAAGAAACTCAAAATGGATTAAACACCTAAATGTAATGTCAGACACAATAAAACTCTTTGAGGAAAGCATAGGCAAAATACTTTATGACATAAATCACAGCAAGATCCTTGTTGACCCACCTCCTAGAGAAATGGAAATAAAAACAAAATAAATGGGACCGAATGTAACTTCAAAGCTTTTGCACAGAAAAGGAAACCATAAACAAGCCGAAAAGACAACCCTTAGAATGGGAGAAAATATTTGCAAATGAAGCAACTGACAAAGGATTATTCTCCAAAATTTAAAAGCAGCTCAATATCAAAAAAACAAAGAACCCAATCCAAAAATGGGCAGAAGACCTAAACAGACATTTCTCCAAAGAAGATATACAGATTGCCAACAAACACATGAAAGAATGCTGAACATCACTAATCATTAGAGAAATGAAAATCAAAACTACAATGAGGTATCACCTCACACCAGTTAGAATGGCCATCATCCAAAACTCTACAAACAATAAATGCTGGAGAGGGTGTGGAGAAAAGGGAACCCTCTTGCACTGTTGGTGGGAATGTAAATTGATACAGCCCCTATGGAGAACTGTATGGAGGCTCCTTAAAAAACTAAAATAGAACTACCATATGACCCAGCAGTCATATACTGGGCATATACCCTGAGAAAACCATAATTGAAAAAGAGTCACGTACCACAATGTTCATTGCAGCTCTATTTACAATAGCCAGGACATGGAAGCAACCTGTGTCTATGGACAGATGAATGGATAAAGAAGATGTGGCATATATATATATACAATGGTATATTACTCAGCCATATAAAGAAACAAAATTGAATTATTTGTAGTGAGGTGGATGGACCTAGAGTCTGTCATACAGAGTGAAGTACGCTAACACATATATATGAAATCTAAAAAAAAAAAAAAGTTCTGAAGAACCTAGGGGCAGGACAGGAATAAAAACACAGACATAGAGCATGGACTTGAGGACATGGGGAGGGGGAAGGGTAAGCTGGGACGAAGTGAGAGAGTGGCATGGACATATATACACTACTAAATATAAAATAGCTAGTGGGAAGCAGCTGCATAGCACAGGGAAATCAGCTTGGTGCCTTGTGACCACCTAGAAGGGTGGGATAGGGAGGGTGGGAGGGAGACACAAGAGGGAGGAGATATGGGGATATAGGTATATGTATAGCTGATTCACTTTTTTATAAAGCAGAAACTAACACGCCATTGTAAAGCAATTATACTCCAATAAAGGTGTTAAAAATAATAATAAAATAAAATAAAATTTTTGTGTGCATTAAAATATATATATTTGTACCTTATTTATTTCAGTATTCTACTAAATTGAGATTCTCTATTGGTCATTTAGCTCATGTCTATTTGATAATGAATTTGTCTGCTGTGAAAATTATCAAGTTCTCTTTGTAATTCTGGAATTTATTTTTTATTTATTTTGATCCAATGATATAAGAACGTATAAGTTGACTCTAAGTGATTTTTGTTTTTTGCAAATTCTTCCCTTTATGACAAACCACATCCTTAAAATAATTATTTCTATAAATATTTATAAGTATCAAGTACTGTAGTTAAACTACTTATTAATATTTGGCATTTGCTGTGCTAGGTTTTCTTTTGATAATTTACTGACTTATTTGGACTTAATTTTGCCATCCTCTTGTCTTTTCTATTAAAGTCTCTATTTTACTCTTTTTGTTCTCTTTGCTACAATCCTTTAGATTTTTTCAATAATCTTTAATTCTCATCTCTCCTTTTATTGTATTTTCATGTGTTAAATGGGTATTGTTGATATTAACCTGTATGCTTGACATAAAGCCTGTAATTAATCAGTATCTCAACTTTCCTTTCAAAACCTCAAGGTCCTTTAGAATATTTTAACCCTTACTATCTCCTTATAATTTCTAATTAATTATTTCCAATATTTTAGTTTGTTCTAGTTTAAAAATAAGAAAAAATTACAATAACTACATTTAATAGCTACAATAATAGTAACTAAGGGTTATTATTATTTTATTACTATGATTATTGTGTTTTCTTTCAGTTTGTTCTATTAATTCAAGATTTTAGGGTGCAAGTCTGTGGTGTACCAAGAATGATAGATTGGGTCCAATCAATGAAGGGGTGTTGTCTATAGAGAATTTGAAATAATATAAAAACAAAGGTGAATCAGTCTACTTTTTTCACCACGAGTTATCATTTGCAAGTATCATTGAACTTGAAATTCTAATCAATACTAATAATAAAAATATTCCTCCATGAAGAAAATCATATGGTGGTATAAGTTCTAAATACCTGTTGCAGTTAACGTTGAGATTTCATTATTACACACACAAACGCACACACACACACACACACACACATCTATGCTTAATTTAAGATATTTTTATTACTGAACAGTATATTCCACATGGAAGTTAATTTGGAGAACTCCAAATTATATAGTGGACCTCCACTTACCTGACCTCGGCTACATGCATTTGTTTAGAAAGTGAGGTCAAAGGTTTGGAATAATTTTCTTCTCTCTTTCAGTATAATTGGTTCTCTAGCCTTGTGGAACTTTATATGTCTGAGTGTAAACTATGTTTAAATGAGGATAGTATAGTGGTTGTACAGATTCAGAAACAGAACTTAATTCAATTCTACATTCTATGTACAGCTCTCTCTGGGAGCCTTGTAGAGCTTTCTCTGGGAAGTATTTCTTTGAGTGCTTTCCCCTCTTACTCAAAAAAGACTTTAAAGGATTTAAATATTATGAATCCATTACTTTTTTATTTTATGCATTATTGTTTATTTTTATGGGATTGATTTCATATAGAAAGTTCAGTGAAAGAAATTTTCATTGTCTGCATTTCTTCCTTGGCCAGTATCATTATCATGACATTTCATGACTATCATTGGGAATATTTATAATATAGAAGAGGAGTCTGTTAGAAAGAAAGAAAGAAAGAAAGAAAGAGAGAGAGAGAGAAAGAAAGAAAGGAAACAAGGAAGGAAGGAAGGAAGGAAGGAAGATTCACTGTGTGTCAAATGTGCTAGATACAACACTGGTACTCGTGTTCCTGTTGATTGTGTATGCTGGCTCTATTTCAAGAAGTATTGTTTCCTCTTTGGGTCTGTAACTGGGGACTTTAAGCTTCCTCAAAGACAGTGTGGTGTCTTCTGCAGAAGCCACTGGTGCCCTGTGTTAGAGGTATGTCTCCTAAGATTACAGCTTGTGTTTGCTACTCTGGCACCATTCCTTATGTAAATATATTGTCAGGGAGTATTGACACCTCGTGAGTTTGGAAAGATTAGGCCTCATACCAGTATATGGTGTAAGCTTAGGACTTTCAGATCCTCATGGGGAATTTTTTAAAATATATATCTTCAAACAGACTTTGGCAGAAAGTTTTCTTATCACTTATCTTGACCAGTGCATGGCATTTGTAGTCCTCTCTTCATAGAGGCTGTGTCCTTTTCACATGTACCTCCTCTTCAGAGGTCTTCCCTCCATTGCCCTAACTCATGAAAGCCCAAGGCTACTCTCCTGTCCCTGCAGAGGACACTGAATTTCCAGACTCTAGTTTCCACGGCTTTAATCTGGACCTTTCTCCTCCCTCAACCTCTTGTACCTGTCTGCTTACATATTTACCACTCTGGTTGGCATTGATCTAGTTTTGTAATATCGTATCCAACGTTTTGTTGTGTTTGGAATAGGCAAATTTATATTACATCCTCTTATTATAACATGATATGGAACTTCCAGAAGAAAATTTGTGCAACAAAATATTTTGTGGGGGTGAACAAAAGCAATTTACAAAAAGGCATATGCAGTGGCCTATGTGGGGGGTGTGTGTGTGTGTGTGTGTTTTGGCAAGGCAGGAGAGGATATAAAACACAATCATACAAAAGTCCCTAGAAGATATAATTATGTGGCATGCATATCTTTCTACTCTCTATAATTTCTATGATACATATATCACTTTTATGAAGAGAAAAAATAAACATGAAAAATACAGGAATATTTCTGTCTTTTGTTTTTGCTCACTATTTCAAGCTAATATTGCAACAGTGTTTTTGAAAGAAGAAATTTAATTTGTTCAGGTTTTTCTTACTGGTACAAATTAGGAAAGGAAGGATTACGGTGTGAGAATAAAGAAAACGTTAAACTATATACCTTGGTGGGAGTACTATAATTTTAAAATTCAGATTTAGGAAAGGTAAAAGGACTCTGTTTCTGCTGTTTCTGATGCTATGTAGGAAGCAGCTAAAATCCAGATGAGGGGAATGATAGAACAGGTCAGAAGCCCTCAGTAAATTCTGAGGTGTTTCACATGGAGTGAGTTTGGGTATGGCTAGAGTTATGTCTACTGAGGAGATGATTTCTTCATTTGGTTGTAATTCATTGACTCTCCATTCTGTGTGAAGCAACCTTCTAAGTATTATCGGTTTAGGAGCAAAAAACAAACAAGCAGGCAAAGGAAGCCCTGTGTCATGGAATTTAGCTTCCAGTGGGATTAGGGGAATGTCCATGGGAGCAAGTGGAGGACTCCACATGCAGCGCAATGGGATTTTGGGGTGCCACAAAGCAAGAGGTAGATGATGCTCTAGGACATGCACCTTCCTGGTGACTCTGACCCTAAATTTGGCTCTGGAATGCGGTGGCCTAGCTCCCCATAAATACTAGAAATACTGAGTAAAACAAAAGTCTCTGGTGCAGCAATTATTTCTGTTTCTCTGATTCCTTAAGACCCACCACAATTAGACAAAGTTGCCAGCAGCTGAATGATGGAATTAAGCACTCTGCCAGCCAGGGGAAGACACACGTAGCTCTGGTGTGTGGGCTCCTGCTCCGTGTAGCAAAATAAACTGAAATTTAGCCCAATATTAAAATGAATATGTGCACATTACATACAAGAAAACATTAAACAAGCACTACTCTGCTGGGTGTAGGAACTAACCCACATCATCACAAAATGCCACATATATTAGAGCATCCATTTTGCATCTAAACAGGAAGCTGTATTAAACTTCACTGTATGTGGTATTTATTCCTTTACTTACCCATTCAATGAAAAATTGTATCCCTAATGCAGATTAAAAAACTTAGTAGATTCTTATGAATTTGCAAAGAAAGTTTAAATAATGCCTCATTTTTTAAATTTGGAAAAGGATATAATAATGTTCACTTCATAGAAACATGATAAGGATTAGAATGAGAAAATGTAGGTTTTATTAGTATTATCATAATTTTCAATATCCCTAAGGATATTCCAATTTCTTAAAAATATATATGCCCTTAAAATATAACTACCATGTTAACTCTTCACTATATCTCAATATAGTGTGTATAATTTAGGTCAGAATGACTTTCACAAGGAACTATCCAGAAGACTTAAACTCATTTTCTATCATACCACAAATGTGTCTCCCATGTACTTATCCTTACATATCTTTTGTGTCACATCCCTGATTCAAAACCAAAACCGAAGAACAAAAATCCACCTTCTGCAGCCCGTTACTTCAATGATATGTAAAGTGATTTAGTGATTTTTGTTAACAGATCCAAGTAGACTCCAGTAAGATGTGTTGAGATTCACATTCTAGCCAGATTTACAACTTTTCAACAAATGCAAAAGTTTCTATGGTCTATTTCAATTCTCCAGATGGATTAAAAAATTATTCCTGTAAAAAGTGTTATTGAAATATATTTGAAACTCCCTACTGCCATTAATATAATCTAATGTACCACAAATAAGAGTTAGGCTCCTTTAATAAAAATATAAGTACTATGGACAGTTACTCTAGCAGTAATCCTAGCAAGAAAGATATTTAATTATATTAACAAAGGGTATTCATTTTTCCTGTTCCCCCTTTTTTTAGACAGCGTCACCATTTTGTTCACAAAAGTTGTTCGTTTCCTCTCGCCCTGCCTTGGAAATCATTATTATTAACTGCTATAGGTCAGCTTGGCGGGATCCACTCAGCTATTCTTATGCTTTGCTTTCTCTTTCATGGCCTAGAGAACTGACCTTTATTGAATTTTAATTTTAGCTAAAACTTTTAATGCTTTTCATGGCTCAAGAAACGAATTCAGTAAGTGAGCAAGTCAGAACAGCAGTTTTTATTGCAGTTTTCTACTTTTCAAAGCCATCAAAGAAAATAAGCCACCATCTGGGAGCTATATAATGCTCATTCTGAGTCTGTGTATTCTAACTTGAAAATGTCAGATCCCTTTCTGTCCATTTAGTGTCTTCTGTCAGGGCCCTGAGTGGTCAGCATGTGCCAATGAGGTATTGTGATGCTGAAAAGTGGGGTTTTTTTTGCTGAGAAGGATATTATCTTACATATACAAAGCCCTGTATATTTATTTATTTATTTACATTTTGTAATCATGGTTGTTTTCAAACATCATATAAATGTATAAAAGCTGGAGGCTCCATCTAGGGCAAATGCACCATTTTTTTTTTCCCCTGGGTTTCGAATCCACCACTGCTCCAGAAGGAAAAAAAAGGCTTCCAGGGTAAGTGATACAGCAGAGGACTTTCTGAGGGGTGTTTGCATGCTTATCCTCCGCTTAGTTTTGCCGAAATACCAGGCCATCCTTGTATAAATGGAATCTGCCAGCAAGTGAATGATGCAGGTGCCAGTGAGAATATTCACACCCCCTCCCAAGCACATGCGCAGACTGGATGGATCTCAAGGCAGAGAATCCTGAAAGGCTAGGTCTAACGTTTCATTCACAGAGAAGTTTAAATTCCCACTGTGAGCGCCAAGACTAAGAAAGCAGACAGCTGATAAGTAATAAAGGTACGATTGCCTCTAAGAAAACTGTTTCTGGGCCTGATATTTGAACTGTTGACACTGATGAAGTCCAGGGAGAGAAAAGATTATGTGTTGCATCGTCTTTCTAACAAAAGTGTTAGTATTTTAGTGTTTAAATCCTCAGGAAGAAATGACTGCTTTTGTTTTTTCAATATTTCCACACACAAGTGTTTCCACAGAGATTATTTTGACAAAAATCATGTACCATGGTCAAATCTTGAGGAAATATTCCTTAATATTGTCCCTCTCTTGGAGAGTAGCTAAGTGCATTATCACATTAAATACTGAAAGAAGCTTGTTGTCACACCTGTCTCCTTAACTTTAAGAGGCATTTCCTAAACTTAGCTATCCAGTGAACACTATTTTCCAGGAAAACCTATTAATTCTATAAAATGTATTCTGGTGCTTGCATTCCAGCAATAAAATTAAGGAGATGGACTGGATGGCATGTAAGGACACACCCAGCTCAAAATTTCAGGACCTCCACTCTCTGCAAATGTATGTTCCTCCACCCCCTTCCACTGCTAACCAGTTTATCATCCAAGGGCAGAAGCTCCTCTGCTTAAGACCTCGATCCCTTCTGCTTTAATGCAAAGCCATTCCTCTTTTCTAGCTCCTCCTTGAACCTTCTTTCTGAGCCACTCCTGAGGCAGCACCCTTACCAGAAATAACCCTTTAATTAGTTAGAAGACCACTAATGTCACTTGTCAGAGTTCTCTAAATATTAGTTCTTTGATTGTCCCACCATGGTATACTAATTGTCTTGTTATAGATACAGAGCCTATGGATTTGAATATTATAATAAAAAGGACTGAGAGTTGAACATGTAATAAATTTGTGATTTTTAGAAATCAGTGAAATGATCTGAGTACTAAATAACCTTCCCAAATCGTAACTGTTTCAGACTATAGGTTCTTCTTCATTTTTTCTTCCTCAACCTCTGACCTCACCCACGTGGTGGTCCAGCTTTACTGAGCTTCCATTCCCCCCTCCCAGCATTGTCAAGCACTAAGAAAAAGTCACCCACCAGCAGCACCATAGTTCATAAAGCTCAGGTTATAGAGATGGAGGGCAATGTGAGGTGGGCCCTGATGTACAATAAGGAAACTTGGACCCATGTTACTACTCAGTAAATAGTCCCAAGGTTTATAAGTTTCTTGTAGTTTATTAGTTGCAATGACTAATTCTGGCCCATCCATGTGATTAAAACTGATGCATGCCATTTGGGAACCAGGGTGGCAACACCTCATGCACAAATCTGCAGTATCTCTCCTTCTTTGCTGCTATGGGGGACTGATTTTTAGGTATAGGGAAAAAGTAGTTTCCAGTGCCCATTTCTAAAATGTGCCTCCATCTATTGTCAACAGACACATTACACATTCATAAAGTCCTATATTAAGGAATCCTCAAGATTGTATTAAAGACTCCTCACCTGAAAGTCCCCTCCTGACCATTAAAGTCAACACTTTACTACCTAGATTGGCTCAAATGAGGGAAGCAATACCCCCCCTCTCTTAAAGAATTCAGTCACAGAAAGCCTTATTGCAGGCATTTTATCTTTCAATAGACTGACACAAGTAGAAATGGAATCCTAAAATACATGTTCTGATTTCTCAGTAGGAAAATTTGCTAAAGCAATTTCTAATTCCCTTATGATTTTACTTACTATAGCCATATTCTAATATACCCTTCCCCCAAAAAGATAGAAAAAACCAAAAATATATTTTATCTGTGTTGTAGTTAATAATGATATAAAAAATAAATTATGATTTTATTTCATCTTCCACTATTAAATACTTTAAGTAAATTTTTTCTATATAGAAAATGTAAAAAATATTTTAAACAATACAGAACACATTAGCTTGGGTTTGCCATGCTACTATCATGATTCAGCTCTTAAGGGAAAAAAAAATCCCTTGCCCCCTATTTTAACAAGAGCAAGTAGAGTGTAGGTGAACACAAAGGGGGGTAGAAAAGACATATAAATAACAATCTTTCAAAATTCTATTCACGAATATTGTTTTTTGTTGTTGCAATTGCACAATGAAATATGAAAGTTCAATTTCCTCTTCATTTTCTTTTAATAAAACTTCTTTTCATTTCATTTTTGAGAGAAGATTGAATCTAAATTACTTTGACTTCTCTTGGCCTAGCTTTGGCGAATGCTACCAGACATGAAAACAGAGGCCTTTTAAAGCATCACCCATGGAAATAAAGAGGCACAGCCTCCACCGCTGTGTACATTAGCAGTGAGTGCCAACTGCACATTATATTGTAATCCTTGCTCCTTCTCTTAACCAGGCCATTTGCAGAAATAGAAAATCTACAAAGGTACCCCTGTTGGGTTTTCCTTATCCATCCCATAGCAAACTTATTTTCTAATGTTAGGAGAAAATAGGGTCCTTTTTGGTGAGGTAACATTTGAACTTCCATATGATATCAAAAATGTTTTTGACAAACATCCATGTTATGGGTTGAGTTTTGTCCCTCAAGAGTCATATGTTTAAATCCCTATCCTAGTACCTCAGAACACGACCTTATTTAAAAATAGGATTGCAAATGTAATTAGTTAAGGCAGTTTCATAATGGGGTAACGTGAGCCCCTAGCCCAATATGATCGGTGTCATTATAAAAGGGGAAATTTGAAGACAGTAACACGTACACTAGGAAAGTATTATGTGAAAATTGGAGTTATGCTGTCATAAGTTAAGAGCTACCAGACACTAGGAAAGAGTCTTTGAACAGATCCCTACCTTGTATTTGCAGAGGGAGCATGGTCCTGCCAACACCTTGATCTTAGACCTCTATACACTAGAACAGTGAGACAAAATAATGTCTATTGTTTAAGCCACTCAGTTTGTGATACTTTGTTACAGTAGCCCTAGCAAACTTAGACAACCCAGAATACCACAGACAACTCATCAACTTTCCATGGTATCTTATTGCGTAAGAAAAACAAAAATCAAGTTCTTTGGCATGGCTTTGAAAGGGCTCTTGTTACCTGGCCTCTGTGTACTTGTTCAGCCTAACACTTCTTCCACATGGTTTGACCTTTAAAATATCAATCCTTGTTCTCCTAAAAGTGTTTCCTTCTTCTACCTCAGGCCTTTGAATATGGAATTACCTCTAAAATGGTGTGTAATATATGTTCTAACCGTCATACAATTTTTTTACTCTATTCCAGCAATGGCATATTCAAGGGAGTGAACTAATGATGGGCTATGTTTTCATAATTAAGGACAATAATAAAAATATGAAGGTATATTCAGTGAAAAAATATTGTAGTGGGGTCTTCCCTGGTGTCACGGTGCTTAAGAGTCCACCTGCCGATGCGGGGTACACGGGTTTGTGCCCTGGTCCGGGAAGATCCCACGTGCCAGTCCGGGATGATCCTACATGCGCGGAGTGGCTGGGCCCGTGAGCCATGGCCGCTGAGCCTGCGCGTCCGAAGCCTGTGCTCCACAACGGGAGAGGCCACAGCAGTGAGAGGCCCGCGTACCGCAAAAATAAAAAATATTGTAGTGAATGGACTGGAGATCTCAGTAAGATCAAAGAACTTTTAAATGAGGGATAATAGAATAGTGAGACAGAAAGATGGTTAGAGGAGAGTGCTGTACTTGAAGTCAAGATTTTGCAAGTGATGCAGTTATTAGTGATGTCTCAGGTAAGACCATGAGAATGTGTCCCTGAGGTGGGAAATAGTAGGCTAATATAAGAATGAGTTCAAGGACTGAGATCAGGGTGTTGAATATATAGTTTATGTGGATGCTGAATTTTCTAAGAATAATAAGGAACAGTGGTGAATAGTGTATAGGAATCTAATGGTTATAATCTTTAACGAATGAGAAGTGACCAAAAAGCTAATGAAGGGGCAGTGAGTAGAACGATCTGATCTTACGTGTTTCAGAGAAACTCAGATTATAGGGTAGGAAGGAAAGCAAATGGTCTAGATTAGCAAAGAAAAACAAGGAGTCCCATAAAGTCCATATGGGAATCATGGGGTGGAAGAAAAATGAAATAGGTTCAGACTCCAAATACCACATAAAAACAGACAGAATGAGATTACAAAACCAAAATTGATAGATAAGATTTACAACAAAACCAGGTGACAAAGTATGACCACAAACACTAAAATTCAAGTGAGTGGGGAAAACCAATGGCTACAACACCTGCATGACATCTGGTTTGGGCAAAGGAAGGAGGAAACCAGAGGCAACACTGACCAAAAATAGCCAATAGCTGTTCACTGGAGAACAGCACCTGAAACTGGGAGACACTTTGATTTTTCTAATAGTAGGACTTCTGCCTAAGAAAGTTTAAAGGGGCCCAAGGGGTGCGAGCAGTCTATCCCCTGTGAACTTCCAAACCTGACCTCCCAGGCTCCTTGCTTAGAGCCATACACTCATTTTTTATTCAATCTATTCTATTCTATTCACACCACAACCTCTCATACATTGTCCGCTCTGCAACATTGCAAAATGGAACCCAATCCTCTTTCTCTTTGCTCTTTTTTTTTTCCCCCTCCCAGATTTATTTTAACTTTGACATTTTCTGTGATTAGATTGATTTGGAAGAGAAAGTTTTGTACACTGGGGAGTGGAATTTAAGCAATGCCTCCAAGTTTAATTGCATTTTGCTTACTAAAAGGAAAACAGACCAAAGCCAGTAAACACTAAGGAAAGAACAAATCACTATCAAAGGATGCATATCAGATGGGAATCAATTCAGAGCTTATTGCTGGTGTCAAATTATCAATAAGATTTATCCTTAGGGACAGGAGGAAAGCTGATCCACAGTAGGAATAACGAGGGAGAAAGCCCCGAAACATCATGTGTTCTGATTTTTGGGAAAGCTTTCAGCAAATGAGATATTCCCCTGGAGGGCAGAGATCTTTTAAAACCAACCTTAATGGATGTCCTTGTACTTATACATACGTCTGTCTATCTATCTGTTTATCTGTCTGTTAGCAGCCTGACATGGTAGGAAGGGCACAGACTATGACAACACAAATTGGGATTTAGAAACTGACTCTAACACTTCCTGGCTTTGGGCAAGTTATTATCGTGAGTCACAGTTTCCTTAACTTAAAATAGCACCAATAACACATATGGATTGCCATGAGGATCAAATTAGAGAATATAGATAGAGTGTTTTCCTTTGTTTCAGCAATCCATAAATACTAGCGATTAGTAATATTATTAGATAAGCTGTTGTAGTGTATGCATTTGTTACAATGATGTGTTTTTCAAATCATATTTTATCCTTATGTTCTGACTTGCATGAGGGTCCTCATGGAGAATATGGGATAAAAGGATAATTAAGATCAAAAATATTTCAGGAAACTTGAGAGTGAGGCCCCTGTGGCTTTGGTCCTTGACCCACCGTCACCGGCTTCAGCACTTGGTGCCTGCCTCAGACATTTGCTATAATTAGTACTGAAAGCATCCCTGGGGGCTTGAAAGGAGGCTTCTTCCCCTGAATGCACATTTCCTGTGTGGCTGGATTCCTTGGGTTTAGGCCACTGGCCAAAGAAGGCAGATCTGGAGGGGCACATGCTTTTCTCAGGCTGAAGTGAACAGATAAAAAGGAGAGGAAGGGAGTGTCACAGGACATCCTAATGAGATCTCTCCTAGTTGTGAGACCTCTGGGCTGAGGAATTAGTGTGCAGATCATTTGCTAATGAGCATGACCACAGCCATAGAAGGATCTTTAAATGCGCTAAGAAATGTGGAGAAATTCTACTGACTGCCTTCCTAAACTGGGTGTGCTGAGAAATAAGATGATCCATTTAAAAATGCAAGTCCTAAAAAAGGCAATGGTAATAAGCACAAATTCTAGTAGACATGTATTATTAATAAACACTGTGAGATTGCACCCTTCATATGTGCCAGTGGGTTTAAGGGAGATAGCTCTTACTCAAAATCCTTGATAGGCAGCAGTCCAACTCAGGTCTAATTGCCTCTTTCTTTGCCCCACCCCCAGAAGTCTAACAATGAGGAGGAGCTTTCTCCTTAATTCATGGGAGCTCAGTAAACACTTCCTGGTACTGAGGACTCATATTTTGCTCCCTCCCTCCACCTTCCTCCTGTTTTTCATTTCTTCCTTCGTTTGAATTACGTACAACCTGTAGGCAACCAACACATAGTGTGGGTATGACATTCTTACTTTTGGGTAGTGCATGATTGGAAGCATTAAAAAGTACTGAGTAGATCTCTAAAAGCTTGTCCTGATACTGACTAATTTCTTATTAGAATTAGATATCTTGGCATCTTATTTCTAATTACTTTTTTATTAAACACACACACTCCTACACTTTGACCTTTTCCACTCAACCTCTTTGGGAAAAGGGAAGGCATTTTTTATGGTTCCCCAAGGGCTTACAAGTTTACCAGCAAACCATGCATATTCAATCACACTCCCCTAATGAACTGCTGCTGTCAGTTTAGTTCTCATAAAAACACAAGTGAGGCAACATAGACAGTGGTGATTCCTGAGCCCAGGTCTGTGATACCCCAGGGTGTCTCCAGTTATTTCCAGGTGGGGGTTGAGGGTCTCATGAAGTTCTCTGACAAAACTAATTTTAATCCACTTCAATTTGCAAAATTGTAGGCCATGCAGCACTTTGATTAAGAAGGACATTTCAGAAAATCAAGTGAGTCACAGTAGGGTATTGTAAATGGGAAAACAAACAAACAAAAATCTTTGGTATAAAAATTCATAACCAGTTACATTTTTCCTTCTTTTTGTCCACATAGCCAGTGGCAGCTCCTATTGTGATCCCAATATTTGGGTAGATGCTAAGGTGTTAAGGAGAAGAAAATAGAGAATCTAATATTTACTGAGACTTTGCAATGTGCGTATCATTGTAAGAGAAGTTTTTGCATATTGCATTTCATATCATGCCTACAACATCCTTATGCGGTAGAGCCAATATGAACTATTTTACAAGGAAACTGAGGGCTTAGAGGCACTAAATAATTAGCCCAAAGTCCAAAACTGGTAAAGCATGGAGCTGGAAGCTGAATTTAGATCTCTCTAATTCCAAGGCTTATATTTTTCTTATTAATATGTTTTCATAATTAGGGCATGAGAACACAGAAAGCGGGTATGGTCTGGCTGGGAAGAAAAAACACTTGAGAACTCAAGGATAATTCATTAGACGTAGACAATATAGGAATGTCAAATTTTACGGTAAAGAAATAAAATCAGGTGAGATATCAATGTGGGCTAGGGGAAGTAAAGGATTTTATGAACCAGCATGCTTAAGACCCTAAAAAATGGGTGAAATTGGAAGACATGGAGAAGAGCAGAAATAGGATTTTAAGTAAAAAAAAGGTAGGAGAATTTAGTTGGATGTGAGAAAGGTCACCATGGTCACAAGAAGATTCGATTGCCCAGAGTGGCCAGTTTGGGTAGGGCAGTAGTGGGGAATCCGTTTGGTTAAGCAGTGTATGGCTAGATTCGATGAGAACTGTTACACTCTGGCAGACAGCTGCTCTTTGCCTTATCTAGTTAAAAAAAAAAAAAAAAAATTATTATCTACCTACTCTGTGTTAAGCACAGGAGGAGACCAGTCAAG
Organism: Phocoena sinus; assembly: GCF_008692025.1. NCBI lineage: Eukaryota > Metazoa > Chordata > Mammalia > Artiodactyla > Phocoenidae > Phocoena > Phocoena sinus. Next base: position 37,801,690 of record NC_045781.1, read on the forward strand.
AGCTCTGCACTAGTTGGAAGTTAATTGTCTAGGGACTAGTTCTAGCACCATCACATATTTGTGACTGGACAAATTACTGAGCCTCACTTAATTCAAAATGTCCTCATACCCTGAAATGAAACCATAACACAATACCTGTATGATTGCTAAAACTGACAGATTTCCAGACATTTGAATTCAACTATTTGACAGCTTCACTTAGATGTCTAATTAAACAATTTAAACCTAATATGCCTAAATAGAACTCTTGATTTTACCACTTCATAAGACAAAACAATGCAAGACATAAAACAAAACTTGACTTTTTTTTTTTTTTTTTTTTGCCTTGCACTGCTGTCTTGGCCACATATCTTTGATTTCTTCTTCCAATCTTGACTATTTCTGACCAATTCTCCAAAACATAGCCAAAGTGCTTTTTAAGAAAGTATTGTCACCATCTAAGTCTTCAATGTCTTTCCATCACTCTTAGAATGGAATCTAAATCTTGTTTCCTTGGGTTCAAGGCCTTAAATGGTTTTCTCTCAGTCTTCAGTGTCATTTCTTCAATATCATTCATCAACCAACTTCTTTTTTCTCTCCGCGTTCCAGCCACACTGGCCTTGTCGAAGTCATTCCTGCCATCTCATGGTCTCTGAACCAGTTGTTCTCCCTCTCTAAAATGTTCCTCTTTATATGTTTGGTACAGTTTTTGCCTAGAATGTCCTTCTCACTGATCTTTGCATGTTTGTCACTTCCTTACCATTCAGGTATTAACTCAAATGTCAACTCTTCAGAAAAGCATTAGTGGCACTCATTCTAAAGGGAACACCCAGTTGTGGCCTGTCAGATCATTACCTTCTTTTCACTGCATTGTACTTATCATTAAGATTTTTCTTAGATATTTCTCAGGTCATTTTTATGTTTCTTTTCTCTCTGACTCCACTAGCATGAAGCTTCAAGAGAGCCAAGAGACCTTCCCTCCTTGTTCACTATTTTATCCCTGCACATGGCAGTGTATGTGGCACTTATGATGGCTCCATAGATATTTGCTGTGTTAATAAAATGGTCAACCAATGTTTGACAGGGTTTGACATGAAGAAAGTCACTTTAGTAGGAAAGTGGACATGATATGCAGTCTTATTTGAGTAAGGACTGACTTGAATTTGAGTGGCTATACCAGAAAGAGGGAATGAGGGACAGCTGGAATGGAGCATAAAAGGAGAAATTGAAGAGGAATATCATAGGGAAATTTGAAAACATTTGGTGACTGATTGCTATGAAAGGTTTGAAGTATATAAGGCTTTCTGCTTCCTAACCTGAAAGGTCATGTAAAGTATGGAAACCATGAAGTGAAGAGTCCTTTGGCAGGAGTATGGAAAGTGATGCCCTTAGAAAGGATGTGGTGCATTCAGAGAAAGATATCCAGTAGGCAATGTATTGACCTAACACGTTAGCAAAACCATGAAACTTCACATACTGATTTTGGCAAATGTGGTAGATAGAACTATTGTTGAGAAATAGTCACCACCTCTCCATTCTGTGTAGGGAATGGACTTCTCTGCCCCTTAATTTTGAGCCCACTCATGAGCCTTTTTAAGATAATATTAGGATGCAAGGAGTCTTGGAACATGCTTGAAGGGTAGGGCTTTGTCTCCTATGTTTCTGCTGTGAGAATCTTAGCTGCTGTTCTGAAAGGAGGTTGAGAGACCCATGAGAAAAGTCTGGATTCAACCTGTAGCCCAAAGCCAATTTCTGATGAGACTAGTCTAGGTCAACTGAACCCCAGCCAGTGTGAGGTCATGTGAGCAAAACTGTGTTGTAATTATTGTTTTAAGACACTGAGTGGTTTGTGAGTTTTGGAGTAGTTTGGAGTGGTTTGTGACAATTTGTGACTCATAGAGAATTTTCAGAAAAGTCGAATTGAAACTGTTAAAAAAATTAAACTTGCTGAATGAGTGAATATAGAAAATTACAAGTGGATAGGTAATAAATTATGTTATCCAGTGTAACTCCTTCTCTAATAACATTACTTCAGTTCATTTGCTCATTCATTCAGATATTCAGAAATAAATATTGAATGATATGGTCATTTATGTGCCAGGATTATAGCAGAAAACAAGATAAAATCTATGTTACAACCTTGATATCCAAAGTTTCTATGGAACTTTTCTGCAAACTCTTCCAAAATGTGTAACTGTCTCCTCAGACTGTCTTCCATGCTCCAGATATATATTTCAAGATGTCAGCATGACCTCTTAGTCCCCAAGGTATATTCAACTCAACATATCCAAATACTAGTTTCTTAACTTTCTCACCTTTCAACCAACAATCTTCTCCTCTTCCTGTCTTTCCCATCTGTAAATCTGTCATCAGTTCACTCAAGCCAGGAAATCTGGAATGATTTCTTCCTTCTTTTCCTCTTCCATTTCCAATCAACCTTCTCCCACCATCACGTCTATCTCCTAAATGTCTTGCCGGGCAATGCTTTCTTCTCTATCACATGCTGTCACTACTCTTAGGAAAGTCTTTAATTCCATTACAGTGGTCATTCTTTTGTGAGAAATAAATAATAGAAAAAATATGTAAGGAGCTTATACAGTTTCCAATACAAATATATCATTAGTTTGTCTCTGGCTAGAAAATTTATATTCATCAGCTGAAGGCCAGCAGAAATGCCTTCTCTATATTGAGAATGAGTCTAGCAAGGCATTTGAGATGGTGAGTACTCAGGTCTAAGGAAAAGCAGAAATATGTCTCCCAGAAGTTTATCCTATGAGCCAAAAAAAGGGGGGAGGGAAGGAGAGACTCAAACAAAATACTTAGACACAGACCAGTTCTCATTTCAAACTTTAATGAATAACTCAGAAATTAGAACATTACATTTACTTTTTCTTAATTCCAACCAAATATTTTAAAAAGAATCACCTGACAGACTAGCTTATTTGAAAAGAGAAACACCAGACCTTCAGAACCTCAATTTCCCTTATTAAAATAAATGAGTTTGGCTTTGTTTGTGCTTAATCTTGGCTGGAAATTTGCATTACCCAATCAGAAGTTAACAAGCCCCGCAGGGGAAATCAAGTGTCACATTAGAAATTCCACAGGAAATCCACCAATAACTCAGAGCAGGCAAGGCTTTATATATGGAGACTTCTAGCCCTTCTCAAGTCTATTAAAAACCTTTAAATCCTGCTTTAGACAAAACATAAAGGAGGGTTGGGATCTCTGTCATTCCTGAGAGGCCCTTCAATTTCTACATACTAATATTTAATCATTGAAAATGTCTATATATCCAAAACTAAGTCATTTAGTCTTGGTATATATAACACATTAATTTTATATAAACTCTTATTCTGACATGAAGTGGTTTACATAAGAGGGAAATAAAATCCTCTGGAGCTGAGTACAGAACATTCCTCTTTTACCCATCCTTTATCAAAAGAGAGTTGTGATGATGGTTTAAAACGGCATTTGGAAAGCAGCTCTTGATGGCATCTTTCCCACCTCTCTGCCAACACACCTATGAAGACACCAACAGAGGTGAGAAATCACTTCTCTGAAAAGTGGGCATGACTGTCAATTTTACTACAAGAATTTGAGAGAAATTTCTGTTTTTGAGGTGAATTTACCTCACCTCTGAAGGCAAGAGATGGAAAAAGCATGAGAACTAGAGTATGCTTGTTTCCCCAGAAAGTAAGTAGGACAATAGCTATTTGCTCCCCCCACTCTTTGGTCCTTATTTCACAAGTTCATATTCTGTAATATATTGATATTGGACTAGCTGTAACCCACCTCAACCCCAACATTGAATGCCCATTTGTCATCATTCGTTTCTGTGTGTATGATTTCCCAAAGGCTGCTACTTTTAATCTCCCTCCCCCTTAGAAATTTTCCTTTTTAACGTCCCAGTATGAAATTCCAAGAAGACAATTGGGCAGAAAGTAGAAGAAAATAGCGGGCAATTGCACTCCTGGAGATAGAAACAATTTGTAATTAGTAAAAGCTGTGTCAGGGTCTTGGTGGAAAGAGCTCTTACAGCAGGTTATCCAGCTATAATGTCCATCCCCTTCAACCAGTCAGGGCATTGGAGAACCAGACACTGGAGATAGGAAATAATCACTTCTTGTACAGCAAAGTTAAACCCTGCAACAGGCTGAGAGTCCCATTGACTTTGAAAGAGAGGCTGACCAGCACCCAAGTGAATAACAAGATCAAAATAAATACACATACTGTTTACTGTCAAGGGTCAAAAACAACAGAACAAACATAAAACATCCTGGGGCATCTGCACAGATATACAAGAATGAAGAAAACAGAATAGTATCCTGAAGAACAAATGTGAGGATGAACAGGACTTCCCTTTATAAAATAACTTACTGGAACAAATAGAGTATATCTATTATGTGTACATTTACACTGAGAACAGCAATGGACAGGAATAGACAGCTTCACTCATATGATTTTAAAATATGATACTCCTTAGCCCCTTGACCATTTTTACAAATGACTTAGAGCATATTAAAATATCCTATGTTTTGTGGCAAGGAATAGAAAATGAGGCTATCTTAATTCTCCATAGTAATGGAAGTTATCTATACTGAGACTTAGAAGGTCAGAACAAATGTGACCTTGCTTCCTTTCCTAAAATTCTGAAGTTACTGCACAATTGTGTGATTCCCAGGCTTCTACCTTCTTTCCACTAATAATGGTACTTTAATTTTCATCTTCAGAGTTCTCAAATTGGAAACTAAACTACACAGACTTGACTTGGCTGTTACATAAGTAAATCCCTCATTTTGGGCTGGTCCATTAACTTCTCTGTCTCTGTATCCACCATCAACTTTAAAAGGAAGTGATGAGAATTAATCGGTAGTTTTAACCTGTAATCTATGGAATTGAGGGGCTTCTAGTGTTGGATTTGGGAGACAGGTTGGACTGGGCAGGTCTCCAATCCCCATTCTTGCTTCAAACATGGCACTTTGGTATTCTTCTGTTTTACGTTGTGGTCATCTGCATGCGAATGTCTTGAACTAGTCAGAGCTCTCTAGAGAAACAGAAACAGGAGGATATACACATGAAGAGATTTATTACAAGAAATCAGATCACATAATTATGGAGGCCTAGAAGTCCCACAGTCTGCTGTTTACAAATTGGAGAACCAGGAAAGCCAGTGGTGTAATTCAGTCCAAGTCTGAAGGCCTGAGAACCAGGAGCACAACAGGCAGGAAAGGTGGATGTCCTAGCTCAGTCAGTCAGGAAAAAATTAACTTTTCCTTCCTCCAACTTTTTGTTTCATTCAGGCCCTCAAGGGATTGGATGATGCCCACCCACATTAGGATAGAAAAATTCTTTACTAAATCTACCACTTCAAATGCTAATCTCATTCAGGAAAAATTGAGCACGCCATTGACGATATTCAATAGTAAAATATATCAATTCTGAGTCAACTCTTATAGTTTGATTCCTTTCAATATATTCTCCATATTTACAATAAAAGATAGGAATAATTTGCTGGAACATATATATCTAACCTACCAGTGTCAAAGATGTAATCCAGATCAAATTCCTAATAGGGCCTTGGTGATGATAAATTAAATTCTTATTCCTTTTTCCTAATTTCAAAATTTCAAATGTACTAAAATGAGTGTGCTGAAAATGAAGAATACTGATAATGAGATTTTTTTGTTGTTTATTTGTTTCTCATGCTAGTTATGCAGGAAATGTTCCTTGTCTTAGACTTGACAGAATAAAGTATGGAAAACCCACTTCTAATTCTCTGACTTATAAAATTATTTTAATAAGAAGATTAATGGGGGTCTTCCCTGGTGGCTCAGTGGTTGAGAGTCCGCCTGCCGATGCAGGGGACGCGGGTTCGTGCCCCGGTCCGGGAAGATCCCACATGCCACGGAGCGGCTGGGCCCGTGATCCATGGCCGCTGAGCCTGCGCGTCCGGAGCCTGTGCTCCGCAACGGGAGAGGCCACAACAGTGAGAGGCCCGCGTACCGAAAAAAAAAAAGCTATTAATGGGAAAAATCAACTGTTGAACAATTTTCTCATCTAGTGTTTTATTCAAACCAATGGAATTCAAGGACTGTAGGCTTTTCTATTTTTATCATAAATTTTACTTTAAGGTCTGTATATAGCTGATTAGGAAATGTAGAGTGTAGTTCAAAAGAAATACAGCAGCAGCAAGGATCTATCAAAAGATCTCCTTGAGATGTATTACCTAAAGCTCTATCTAGACCACTCAGATATTTTTGGAGGAAAATAGATTTTGTTTTCTCTTCACTGCAGCAGTAAATAATTTTATAGCTTGGAAACAATTCCTATGCAAACTCTTCAGTATATATTTTAAAAGAATAGATTTTGCCTCTTACAGAGATATGATGTCACTCACACAACTGTAATACTATATCTTCAATTAAAATAAAAGCCCCTGTAAGCCATTGGGGATGATAAATATATTATAATGGAATTTTATACTGAGAGGTGCTATATAACTAAAATAGAAAGCAAAATAAGAGAATAGACAATACCGTGTGATCAAATTGCATCCATCCATCCATCAAACATTTATTGTTATCGTATCTAATCTGTGTCCAGCCTTGTGCTGACTGATGAAGGTACAAACATTAATTCTACATGATTCCTCAAAGAGGTCATGAGATCATAAGTGTGAGTGGGCATGAATAACACACTCACAGTATAATACATGATACATAAGTGATGCATAGAAATATACATATGTTGAAGTTTGGATGAGTAGGGCAGTCTGAGCTGGCAAGCAGACTGCGTAAAGTTGCTAAAATGAGAAGCAAAATAGTACTGAATATAAGAAATGGGCTTTGGCTTAAGACAGAGCCACATTATAAAATCCCACTTTGGCCACTTGCCAGTTGTGTGACATTGGGCAGATACTTAACATCTCACAATTTTAGACATATCTGATGTTAAAATGGGGAGAAATTTCCACTCAAAAATTTTATAAGGATAAAAAAATATAGGAATGATTATGAATTTTGTCAGGATACAGGTATTCCTTTCTCTCCTTTATAAATTTACCAGTTGAAGAGGAGGCATGAGTGAATATAAATGCATCAAGGTGTGAATTAAAGGATGCAGGAGTATCAAGGGTAAGCTGGATCTTCCCTGTACTCAATGAATATGTTTTCTAGGTGCAATTAGCCAACAGAGGGGAGTGGGGTGCAGATCAGAGAAGGGAGCTAGGGCTGAATTTTGCAGGACCTTGTGTGCCATGTTGAGCTTTTTCTTCTTTTTTTTCTTTTTCCTTCCTTTTTGCGGTACGCGGGCCTCTCACTGCTGTGGCCTCTCCCGTTGTGGAGCACAGGCTCCGGACGCGCAGGCTCAGCAGCCATGGCTCACAGGCCCAGCCACTCTGTGGCATGTGGGATCTTCCTGGACTGGGGCACAAACCCATGTTCCCTGCATCGGCAGGCAGACTCTCAACCACTGCACCACCAGGGAAGCCCCATGTTGAGCTTTTATATTATGTCCATTAATCTACTTTAAATGTAGTAATAAGATGGCATATACATTATGAAAAAAATTCAAAATTATTTCTATGTACCAAACATTTTCTGAATACCAGTATTAAAAATCAATATTCTTTGTATCAGAATATATATCAAATTACTTCCAACTAAATTATTAAATGTAAAATTCAAAAAGACATTTTAAATATAAGAAGAAAGCATAGGTAACTAATAAATCATGGAGGGGTAGGATTCTTCTACCCACTAAGCAACAAAATAACAGAAGAAAGGATTAAGAGATTTGACTCCAGAAAATTGAAACATTTTCAAATATTGAAAAAGTTAAAATTAACTCAGACAAATTTAGTTGAAAAATTATAGATCCACGTGTATTAATATATCACTAAAGAACTGTTTTCTTTTTTAAAATTGGGCTATAGTTGCTTTACAATGCTGTGTTAGTTTCTGCTATACAACAAAGTGAATCAGCTGTAGATATAGATATGGTCACCTACTCTATGACAAAGGAGGCAAGAATATACAATGGAGAAAATACAGCCTCTTCAATAAGTGATGCTGGGAAAACTGGACAACTACATGTAAAAGAATGAAATTGGAACACTCCCTAACACCATACACAAAAAATAAACTCAAAATTGATTAAAGACCTAAATGTAAGACCAGAGCACTATAAAACTCTTAGAGGAAAACATAGGAAGAATACTCTTTGACATAAATCACAGCAAGATCTTTTTTGACCCACCTCCTAGAGTAATGAAAATAAGAGCAAAAATAAAAATGGGACCTAATGAAACTTAAAAGCTTTTGCACAGCAAAGAAAACCATAAACAAGATGAAAAGACAACCCTCAGAATGGGAGAAAATGTTTGCAAATGAAGCAACTGACAGGGGATTAATCTCCAAAATATACAAATAGCTCATGCAGCTCAATATCCAAAAACAAACAACCCAATCCAAAAATGGGCAGAAAACCTAAGGAGACATTTCTCCAAAGAAGACGTACAGATGGCCAAGAGGCACATGAAAAGATGCTTAACATCACTAATTATTAGAGAAATGCAGATCAAAACTATAATGAGCTATCACCTCACACCAGTCAGAATGGCCATCATCAAAAAAATCCAGGGCTTTCCTGGTGGCACAGTGGTTGAGAGTCCGCCTGCCGATGCAGGGGACACGGGTTCGTGCCCCGGTCTGGGAAGATCCCACATGCCGCGGAGTGGCTGGGCCCGTGAGCCATGGCCTCTGAGCCTGTGCATCTGGAGCCTGTGCTCCACAACAGGAGAGGCCACGACAGTGAGGGGCCCGCGTACCAAAAAAAAAAAAAAAAATCTACAAACGATAAATGCTGGAGAGGGTGTGGAGAAAAGGGAACCCTCTTGCACTGTTGGTGGGAATGTAAATTGATACAGCCACTATGGGGAACAGTATAGAGGTTCCTTAAAAAACTAAAAATAGGAACTGTTTTCTTAACCTTTCTAGATTGTGCATGTATTCAGCCAGCATTGTGCCTGTCTTCAAATTTGTATTAAATGTAAAAAGGAAGATCACTAATGTCTTTCCTAGTAATTCAAAGTCATGAGGAGCCATTGAGAAACTCTTAGTTTTTTAGACGGAATAATGCCAATGTTTCCATGAAGAAAAGCACAGAAATAAATAATCAATGAAATTCTCTGATAATATTTGGTAGGGTAGAGTGAGATGTTACATATTTGTCAAAATATATTGCTACAATTTCAGAGTTCCAATTAAAAGCAAGTATTCTACTTACTTTCTTCCTTGGTTAATTTTGAAGTAAATCAATGTTGCTTATACAAAAAAATTTTAAAGACATATTGGAATTAATGACCCAGCATCAACTACCATTTATTGAGCACTCACTTTGTACCTAAAACTGTGTAAGGTTTTGATTTGTATTTTATTCTTTAAATCTTACAGAAGTCTACAACACTAGTATTTTTATTGGAATGAAAATAAAGAAATTGAAGCTTAGACAGATGGAGTTCAATAGATTGTACTAAATAATGAGCTAAGAGGAATTAGTTGCTGGGTTCTTATCCAAATTCTACATTCTAACATGCACTTATATCCCACATGACTGCTTCGGGAAGACTTAATTTATAACTAAGATTATGAAACAACATAGGAGATGGGATAAAACCAGAGAACCCTCTTTTCAAAGAGAACAATGACCCTGAATGTGCTGACTCATTATTAAGCAGTGCCTTTACCTTCTGGCTCAAAACAAGTAACTCCATCTCTATGAAAATCTGTATCTCACTTATATGATTTAACCAGGGGTTGAGAGTCTCAACCTCTGTTGTAAATGAGAATAATCTGGAGGGTCTTACAAAAATATTGGAGGCCTATCTCAGAGATTCAGACTTAAATATGAGGATGAAGCTTAAGCATTGGCATTTTCTTTTTCAAGCTCTTCAGGTAATTAATGTGCAAAGCTGAGAAACCAGTGCTCTAGATCCTTGAGCAGTATTTCAACAGCAGTAATTGGGGTTTGTGAGCTATTTTCCACCTTAAAAAAAAAAAAATTCTACTCCTAATTAAACTCGGCAGTTTAAATACAATAAAATGTTTCTTTCTTTTTTTTTTTTTTGGTTAAAACGTTATAAATTCACTGTGATTAACTCATGCTGGTAAGGCACTCTGATTGAAAAGTATGTCTCTGATTAATAATCCTAAGAAAACAAATGAGCTACGAATAAATGAAGTTTGTTTGGTAAGCAAACTCAGACCATGGGGTTGATAGGAAAATGATAAAAACAATAATTTGATAATGAAAAACTTGGAAATAACTTCACACAAAATTATAATTTATATCCCAATTATTAGATCCAAGCAGACCAGGGATTTTATTTTTTTGGTTACAAAATTTGCAGAAAATATTATACAAAAATAAAACACATTCATGAAGAGACCCTGCAAAGTTGTAACTATAGAGTTGATAAACTGAAGAACTCTGAGATATTTAGAGCAGATTTCCCAATGCCTCTCTTTTTTTTTTTTTTTTTTTCCAATGCCTCTCTGAATTGCCTTTCACACTCACTCCTGTATATTGGTGGGTATTATTTTTTTAAATTGTCTTCAAATAAATTTGACATTCTGAGCTAAAGAAAGATAAATGTTTCTTGGCTCTAGAACTTGTCAGAGATTTTAAGATGTTAATATGTGTGTGACTCTCTAAGAGAAATACGTTTCCCAAGTATATTACACCATGGGACTTTTTTTCCTACCACATTGTAGGACAAATAACTGTAGAGCCCCACATTCTCCTATAGAGCAACAATGATATCAACAAACCCCACAAAATATACCAAGCGTCTATTATATGTCAAGGCTGCATTTGAAATATATCATGACCTGAATCCAGCTTTAATGTGATTTTAACTTCTATATTTCATAACAGAATGGACTGTTAAAAAAAAGGGGGGGGGCAGGGAATTGACAGATTCCATTATAGCAGATGATGCTAACACAGCTATTCAAAGTCTGGAAGCGACTTAATACAGCACATTAAGGCTCTCAATCTTAAGGGGTAGAATAGGATGAATATATCCTTGAAGGTTTAATAGAGGTGTGATAAAGGGAGAGAGAAGGAGGAAAGAAGGAAGAAAGGAAGGAAAGAAGGAAGAGAAAAAAAGAAAGAGAGAGGAAAGAAGGGAGGGAGGGAAGGAGGGAGGCAGAAAGGAAGGAAGGGAGAAAGAAAGGAAGAGAGAGAGAGAAAAAGAGAGGGAAGGAAGGAGAAGAAAGGAAGGAAGGAAAGAGAGAGAGAAGAGAAAGAAAAAAGAGGCAAATACCCATGTTTTCTGATGGAAATATGGAAGGCAAAATCACTGTGACAGGTACAGTTGCCTGTGTGCCAATAATTCACAGTTGTTAAAAGCTTTTTTGCACCATTTTTAAAGAATGCCTCAAGATCATTGTATCTGAGGTGACTATTATCCCTTCTTCTTCTTCATGCTCTTTTGTGGAAAGCAGTGGCAGGAATGAATGTGAAGAGAACAGCAGATTTCAAAACTAAAAGATAAAAGAGATAGCTGATAGGAGATCTGATGACCCTCCTCAAATCCACATAGTAAAATGCTATGATAGTTTTGCCACCAGAGAGCCCAAAGATGGAATTCACCTTAATAGTTATTAGTAAAAATTAAACTAACTAGTATGTATAGAAATATCTCTAGTAGACCAAGTTTACCCTGTATCTTTCCTTGACCATTGTTTGGCAAGCAAACTTAGATCATTGGGTTGAAAGAAAAATAATAAAAACAGTACTTTCATAATGAAAAACTTGGAAACCACCTCCCACAAAATCACAATTCATGTCCCAATTGAACCCTTGCACCATTTTATGTGAAAGTAACACTGTTCTTTCCATTCTATAGATCATATGAAATCCCTTGCTCAGTGTACTCAGCAGGGCTGGAAATGACAGGCCAGTGTTCTGACTCCAAATCCTGGGCATTTTCCTCCATGTCCTATTATGCTTTGTAGGCTTTCCCTCACTTTCCTTATTTTTCTGTGGTCTCAGAGGGCATGACATACATACCATTTATCTGGCCCTCTCTCACATTGCCCCAACATTTCCCAAAATGTATTCCATAGAGCATTTCTTCTTTAAAGTGTTCCATGAAAAAAGTGATCTGAATCAAATCCATTTAGGAATTCTTCACAGTATATTTATTATTTTGAAAACAACAATGCACATTAGCATATTAAAAGCTGTGAGAAGTCCCACAAGTCTAAGGAGTAAGGGAAGCTGCTTGAGTAAGTTTCCCCCAGTGTTTTCCAAACTTCTGTGACCTCAGGAAGCTTTTTGTACTTATGTCCCCATAGCCACTATTCAAACCCCACACAACCAAGTTTCTACTTTGGTATTCTACCTCTACATCTAATCATCTTTCACCTACTCTCTGAATAAGATATAGGCACTGAAAAGAGTTGTATATGATTGCAGTTTGGTGTTTGCTGAACACTTCCATTAATCAGTGTGTGGTAGATTATCTCCAAAGAAGACTGCACATAATACAGAAGGCTGTAGGTGCTTGCAGCTTCTGCCATCAAGTGACTGAGAGTTTATCCCTGCCTTATGTAAGTAATAACATGTGGCAAAAATAGCATTGTTTCAGATCTGAGACTAACCCTTATGAGGTCTGGACAGTATCAACTTTTGTTTTCTCATAAAACAACTTGGATCCAAGCTACTGAATAAGGAGGGACCAAAAGATAGCCACATGGAGGAAAACGAGGTCTTCCACCAACAGTCAGAACCAAGGACCCAGTCCAGAATGCTCCAGCCCTATAAGCTCCCAGCTGAATGAACCATATGAGTAACCTGTGCCAACATCACATGGAGAACCACCCAGCCAAACGGCATCATCATAAGAAATAATGAATTGTTGTTTTTAAGCCACTACATTTTTGGGTTGTTCATTATATAGCAATAGGTAAGCAAAACACACAGCATCATCTCACACAACAGGGAAGAATCCAGGGCAGGCCATGCATTTGTAACTTTCTACTGCCTTTCAGTTTAGACTGTACATAAATGAAGGAAAACTACATGGCTTCAGGGTTAAAAATTGCACAGCCATGAGAGGAGATTCCTCTCTCTCCTAAGCTGACACACACAACATTTAGCATATGCTTACTTTTCTGTCATTGTTAAACAATCTCCTGTCTTAACCATAAGTTTTCCTAAATGTACACTCACCAGGACAGTAGCTCCAGCTTCTGCAGGTCCTGTTCTTGTCCCTTGTTCACTTGTCTCTTCCCAGTCAGTCCCCCATTCCTCCTATTAGACATTTCTCTTACTTTTCTGTGAGCTATTTACCACTAAAGAAACCAAAGTGAGAACTATCCAGCCCATTGCACACTTAGACAAAAAGAAAGCAATATTTGTTAGTATTATTCTTGATTTGCCTGTTAAGTCTGAATTGCCCAATATTTTAGGCAAGATAGATACCCAGCCTGACAGTGGTTTTCGAAAAATAATTTGTTTTAATAGCTGTCTTAGATGAGGGATGCCCAAATTATGAATGTACAAAAATAATTTACAGAAAAACCTATTTATGAACTTTAGAAAAAATCTTATTATTCCTAGGCCCCACAAGAATGGGCACACAGCCAGCATTTAGAAAAATTCTCATTTCTTTATAGTAGACTTGTACTTGTCTTCCCAGCCTAACCCAACCAACAAAATCAATTAATCTTCAGTCTAAGCCAGATGTTTGTGGCCTCTTTATCTTCTCCTCTTTTGCCTCTTAACATATATCCAGGGTGTTGTAAAGATAAATTTTGTTGGTATATGGAGTTATAGACAATAAGAGCTGGAAGGAACCATAAAAGCTACCTATGTCACTCCAAAACTGGCAGAAATGACATATTCTGAAACCTGCTCCACTCTGGAAAATGTTAAATCAAATGTAAAATCAATTAAACTTGAGCCTCCCTGTCCCCCCTTTCCATTCCTAACCAGGTCCCAGATGCCTGTGTAAATAATCCCAATTAGAAATACATTCATCACATAAAAACTCACCAAATGAATGCCTACAGGAAATAACATGCCAATAAATCTTGCAAAATGTCTGCTATTCACCATCTTCAAAGTTATGAACATATGGAAATGAACATAATGTTTGCAATTAAAAGACTTACTTTACTTCAGGTGCAGTAAAAACATGCCTGAACCTTTAAAACGTATTCCAAAACTATGAATAAGGTTCTGTAAAAGTTGTAGTATGCTTTATGATACAGAGATTTATCATTTACTTATCAAAAATTGTATTCTTTTAGTGACTTGCTTCAATATGCTTTGTATACATTACAGAGATGAAATCTCAAATTCTTCCATGTATTTCAAAAAGAACTAGGTAATAATATTTTGTTGATGATCATGACTTTGCAGTAGCTATTATGAACTGTTAAACTTGGAATATTAATGCCTCCCACTCATGATTATTTTAATGAGGTAATCCATAAACTCTCCATCAGGCTATAATTCCCTTTATAGTACTTATTTATAAGGTGTGTTTCTACAAAATATTTTTGGAAATTAAATCATTTTCTTCTCCATTGCTTCCAATAGAGATTTCTCTTTTTTAAAAAGTCAGCAAGACAAAGTCAGAAAATTTAACCTCTCAGGGTCTCAGTTCATACACTTAAATTTCTTCCCTGGTGGGGTCAGCAAATTTTTTCTTTAAAGAGCCAGATAGTAAATATTTTAGGTTGTTTGGGCCATACAGTCTCTATTACAGCCATTCAACTCTTTGTAGAGGTAAAGCAGGAATAAAAAAATCAGTAACTAAATGAATGAGCTGACTCCCAATAAAAATAGAGCAGGCTGCACTTGGCCCAGGGCCCTTAATTCACTGAGTTCCTTTTTTACAACATCCTATTCAAATAATTTTCCAAGACCTCCTTGGACCCTCTATTGACCCACTATGTCCTATAAAGTTGTTGTTGTTTTTTTTTTTAAATACGTCTTTACTGGAGTATAATTGCTTCCCAATACCATGTTAGTTTCTGTTGCACAACAAAGTGAATCAGCCACACGCATACACATGTCCCCATATCCCCTCTCTCTTGAGCCTCCCTACCATCATCCCTATCCCACCCCTCTAGGTCATCGCAAAGCACCCAGCCAATCTCCCTGTTCTATGCTGCTACTTCCCACCAGCCAGCAATTTTACATTTGGTAGTGTATATACGTCGATGCTACTCTCACTTTGCCCCAGCTTCACCCTCTCACCGCATGTCATCAAGTCTATTCTCTATGTCTACCTCTTTATTCCTGCCCTGCAGCTAGGTTCATCAGTACCATTTTTTTTTTTTTTAGATTCCGTTTTTTTTAGATACCGTTAGCATACGGTATTTGTTTTTCTCTTTCTTCACTCTGTATGACAGACTCCACATCCATACTCCTCACTACAAATAATCAGTTTTGTTTCTTTTTATGGCTGAGTAATATTCCATTGTATATATATGCCACATCTTCTTTATCCATTCATCTGTCAATGGACACTTAGGTTGCTTCCATGTCCTGGCTATTGTAAATAGAGCTGCAATGAACATTGTGGTACATGACTCTTTTTCAATTATGATTTTCTCAGGGTATATGCCCAGTAGTGGGATTGCTGGGTCATATGGTAGTTTTAGTTTTAGATTTTTAGGGAACTTCATACTGTTTTCCATAGTGGTTGTATCAATTTACATTCCCACCAACAGTGTAGGAGGGTTCCCTTTTCACCACACCCTCTCCAGCATTTATTGTTTCTAGATTTTTGATAATGGCCATTCTGATCAGCGTGAGATGATACCTCATTGTAGTTCTGATTTGCATTTCTCTAATAATTAGTGATGTTGAGCATCTTTTCATGTGCCTCTTGACCATCTGTATGTCTTCCTTGGTGAAATATCTATTTAGATCTTCTGCCCATTTTTTAACTGCATTGTTTGTTTTTTTGATATTGAGCTCCATGAGCTGTTTGTATATTTTGGAGATTAATCCTTTGTCTCTTGTTTCAGTTGCAAATATTTTCTCCCATTCTGAGTGTTGTCTTTTTGTCCTGTTTATGGTTTCTTTGCTGTGCAAAAGCTTTTAAGTTTAATTAGGTCCCATTTGTTTATTTTTGTTTCTGTTACTGTAGGAGGTGGGTCAAAAAAGATCTTGCCGTGGTTTATGTCAAAGAGAGTTTTTCCTATGTTTTCCTCTAAAAGTTTTTATAGTGTCTGATCTTACATTTAAGTCTTTAATCCATTTGGAGTTTATTTTGTGTATGGTGTTAGGGAGTGTTTCTAATTTCATTCTTTTACATGTAGTTGTCCAGTTTTCCCAGCACCACTTATTGAAGAGGCTGTCTTTTCTCCATTGTATATCCTTGCCTCCATTGTCGTAAATTAGGTGCCTATAGGTGTGTGGGTTTATGTCTGGGCTTCCTCTCCTGTTCCACTGATCTATATTTCTGTTTTTGTGCCAGTATAATACTGTCTTGATTACTGTAGCTTTGTGGTATAGTTTGAAGTCAGGGAGCCCGATTCCTCCAACTCCTTTTTTTTTTTTTTCTCAAGCTTGCTTTGGCTATTCGGGGTCTTTTGTGTTTCCATACATATTGTAAGATTTTTTTGTTCTAATTCTGTGAAGAATGCCATTGGTAGTTTGATAGGGATTGCATTGAATCTGTAGATTGCTTTGGACAGTATAGTCATTTTCACAATACTGATTCTTCCAATCCAAGCACATGGTATATTTCTCCATCTTTTAATGTCATCTTTGATTTCTTTCATCAGTGTTTTATAGTTTTATGAGTACAAATCCTTAGGCAGGTTTATTCCCAGGTATTTTATTCTTTGTGTTGCAGTGCTAAATGGGAGCATTTCCTTAATTTCTCTTTCCTGATTTTCGTTGTTGGTGTATAGGAATGCCAGAGATTTCTGTGCGTTAATTTTGTATTGTGCAACCTTACCAAATTCATTGATGAGTTCTAGTAGTTTTCCTGGTGGCATCTTTAGGATTTTCTATGTATAGTATCATGTCATCGGCAAATAGTGACAGTTTTACTTCTTTTCCAATTTGTATTCCTTTTATTTCTTTTTGTTCTCTGATTGCCATGGTTAGGACTTCCAAAACTATGTTGAATAAGAGTTGCAAGAGTGGACATCCTTGTCTTGTTCCTGATCCTAGTGGAAATGCTTTCAGTTTTTCACCATTGAGTATGATGCTTGCTGTGGGTTTGTCATATATGGCCTTTATTATGTTGAGGTAGGTTCCCTCTATGCCCATTTTCTGGAGAGTGTTTATCATAAATAGGTGTTGAATTTTGTCAAAAGCTTTTTCTGCATCTATTGAGATGATCATATGGTTTTTATTCCTTAATTTGTTAATGTGGTGTATCACATTGATTTGCATATATTGAAGAATCCTTGCATCTCTGGGATAAATCCCACTTGATCATGATGTATGATCCTTTTAATGTGCTGTTGGAGTCTATAAACTTCCCTCTTAGGACTGCTTTTGCTGCATCCCATAGGTTTGGATCATCATGTTTTCGCTGTCATTTGTTTCTATGTATTTTTTTATTTCTTCTTTGATTTTTTCCATGATCTCTTGGTTATTTAGTAGCGCACTGTTTAGCCTCCATGTATCTGTGTTTTTTACAGTTTTTTTCCTGTAATTGATTTCCAACCTCATAGCGTTGTGGTCAGAAAAGATGCTTGATATGATTTTAATTTTCTTAAATTATCCGAGGCTTGATTTGTGACTCAAGATGTGATCTATCCTGGAGAATGTTTCATGTGCACTTGAGAAGAAAGTATATTCTGCCATTTCTGGGTGCAATGTTCTATAAATATCAATTAGATATATCTGGTCTATTGTGTCTTTTAAAGCTTATGTTTCCTTATTTATTTTCTGTTTGGATGATCTTTCCATTGGTGTAAGTGGGGTGTTAAAATCCCCTACTATTATTGTGTTACTGTTGATTTCTCCTTTCATGGTTGTTAGTGTTTGCCTTATGTATTGAGGTGCTCCTATGTTGGGTGCATAAACATTTATAATTGTTATATCTTCTTCTTGGATTGATCCTTTGATCATTCTGTAATGTCCCTCATCTCTTGTAACAGTCTTTATTTTAAAGTCAATTTTATCTGATACGAGTATTGCTACTCCAGCTTTCTTTTGATTTCCATTTACGTGAAATATCTTTTTCCATCCTTCACTTTCAGTCTTTATGTGTCCCTAGGTCTGAAGTGGGTTTCTTGTAGACAGCATATATATGGGTCTTGTTTTTGTATCCATTCAGCCAGTCTGTGTCTTTTGGTTGGGGCATTTAATCCAGTTACATTCAAGGTTATTATCTATATGTATATTACCATTTTCTTAATTGTTTGGGGCTATTTTTGTGGGTCTTTTTCTTCTCTTGTGTTTCCTACTTAGAGAAGTTTCTTTAGAATTTGTTGTAAAGCTGGTTTGGTGGTGCTGAATTCTTTTAGCTTTTGTTCGTCTGAAAAGCTTTTCACTTCTCCATGGAATCTGAATGAGATACTTGCTGGGTAGAGTAATCTTGCTTGTAGGTTTTTCTCTTTCATCACTTTAAGTATATCCTGCCACTCCCTTCTGGCCTGCAGAGTTTCCACTGAAAAATCAGCTGATAACCTTAGGGGGATTCCTTTGTATGTCTTTTTTTTTTTCTTCCCTTGCTGCTTTTAATATTTTTTCTTTGTATTTAATTTTTGTTAGTTTGATTAATATGTGTCTTGGTGTGTTTTTCCTAGGGTTTATCCTGTATGGACTCTCTGTGCTTCCTGGATTTCGGTGACTATTTCCCTTCCCATGTTAGGGAAGTTTTCCACTATAATCTCTTCAAATGTTTTCTCAGACCCTTTATTTTTCTTTTTTATTCTGGGACCCCTATAATTCGAATGTTGGTGCATTTAGTGTTGTCCAGAAGTCTCTGAGATTGTCTTCAATCTTTTGTTCATTTTTCTTTATTCTGCTCCTCGGCACTTATTTCAACCATTTGTCTTCCAGCTCACTTATTCATTCTTCTGCATCCGTTATTCTGTTATTGATTCCTTCTAGTGTATTTTCATTTCAGTTATTGTGTTGTTCATCTCTGTTTGTTTGTTCTTTAGTTCTTCTAGATATTTGTTAAGCATTTCTTGTTTTTTCTCAATCCATGCTTCCATTCTATTTCCGAGGTTCTGGATCATCTTTACTATCGTTACTCTGAATTCTTTTTCAGGTAAATTGCCTATTTCCTCTTCATTTATTTGCTCTTGTAGGCTTTTTACCTTGCTCCTTCATCTGTGACATATTTTTTTGCCGTCTTTTTTTTTTTTTTTTTTTTTTTTTTAATTATTGGGATTGTGTTCCTGTTTTACTGGTTGTTTGGCCTGAGGCTTCCAACACTGGAGTTTGTATGCTATTGGGTAGAGCTGGGTCTTGGTGCTGAGATGAGGAACTCTGTGAGACCTCACTCCGATGAATATTCCTTGGTGTCTGAGGTTCTCTGTTAGTCCAGTGGTTTGGACTTGGAGCTCCCACTGCAGGAGCTTCCGCCTGACCCCGGGCTCACGAATCAAGATCTCACAAACCACGTGGGGTGGTTCACTCTGGGGTTCCTCCCGTCTCCTTGGGAGTCAGAGTTCCCCACCAGTGGAGGGCAAGCACCTAGTTGTGGGGAGATACTAACTCTGCATCTTCCCACATCACCATCTTGACTCCTCCCTAAAGCATATTTTTAAATTTGAGGATGAATCTGATCTTTACAAAGTAATCTTAATTTATTGAACTAAATACGTATTCAAATTTTTGGAATTACTAAAATGTTAAAAGTTTCTAGTTTCAGAGGATCCTTCCTCAGGTACCTAAATCCTATGCTTATGTTCTCTTATTCCTTTCCTTCTCTGTGCTCCAGTTCCTCAATTTTTCCATAAATAGTTTATGTTTAGCCCCTTTCTCCTTCCTGCCAATTCCCTCTGAGCACCATCCACTTGTCAAAGTTCATTTAGTGTAGTACTCAGAATGAAAGCTAACATTCCAAGTGTGGGGTGGCCACTGCAGAGTAGGAACATTGTCTCCCCACTTCAAACATTATTTTTCTCTTAGCACCATTCGCAAAGCTATTGTCTGACCAACCATGAGCTGGCCATCCATTATGCTTTTAGGGAATTATTAAAAATGAGAGATTTGGCAGGTGAAAAGAGAAATGCCATGTGAAATGAATAGCACAACAGAAAGACATGTGTTTTTTGCAGTGCAGTCTTGAGAGAGAGGATTAAATTAAACCCTAATGCAATGAGGCCAAAAAGCATCTCTTGGAGTTTCACTGTGGAGGGAGCTGAGACTAAGAGGAGCTGATGCACTCTTGTCTGTACACTAGCATGATATTTTTATGAGCAAACTAAGGCCATATCTTGTCCATTGGGATAATAGGTTTTGTATTGCCCATGAGAAGAATGGAGCAAAATAAATAAATGAATAAGGTTCTGAAGAACCTAGGGGCAGGATAGGAATAAAGACACAGACATAGAGAATGGACTTGAGGTCACGGGGAGGGGGAAGGGTAAGCTGGGACGAAGTAAGAGAGTAGCACTGACATATATACAATACCAAATGTAAAATAGATAGCTAGTGGGAAGCAGCCGCATAGCACAGGGAGATCAGCTAGGTGCTTTGTGTCCACCTAGAGGGGTGGGATACGGAGGGTGGAAGGGAGACGCAAGAGGGAAGAGATATGGGGATATATGTATTTGTATAGCTGATGCACTTTGTTATAAAGCAGAAACTAACACACCATTGTAAAGCAATTATACTCCAATAAAGATGTTAAAAAAAAAAAAAGAATGGAGCAATAGCTTGGATGCACATAAGATTTCTCCTCCAGCTATAGTTGGCTGAAGGTATTATTCCTCTGTCTCTAGGGCTAAGATGGGACTATTAGGTTGGAGTTAACAAATACATGGAATCTTTTTTTTTCCCTGAAATTGCATGCTTCTCCATCCTGACTTGATGCTCTCCATCTTCTGCTCTCTTTGAGAGCTTCACTCTCAAATGTAGATGCACTGTTCATGGCTGCTGCCTGGCTTCCTTGGCACCAGGCAAGTGGAATAGAAACTCGGTGACTTGCCCCACTGGAGTCCTGAGAATGAGATTGCAGGGTTAACTGAGGTTTTGGCACTGCAAGAAGACAAGAGCAATGAACAGAGCAGAGGCTAAATGTAGAGTCTCCTCCTACCTTCAGATAAACTCTGCAAGGTCAGAGGCTGTACGAAAGGATTGCATGATGTTACTTGGGAGTCTTTCTCTTTCTGACACCTTCTGTGCAGTTCAGACCACTATGCTGGCTTAGTACTACAACAGTGGTACTTAATTTCACTGCAGCCTTCCCCAGACCCCTGCCGTTTGTTCTGAAAATCTGTCCTTATGCTTCTTATTAAAAACCATGAGAGGTTAGTTATTAAAATTTTAGATATATCATTAGCAAGCAATGAAAGGCTTATCATTATATTTTACTTTTATTTTCAAAAGAATCCTAAGAGTACATAAAACAGTGTCAAACTTACTACTTCTTGTTTATTCTTTTATTACTTTTTTTTTTTTTTTGCTAGGTCAATCACTCCTCTGTTAGAACTTTTGTCTATGACTTTGGAAAACATGAGGAACCTTGCTGAAATAGACATGTGCACATCATCACTCACATTTTAGTGGTTCTAGGTCTTTGCTTGGATGTGCAAAGTTATGATAACACTGTCTGGTGCCCAGGTCTGCAGCACTGTAGTTGCAAGTTGTGGGAAAAGATGACACTTGAGCACATCAGACAGTCTCAGACTTCGATATCATTCCCTTCATTTGCAACAACTGGCTCTTCCTTTATCCACTTTTTTTTTTTTGCAAAATATTTTTGAGCTCCTACTACATGCCAGGCACTCTTCCAGATGTTAACACTTGGGACACAACAGTGTAAAACTTACACTTACTTCCATAATATCAATATTGGGAAGGCGTCCAGCACCTATTTTTTCCCACACTAATGTCTCCAGAGTGAAAATATCTATGGAAAAGAGACTTCCAGTGTGGCAAATGCATTGTCACTTCACACATGGGGGTCATTCCTTCTTTTTCCATAACAACTCTTTCTTTTAAAAAAAAAAAAAATGGTAGTGAAGTAATTATGCTATCCAAGTCCTTTGAACCACACAGCATTTCCTAATAAAAGGATGTAACTTCACTCTAGCCATTATTGTGTTTAACTTGGTTTTGACTAATGTGTATTTAGTACATTTAAGTATTTGAGTGTATCTGCTACATACAATTATTTCTAAGTCAACTAAACTATTGTTTCAGTTGTAAAGAAACATTTTTATTTTGCACATTTGAAAAAAATACAAGTAATTATCTAGCTACCAAAAAAGTCACCTCACTTCTTCAAGGAAAAGAAAGGCAGTGCTCTTTATCAATTTATTAACAAAAGAAATAGAATCAATGATAATTGAGAAAACATCCTCCCTTGAAGTTGACTATGTTCGCTGCAGTAAGCAAAGCATCCTTTGATTATGATGAATGGGTTTCGCAGCCTTTTCATGATTGTGCAACATACAATCTGTAATGGAGCAGTGAGGTACTCTTTTCTTAGGGAACCATTCTGGAATTTACCCAAGCTTAGCAGGGGCGTCATCGGTGTAGATCAATCCACATGTGGCTGTGTGTTTTTATGCTTCTAACAGAAGTCTTTGATAAGCTTGAACACATCATTGTCTTTTCTTTTTAAATGCAATGGTTCATAACACAAGCTGTGTTTGTCTGTGACCGCTTTCTCTTTTATGGACTCCGCAAACACGGATGGCTGAATATAGTTAGAGCTGTCATTCACTCATTGGGTTGAATACCCACCTACAAGGGACAAATCTTGGCACTTCTAAAACCTGTTACAAGAGATACTAGCTCCTTTTATTAATTCTAAAACATTTCACTTGACAGTGGAACAAAGTGAAGGGTTTTTTATTTGTTTCTGATGTAGTTACAGTACCATTTTTGCCATTTACCAGTTTAATTTTTCAACTATAATAACTCACATATATATATATATATACATACATATATATATATATATATATATATATATATATATATATATATATCTCCAGGATGAAAACATCTATGAAAAGTTTTCATGAAACTTCAAATGTGACAATTTTTATATACATAAAACTTGGTACTAATGTAGCTTCTTATATTTGCATGAAAGGAACCCAGCTCAAACTGGAATAAAGAAAAAAGTGACTTTATCAACTGACATAATTAAGTAATCCAAATATAAGTATGATTTCAGACTTGGCTGGATCCAGGGGCTCACTCCATGTATTTTGAATAGGTTTTTCTTCATTATTCTACTCTCTCTTTTTGCTTCTATGTTATTTTCATCATAAGAAAGATTATCTTTATGTATTGTCTACCTCTCTGCCCCCCAGCAGCTGAAGACTG
Organism: Phocoena sinus; assembly: GCF_008692025.1. Lineage (NCBI taxonomy): Eukaryota > Metazoa > Chordata > Mammalia > Artiodactyla > Phocoenidae > Phocoena > Phocoena sinus. Next base: position 37,825,177 of record NC_045781.1, read on the forward strand.
ATCTTTAAGTTCAACAGAAAATGTTATCTTCTCTTAAAATTAAAAAAAAAAAAAGAAAGGTTGTCAGGTAGTATTGACTCAGATGGGTTTGGTCCAGGCCATCTTACTATCTCTGAATCAAGCTTTAAGGCTGAGAGATGTGAGACTCTGGTTAACCAAACTCAGTTACATACTCAACTCCTGGCCCTAAAAACAGAGTCAGCTTCACTATACCCAGAAAGACTAAAGATGATGTCTCCAGAACCTGAGAGATCTTACTAAAAGGAAGAGGGTTGACAGCTGAGCAGGTAGAAACATCAATATTCTATATAATATTAACCATATGCTTCCCTCTAAGGACTTCCCTACTGCTCAAGTCCCAGTGTCCTCAGCGTTCTGCTGCCATCACATCATGATCTGGTAGATGTCAGGGTGTCAGTGTCATATGCAACTTTACTTCCACATCCCATTTCATTTCAGGTAGCATCTATAGTTTGAGACTGACGTTTAAAAACAATGCGTTGCACAGGATCCATTGCAGTCATGGAGTTCTGTCCATTTTATGTCATCTAAGTATACCCACTATAAGCAAACATAGTCTTTACACTTGTATTTCTTCAATGTCTTGTGGACAAGAACCCATAGGTAGTAGCAGAAATGGCATGGGGTTTTGTTGTAGGAGTACTATCTTTTCAACGCATACAGTTCAGGTCAAACTGAATTCAGAGGAAGAATTTGCACACCAAATCATCATATTGGTGCATATCAAAAAAAGTCACAGAAAATGTGGAAGACAGGATTTGACTCTATAATTTAACTCAGGCAACTTCCTTCACTTAGCTCATTACAAACCCCTCACTAGAGTCACCACGATACTAGAAATGCCAGCACATATTTGTCTTGATATACCCAGTGCTGGTGAGTTGCATGTCTCATATTGTTGCCTTAGCTTAATTTATATCTTTAATGATTTGACTTTTAAACAAATCACACGTGTCTCCCATTCCCAGAAAAAGCAGCTTCCACTCTTGTTCCATAGGTTGACATGCAAATATATTCATGTCTCTTGCTTGTGTGAATAGAAAGCTATGGACTGGGAAGTTAAGTATATAACAGTCTCCATCAGAAATAGCCAACACCTACCATGGCAATGCAGCAATTTAATCAGAAAGACCAAAATGCCACTTTCTGTTTCTCATGTCTTTCATCCTGCTCTCCTCCATTTCAGTCTACCCAAACCGGGCATTCCTTACCTACTTGCACATCAATTTTCTGCTGGGCACTCACAAGCCCAAGACATGCATCCCACTCTTTCATGGAATTAAAGAATCTCTCCATTGGATGGGACCTTTAAGGATTACCTGGTTCTGTACTTAAGTTACCAATATAATATTCCCAACAAATAATTCTTCTCTAAATCTCTGCTTTGTAGAAGGAGAGGTATTTGGAGTGGTTCAAGTCATGGATGTTGTGGGGCTAACACCTAGGGTTCCAATCCTAGCTTTCTAACAGGCATCAGTAATCTTGGTAACTTACTTCCCCCTCTAAGATCCAATTTTATCATATGGAAGTAATGATGGAAATAATTGCACCTACTCCCTGGTGTTCTAGCAGGAAATTTATGAGGTAATGCCTATATAATGAGTGTAGCACAAGGTCAGGTATGAGCTCAATAAATGATAATATCTACAATAAATAACATCTATAAACCCATATTTATATGTCTATATTGATAACTCTATATTCAATGTAGTTTCATTTAAATACATAGTTAATACATGCTCAAAAAGAAAATCTGGATAATATGGAATTAAAGAACAAAAAAAAATAATATTGCACAGAATCTCTCTGATGAGAGCCAAAGTTTGTTAAATTTGTTGCTTTTCCCTCCAAGCTTTTTTCCTCTGAATATTTTTCTTTTACATAGTTGATATCATACTATGTATATACTTTGGAACAGATTTTTAATATTGTAACATAAGTCATTCTCCATGTTATTAAAATGCTATACAGACATCATTTTTAATGGTTGATTAACTTTCCGTCATTCAGTCTTTCCCCAATTTACTTAACCATGCCCCTGTTTTTGAAGTCTGAGGACAAATATTTTTTAATCTGTATTTGCATTTTGACAGAGGGCTTGTTGGAAAGGAAATAGGGTAATATATGTCCAACATGACCAGAAGAAAAAGGATGTGGGAAAAGATGCCAAGAATAGTTTTTGTTCTTCTAATTCTTCATTATTCTGACATTAATATTAATACTAATACCACTAATAACATTTATTGAGTGCCCACTATGTGCCAGAAATGCTGCATTATTTAATTCAGTCATCTCAAAAGACTTGTGAGGTAGCTGTTAATATCCGGTTTTATAGAGAGGAAATGAAGCATAAGAGATGTAAGCATCTTTCAAAATTCAAGTCACTAGTGGTTGAGTCAGGATTTTAATCTAAATCTGACTGCCTACAATGCCCTTTTTCTTTCACAAGGCCAGGTGGCCAGCCCAATCTTGGTCTATCTGAGATTTTCACCTTGGTGTCAAGTAGGATCCCTTGACAACTATAGCAGAGCTAAGATTCTTTGTTAGATTCTAAGAGAACACAATGCAGTTGCTATCAGAAAAAGGAAACCTTTCTTCAAGAAGGAAATTCTGCTCTAGGAGTTGAACACAAAGTAAGCCTAGATATTCTGTTTGATTCCTTAACATCCTAAATTTGATGCAACATGATCAATCCAATTATGGCAATTCTATTTCATTTGCCAACTGTTCATTTAGGGATAGGCAGGGAAATTTCTGCTAGGAAGGAATGGAGGGAAAGGTCAAATTTATGTAAATGTTTCTTCAGGCTGAAGAAAGAGAACAAATGAATAATGATCCTTCTTGCTTTTAACTGTTTTGTCTGGGTATGACACCTGGAGCTGCCACAGTCTCCTTGTTAGTCCACTGAGGATGAAGGTAGCATGAAGGATATTAATGTGGAGACATGACACAAACTTGAGTCACTAAAGATCTGCCATATTTACCTTTTCCTGGACTTGCCATTATGGAGGATAATGAGTGTCCTTATTGTTCAATCCTATTTTAGGTCAGGTCATCTGTTACTTGCTACTGAAAGCATTCTATCTGACTTCAAGAGGGTCTACAGGGACCTAAGACCCTCAACTCAATCGATCTATCAGTATGTTACCCGTATTAAGTATATAATGTTTTGACCACGCTTCCACACCTATCATCTAAAAAGACTCATAACTCACCTCTGATAGTTTAGGGCAAATATCATTCCATTTAAATAATGGGAAATCAGAAACAAAAAAATTGAGTAACTTGACAAAAAGTAGTTTAAATAAGTGTCTGATTCAGAATTTGAACAAAGATACAATAGCACCAGGACCCATAATCTTCATGGCATATAATAGCTCATCTTTGGATGCTTCTTTATGGCAGGCTCAACACTTTCTTGGTCATGATTCCACTTGATCTTTGACACAATCCTCCCACTTGAAAAAAGATTTTTATGTGTTCACTTTTGAGTATACTGTAGTCCAAGAGGGGATGCAAGTTCTTTTCAAGGTCATGCATCAAGGTAAGAGACGTAGGCAAGATTCACCCTTGTGGATAAAAGAGATCTGCTATATAGCAAAATAATATTGTTCACAATGCAGCCTTCCTACTTCAGTCTCTCTCATGTAAAGTTAGGGCCATGCGGCTTGTTCTGGGCAATGCGCTGTGAGCAGAATTGGCAAGTGTTATTCTTAGTACAAGGTAAATAGGAAAGGATGTGAGTCTTTTATGCTTATCTCTTTCCCTCATTTGTACGGCTGGACGTAAAGAGCACCAAGATTTTGAGGTCACTAGAGGGAAGCAGCCAAGATCCAGCCTGGATCTTGAGTTGATGTGGATTAGAGTTACAAACCTCAAATCCTCATAGGACTTAACACGAGTATGAAATTACATTTGATGGGTTAAGTCACTGAAACTTTGGAAGTGTGCCTTACTGCAGCACACACATCCTATTCTATTTCAGCTGCTATAAAATTGTCAACGGCTAACTGGCTTACCCACTACCTAAAAAGAGGGTCGGTTTAACTTTTAAGTACCTAGTAGACCATTTCCGCATATAATACCTTTCTGGTTCTGCTTTAAAGTCCTCAGATACAAAATGCTGGTGCTTTTTAAAGCTCCTTCATTCCTTTGGTTTACGTAGGTGAATAGTTGCTTTATTTATTATACAGTTGGTGATGGTTATGGAGAATTTTTCTTCACTATGCTTGAGATTTATAGAGCTGGGCTGTCCTTTTATTAGGTAATATATTCAGTTTGGCGTTCTTAGGTGCCTAGAGAATTTGGCATAGATATACTTTTATCATAAAAAAGTCCTCATAATGATTATTATTAGCATACACTGTTGTTTATCAAGCCTCAGTGCAAAAAAAAAAAAAATCACACGTAGTTTTGAGAAGCTAAGTATTTTGGTCTTTGAGTAGAACAAAGAATGACATAAATATTTTTTATTCTTGGTGAACGTACTGATCAAGAAATGCACGAGCTACTAAAATTACAAACACAGCATTGCTGCCGGCATCCTTTAAGGCTTCCCCACTGTACAATGGATTTAACACACCTGAAGTTCCTCCATTGTACCTCCAGGGCACAGCTACAATTTATATGAATTTTGAAACATCAAATCCCTGCCAACTATTCCTGGGAAGAGAAAAGCTCAGTCTCTCACCCCTAACATTGGTAAGCCTGAAGAAACATTGACAATACCTAACTGACACTGCTTGAATGACAGACAAGAAAAAGAGAGGCCGAGAAATAGGAAATGGTTTTCAAAAGGTCACAAAGCAGTTCAGGTCTAGCCAAAGGTGTTTCTGTGTTTACTGTATGTCTTCTTCCAGACCTCAGAATAAGGAACTCCTGAGCCACACCATGTGTCCTTCAACATGAGTCCTGTGGCCATAGTCATCTTGCTCTGCATCTACGACTTAATAAAACTATAGACCACTAGGCTGGGTGTCATCTCAAGGAATTAACTACTACTACCATCTGTTGAATATCCACTAAGTGCCAGAAATTAAGCTACAGTCCTTTAATTCTCACAAAAATCCCATGAGGTAGGAACCATCATCTTAAGGAGGTTCAGAAAAGTTAAGGGATTTATCACTACACCTAATAAGTGACAAGTCAGGTCCATCCCATTTAGTGCTTCTATGTAACAGTGTTCTCAGGAACAAAGCAAAGAATCCTTATCTTCATTTTACACAAAGGTAGATGTGGCAAAGGAATATTCAACAAATTATTTAAAGTATCACATTAAATCAGTGATGGAGCTGGAACCAACTATAACCAAAGTCCCAAGGATCAGAGATTGTTTTTCTCCTACCTAAACCTTCGTTTTCTGTATTGAAGTTAATGTTATATGAAGTTCAGAATGGAATGAATATAGACTGAAAAACTTCTTTTTTCTCTTTTCAAACCTTTGTTTTCCCTAGAAAGCTAAGTGTCTATGTAGCATGTGCATTTCGTGCCTTAAAATGTATCTGAAAGTGTAGTTTCATTTTTTGGAAGGAAAGAGAATAGGTAATTTGACACATAACAGCACTCAGCTGTCGTCATGTTGTCATCGTGGAAAGAGGACTATAGCCAAGAGCCAGGCAAGATCCAGACACAAGGACAGATTCATGAAGATGCTCTGCATCCTCATGCCTTGTGACAAACCTCATGAGCATCTATGAGCATATCCAGTTCACACAAACACTTTGCATTTGAAAATTTATTTCAGAGCTTCGTTACTTCAGGAGTGAGGGTGGCTGCCAAAGGCATGGAATTTAGACAATTAAGCATCTTAGAAATCAGTGAGCCTGCTACCTCATTTTGCAGATGAGAAAGCTGTGGTCCAGAGAGGAGTCGTGGCTCGTCAAAGGCCACGCAGCTAGATTTGTCACAAAGTCTAAACCAAAAGGAAGGTTATTATGAATCTCACATCATAGCCAGTCAAATGCCTGGAAACCTGGATATATAATCTGTAAACAAAGTCATGATGACCTGGAGGTAAAGAAAGCTGAGAAGCAGAAAAAAAGAAGTGTTTGTGATGGTGACTAAGCCAAAGGCAAAGGAGGGAAAAGAAATTGCTCTATGTGCAGTTAGCGTTTATTATTCCCTCCACCATAGAAAAGCATAATCCTGGAGCTAAGGGCAGTGAGGGGGGAAAATGATTACACTGACCCTGTCTTAAAGGGACTCATATTCTATTATGGGAGAGTAGACCTTAGTCACAAAGATTGGAAGAGATGCATTTTGAAAGAGCAGTGCAGATAAATTGGTTTTGACAGTCAGAGAAGGAACAGATTTCAGAGATGATCAATCATCTTCAGCTTACTTAACTTGAAGGAAATGTGCTCTTAATTTGGAGAATCTCACATTATTAGAGCTCATACAATGCCTCCAGCTTAAGAATCCTTATGAAAATGTATAGAAAGGCTGGTTAAAATAAAAAAGAAGTAAAGGTGTTATGCCTTCTCTCCTCCACCTCCCTCCAGCCACATCTACTCAGACTGCCCTCGCATGCTCTCTTTCCTTTTAAGCCTGCCTTGTGTGTTCACCATGACTTGATTTCCCATTTATTGATGTTTACTGTCTACTGATCACTGAGGATACCACTAGATGTACATTCCATCAACTACCAGCCTACATGATAAACACATCATACAATTAACTTTTTTTTTAGGTGGGAAATACAGTGCAGAGACATTAAGATTCTTTGCCAAAAAAATCACACAGCTAGAAAGCACTGAAGCCTGGATTCTAATCCTGAAACCAAAGCTCTAACCATAATGGAAAAAAATTAACTGGGCTATAATAAAATTTAAAATGTATATTCATAAAAGACATCATTAAATCTATGTATAGATCTATCCAAACAATAAATATAGATATATCTAAAATAATCATCTATTATCTCTACATCTGTTTACCTGGATGAGGTAGAGAAAGAGAGAAAGAATTTGTGTCTTAATTTATATTTTTTCCTCCTCATACTGGATACTGGTGATATAAGGACGCTATTCTCACAAAGTTCTGCCATATTAGGCAAGTCAATTACCCTTCCTTGGGCTTCAGGAAAAGCAAAAGCTGATTAAACTGAAGAGGCATGTAATGAATGAAATGAAGTATGCAGATGTCAGCTTCAGAACTTTCTGGTTGCAAATTCCAGGTTCAGTATATCACTAGTTTGTAGACTAGCTATATCATCTTTCTGTAACTTAATTTTATCATCTGTAAAATACTTACCTGGTTGTGCAGACATTAAAGGAGATTATGTATTTTAAATGCTCAATACAGTGCCTAGCACCAGACAGTCAAAATAGACAATGGTGAGGTTTTCGATGCTTTGCAAACATGAAAATTTCCAGTTATAGAGAATAAGAATATTATTAGGGCTTCCCTGGTGGCGCAGTGGTTGAGAGTCCGTCTGCCAATGCAGGGGACACGGGTTCGTGCCCCGGTCCGGGAAGATCCCACATGCTGCGGAGTGGCTGTGCCCGTGAGCCATGGCCGCTGAGCAAAAAAAAAAAAAAAAAAAAAAAAAAAGAGTATTATTAGCTTCCACTTGGCTGTGAATTTAAGAAAGAAGAGAGCGTCTAAGAGTTTTACAGAAGTAAAAGCCTCAACTACCACCAGTGAAAGAAGAAAACGGGGTTTAAAATGTATCAGGAATAATATCCAGTTGCATATGTGCTGGCTGTGCAAATAAACACACATAGGTGAATGAGAAAAAGAAACATAAAAAGCAACTGGTTCAAATTTTGTCTTTGATTCTGACTAGCTTGGAAACCTGAAACTAACTTCTTCTTAGAGTGGCTCTCCCTTTCAATGTTGCTTCTTCAGAGAAGGCTTCCTGAACTCCTTAAGTAGATTGCAGGCAGACCTCAGAGATATTGTGGGTACAGTTCCGGACCACTGCAATTAAAGCAGATATCACAGTAAAGCAAGTCACAAGAATTTTTTTGGTTTCCCGTTGAATATACAAGTTATGTTTACACTGTACACTATATTGTATATTATAAGTATGCAATAGTATTATGTCTAAAAAAAGCAATGTACATATCTTAATTAAAAATACTTCATTGCTAAAGAATGCTAACCATCATTTTGAGCTTCTGCTAGTGGAGGTTTAGAATATAGCAAGAATCACCAAAATGTGACACAGAGAGACAAAGTTTGCAAATGCTGTTGAAAAAATGGTGCTGGTAGACTTGCTTTACGCAGGGTTGCCACAAACCTTCAATTTGTAAAAAACGCAGTATCTGAGAAGTACAGTAAAGCGAGGTATGCCTGCAGTCCTCTTGTTATATGGATTTCTAAAACCCCATACTTCTCCTTCATATCATTGGTTTTTTAAGACTCCATGCTTCTCTCTCAGATCATCTGTCATCTTGGTTATCATGTGATCATTTCTATGGGCCTCATTACTTCTTGTCTCTACAGCTAAAAGATAAATCCTATGGAAGCAGGAACACATCACTCTTGTTTCCCACCTGCCCTCACTTTGCCTGTGGCAGGACCTGGCACAAGTAACAGATAAAATAATAGGAGAATAAACATGAGTGTGCAAGTGAAGGAAGTGAAAGGGGAGAGGAGACAGAAATGTGGTAGAAAGAAGTGATGCTGGGATTTGATGCACATCTTCTATAACCAAGTTCAGAGCTTTTCCCTTTATTGCACCAGACTCCTTCCTCCCGTCCTCTTTCCTTCCATCTTTTTCACTTTGTTTAGAATATAATTTTAAAGTATAATTATAAATAATTATAAAATATAATTTAAAAATATAATTCAGATCATTATGTGGTTGGATGTTGGACTTGCTTTTCAGAAGGTCTAGGGGAAGCTTTTCTTATCTGTGGACTTGACACTTTCACCAACACTATTAAACACGGACAGTGGAGACGCTGACCTTGGGCACTGCAATCATCAGCTCACTTTTAGTGGAGCCCAAATTAGGCACAACTGGGGAATGAAGGTGATCAGTTTGCCAACAGCTGATGTCAGCCAGCTTGATGAGATTAGCACATCTACAACACTGCATCATGTGTGGGTACAGGTGCCTTTAACCAACAGCACTCTTTGCATCTAAATCTGCTTCAGTCATGAGTCATCTTGACCCTCCCCTAGGTTCAGGTGCCGGTCTTTTAATTTTTGGTTTCTGGACCAAGCACTCTTTACAGACTATTGAAAATAAAATTACCTTCATCAGTGAGTCTTGCTCAAGGGACATCCTTTTATACCAGCATTTTCTCTGGGTCTTGTTATTGACATGGACCAGTCTGGATGGTAGACACCATCCTGGTTCAGCCATTACCATTGTTATCAGGGGCCCAGATTCTTCTGGAGGCTTATATTATTACCTGGGACATGGTTGGAAGGAACCTCAGAGACAAAAATCATCATCCTTCCTCTCTACTTTTTTTTTTTTTTTTAAGCAAAACACATGATTTTATTATTCCCAGCACAAAGGGCAGGTCTTTGCAAAATGAGGGGGCAAGTTCTGATGGCAGGGAGGAGGCCCCTACTTGCCGGCAATGAGCAGGCTCCACAGGACCACAGTGGCTGAGTCCCCGTGCAGGAACATTTTTGAGATGTAGTGGTCCTTGTTGACTGGCTTGGACTTTTTCTTGCCCTTGCCGCTCTTGGGTCCACATCTTCTTCACGTTCTCCAGCACCATGTTGCAGTGCTTGTCGAAGGCTTTCACACGGCCCAGGAGCTTTTTGTTGTTGCGGCAGTTGATGAGCACTTGGGTGTTGTTCTTGACCGACTGGGTGAGCACGGAGAGTGGCCCTGTGTTAAACTCCTCCTCCTCCCACTTCTGCAGCTCCTGTGGTGTCACATCTTACCCTGGGGCTTGTCGAGGAGGCTCATGGTGGTGGTGGTGGTGGCCACGCTCTCAAGTCACTACCGTCTCCTCTGCATTGCTTTGGCCTTCCACAGAGAACCCTCCCCACTTTTTAATAAATGATTGAACTAAGGCCCAGAGAGCAGAAGTAATTTGACTAAGGCTTCACATTATGATACATTTTGACAGTTAGATTTAGATCCAGGTATCCTTGACCTGAGTGCTAAGTACAACTCTGGGGAGACACCAACATTTTTTCTTTCTTTTTTCCTTCCGTCCTTTCTCTCTCTCTCTGTTGCTTTTATTTTTGTTTTGTTTCGTTTTAATACATTGTAGGTACTGGGATAAACCCAAGTAGCAAGGCAGTTTCCATGAAATATCCAGGCCCTCATTATGCATTCCACTGAGTCTCCTCCTACCTCTCACTCTTCCATTAAGTCAACAAGAAAGAGAAGAGGCTGCTTCTTCCCTCTTCCTATTTTTACCACCAGATTTAAGCTCGGAGTCTGTAAAATACCCACCCCACCATACCCCCACCACATAAACACATATGTCTTGATTTAGACTAAGTCTTGATATCAACTGAATAGCCCGCTAAATACATGCACACACAGGATGGAGCCTGTTTAAATCTTATTACCATTCATTTTAATGTAAATTTAGTGATCACTAAAGGGCTGCGCAAAGGCAATGACTCTGCTCCCCTAGTGCAACTCCCCTCCCCAAACATCTTGGAAAAATAAACAGAAAGAAACAAGATCCACATTTTTCATGTCTGTTAACTTTGCAACATGTGCTAACCAAGTAGGTTACTGTAATAGGAGACTGTTATAATTAAGCCCTTTTCTCCCCATGCCATGCTGGAGTTGAGAGTCTGCTGGGAGCGATAAGAAAGTTCTGTTCTACTGAACGTTTTGACATTGTCTTTTGAAATTTGCAGCTATAGGGTATAAAACCTTTTTTATTTGGGTTGTGGGAGACTGTAAACCGTACAATCACACGTGAACTGGAAATACAATATTAAATGTTGAACAAAGGGTATATTTTCTCCTAATTCCAATGAAGCTGTATTTTTCTAATGGAGTCCCATGATTCAAACATATTTAAATTGGGGAAAAAAAAAAAAAAACCTTCAGTCTTCCAGTCAGTTATAAAACCATTGTGTGCACAGAAACTTTATAACAGCATGGGAGTTTATAATCCCCCAGCAGGAGGATTAGAAATTTGCAATGAGAGAAGTCCTTAATCTTGCACTTACATAACTGCACGTTTCTTAGATTTAAATTGTACAAATCAAAAAAAATGAAGATCATTTTGTTCTTTTCTAAAGGGTACTCATAGATAAATGATGACTGGTTAGAGCCTATTGAACGTTTGAACCATTTGTAGAATATAATTTATTCATACCAAATACATCGGAAAAGTAACTCTAGTGTTAAATTACAACGTGAAGAAATTAAAAGGCAGAAGTGAGCCGTTGAGTTTAAATGGATGCTCTGAGGTTTGTAGAAAATGTCAAAAGGGTTCAAATGTTCATAATGTAAAAGTAAATATTTGGGCATACTGTAGGAAGGCTTTATCCTGATGTAAGATAATACAGTTCTTCATGAAATATGTTATAAAGAGAAGACTGTTTAGTCTAGCTCATTTAATTTCCATGTGTTTTATTAATAAACAATTATACCAAAAAGGTACGTTCTTGCTCCCCATCTTCCTCATTCAAGTCTGTCTAGTTCTCCCATAAAGTTCATTCCTGAGTGAGTCAAACCAACTATAATTTTCCTTTTTCTTACTGATTTTTCTTCATTTATCAGAAAATTTGCTGGATCAGTAAAACATCTGTGAGGACTTGAGGGTAGGAGACTGATAATGGTACTTGGTCCATAGGATGTAGAAATAGCTAAGTCCTGTAGTCATCTGGCCATAATGCCTCCCCAACATGTGAGGGGAGATACAGACACAAAGAAGTCAAAGGCAGGCAAAATATTGCTTTACACATGGCTGGCTTTCGCCTTAAACTTGGGAAGCTGAGCTGGGTTACATGGAGAATTCTTTTGCTATGGTTTGATATTTTAAATGGTACTTTTCTTTAAACTTAACTTGCATCTTGGAACTTACCACTTTAGTAAATCTAAAATAACAATATTAAACTACAAAAAGAACCAAAAAATACTAAAACAAAATGAATGCATAGAGCCAAAAGAATAGAATAAAAGACGAGTGTTTAACCCTGAAGGGAATAATGAATATGCCCATAATTCTATCCGTATTCTATCTGTATTTACCTAATATCCACATTGCCACCTATTAAATGTCCAGGAATCTAAACAGCAGGGTCTGTACACTTCTTCCTTAACTGATGCAGAATAAAGATAAGCAGGCTATATCCAGGGCCTTGAGGGCAATGTTTTCTTAAACAGGACACCAGACGCTCTAACCATATAGGCCAAAAACAAAAGAAAACCTCATTATCCACCTAGATGGGTGGGTGGAGGCTGAGGGAAGACAAGTATATGTAGTATATGTAGTAAAGCATTAATATTTGAGGAATCTGGGTAGCATGTAACCAGTAAGATTTTTTTCTTCAGTAGTTTGAAATGCATATATCTAATCTAACAAATGACTTATTTACAGTATATAAAGAATGCCTACAAGTCAATAAGAAAAAAGCAAAGAATATTTTTAAATGTCAAAACATATGAACAGATACTCAAATTCACTAGTAATCAAAGAAGCAAAGTTAAAACAACAGTGAATAACACAACACACCCAAAATAATAGGAAAGAAAAAGAGAGAGGGAGAGTGGGAGAGAGGTGAAGGGAGGGAGAGAAAGAAGCAAGGAAGGAAGAAAAGGAGGAAAGAGGAAGAAAAATGAATAGATAATAGCAAGTATTGACACAGATTTGGATTAACCAGGAATGTAATATGGTACGATCACTTTGAAAAACTGCGTGGCTGAACTTCTCATACCTTATTACCCTGAAGTTCTACCATAAGCAACTTGACCCTTATGTACTATAAGAATATCCACCTGTTTACCAAAATACATGTACAAAATATATATTTTCAAAAATGTTCACAGGAACACTACTTTTAATAGTAAAAAGCGGAAAATAATCTAAATGTCCATCTTCAATACAGTAGATAAATTATGCTGTATCCACATAATGGTTAAAAATATGTATTTTTTTAATATTTATTTATTTATTTGGCTGCACCAGGTCTTTAGTTGTGGCACGCAGAATCTTTAGTTGTGGCACGCAGAATCTTTAGTTGTGGTATGCAGGATCTTTTCTTTTTCTTTCTTTTTTTTTTTTTAGTTGCAGCATGCAGGCTCTTAGTTGTGGCATGAGGGATCTAGTTTCCTGACCAGGGATCGAACCCAGGCCCCCTGCATTGGGAGCATGGAGTCTTAACCACTGGACCACCAGGGAAGTCCCTGTATTACACTATATTTAACTTCAGCTACACAACACAAGATGAATGAATCTTACAAAGATTGAGCAAAAGTGTTTCAAGCACCAAAGAGTAGATACAATATGATGCCATTTATATAAAGTTCAAAAACAATAAAAACTAATCTGTTTGAAGCCCCAGTAGGGGTTAATATTGATCTTGGACCGGGAGGATATCAATTGAAAGGGGGTAAAAAAGAGGCATTTGTGGAGAGAGGATGCTGAAGATTTTGTTTCTTGATCTTGATAATGAGCCAGTTGTGCATATTTTATAAAAATTCACTGACCTTTATGATTAGTGCAATTTTCTGCATTGTATACTTATATTTCATTGAAACAGACCTTAAAAATAGAATTAAAGATTGTTACAAAGGCCCTTTTCACCCAGGAGAGTATTTCTTGAATTTAGGTGTTTGGTGGATTATTTTAGAAAAGGAAAGGAAAAATATTTCCTTTAGGGAAAATATTTCTATTTAAAATAAAGATCCAAGGACTCACTCTGTCCAGAAAACCAGTGTGAATAATATTTAGTCCAAGAATATAATATTCTAAGTGTATTAAACCCACTTTCAGGAAATTCCCTTGTGGTCCAGTGGTTAGGATTTGGCACTTTTATTGCCATGGGCCTGAATTCGCTCCCTGGTCTGGGAACTAAGACCCCACAAGCCACACGTCACAGCCAAAAAACAAACAAACAACCACCTGTTTTCAACTGCTGTAACCACAGCAAATGAGAAATTTTATCATCCTAAATTGTAAAATGAATTCTTTAGATTACTAATTTTTTTTTTTTCTTAATCTTATGAATCTCACGGTCCCCAGTTTGAGAAGCACTAAATGTTGCAGTCAGGATAGACTAGGATCTTTCCTTGCTTTCCTGTGGAAACTAAAAAACCTCAAGATGTTAAAATAACAAGTTTTATTTCTCATTCAGAACTCATGTTCATCACAGGTCACCTGACTCTGCTCTATATCCTATTCTAGGACCTGGGTCATTAGAGGAGCCACCAGTGCTGCTGGTTGCTTTGGCAGAGGAAAAAAGAGTGTGTGGTGGATCACATACCACTTTTTAACGTTTTCCTCTGAAGAAGTGATACCCATGAGTACTGCTTACATTTCACTCTCCAAAACAAGTCAAACAGCCATACCTACCACCAGCGAGGGGGGAACCTACAATCCTACCCTTTGCCTGGAAGAAAACTGCAGTTGTTGGAGGAACTGCACTGAGTTTTCAATTAGTTCTCACATCTATAAATGTAATCTGAGTACTTTAACAGTGATGTGATCAAATGACACAAGGAACACATCCCAGACACATGTAGGTCAACTGCAATCACTTACTACTAAGGTCCCAGTGCTTGGCAGAGTGCCTGACTTATGGCTTTGCTCCCTGAATATTTGTTGAGTGAATGAAGACAACTGAGTGTATAATCAATTCTGTGAAAAGGCTATAAGTACCAGAAAAAGATACAAAAGAAAAAAAAGAGGTAACCTTTGGAAAAAAGAGGTAACCTGAGAAAGCATTCATCATAGAGGAAAACAGCAGAAAAGCAGGAAGGAGGGTCAAAGACAAGGAAGTGGAAGAAGTACCTGATGGGCAGATTCAAATGTCTATAATGACCAAGTATATATTGTAAATGAGCAAAAAAGCCAGAAATAGGGCAATAGGGAGGAATAGGGACTGGGGCAAACAAGAAAATTCCTTCCTCATGTACACATTTCAGCCAATTACTTAGTTCTAACTAATTATTGCCATGCAGAAATATGAACCCACTGTTTCCAGACCTTTCCAGTTTTCTTAGAGTATTTCCAAAGTTTTAGCTTCTTCAGCAAAATATTCCAATTTGCAAACACCAAATAGGTCAAACAAAACACTTCTACTCATCAGATTTAGACTGTGGGCTGTTGATGTGTAACTATCTCACTCTTGTTGCAAATGAAATTTAGGGAATGGTGATTGTGGAAAACAGTGATTACAGCGGAGCTGAAGGTTGAAATCTGGTTGTGGAGGACTTTATATGAAAAGCCTTAACTGTTTTCTTCTGCAGTTTACAGAGAGGTTAATAAAATATTGGCGTGGCTTGAAAACTTATGTAAAAATTGATTTTAATTATTCCAAAATTTACCCTGGTTTCAAAAGTTTCCAAGCAGTCACTGTTGCTTCTCTATTGGACAAAGAAGAAGATTGTTTTCTTGGTATTGCTGATTTTGTGGGATAATATTTCAAGGGTATGGACAATAAAAACTGGACTGTGCACAAGTGTTCTGTTGGTGGTGGTTGTTGCTGTTGTTAAAATACTCAAAACTATTTGGCTTTCATCATGATCCAACATTTATTGAGCAAATGTATAGCAAGAAGTTTCAGCCTAAGTTAAGCAGATACAGTTAGGTCAAAATGTTCCCATAACCTAAACATTTCAGAACCAACACTCCCCCCCAAAAAAAACAGAATGACTCTCATTAAGTATTTAATTTAATTATTTTCCAGTGCTTGGGGCTACTAGTACCTGAGCACATAGTTCTTCTTAATTTCATCAGCAGGCATTTATGAGTCCCTGCTGAGGGTGGATATGGAAGAAATATAAACTTTAAGGTATTTTTCTTTCTTATTAAGATAAAATGCAAAACAATTCATTGTAATTTTCAGAGTCAAAATAGAGCAGTCTTTTGTAGCTGCTTCTGGGGTGCATTTGTCACCTTCCCCCATTCAACAGAAGAAGGCATTAGTCCAAATTTCTAAAACTAAAATTCATTTAGGACACATACTTTAATTTGAACACACAGTCAAACATTTCTAGGTTATTAACTCCTCAGTTCTAATGGGAGCTCAAATTGACCACTTAAGCCTAAATTTAGAATTCATTTCTGTTGGTTCCGTATTTTCCATCATCTCCACTAACAGTCGAAGATGTTGAAAATGCTAGAAAGAAGTCAGCAAGGAGAGAAATCTAATTTTCTGTGCAGGACTCATATAGTCTGAACAGAATAGTGCATTCCTGTCCAATTGCACACATCTGGAGTTTCATTTGACTGGAAAAGCACATCCTATGAATGGAGGGTCCAACCCTAATGTCTCCTTCTCAACTTTTAAGACTCTCAACAGCCTGCAAGGCACTTAGCCAGGCAAGGGCAAATCCCTTTTCCAGCACAGAATCTGTGGAAATTACACCTGCAGAAAAATTCAGAAAAACCTTACTCTGAGAAACAAGGAGGGAGGAGGGATACTAATCACAAATGGCGTGATAGTACCCTGGAGTGATCAGCATTTACTTAATTCAACAGTCTACTCACATCCAGATGTTCCACACACATGTTCAGTGTGGTTTAATGAGCATGGATAGATGTGCCCCACGGATAAGAAGATGAGACAGAATAAACCACTGAAGGGCAGTATTTTCCTCAAAAAATCCTGCCTATCCTGTCCTTGCAGAGAGTAGAAAAATCAGAAGAATGCTCCTGATATGTGCTTCATTATGTTCCCAGTTCATCTGGGCTCTGAGATCAGACTGAAGCGGATGGAAACCCAGCTTCATCATGCATTAGTTTAAGTGACATTGTGTGAATCACTTAACTGTACCTTAATTTCCCCATCAGTAAAAAGGGATTGTAATAGTGCCTGCTCTGTGTGATAGTGTTTATTAAGTGCATCACATAATACTTGATACAAAATAAGAACTCAATAACTGCTGTCATTATCATTGTTTTAATAGTTGTTGGTGGTATTGTTAACATTATTTTTTTTTTCTATTTCCAGAATAGGGACCGATTCACCATAACTGTGAATTAAATTAAACTTGGGGATTTCCCTAAATGTTTATACTTTCCCTCTTTTTGTTCAAATAATAGAGCCTTGTTTATTCCAACTTTCAGATATTCACACAACTAAAGGAGGCCATTCCAGGTCCTTCTGGTTTCTATAGGTTTTAGGACATTGCTTCTGTAAGGTATAAATGTTCATGCACGTGTGCACGCACACACACACACACACACACACTCACACACAGAGCTGTAGACCATGGCTCTTTTTGTTCCCAGTCATTCATGCATTCATTCCACAAATGCATATTTGTATACAATAGCTCTGTACTATATCTCAAGATTGCCTTGGCTGCAATCTATAGCATCTATAAGAATTAAAATTTTTATATATCTTAGATGCAGGTTGTGTGTGTGTGTGTGGGGGGGGTCAAGGGACATTAAGGGGACATAATTTTTTATAAGATTGTTTATTTTTCAGCTGGGGAACTGCGACAAAGCAAAATTAAGTGAGTGGTATGAAGGCGTTTGAAAGTTTGCCTTCAGGGCAGAACCTCAGGCTTTTCAGCAGGAGCTTTCTGCAAACAGCCACCTTCCCCAAACATCACTCCCTCTGATCATCCCAACACCCTGGCTGTCAGTTCACTACTTTTGCTTTGTGCCAGTGGTCTGGTCCAGGTTTAGCCATGAATCGCCATGTAGCTTGATGATGGGCCACTAGTCTTTCCTCAGGCTTTACTCCTGCCACACTGATTGGCATCTGGTCTCCTTCCTGAGATTTTGACTGACAACCCATTCCTGAGTGAAGCTTCAAACGTTTCTCTCAAGCAGCATAAGAGCTCACCTCAGCCCCACTTACCTTCATGGGCTGTTTTCTCTTCACACAAGTAATTGCAAATTAGGGACCACTTTGCCGTTATGGGTCTTCAGATCTGTGTATCTGAAAATCCTCTATTGGACAGCAAGAAGCTCCTCCTCCTACTTTGTTGCTCCTCCTCCCCTCTATAAATCACCCTAGAACAATTTGGATCTCTAATTAAAGGAATTATATTATTCCACAGTTACTGGCCTACTGGATGCACTAGCCCCCTCTGGAGCTTACATACAGAAGGCTGTTAGCTAAGTTTAGTGTCTCAACAGTTAATTGATCAAATTCCACGAATTTTCATTTTCCATAACTCACTTTTATTCAGGGGTGATGCATTTTTTAAAATGTGATGTGATTATCATTTAACAGTTGTTATTCAAACCATTTACAAAGAATTGTTTTCAGTTTTCTTTATCAAACCATGACCCTCCCATATGATCCCCTCCCATCAACTCTCTGAAACTTGATATATCAGGAAGCCTTCTTAATGACTACACTCCCCTCAACACATGCATACAACAAGCAGGCAGGGCAGTGCAAAAAACATGGGGCATATGGGCAAACAGATCTGGGTTCAAATTCTAGTTCAGCTCCTTGTATGTAATAGAAACTGAGGCAAGTCTCATAGCTTCTGGGAGTCTCACATCACTCATCTACAAATCCAGGAGATTGCCAACATTGCAGAGTTTCACTGAATATTAAATTTATACATAAATATGCACACACATACATATATATGCCATTAGATTGTAGTATGTATGTGTGGAATCTGATCCCCAGTAAATACCTGATGGAAAGAATAGCTATTGTCATTATTCTTCATTGTGGAAAAGGAAAAGGTGAAATTTCCTTGAGCCAGAGGTAATGTGACCTTAGGTGTAAGGCAGCTCTTCCAGCTGATGTTAAAAATTTTTTTTTTAAAAAAGGTAGATAAGTAAGTAGATAAAATTAATTTTAAAAATTCTTGAGACTGATATATACAAGCAAAACACATAAAATGCCCACCAACTCCAAGATTTCCTGGGTCTACCATCTGGGATCTTTTGTGCCTACAAAATTGACTTAAATTCCATGCTGTCCCTTGAACCTGAGCATCCAAATCCGAAAGGAATCCGACCTAGAGCTTGGTTATCTCCCTCTTCTCCCTTCCTTCTATTTATATAGAGTCTTCTAGCTGCAGCACTTGAAATTACAGTCCCTGAGGATTTTGGTTGGATCTTGTTTGTCGCCTGTAATGCTGCTGCCAATCTCCTGACCCGGCCAGCTCTGTGGGGCTATACCATCAAGGCTCTCACTTAAGTTTACCTCCAGCCCCACCAATGCACTAATGTACTCTATCACTCACCCTCAGCCAGGGGACTAAAAATAGCCTCTGGCTTCAATTGCTTGTTTTAAAAGGAAAAACAAAATTGAGAGAGTGAGAACAGAAATGATGACAGCTTTCCATTTCATCCTGCTGTACCAAAGACCTTCTCCAAGGGAAATGCAGTTCTTTCAATTAGCTCACCTGATCTATATCACCTAGGCTCTGCTGAGAGTTTCCACATGCTGGTGGGTAGCCTGGCTTCTGCCAAGCTTCTCCTCTCTCCTACTTGATGTCCTTCTGTGCCCCAGAATCTTTTCCTGTCAGATGTGAGAGTCTAATTCACTGCCTTTCAGGGAAGTGGCAAGAGAAGCTTTCTGACAAGAACTTATTAGAGGGAGCTCTGGTGAGACCATGCAGTTCAGAGAAACACAGTGAATGACGGATTGGGTTTCAAGTTACTTTCTACACATGTTCTGGGGCATCTGTATACTTCAGATTGTGTAACATTCATGGGAACTATCATGTAAAAATCTCATTCAAGGACCTAAGTAACTGCCCAAACCCACATTGTACCTTTTTGCTCCACCCGTACTTCAGCCCTCCATTCCTTGTAAAATACTGTGTTCTGGCTGTACCAAATTTTCTTGCCTACCTCCCCCAAGTGTTTTTTTAACAATTCTTGAAGTGCCCAGATGTCTTTCCTGCCTTCATTTTTCCACTTGTGTAATGCATGAAAATCATTTTAAAATAGCATCTACTTCAAAAGTTTTCCCCTGAATTTTGTGCCCCACACAATGCTAAAATTAAAAACACAAACAAAAACCCAAAGCCCTGAATCTGTTCATTTCTTGTGACACAACACCCAATAACATATATTAATACTGTGGTAATGATGATGATGAAGATGGTGATATTGATGATAATGATAATTTAGGTGAATGGTCTTGTTTCAATATTAAAAGGTGAAATTGTTAGAGAATGAACTGAGTATATCTTAATGTTCCTGCCTCTTCAGCATGCTGAATGGCACATAATGGGAACTCAACAATTTTGGTTGAATTGGATTGAGTAATGCGTAGAGAAAACTCAAACAAAGCAATCTATGTTCTTGATTTGGTGTTTGAAACTTCAGAGTTGTTTTCATTGCAGTTAGACCTTTTCTCCATCTTTCAAAAATAGATTATATCTTTGGAAAGTACCAGGGTAAGGGTAATTGAAGGCTTGCAAATGCAAAAGATATAGGCCTTATATTTTGAACAGTTTCTTTACATCAATTTTCTTGTACTATTTTATGGCCGGGATTTCTTATCTAAGCCAAAGCTAAGAGCATATTAAACTGAGATTATTCATAGGTATTTTGAATCCCATTTGGCATTCAGGATTCTGATTATTTCTATTCTATCTGTCACATTATTTCTTTCTTTTAAAAAAGTTAAAATGTAGCAAGATGTACTCTTATAAGAAAAAAGAAAGGCAGTGGAAGTCTACTGATAATAACGGTGGTCATTAAGGTGAGCATTGTGCTACATCATTTGGAACTTCCTTGAATTTTGACCCCTAGAAAATTAAAGTACAAGGAAGCAAGGAAAGTGGTTTATTATTCCTCTGTACATGAGAGCATCCCATTTCCAATCGTGGGTGGGATAAAGAAGCCAGCTATGATGTCACAGGGAAATAAAGAAGGAAGAGTGGCTTTGGAAACAGTCATGATATGATCCATAAAGTGTACAGTTTCAATGATAGGAGAGATGTGCATGTGTAAGCCTGCAAAACAAAGCAGTGATTTGTTTTGTTTTGTTTTTTAATATATAGGACTTTACTAAATATACTAAGAAATGCTTTCTGGGGTCTTAGCTCTGATAACTTCTAAACTGATTATGTGTCATTTTGTATTATTGGAATAGACATTTCAGAGGTTTTGGTGGGGGGAGGTGGATGTTGTTTGCTTGTTTTGAAGCCTTTGTAAAGGAATGGTTATCCTCACCCTTATCTCTCTTCCTCCACCATACTCCTTAAGGGTACCTACTACTGCTGGGGCCCAAATGGATAAGAACCCACAGACCAGGTGCCATGTTTTGTCATTGTAAAGGAAATAAACTAATACTTAAGCACCTCAAGCAATCCACATGTGGCACACTCACTTTGGCTTTTTGAACCAAGATTGTGATACAGTCATAACAATGAAATATTATTTTGTATAATATTTGATCTAATCTACTATTTAGTAATGTGACCTGAGATCCACCATGGCACCTTCTGGGTTTCTCAGCCATTTGGAGCTGTGTCTAAAAGATTTAGACAAATAATTCTCAACCAAGATTGATTTCCCCATCAAGTGACTTTTGGCAATGCCTGGGAACATTTTTGTCACATCTTGGGGGATGCAATTAGCATCTAGTGGGTATTGCCAGGAATGCTGGTTAACATCTTACAATGCATAGGACAGTCCCTTACAACAAAGAATTATCTGATCCAAAATGTCAGCAATGCCCAGGTGGAGAAATCTGATCTAGAGCCCTTCTACTCAAATTCTGGTCCATGGACCAGCAGCATCAGCATCACCAGGAAGCTGAATAGAAGTGTAGTATGTCACCTTGTCCCCAAGATTGAATCAAAACCTTAACATAGACAAGACTCCAAAGGATTCATATGCTCATAGTTTAAGAGGCATTAGGCTAGAGTGGTAGTTCTTCACACTTAAGGGTCACAGAGTCAACTGGGTAGCTCTTAAATAAAAACAAAAATTACCCATACTTGCCACACCCTTGGAAATCATGATTCACTGGTCTGAGGTGGTACTCCTGGCAGCAGTAGCTTTTCGAAGCTTCTTAGAAAATTTTAATGTTCCACTAGGGTTAAGACTCCCTGGTCTAGTACAGCTCAGAGTGGGGAGAACATGCTTAGAATGTACAGATATCTCGGAATTCTTGGGACAATCTGGTTTGTGTCGTTTGTCCTAAAATATTATAGCACTCCTTTTCACTCTCAAATGTGTCCTGAGCTTGGAGTAAGCAACAATTTCTTAAAAACAAACAAAAATGTACTAATCATAAAGGATCAAACAAGATAAATTAGATCTTATTAAAATCAAGAACTTGTTTATCAAAAGATACCATTAAGATTGTGAAAAGGCTATCTACAGAGTGGGAAAAAGATATTTTCAATGTATATATCCAACAAATAATTTGCGTACACTGCATATATAAAGAACTCCAACAAATCAATAAGAAAGAGACAAGACAACACACTAGGGCAAAAGACTTGAATGTGTGCTTCATAAAGGAAGCTGTGCAAATGGATAATCGGCATAAGGAGACCTGCTCAACTTCATCCACCTTCATGGAAATGCAAATTTAGACCACGATAAGCTATCAGTACAAATAAGTTACAATGACTAAAATGGTAAAGACTGGTGATTCCAAGTATTGCTAGGATGTGGAGCAAGAAGAACCTTCAGCCTTGCTAATGGAAGAATAAATTGATAAAACCACTTCAAAACGTGTTTTTCCAGGTACCTACCAAAGTTCAGCATATGCATATATATATATACATATATATATACACCCATGATGAATACTCCTACTCTTAGATATATACCCAAAAGAAATAGATACATACGCTCATCAAAATACATGTATTAAATTTCCCATAGTAACACTATTAGTAATAGTCCAATATTGGAAACTACCCAAATGCCCAGCAGTGGAATGAATAAATAAGTTGTAATATGTTCACAACAATGAAATATACAGCAACAAGCATGGATGATGTTCAACTAAACACAATGATATGGGTGAATCTCTCAAACATAATACTGAGTGAAAGCAACTAGACAAAAGAGCACATACTCTATGAGTTCATTTATAAAAATAGGCAAAAGTAATCCATCCACTTACAAGTCCAAGCAGCAGTTACTCTTATATACATTCAATGAATGGTATATTGTGTACATTCTTGAAAGTGTATACAACAATTGAATTATTTTTTAAAGTGTCCTCTATTGGATGATAACGTTCACAGCCAACTTAGTGTGATGGAATAGCCTCAGGTCAGCAACGTTGGGCCTGAAGAGCCGTCATTCAAAGTCTACCCAAGGTGGTAGCACTCCCTCTATTAGCTTCTGTAGGTGCCCAGGGAGAACTGAGATGATTTCACACCGATCCTCTTTAGAATAGCCATTCTCTACTGAAGCTGAACATAAGAATCATCTGGTGAGTTTCTAAAACTCCTGGCAATTCAATCAGTAACTTTTTTACCTCCCCTGGTAATGACAGTGTGCCCAGGGCTGGGAACCACTATCTTAGCCTCACATCTCTGCAGTCATCCATATGGCTGCTTCAGCACAGTTATTCTGATGGTGCTGATGGGAATTAGATTGATGCCCTCAGTTCCCTTACGATGTTCATTCATTTGTTCGCTATCTCAATAAGCATGCAATATTTACTAGGTCCTGTGTTAAGTGCTAGGTGCTAGGCCAGGGTCATAAAATTAGATTGTAAGCCTCTGGGAGCAGAGACCAAATCTTTTTAGTTCTGAGTTACAATCTCAATGTCAAGCTCTGGTGGTACACACAATGAGCCTCAGAAGAACGCTGGAGAAGTTTTAGGGAAATAAGGGTGGGGAAATTATTTTAGGTGAAAGAAGCAACATTGTGAAGGTGGGGAGCCATTTCTAGTCATCAAAGTGAAGTGACCATTTTCTAATTTCAGGGTATCAGGAACCTCAACAATTCTAGAAATGGAAACTGTAACTCAGAATAATAATAATAACTGTGTCATAAATAACTAGATTTTACCTTTATTTTTCTCTCTCTCATCATTTTATCCTCAGTGCTCAGCACAGTGCCTGACATCCTAGAATTGGTCAGTAAATATTTGTTGAATAAATTAACAATTGAACAAGTGAAAGAAAATATTCTCTCAGGAAAGGAAGGATGAATTAACATTTATTGAGTACCAAACACGCTCCATGCACATGCCAGACCCCTCCTATCCTTAGTGCCGTTTAATAGTCATGGCACATTGTAAACGGGTGGCATGGTTATCCTCCTCTCAAAGCTTAAATAAAATATGAAGCCCAGAGAGTATAAGGAATGTCCCAAGATCACAGGGCTAATTGGCAGCGCCCAGATTCAAATTGCAGGGTTGCAATTTGGCGCCCCTGCTCTGGGCATCGCACTCCACAGAGCAGCAGGACAGCAATGAGCCTGGGACATGATCCATCCAGGCCCATCTGGCCCCTGGTCTCCTCTGAGGCCGAATACTTTACCTCACGTATCTACCACCACCAAGCCTGCATTCCTCTCATCGCTCATATTTATAATTCAGCATCAAATTATCTTATTAACAACATGCTGATTAAGTTATGATAGAGGTGCCACTATGGAATCAGAGGTATTTCCATGGAAACTAAGTGGCAACTCCCTCTCCCCAACCCTGCAGTTTTATTTGAGTCTCCTGAGGAAGGAAAGGAAAAGTACAGAATTTTGAGACTAGCCAGTTCTTGTTGAAATATGAACTCCAAAGCTGCCAGGAGAAAAGTGAGTAGAAAACCCTTTGGCACTGGCTGGATCTTCCCTCCCTCTCCCCTTCCTTTCTCCCTCTTTTTTCTCCTCGCCTTTTTCTTCTTCCTTCACACTCTCTGGGCTCTTCCTTCTCTCATAAATGTTTCCCCTTTGACTGTAGATCCAGAGCATAGCACTGAAACCACAGCCCTCAAAAGTCACTTCCATCTGGCCTGAGAAGTAGTGGGCTCCAGAGTCTTTATGGAAATTTTCAACTTCTAACTAGTTACAGATCTAAATAAAGTCTTTACTTAGAACTGTAGGTTCATTAAGGAACTGTCTGGATTCCTGTGTGCTATATTTTCTTCTTTGCTTAACTTTTTTATTAGTCTAGATTCTCCAGAGGAACAAAACCAATAAGATAGATAAATAGATAGATAGATAGATAAATGATAGATAGAGTTTATATATATATATATATATATATATATATATATATATAACAGGATATATTATTTCTATATCTGTATATCTATATGCATCTGTATCTATCTATCTAGAGAGAGATTTACTAAAAGGAATTGGCTCATGTGATAAAGCTAATAAGTTCCAAAATCTGTAGTCAGCAAGCTGTAGACCCAGGAGAGCCAATGGTGTAGTTCCAGTCCAAACCCAAGTTTGAAAGAAGGAGAAAACTGTCCTAGCTCAAAGACAGTCATGGAAAGAGAAAGAAGTCTTGCTTACTCAGCCTTGTATTCTAGTCAGGTTTTCAAGGGATCGGACGAGCCCATCCGTATTGTGGTGGGCAATCTGCTTTACTCAGGCTACTGATTCAAATGTTAATTTCACCCAGAAACGCTCTCACAGACATATCCAGAAATAATGTTTAGCCAAATATCTGGGCACCCCATAATCCGATCAAGCTGACACATAAAACTAACCATCACAACTTCCATTTTAGCAATTTAACCATTGTTCCCTTCCATAATCTTATAGCCTGCCTTCTGAGAGTGTGTTCATCGACTTCAACCAGATTTTCCATTGTTATCTCTCTCAGTCTCAGAGTCCAGAGTCCCCACAACCCACCAATTCTAGACTGTCCCTGAGACAGACCTGCAGACCACTTCCATTCCCTTCCAATCTGACTCATTACCAGCTCCAAAGTAGGGAGAGTTCTCCTCCCTTGGTATCTGTTGAACAGTAATTCCCAGAGTGTGTTCAGAGCATGATAGTCTTCATGGCAAGTTGGTAGGAACATGATAGGTAAATAGGTGCTGAAGAGATGCATAAATGTGAAATATCTATAAAATAGTTCCAAGTGCAAAATGTTGAGAGGCACCAAGTATCATATCCTTCTCTTAGATTTTTATGATTTACTTTTTATTTTTTATAATGCATATTACAGGGTAAGGGCTCTGAAAGGCATTTATTCATTTCCTCATTGAGTATCTATTGAGTACCAACCATGTAGAAGGCACTGTTGTAAGCACAGGAAAGATAGTTATGTAGGAAATAGGTCCTGCTCTCAGGAAGCTTGTGTATTCATTGAGGGGAAACAGAGTAAATATATAAGTACTATAAAGACAAATAAAATGGGCAAGGAGCTAAATCATTGGGGAACATGCTATTCTATAAAGGGCCATCAGAGAAGCACCTCTGAAAAACTGATATTTGAACAAAACCCTAAATGAAGAGAGGGAGTAATGTGTGGGCATATTATAAAGGAGTCATAAAGCAGTCCTGAATAGGAGTATTGTTCATAGGTTTAAAAAGTGACAAAAGCTGTGTGGCTAGAGCTTGGTGGGAAGGCAGGTTGGAGAGGAGGCTAGTAATGTAGCAAGAGGCCAGATTATTATCTACTGTTTTACAGGCGATGTAAGGATCGTCAGGACTTATTATGTGACTCAGGAGGTGGTGGGTGGAGGAATCTGAGAAAAAGAGTGACATAATCTGGCTAGCATTTTCAGGGATCAATGAATGTGGCTTACACATTGCAGGGAGGCACGAGGTGAGTTTGGAAGTTACCATACTTGTCCAGATGAGACACAACTGGGCTTTGGGCTAAATGTGCAATAGTGGAGGTGAGGAGAAGTGGGTAGATTCTGAAAGTACTTCATTCTCCAGTGAGAAATTTGATTAATTCCATATAATCAAGGATTTCTCAAATTTACTTGACCATTGGCCTCTTCTCCAGTTGACTCTCCAATTATTTTTTGACTAAACAGTTCAAATATAAATTATAGTTAGTATATTAGCCTCTGATTAGTAAATATTATACAGTTTATTTTTATATCTAGTATATTTCTATTTCAGATTATTCTTTTGTTTTCCTGTGTGTATACAAGTATCCCTAAGACTGGTAACATAAATCTACCACTAATAGATTTAAGTGGATTTGTTTTTCTCTTTCTGTATGTGAAAATCTATGAGTGTGGTTCCCCCTAATATGGACTAGAGGCTTCCTTGTGAGTGGCTACATTGTTACTTCTGCCCAAAGTAAGGGTCTGTCTGTGTTCCACCTTCAAATTCCTATTCATCCTTCATAGTTCCTTCCTCTGTGAAGCCCTTCATGAACAGGCAGGTGCTCCCTGCTGGGTAACTTCAGGGTGGCCTGAGCCTATGTCCATTTTAGCATTGCTTCCTGACATCAGTGTGCTCTGAATATGTGGACAGACTTCCCCACTGCACTGTGAGCTTTTTTTTTTTTTAATTTATTTATTTATTTTTGGCTGTGTTGGGTCTTTGTTGTGTGGGCTTTCTTTAGTTGAGGCGAGTGGGGGCTACTCTTTGTTTTCAGTGGGCTGGTTTCTCATTGCAGTGGCTTCTCTTGTTGAGGAGCACAGGCTCTGGGCACGTGGGCTTCAGTAGTTGTGGCACGTGGGCTCAGTAGTTGTGGCTTATGGGCTCTAGAGCACAAGCTCAGTAGCTGTGGCACATGGGCTTAGTTGCTCCGCGGCATGTGGGATCTTCCCGGACCAGGGCTCGAACCTGTGTCCCCTGCATTGACAGGCAGATTCTTAACCACTGTGCCACCAGGAAGTCCCAGCACTGTGAGCTTCTTGAGACAGGGATTGTGTGTATCCCTCCCTGTATCTTCAGACCCTCCCGCCACGCGTGGCACAGAGCAGTTAGGAACAAATGCCTGATCAGTGACTAAAAAGGTTTTATTATTTATTTGTTTAAGAAATAAGAATTTGTTGGTTTAAGAAATATTTATTTAGTGCTTTCTAGACTCAAGGGTTGGTTTAAGAAATATTTATTTAGTGCTTTCTAGACTCTGATGCTACATGTACACACACATATACATACACTTTTACATTATATATATATATACACATATATTTGTATACATATGTATATATTCATCTATTGAAAGAGATGATCAAGTCAGTAGAGTTTTTCAAGGCATGATGCATACTATAAAAATTACAAGGTGTTGATTGAGCATAGAAAAACTTTAGGCAATGGTAATTCTTTCAATGGAAATTCTCCCGAAAGTAAGCAGGAGGAAAATCTAGAAAGCAGGGAATGTCATATGTTTTCAGAAGATAATTAGTTCAGAATGATTGGAAGTCCTACAGGGGGCATGGTAATAAATAAAAGCAGAGGGGTAGATTAGAGCTTGGACACTATCCAGTGGATACAATGGGTGCAGATTGTTGTAGCTTGAAAAAAAAAGTTACTTTGTGAAATGGTTGAATTCAGTTTATTTGGGCTTTCTCCCCAGTTTTTCCTACAGTTGTTATTGAGTCTGAAGTCAACATTTTCTTCAACCAGCACATGGAAAAGTTTCAGAAGATAAAAATATTGAACAAAAGGCTCAGGGCACTTAATCAGAGAACATGGAAACCTGGGAACATGATATCTATCTCATAAAGATAATAAAAACAAAGGGACTAATGAATTGGTGTGGTGATGTCATTCAGTGGTAGATGGGATTGGACTGATTTAATGCTGGGAAATGTTATTTATGTTCCCAGATTTCTCTCAGTTGGTTTACCTGAAGTTCTTGTGTTATTGTGAGGAAAAAAATTGATACTGGATACAAGTGGCAAAAAAGGCAGCTACAATTTGCGTGAGGATAAATCATAATTATCTTTATCATAATTTTCATCAGTATTTCTTTGCTCAGCCAATTAAATATATTTCACATTTTCTTTTTCTCTTTAGACCTAAAATTCAATACAACAATAGCAGTGAGCCTGTGCTTTTAGGGGATATATTAAATGTAATAAAAATGATTTATATTCAAGTTAGTATCTAATAGCAGTAGTAAGCTTCTTTTGTCTTATAAGAAATGCCTTTTGTGAATGGTATTTTCAGGTTATATTTCCCTCTTTTTAAGCAGTCCTATAAAAAAAAAATTCTGCTTTATATAGCCAATAATTTTTGAGGACAGAGTATGTTCTCTCGTTAATGTCTCCTTGAAACATTCATTAAATAATTGAACATCAGAAAAAAGATTTATCTCCATATGAACTTATATGTGCTAATAATGTTATTGAAAAATAAAGGAGAAAGTATGTTTCTTAAAAGACATTTTTTTAAAAGACTGACCATATTTTCTGTTGTTCAGAGTGAACGTAGCCTTGTCAAGGAAAGACGAATGCTTGTGATGGTTTTAAAAATGCCCGAGACTAGGCATTTTGTCTGAATGAAAGCACACAGCATGAATCTGGGATAAATCTCACAGTCTTCCCTGTTAAGTCACTTTCTCTTTCTTTTGTATTCTCATCCTCTCTCTCTTCCCCTCTCTCCCTCCCTCCCTCCCATCTCCTCCTCCTCCTTTCCTCCTTCTGCCCCACCCCTGTGCCCCAATTTATATTTCAAACCTCTTTCAGTTTTACAACTGCATGGGCCTTGAAATACTTAATACCTTCTGTTTTATAGATGAGAAAAATAAGATCTATGGGAAAAGGAAACATCACAGCCACTACAAACAAGTAATTGATAGATTATAGTTGTCTACCAAGTGCCTACTGACCACTTATATACGTATTAAGATCGGAATGTGTATGTGTGTGTGTGTAAACATGCACACGCACACACACACACACACACATAGGGTTGGCCAAAAATTTCATTCTGGTTTTTCATATTACAGAAAAACCAGGTCGAACTTTTTGGCCAACCCTATCTATCTATCTATCTATCTATCTATCTATCTATCTATCTGTATTTCACTGATTGAAACACATGGCAGTTTTCCAGTATCTGGGAATTTGGAGAGGGTGTATTACCCATCCCCATCCTTTCCTCAATTTCAATAAAGTTAAAGGGTAAGAATTCCCATAAAGCAGTAGTCAAAGGAAGATGCCTGCATCAAATTAATCAACATTATTCCACAGACCAAGGGCTTTGAAAGCAGAAAAACATGACATCCAAGTCCAATTCCTTCACTTATATACCCCTAGATACTCAGTTTTCTGAGCACTAAAACAGTGACATCCAACATGTGGAGTTATTGAGCTGTTTAACGAAATGGACTGTATATTAAAGGCCAGTTAATGCACTTATCCTGAGATTCTTAACCTAGAAACAAAAACCCTCCAGGGAGGGGCTTTGGGAGTCCTTAGATGAACTTCAGGCATGCCTAACCCTTTGATAGTCTGAGCATTTTTCTGCATATAAGCATTCTTTTCTTTGGGAAAAAAATCCCTCACTATTATTAGATTTTCAAAGATGTGTTCCCAGTTATTTTAAAAAAACTGACATAAATAGAAGCTGTAATTGCTGGTGTTAATAATAATTATTATAACCACAATGACATTACTAATATTTCACTACAAACAAATAATATTATTATGATTATTAAGACTCAGTTCCTTGCATATGAGCCAAAACTGGTGGATGAATCACATTTAAATCATCGGGTGCTTTGCTTTTACCAGGTAGAATGTTCCAATTTCTTCTTATTACATGAGCCCTTGAGGTCTTGTTTCACTCTGATCCACAGAGGAACTCATTTCCCCAGAAAGGCAGAATAATGAGGTCTGCTTAATTTATAGCTGAGTACATTTACGTGCTCTCTTCATTAACGGGGATGCCTGTTTAATTCAATAGAATCCTGCATGTGGTACACGTAGAAGACACCAGGACCCTGTCCACTCCACATCCATTTATTACCGATGCCTCCAACATACACAAACAAACCATGTTTTACAAACTGCTTAGAGATTTAAGTTGCATTGTACATTCTGTTGTAGCAAAAAGGGTGATTTAAAATCATTACGCCTAAAATTTAGGCCTTGGTATGCTTTGAAGTCAAGAGGAACGATTTGTCAGCTGGTTGGTCTTTTGCTTCTAAAGCTAGTTAACTGATCAATCTAATGTCAGAGGAGCAGAGACAAATGGGAGACATTTTACCACGTGGGAAACTGTACATGAAGATAAATCCAACATCCTGCTTCATTTCATCTGCAGTTATCTTTGCAGTAATTGCTTTGGAATGTTCATGGTACTCTTTGCATAAAGGATGTGTTGGAATCTTTAAGTTCTTTAAATTCTTGCATTGAATCTTGCTTTGTTCCATTTTGGGGTAGGGAAGACCGTAATCTCTCACTTTATTTTTTATTTATTTATGTTTGGTTGCGTTGGGTCTTCGTTGCTGCGTGCAGGATTTCTCTAGTTGCTGTGAGCGGGGGCTACTCTTCCTTGCAGTGCGTGGGCTTCTCATTGTGGTGTCTCTTGTTGCGGAGCACAGGCTCTAGGCACATGGGCTTCAGTAGTTGTGGCACGCAGCCTCAGTAGTTGTGGCTCTCGGGCTCTAGAGTGCAGGCTCAGTAGTTGTGGCACACAGGCTTACTTGCTCTGCGGGATCTTCCCAGAGCAGGGCTCGAACCCATGTGTCCTGCACTGGCAGGCAGATTCTTAACCACCACCAGGGAAACCCCCATAATCTCTCACTTTAAATGCACACTTGGCAATGAACAAAGTTGGGATTCTTGATTGGTTGTTTACTGTGTAATTAATTCACACATTTCTGAAATTTCCTGACATGTTTGCAAAGTAAATCTTTAGTGAATTTCTTGTATTCCTTGATGAATTTGTTTGATTTTTTTAATAGATCTTTATTGGAGTATAACTGCTTCACAATACTGTGTTAGTTTCTG
The DNA here is from genome assembly GCF_008692025.1 of Phocoena sinus. Lineage (NCBI taxonomy): Eukaryota > Metazoa > Chordata > Mammalia > Artiodactyla > Phocoenidae > Phocoena > Phocoena sinus. The sequence goes on from NC_045781.1 coordinate 37,857,050, forward strand.
TTGTACACCAAAGCGAATCAGCCATATGCATACATATGTCCCCATATCCCCTCCCTCTTTAGCCTCCCTCCCATCCTCCCTATCCCAGCCCTCTAGGTATGCAAAGCACTGAGCTGATCTCCCTGTGCTATGCTGCTGCTTCCCACTAGCTAACTAAATTGATACAACCACTATGGAAAACAGTATGAAGGTTCCTTCAAAAACTAAAAATAGAACTACCATATGACCAGCAATCCTTCTACTAGGCATATACCCTGAGAAAACCACAATTCAAAAAGAGACATGTACCACAATGTTCATTGCAGCACTATTAACAATAGCCAGGACATGGAATTTATTTGGTTTTCGCTATGAACATAATGATGAAACTGGATCTAGAGTAACAGCTTCCCCATGAATAGATTTAGTTACACCAGCTGTTCTAGTTACCTACTGGTGCATAAAAAACTACTCTCAAACTAGTCGGCTTAAAAAAACAGCCATGTGATTATATTCATAACTTTGTGGATCAGGAATTGAAACTGGGTAGGAACAGCCAAGGTCACTTCCTGGTATTCAGCTAGCAAATGGACCTTAGGGTCCAATACACCTTCACTCGAGTGGCTGGTGCCCTGGGTGGGGTGGGGGAGGGGTTAGGACAGGAAGGCTGGGCTCCTCTGGGACTGTCAACCAGAGCACCTATATGTGGCCTCTCCAGCAGGCAGTATTAGGTGATCAAACTTCTTATTTGGCTGCTCAGGGCTCTTAGGGAGGAGCAGAAAGGTGTCTCCAGCCATCTTTAATCTACCACACCAGCACATATCAATTCTTTACAAGCTTCATTAACAAATTGTTTTACCTCCATCACCTCAAGCTTCTATGATATGTGCTAGAATTTTCAGCAAGATGGGTGGTGGGGAGAGAGGAACGGTGATTAATTAGATAGCTATTATTCCGATAGCAATGGCAGGCTGCATTTGCTTAACTCTTAGCAATAATGCTGCTTTAGGAAAATCAATAAGTAAATTTCTTGCCTAAAAAAAAGAGATTAGAAACTTTTATAGGGGAAATTTATTGTAGTTTTCCTCCCCTTCTTTGGCATCCTCTCCTCCATTTTTAGATTGAGAGATTGCTTTGGAAAATAACTATTTTTTTTTTCCATGACTCTATAAACAGAAAATTGTTTTGGTGATTTTTACTGATTTTGAAGGCAATCTTTTTTTTCACAGTGTTAGTCTCACATTGATTTTTTTAATTTAATTTTTTATTTTATGTTGGAGTATAGTTGATTTACAATGTTGTGTTAGTTTCAAGTGTACCGCAAAGTGATTCAGTTTTACATATACACGTATCCATTCTTTTTCAGATTATTTTCCCATATAGGTTATTACAAAATATTGAGTAGAGTTCCCTGTGCTATACAGTAGGTCCTTGTTGATTATCTATTTTATATGTAGTAGCGTGTATATGTTAATCCCAAACTCCTAATTTATCCCTCCCCCCCGACCTTTCCCTTTTGGTAACCATAAATTTGCTTTCGAAGTCTGTGAGTCTGTTTCTGTTTTGTAAATAAGTTCATTTATATCATTTTTTTTAAGTTTCCACATATAAGTGGTATCATATGATACTTGTCTTTCTCTGTCTCACATTCATTTTAGATTTCAAGCCATCTGTTTGTCCATCATCCTAGGAGATTGGGATATATTTTACAGAGCGACAGACACAGAACGGCCTCTCCACAAATAAACTCTTAATCCATGAACACTTTATTAAGCATCTGTTAGGCACTCTATGCAAATGAGAAAAGCAAACGAGAACAAATGAAACACAATCTCAAGAATCTTGTTGTTCGTTTTAGTTTACTGATGAATATACAATATATATTATATATAAAAATATATTGCAAAGCAAAGAAAAAAAGAATTTAGTTTTGTTTTTAGAGGAACTTGAATGATTTAAGTTAGAATTGCATTTTCCCAGTTGACTAGCAGGACAGTTTTGGACAGTTCTTATAGCTTCTATTTTCCTGTCTCTGAAGTGAGAGCAACAACTGGTAGAATTGTAGTCTTAAATGATAGTGATGCAAAGCTTTGATTCTCTACCAGTCTTTCATGTGCTTAAAAATCACCTAAAATCTGGTACAAAGGCACTGTGGTCCAAAGAAGGAGGGCCTGTGATTCCGCATTTCTAACAAGCTCCCCGGTGAGGCAGATGCCACAGGCCCACGGACCACAGCTTGAATACCGAGGCTGCAGAGCATCTAATATTGATAAATATGAATACGCACTCCGAAATGTTGTTTCCTGGTCTCCACTTCCTTCGTCTCCCTTTAGAAATTTCTACAAGACAGGAATGGATTTTTGTATTTGTCCCCCATCTCCAATTTGTTGAGTACTCAGTTGTATTCCTTATTTAAAATATTATGGCTCCTGCACTTTAACTCTGCTTGACATTCAGTGATTTGTGATTCTCCTCTTTCCTGAGCATGCTTATAAGAGGACGGCCTTGGGATTGAAAACTCTTGCTGTCTAGACACCGGGACAGACTTTCTGTGGAAGAACTGTGAATGGCCATTTTATACTGTTTTTTTTCTTTCCTTCTTTTTTCCCTTTTTTTCTTTGTATTCATATGCTAATAGAATCAACATCCTCATTTGCCATTTTAATGTTTCTTAGGAAGCTTTATCTCAGAGTTTCCTATAGTTTTTAGTTTTGCTAATGCATTAGTCTTCTGGGTGAATCAGAGATTTCCTGTTATAATACCACGAGGTTTCTCAATAGACCCTCCTGGTTCCTCGTTGAGTTTTTTGAATGACTTTATTGTAACAAAGTTGATTTGGAGCCAGAGAGGTAGAACTCCAGTGCGGGGCTTTCTTTTGAGTTTTATGGGTTTTTCTCAGAAGTCTAATGCCAGTTTAATGAAGTTTTATAGCTATTAATACTCCACCACTCTTGCTGCAGTAAGAAATATGTAACTAAACAATAACTTGGAATAGGTAAATTCATGATTAAGTTACACTAAAAGATAATGTCTCTGGGTCATAGTTCATAATTTCCAAATGCACATCATTTAGAATGATTGGTAACTTCAGCCTTGTAACTCTTTCAAGGAGAAAGGCTATGAGTTTAAATCACTACAGTAAGCTGACAGTGAGACTCATATTTTCTGAGCTAAAGATATATTTTTATGGCCACACAGTGGACTCTGTTTATCACTCATCATAAACCATAGGAAACCATTTTTGTTTTAAATTAGGTACTCAGGCTTTTGTCATGTAATCTGTATCTTTATTTCCCCTTTCCACTTTTGTTGGTCCATTTTCAACAGCTCCCAATTGTCTTCCATTTCCTGAAAATGGCTCGTATTTTATATTTCAGCTTCTTTAAAGGTGTTTCATCCTAGTGGAGGTCACCTTAATTTACACCTTAAATTATGATTCCAAAGCCAACTTCAATGCTACTGATGCTGAGTAATCCTGCTAAAGAGTCCAATTTTAAAATAATGAACAGTCTTATCCTGAAATGCCAGGCATAAGAAACCCATGAATTTTGCATATCTCTTTAGTACTTTTACTTATTGAATTACATGTCTTCCCTTCCTTTGAGCCACTTACTCAATTATGCTTCATTTTACTGCCTACTCTGGTTCTAGAGTCTGTCCCTTCTTAAAGATCATAAGTAAGTCACTTTTTCCCAGACTACCAACAGCCCCAAAATATTTGAAAGTTAAATGATTGTGGAATTTGGGGCTTAATGGTTTTAAAGCCATCTCAATTATGCTTATTAAAATGGAAGATCTTGTCAAAATAAATTTCTTCCTTCCTTCCTTTCTCTCTCTTTCTCTCTCCCTCTCCCCCCACCCCCTTCTCCCCATCAGTCAATCTTCCTGCTCACCGAGACCCATATTTTTGTTGCCTGATTTTACACAGTCTGTTCAGGGATACACGCTGGGGAGTGAGAGGCCACAGCCCCATAGACAGGGGAGGGAAGGTAATGGGCACAGAAGTCTCCTTGATGAAAAACACTGCACCTTTAATTCATATGCATTTATTAAAATGCACTCTGCAATCTATAAATGGCAAAAAAAAAGCAAATAGACATAGGGTGTTACATCATAATTAAAATGGGTTTTTTTCTCATAATTTCTAGGGCAATAAAAGAAAGCTTTGGTTCAGTCTTCTTATATAAATAAAAAAGGAAAGTGGGCCTATTCTTAAGTATCATAGGAGATAAAAATCTGCATATTTTTCTTCTGAGTGCTCTTGAAAGGTCGGTTTGATTCCTTTTACCTTTGTTTTCTCATTCAGCTCTATCCACCTTTCTATTGCTCTTCTCTGTTTACAGGCTTGTCTTATCTTTCTAAACCTGAACAGTTTAATACCGTAGCTATTAGCGACACATTACAGTGGAGCATTAGAGCTACAGCTAGTCCAAATTGAGACGTGGACACTGGATTTCAAAGACTTAGTACAAAAAGAACAGGATGCAGAATACATTAATGACACATTAATTACATGTTGAAACGATACTATTTTGGATATATTAGGTTAACTAAAATGTATTAGAATTCACATCATCTCTTTCTTCTTACCTTTCTAGAAATTTTAAAAATTACATATGTGGCTCTCATTTTAAGCTTGCATTTTACTTCTATTGGACAGGGCTATTCTAAACCATAAGCGCTTCTAAAGCAGGAATTAGATCTTATTCTTTACCAAATAACCAGTGAGTAGATCAGAAGGCACTTAGGGTTATTAAATGACTCAATGGTTATATTGATTAAATTATTATTTATTCCAATTTATACCTCACTCCTAAATATAGCTATATTCTTCAGGTTATATACATGTGTGAAAATCATGTTTTATGTCTTAGCTCAGTTTCTGGCCTCTGGTGTTCTTGAGTGGGTTGCAATTAGGCCAAAAGATTGATTCTGTCAGCCCTAGGGAGTGCCATAAGGGCTGTCTGGGCCCTCAAGTCTATTGCTTTCCATTGCAAGCAACCTCATCAATTTAATCCAGAATATTGTGCAAACATGATTACATCCTCTGTTTATCATAGTACAAAAATGACTGGGAAATACAGTCTATATTTTATATGACGGAATTGAACTTCTTTATATTTAGAAGAAAGAACTCAAAAATTAATTTAACCATGAACTCTACTACAATCTTTTCTTTCTTTTTTAAAACCATTAGAATTGGTGGACATCAGTCTGAGGGTTAATCTCACTTTAGAATGTTATAGACTGAGTATTTCAAATTGGTATTGTTTCCTTTCAAACCTCTCTGAATGTGGTAGGTATAAATAGCATTATTTCTCTGGAGTATATTATCTTTCTGGTTTGATTAAGCACATCCTAGGCCATGAAGATCCAATTTATTGGGTACTCTGAGACAGTGCAATGTTAGAACTTTGGGCATAATCCTTATGCCAACCTGAAGTAGTGACTATGATTAGACTTATTTTGCAGTAGAGGAAACCAGTTCATACAGCTATTCTGTTATGTTTTGGGACATTGAATCTGAGCCTGTATGTACCAGTGCCTTTGCCATATTTCATAACTGTGCTTCTTAGGGGAAAGCAAGCAAACTAAAAGAATATTAATTGCTGTTATAATTTATTGAGGTATAAATCTGAGTCTGTCTTCCCTATAGTTTTTCTTCCCTTTTAATTTTCTTGCCTTGGAAATTTTGTAAGACAGAAAGCGGTTGCTTGAGTCCAAAGTTTAGTCCTAAGTACTGAAAAGAAAATGCTGTGTGTTTTACAGGGAAAGCAGGGAGGAAAGAGAGCAGAGATTACCCAAATCAGAAGGAGGCAGGACTGTTCCCCAACACACAGGGTCCTTGGCTTTCATGGGAGGCTCTTGCCTCATATTCAATAAGGAGGCAGCAGAATGCTGGACCTAAAAGGAAGTACATTGTTCTTTCAGGCAGGGGAAAGAACATAGATACCATGGCCAGTGGGATTGTCACCAGTGCTGAGTGTGATATGTGATTTATAGCAGGAAATATATATTTGGTCTTTGTTCCCTTTTCTGTCACAGAGTTCCCAAAACCCTTGGAATTTCCTAAGTGATGAGAGCAACAAAGGTGTCTTTTGTTGTATGAGAGAGGTGGCTTTTGGATCCCACCTAAGAATTAGGATTGGTTGCCAGGAGAACCAAGTGATTAGAAGGTTGGAAATTTCAATCCCACTCCCCTGACCTCTGGGGAAGGGAGAGGGAGGTTGAATCACTCCCTAATGGCTGATGATTTAATCAATCATGCCAGTGTAATGAAGCCTCCTTAGAACCTAAAAGGATTAGGTTCGGATAGCTTCCAGGTTGGTGAACACTTGGAGGTGTGGGGAGAGTGGCATGGAGAACATGGAGGCTCCTCGACCCATACCTTGTTCTATACATCCTTCCATCTAGCTGTTCCTGAGTTATATCCTTTTATAGTAAACCAATAATCTAGTAAGTAAAATGTTTCTCTGAGTCCCATGATCCATTCTAGCCAATTAATCAAATCCAAGGAGGTTATTAGAACCTCCACTCTATAGCCGGTCTGTCAGAAGCACAGGTGACAATTTGGATTTTGGATTGGTATCTAAAGTCGGGGGCGGGGAGGACAGCCTTACAGGACTGAACCCTTAACCTGTGAGATCTGGCACTATGTCCAAGGAGACAGTGTCAGAATTGTTTTGAATTGTAGGGCACCCAGCTGATGTTGGAGAATCGCTTGTTGGTGGGGGAAAACCCTCACACACTGGAATTAGTGTCAGAATTATACTGGGATATGGCAGGGCACTAGCAGGATAGAGGTGAGACAGCACTGGCAAAAACACTTCCCTTATCCCATAAAAGCTTTTGTGCATCCCCTGTCTCCTTTTGCACAAACTTCAAACCCATCTAGGACAAGTCTCAGGGAATGCAGTGGGGATCACAGTGGGAGCCACATGATGCAAGTGGCTGCTCTCCCACCAAGCAGGCGCCATAGCTTCGTTAACTGTCCCCACCATTGACATTCTAGCAAAACTCTGCGAGTGCTTTTGCTCTCTCTCTGAAAGAACAGTATTTCTCAGAGGGAGGAAACACAGTCCTTTTCAAGTCAGCTACATCTCTCTTTGTGCCCTCTGATCTACCCCCAGTGCTTAGCACTGTTTATCAACCTTAATCAACATGAATGACAGAAAACCTGATAATAGACCAGGGCTGGTACTGCTGGTGGGGGTGACCTCTTTTGAAACATCAGCCCTGAATAAGCTGTATTTACATTTCTTTGGGCTCCAACTTTTCAAAGATTGCCATCTTCCACATAGGAGGGATGAAAGTAAAAGTTATTTTGGTATCCATCCAAAATTACATCTTAGGACAGCATTGCAAACCTTCCCTGTGCCTCCTCCGAGCTGAGGACTCCTGTGTCAGGATAAGGAGACACCAATGAAGCAGCTGCTGTAAGCATCACACACCTTCAGTCTTGGAAATATTAAAATCCATTAAAAAACAAACAAGGACACAAGGTACGTTTTAATTAGTTCAAAGATGCCACCTTTACTATGCTGTAATATAAACCACAGGTAGGATTCTAGGTCAGAAGAACTGGGTCAGACCCCTGTTCTGTTACTTTTGTCGGTTTCCTTGGGGAAGCCCCCTGATGTCTCTGAGGATATTTCATGGTGGATATAAAAGAGAAAATGATACTTTGGTTCAGTGAGAATTGAGTGATGTAATGGACAAACATATGTCAGCCACAGTACAATTGTAGGGGTTCAGAACAAGCCTCACCAAAGTGTACCACTTTCGCATGAGGATTATTTTGATCTAAAACCAATTGAGACTGTGCTTTCAAGAGAAACTACTGCCCTTCCCTTAACTATCTAGAAGAATTCAAGTTGGGGACTTTTCCCAGAAGAGAGTTATTAGCGTACATAAATTTTATCTAAGTTGTCTCATCTATATGGCAGGGAAAACATCTAGTTTCCAAACGTCTGCTCCTCTTCTTTTCATCCTGTGAATGCCTCGTCTGTTCTTTGGCTGCCCCTGTCCCATTCCTTAGCTCAAGATGGCATACAGACCTCATTTTACCTGTCTCTGACCCTCTCATGTACGTGAGAGTCCCATATGTATGAAATTAAATTTGATTTTCTCCTGTTAACCTGTCTCACATCTGTTTAATGCTTAGACCAGCCAGAAGAGCCTCAAAGGACAGAGGAAAGTTTTCTTCCTCCCCGACCAACACTCGGCACGTGTTAAGTACTTCAGAAACCTTAACTTCCTCCCATTTCTTTATTTTCTCCTTACCTTAAGTAGGGCTCTCTCACCAGAAGAAAGAAAAATTATCCTGGAAAAAAGCTAACACACTTCAGCATGTTCAGGCCAACGTATGATTAAGTAATGTGCTCTGGCTGGCTACTGTGATTTAATACTTAGCTTCTCAAAGTGTGGTGCATGGTCCAGCAGCATCAGAGCTTCTTAGGTTTACAGAATCTCAGACCTCACTCTAGACCTGCTTAACCAGAATCAGCATTTAAGCAAGACCCCCATGTGATTCCTATGCATATTAGTGTTTACAAAGCGCTGTTTAATGGAAAGAGCACTAATTTAGGAGTCGGGAGATTGGCCTTTTAGTTTTCTTTTCTTACAAACAAGTAAGGACTCTAAATTCTGTGGTTTTGTTTCCTGTCCTTTAAAGGGGGTATGTTTTCATGTGCTGCTGCTGGAAAGGTCAGCTGTGATCTGGAAGAACAAAAGCAAACCCTTGCCTTAAATATGTATTACACATAATGTGTATATAATGCTTTTTGGAGGTATACGCATTTAGATGAAACTGCAAAAACGAAACCAAACACACACACTGGTAGTTGTCAGCAGCTGTGTCATCCAAGTGAGATGAGAAAGCAGTAAACCGCTCTCCCTTGGGCACTTCCTGTAACATTCATCACTTTGCAGATGTGTTGCTCCTATTTTCCTGCCCAAGAGAAAAGTATTTGCAATTCTGTGGAGCTGCCCTTTATCCAGTGCTGCAAGGACAGGGATGTAGGAGAAAGGGTGTCAAGTTTAGTTGCTGCATACCACACTAGGTCAAATCTGTAATCAAGTCATGTAATTGGGACCTATTTGCAAAAACTGATGCTGTTCAGGAATGGATGTTATTGTAGAGGACACTTTTGAAAACGGATCCCTGGAGGCCAGACTTTTATCATTTTAGGATTTGAGATGCTATTTTGCTTCTCATCTTTCCTTATTCAATTCACTTTCACTCTTCATACTTCCAGGGGTTTACATTATATATTTCCCTCCGTGGTCAAAATAGCCTCACTCCTCCTAATTTAAAGATGTTTCATCATTAAAAATTATATTAAACAGTCAACCATCCTCAGGGAAGACTTAATTTCCACTTTCTGCTGCAGTCAGCATGGTTGAGGTTCACTCTTTCCATAAACTTGGAATCTATTTAAAGCTATTTCCATAAACCTGGAGTCATTTGATACCTTTTCATACTCTTGCTAACCAAATAACTACCTATTTTTAAGAGCCAGTAAAACTGACCTGATTTCGGCTAAAAGAGAGAAACACATTTTAAATTCTGCGGAACCGAGAAATTATAGAAACTGAGTTTATTGGGTGAAAGCAATAAAATTGCAAATGCAAATATTTAGGAGTGTTAGACTATTGATGTTAGATTTTGAAAGGAACTTGGGGGTTGGGTGAGTGTAGCTACTCTGCTCTCCCCCCAAAGCCGTCTTCACAGTTGTTTTTAAGCCAAACCTACTTGTGACTAGCATCAGCATTTTTTTCTGAAGGAAAACATATTGTTATTACTAATGTGATTTTGCTGTTTATTAAAGTAACATGTACTCAGTAGAGAAAACTGAGAAAACACCTAAAATCTATGAAGAAGGAAAAAAAGAATCCCTCTTTGATTAGAAGCAAAACTCATGTCTCTGACACGTTTCTCTTAGATATCTAAAAGGTGTCACATTAATATCATCCTTCCTGGGTTACCTAAAGGTCTCTTAGGCAGTATAAGCGGTTGGCCTGACCTCCACTCTCAGGAAGGAAGAGTTCTGGTGTTTCTTCTACCCGTTGTCTCTACTGCTGTGGTTGGTCCTCGTTACAGAATGGTGCCGGGCCTGTGACAAAGAGGATTCTGTGACAGAGAGAAATGAGGATGGACTCTAGATGAGGTGGTTGGAGAAGTTTACCTTACAGATAGCAAATATTAACTGAGACCTGAAAGATGATATAGCTCCTGAAACGCACTTTTAACAACCATGCCAAGAACATGCCTCTTTAACACTTGCATGGTGAAGCTAAGCAAATGCAGACCTGCACATCCCTCCATTTCCCCTTGAGAAGTGTGCACAGATAGTGGTGGCTCAGAATCAGATCCTTCCCTGCAGGAGAGTGGATCTCAACTCTTACTGCCAGGGAGCTTTAAAAGATTGGCAGCTGCTTCTACTCCCTAGTCAATTGTATCACAAAACATAGGGTTGGGGAGGGACTGGGCATCAGTATTTTTCAAAGCTCTCCAGACAAAGCAAGGTTGAGAAGCACTTCTGCAACGGTCCACCAGCCAGTGGACTTAAGACAGTAAACAAATCAGTAAGTAAAGAGTTATGTATGGAGTAATTAGATATGTTGGTGGGATTTGTGAGGAGAAAAAGAAAAACAATTTTTAGTCCAACTTTCTGTATTTCATAGAAGATGAAAATAAGGACATGGTAGAGTAAATGAATTTGGCTAAGGTCCTCCAAAATTAGGATCACCTGTGTTACTTTATTTGTACTCTTTTCTCTTGAAAATCATCATCATCATCATCTCAAGGCAAAGCCTAAGACAGGCATTTCCACTTCTAATAGCCAGGAAACAGATCTAACTTGGTATTTTGGTGAAATTCAAATTGGTGAATTCCTCATCTCATGAGGGTTATGACCCCAAATGGTTCAATTATACAAATAACATTAGGACAATACTAAAAGAAATAGGAGAAAAAATCCACAATATTACCCACCTAATTCCCCCACTTTGACATGTGAAGTTTCTATCTTTCCATATTTCATTTGAGCCCTTCACTATACCCATGCACATTTTGCATAGGTAAATTCATAATGTGGGTATAATTTTGTTTTTTATGCCCAAAATACATTATAAATATTTTCAGCCTTGCCACATAGTTTGTCACAACAGTCCTAAGAAACTACTATACTTGTTAAAGGATTTGCATTTTCTCTTGAGTTGCAACAAGCAATCATTGACATGCTTAAAATAAAACAGAACATAGTCATATTGTGAAGGTAACTCTGGGTGGAAAGCCAGTGTGGAAATGGAAAGATGAGAGTACTGAGGGCAGAGAGATTTCATTCATTTGTTCATTTATATATTCATTCATTCATCCAGTCTCCAAATTGTTATCATGTACTGATGAACTATGTACATGGCTCTGTGCATGGTTCTAAGGATAGAGAACGAAATAGACTCTGCACTCGTGAAACTTGGAATTTAGTGAAGAGATTGACAAGAACAGAGAGCAAATGAATAATCACTATTTGTGTGCACTGTATTTTTTGTTATTATTTAGTTAAATGTATAAGTATTCGAAAATTATATGTATTCATCTATTTCATAATTTTTATATTAAAGATTCCAGATTTTAAACTCAGTGGGGACCCACCTGGATCTCTCCCATTGAATCCTCAGCACTCAGCATAGAATACGGCATCTATTAAGGGCTCAAAAATATTTTATGAATGGATAAATGAATCACTACGTTTTAGACAGCCACATCTACATCTCAAATTAACCTGGAAAAGCAATTTTTATATTGTTCCATTTTCTCATGCAGAAACGTAGAATTTTTCTCTTTTATACGAGGCTCCTTTTATATATTATATTCCAAATAGACCACAAATATTTTGTGTTCTATTTACTGTGAAAGTATTTTGCTTTCAGTATTGAAAATGGGATTTAACTTTTTGTTTTTATCATCTAACAGATTACTGCTCTTTACAGAAAAGCAATTGATTTTATTTATATTGCAGTCAGCCAATATAATAAGCATTTACTGACTTGAGTGACATTTTACTAAAACCTAAGATAGCTTACATTGTAAAATACAACACTGATTTAATAACAACTTAAAATATAACCACATTAAATAGACACATGATAGTAAGACTCATTTCAATTTCAGATTTTTAAAAAATTGAGACCTAATATTAATGTCATTCAGTAGGTTCTATTTAATTATTTGGACTGTGTGCAAATAATCTATAAGACATGACATCTGTAACGCGTGACATTTTCCTTCTTTGTACTATATTTATGCATCGTATTTGTGATACTGACCAAAATTTCAAAAAGTGTGTTAATTAATACATTGTTTTTCTTATTAAGAATGACAGCAATGCTACTTTTTTACTTAGCAAGTATTCACGGTGTCCCCACCATGGAGACACAGCAGGCAAAACATGCTGATGGGCACTGAAAACAACGCAGGGACGAGGGACATATTAAGCCCCAGCAGTGAGAGCAGAGCTGTCCAGGCTGTTACTTCCGGGTGAATTTAATGGGGGCAGTCCCTGTGCCAAACTCCATTAAGGCTGAGAAGAGGTTTTTTACCCTAGCTGCACACATGAGTCACCTGGGTTCCTCTCTCACAGATTCTAGTTTCTTTGTTCTGAGAGGGGGCCCATGCACAGCTATGTTCCTCGGGCTTTCCAGGTGTTCAGAAATCAAGTCAGAGCTGAGTTCCACATTGCAGGTGGATGCGCTGTGCTGGTGGAGATGTGTAAGGAATACTTGCATCCCAGGGATTCTCAGCGCCTTTAGTGGGCTAGATTACATTTTAAAAGCCAAAGAGAGATAACAGAATTACTAGACCACATCTGCTTGTATCTTTTCATAGCCTCACAGTTACAATTTAATATTTAATATTAATTTATTGCAATTTAACATTTTTTGTGCAAGAACGGTAGACTAATTTTGTCTTCCCTACAAGATTCTAAGCACCATACGAGGGAGGGTCCCGTCTGATTTTATTCTACATCACACCCTAGTAGCTACAGTTTCCCAAATGGAATGGACCGTGGCTTTTCTTTTTTTTTTTTTAATATCTCACATGATTCTTATCCACATGTTCAGAAAATGCTGCTGTAAAGGGAATTATTTCGAGGGTTGCCACCCTTTATATTTCCCAAGGTCCTTTCATTTGATGGAGATGTGCAGCTCCTCAAAGATGCAAATAAACAGAAAGAAGAGAAACCACACTAGTCTTAGAAATTGAGATTTCTCAAGGAGATGATGAATGCAGAATTGGCAGGAGACAATTTCCAACTCCTAAAATAACTGACTACTTCTTCAGTTAAACAATGAAAAAGCATCTATGATATGTCAGGCACTGTGCTTGGTGCTTGGTATCAAATAAAAATAAACATTTATTGAGGGCTTGTCCCATGTAAGAAATTGTGCTAGGTTCTAGAAAAGCATTGATAACAGAACAATGCATGGGTTGGTCCTGACCTTCTGGAGTTTGTACACCTTCAAGGAGTTCACATTCTTATGAAAAAGGTGCAATACAGCGTTGGATGCCATTAACCATCCCCGATTCCTTCGATCTCTTCTCCTATCTTTCTTTTTCTTCTTTTAATTCTCTGGCCACTATTTTGTATTTTTCCAAGCAAGATACTACCCCCTTAAGATGGTATCCCCCAGGGCCCTATTTTCTTTTTTTTGTTTCACTTTCTTTCCTTATCCCTTCCTTTATTTTCTCTCCCTAGATAATTGTATTCATTCTTCTGACTTAGCACATATATGCTAATGACACTAAAATCCTTTTATTATATGTTTAATGAATCTTTATATTTCATAAACTCATGTCACGCATTTATTGAGTCATCCAGTTGCTTATCAATTGGCCTGACACATAGAAGATTCTAAATGTTTTGTAAGAAATGAGTTTACTAAATGCTCATTTACTGAAATGTGCATAATGTCAGAATTGTGCCTAGATAGATGAAGAATGAAACTTTGCCCCAAAGAGTTCACATTCTGAAGAGGGGTGAGGGGATTCAACACAAAATTGGAATAGCTAACGCAGCTTTAAAGCATAGGTTGTATAGGGAAATAGAGATGAGACTAAAATGCAATGTTGAGAATAGATTATAAAAAGCATTGGAGGGGCTTCCCTGGTGGCGCAACGGTTGGGGGTCCGCCTGCCGATGCGGGGGACGCGGGTTCGTGCCCTGGTCTGGGGGGATCCCATGTGCCGCGGAGCGGCTGGGCCCGTGGGCCATGGCCGCTGAGCCTGCGCGTCCGGAGCCTGTGCCCCGCAACGGGAGAGGCCACAGCGCTGAGAGGCCCTGCGTACCACACACACACACACACACACACACACACACAGACACACACACACACAAAAAAAAAAAAAAAAAAAAAAAAAAAAAGCATTGGAAACTCACCCACTTTAATACTACCTACATCCAGGAACAAGTTAGGAAAATCATTGTTCTTTCCCTATAGTAATTTGGTTTCATTTGGCTAATTGCTTCTGGAGGTGGGTGGGGAGAGTAAAGTACCTGGAATACCCAGACCCTCACTTTCCCTGCCTAGGGTCCCACCAGGTAGAACTTTTTCTGGAGTCAGAGCGGAGGACGGGGCTGTCTGCCTAGAAGTGATGAAGCCAGAATCAGGGCCAGTAGACACCTTTTATTTCCAGAGCCTATTTCCCATTGACAGGTCTTGATGGCAGCTCCTTGCTTCAGGGTAAATATATGCTCTTGTTCATTAATATCACTTGCAATGACAACAAATAGTAAATGAATCTTCTCCACAGACAGTACCCCAAACTCCCAAGCATGCAGTCCCCACTAACTCATTGATGCACAGCGTGGACTTTTCCCCTCAAGACTGCACACATCGTACATTGCTGCCCAATTACCTCCAAAACTCCTCCTTCAACACCCTCTTTACATGGAGCAAGCCAGACCAAGAATGGCTTCCATTCTGCTATAGTTTCTATCAGAGACACATGGTGTTTTTTTATCATTATATCATTAGCATAATAGAGGAGGGTGGCTGTTGTCTGGGAAACCAGGAGGGGTGCAGCTCTGCTTGGTTTTTGTTGAGAATTCAGTGCCACATGAATAGACTCCAACTATGTTTTTATCTCAGCTCTTGCTCATGATGGCAAGAATGCAAGTACTAGTAAGTTATCTTTGCTTTTTCTTCTCCTCTCCCCCTTCCCTATCCCTCCTCCTCTTCCTCGCCCTCTAAATTCTTCTTATTATTTTGTTATTACTTCCAAAGCTCTCTCTGAACTCTAAACTTAATAACAACTCTTTTATATCTAACCAACATTGATTTCTTTGCCTCCTTAAACACGATAGATTACACTTTAGGCCAGCACAATTTGGATTACCCACCCGATAGTTTCAATAATTTTATCTCAATCAACTCTTATTCTTACTTTAATGGCTTTATTGTTCTAAACAATATTTTTTGTAAAATTTCAGGTTTTGTGCTGCTTTATATTGTTTTAATATATACTTAATAAATATACTAAAATTAAAACCTGCTAGTCTAATTCATCTAGTATATACTTTCCTAAATTCATCTTGTAAAAATTCCTCTTCTCACGCTATCTCTTCTTTCACACACTGATGAAGTTGGGAAAATGTCCTTCATTTATTTACGGAGTAGAAATTTTAGACTTGTGCAATTCACCCCAGTCACACTGAACCACCTATGGGTCTCTAAATACAAAAGACTATTTCATTGTATAAGTTTCTTATTTATTCTGTTCCTTCTTCCTGTAATACCTGTCCTAACTTTGTACTTTGTAATCTTTCAAACTGGATCTCAGTTAATATCAGAAAGCCATCCAGAGCCTCTAGTTTGATTTAGGGACCCAGTCTGTGTTCTCAGAACACCTTGACACCTGTCTATGACAATAATTATTGAATTAGTAAATAAATTATTAAATTATTATGTGTAAATACAACTTCGTATGAATCAAAGAGTACCTTAGGAGTCCAGAACTTCCCTAAATTGTCCCTGTTCCCCCAGAGCCTATTGTAGCATCTGGCACAGAGAAGCCACCCAGGAAATGCAAACTGAATTCAGTTGTATTTTCTTTCCTATCCTTACAGTGTTTTCCCAGATGTAAACTGCAGGTATCCCCCTTAACAATTCCTAGACTATTTCCAAGTACAACGATCACATCCCCAATAGCATAACTTTTACTGTCTTGCCTTACAATTTTCTTGAGTCTTCAACGTTGAACTATTTGGACTTGGATACTTGGAGGATGAATATATTGAGGAAAGAGATAAAAACCCAAAGTATCCTTTCTTTGGTTGTTGTTTTCCAAACAGATGGCAAATCAGGAAGATTCACTTTCAGTATACTAAGAAATATTTTCTCCTCAGTGAGGACATATGTTTTGTGATAGTCACTGTATATTAGTACTTTCAAGAAGAACGAAACAGAGTCTCTGTTTCTTCAAAAATTTGCTGGCGGTGAAAGCAAGTGAGAGGTCATGAGGACTAGGGTGATACAGCTATAGGACCCCACAGAGGACCCCACAGAGGACCCTCTGGCATGATTTCCTGACATCAGCTGTTTGAGACAGCAGAGGTCTACACTGGCTCCAATCTTTTAAATTATGTGCCCAAAAGTCCAGCCTAAACATTATCTCCTCCTCTCTTGCTTGCAACGACGTCCATATAACATAGCTCAGCAAATGATGCCTTTACCTTATGCCAAAGGCCTTGAACATGCTACCATTTCTCAGATACATGCTAGCAATGCAGGCACTAGTGCCTGAAGTACCCTTCCCTGCCCCTGCTCACTTTCCTTGTTGGTCCCAAACTCCTTGCTCAACCCAAGAGCAGGAGTCTAACTGTGTGATTATATGCAGGGACTGCAGAGTGAGACAGCCTGAATTCAAACCCCAACTTCGCCGCTTTTAGCTGTAATTTAACTTCTCTGTCCCTCAGTTTCCATATATGTCAAATAGAGTGATAATGCCGAATTCAGAATACTTATTTGAAAATGAAGCTATGTTCATTTATGGACAATGCTCAGTTATTTTTTTTTATCTTTCTATATGTTGGTTACAAAAAAGGATAGAAAAAAAACCACCCAGCATTTATTTTGTCAGCTACTTTCAGATTTATTGAAGCCTCATTATACTGCAATGAGGTAAGTTTATTATTCTCAGTTCTACAGATGAAGGAAATGAGGCTCAGAGAAGTTAAGAATTTTGCCAAAGTCCACGTTGTTGGTAAAAGTCACAAGTCATGATTAAAACCCAGGTGTTTCTGAATCCAAAGCTGGGTTAGTTTTATTTATGCATATCTCTCTTCCAGCTCCTTTATATGGCCCAGAAGTTATCCAACTCTCTGTTTCTGTAGCAAAACCTTGAGTGTGTGAAGGGCAGGGATCCCCAAATCACCTTCATCTGCTGGGCCTCCCACAGTGCCTGTTACAAGAGAGCAACCCTGAATAATCATTCATAAGTCAGTCAGTGGACAGACTCCTCCCCTTCTCACCCCTCCTCACAAAGCACTGTGGCACTTTCTGTCTTCAGGACCATTCCCTCAGACTCCTTCCCGAGACTTCACTTGCAGGAATGCTATTTTCCAGTGAGAAATTGGGAAACAAACAGAACAAAAATTAAGCAAGAATTAAATGTGCTGACCTTTGCTTTAGCTTCCTGTGGCCTGCCCCCTTCCAAAGGGAAGAACAGAGATGCCTAACACATAGCTGCATCAGAACTCTGCCTTTGCTGCTCAGAGCCTGTGTCGTCTTGGAAACCACAGTTTCCTCATCTGTAAAATGGACCATTAATCCCCATTCCAGATTTGTTATGAGCATATGAGAGATTCCAGCCCACAGCAGGCACTCCATGAATATCTATTCTCTTAATGATGCCTCCTCTACCACTTTATCTCCAACTGCACAAAGAGGTTCAAGCGGGGCCAATCCTCAACCAAATGAGTGCTCCAAGATTGGAACTGTTCCTCTATATAACAGCCCCTGGGACCCACCCCCCATTTCCCCAGGGTGAAGTTCTCTGTCCCATGCCTTCTACAATGCTAAATCCCCTTTTACACCATCCTTTGGTGGGGTCCAGTGATCGTAGCCTAAAAAGACAGACTCAGGGTTACACAACACCCCAGTATCTTGCTTTATAAAAAAGTGTCTTGCTGATAAAATTTAACTCATTGTATGCCTGGCCCTCCATTAACCCTCTTCAGGTACCTGAACTCATTTAATGCTCAAAATGACCAGAGTAGTTGGGATATAATTATCTCCATTTTATAAATGAGACCATAAAGATTCAGAGAAGTTCAGATTTACACATTAATCGTACACCTATTTACTGAATACCTCCCATACAGCCAGGAGTCATGTGACATAAAGGCAACTCAAAGATGGGGTGGGAATAAAGCACCTTATGTTAGTTCACATCCTAGTCATGTGACCCTGAGCAAGTACTTAACCTCTCTGTGCCTCTGTTTTCTCATCTCTAAAGTAGGGATAGAGTTTTTATGAGATGTGAAAGCATGAGATACAGAATGAAAAACATTTAGCAAGTTCTGCCGTATAGTAAGTGCTCAGAATGTGTTTGCTATTACTAATAAATGATAAGAAACAGCCCTGCAGTGGGAGGGTAGGAAACAAACAAATGGTTCATTTCAGTTTCACAATGTAGGAATTAACAAGGGTCAGCTCATGCATAAAGAAAGTGATAATCAATCGCCCCAGGAAGGGGAAGCTCCAGATCAAAGTGACTCCTCAAATAGCAGGCATGCAGATTAGCTGGACTCCTCTCTCAGTGATCAGGGATACAGGCAACCTTCAAGAGAGGCATAAGTTCCAGCACAGCTCAATCAATGACCCCCACTCACTCTTTGCAGAATCAAATGAATATACAGTCTGTGTCCAAAATTGTCTCCAGTGAAAGTGTAAAAATGTATTAAATAAATCTGCAGTGTTTTCATAAAAGTTCAGAAAACCACTTTCTGAAAAAAAAATTTTAATGTGTGTGAAAGTTTGTGCACTATAGATAATCACGGAGAGCTATCTCCTACTCAAAGGTCCAGGAATGCCTAGCCTGTCTGAAAAATCTCACCCAACATTATATAAACAGAGGGAAGACAAGTCTAATCATCAGAAATATCAACTCAGAACTCTGAATTCATCCTTCAGTCGTTTTTCCTCCCAAATAATGTTCTTTGGGGAGTTATTTGTAAGAATCATTCCTCCTGAGAAAATATCACTGACTGATATTTCAAAATAATACAGTTTCCAGTTATAAACCATCCTTTGCATTACCTCCATTTTAACGAGAGAGAGACAGAGGAGGTAGGGAAGGGAGTGATAAGTTGTCTTCAGTTACAAGGAGAAGAGAAGACAAAAAGTTTACTCTTGAAAAATAAAATAAGCCTACTCAGCTACTATTGATAAGAAATATCAAGTGTGGGAATTTTGCAACATATCAGCTGTATGCTGAGTGCCCTATGTGTTTTGTTTTGTTTTGCTTTTTCATTAACTTCTTACCTTGCATGAGATAGGTACAATCTTCCCTATTTTTCAGATGTGAAAGCTAGAGCTCATATGTGGGAAGTAACTTGCCCAAGATCACTTAGAGAGTAAGAGGCAAAGTCATAAATCAAATTCAAGTCCCTGGATTCTGCAAGTCACATTTTAAATCATTATGGTGTTCCCAACTGACTCAGATTCTCCTGCAATGTATCAGGCTTCAGGGCTGATAAGAACATACTTGGAAATCCCAGTATGGAAAGTGTGAAGATCCACAGGCTCCTCCTATGATGTAAACCTTGGTTCTATTTAGTGTTTGCTGGAGTTGCAAGTTCTAGTTTGTCTTCCTCACACGTAATGGAAAAGAGGGGCAAGGAGGAGGTAACTTTCAATTTGGTTTGGATAGAATTTTTCTTCTGTCACTGTTGGACAGACAATTGTCAGTGTCCTGGCATGCAAAGTGCTATTCTCTTACTGTCAGAACGTCTTAAGTGTGATTAAACTGTCTTGTCTGTCAAATCATCTTCAGGGAGGTAGCGGGGCATGGTCATCACTGTAGTAAACTTCCAGTCAGAGGACTTGACAGAGAAATATAATAAATAAAAGGGATGATAATTATATCCCAGGGCAGTTAGAGGAACAATGCAATCATGTTCTCAAAGACCTTGGTAGAGTGCCTGGCACATAGTAGGAGTTTTGTAAATATTCTCTCCTTTTTATCTGTTAAAGCAGGATAATGTTTATTATAGGCTTTATTGGAGAAGAGAAATGAAATAGACTGCTGCTGAACATTATATTTAATTTAAAAAAAAAGAAACTCTGTTTAGGAAATGAATGGAAAATGTTTCTGCATTTGCAGTAGAGCAGAAAACAAGGCAATTAAGGATATCAAGAATTGACTGTAATCACCAGTCAGAGATGAAGAATTACAACTCCAGCTCCTAAAAGAAAGCGTGAGGGAAAAGTTTGGATTAGAGTTCATACATTTGAGGAGAAGAGAGAAAGAATATGAAAACTGTTCTGTGGTTACTTCAATAGGATAATTGAATATGGGAAAGAGGAAAGAGAAGTTACATAAACTTTCCTGAAACAGACTGTGGAAAAGTTAATGATAATTTCAGGGACTATTTTATCATCAACACTGCTGTCATTGTTGTCAACATCAGGATAAACCATCTATTGATTTTTTCCCTCAAATATATAAAGCTACTCAGATAACAATTAGCATGTACTTAATGTGTGTTAGACACTGCTAATGTACCTATTTAATCTTTTTAATCAATTTAAATCTTAAATTTAATCTTCATAGGACCCATTTAAGGTAAATATTATCCACATGCTATAGATAAATAAGATGAGTGTCAGAAATGAGTGCCCATCTTCAAGTACTTACAGTTTAAACATGAAAGGTATAGAGATTACTTGATCTATACTGAGAAACTAATAAGTGCTGGTTATTTCATATGCATTGTCTCATGTGATCATCAAAACAACCCATGACTTAACTGTCATCGTGTTTATTTTGCACATTAGGAAATTGAATTTCACAGAGTTTGAGAAACTTGCCACAATTCACTGTTATAAATGGCAGAGGAATCAAATGCCAGTTTGTCTGATTCTGCCAAGGCACTGCATGGGGGAAACCAAGAAAACACCCCATAATCATGTAAAGATACGCTTAGTTTAAGACTGTCAGTCTCAGGGGAAAATCAGTGATTAAAGTCGTAGATAGTCTTGGTCAACCTGCCAGGTAAACAGCTAATCATTTTGGATGTGTTATAAGCAAATAAACTTGCCTGTCTGCAAAATGGCAAATGAGACCTGATCAACAGAGAAACAATTGTTCCAGGGTTGCAAACTCCCAGGAGTCTAACAAACAATGGCTTACTGAATGAGCAATTGCAAAACAAAGAGATTACATTAGTGTGGTTGCTTTAGAAACAGAGAACAATCTATTGGCTTTAATGCTTTTGCAATAAAGAACTTTGGTAGGTGTGGGTTGGGCAGCTGAGAAAGCAAGCACACTGGGAATGTTCATGCCTTCGGCACAACTGTCCGGGACACTCCAGCACTCCCTAGGCCTCCTTCACATACCACCTCCAGGACTGCTTGAATCCCAGAACTTCCACTGAACTACTGGCCCAGCCAGTGGTGATACCTCCTGTGCCAAGACAAAGGCTTTCTTTGGGAACACATAAAACACTAAAACACACCTGTACTTTGTGAATGACTGGGACACTCAGGCCATGTATGTCCCTGTTAAAGCAGGAGGCAGTGTGTCTCATGGCCAAAAAAGATGAACTTTGGACTCACTTAGACCTGGATTTGAATCCAGCCTCTTCCATTTGTTAGCTCTATCCTTTTGTACAGTGGCTTAACTCTTGCAGCTAAGGCATTTTGTCTATAAAATGGGGAGCAATAATTTCTCACTTTCTCTCAGGATCCTTGCAAGTGTGAACTAAAAATAATGGCAAAGCATCAAGCTGGAACACCAAACTGAAGACTACCTATGAGTGTGTGTGTGTGTCTGACTGACATTCAGAAAACACAAATCAAGTTGAGTAGCTTTGAGTGGGATCTACCAGCAAGACATGCTCCATTCAGGACTGTGTTTCTGGGCTTTGTAATTTACCTGAAATTTTTACAAGATGAGGAACTGGGAAAGCAGGATCAACCAAAGAGCAGAGTAAATACAGTTAAACAGCTTTGAACAGATTCAGCTTATGCTCTTCTAAGTAGCTTATTCACTCCAGTTTTAGGAAAACAGGAAGTAATAAGATTAACGATCCAAAGCTCAAATGAAAACATAATGTCAAACCTAGTCCAAGTAGGATTTGGGTTCAGGAAAGAGACTGAAATACTCCATAAAATTAAAGGAAGGTGAATAGGCTTACAATAAGCCTGATGCACATACTCCCTCTGTATTTTGTAAATTCCTAATGGAACACTACATGGAAAACAATAAATTGAGAGCGTCTATGAAGGGAGTCTGGTGCTAAGCAGGAAATATGGGCCAGGCACTTTCAGGATATGTACACTGAAGAGTCATATGCAGCATTTACCACTAGGAACTTAGCAAAGAGTGGAGAAGTAGCCTGCAAACTTTTTGACCACAGTGCACGCAGTAGGGCAAAAAAATTCTAACCCTACTTACCCAACTCACCCCTATTTGAAAGATCTTGGTTACAACAAACAGTTGGAGAGAAATACCCCTACATTGCCTATAATTTCTAGAGAGATACCCCTACATTGCCTATAATTTCTATCATAAGATATATATGTATAGTTGT
Organism: Phocoena sinus; assembly: GCF_008692025.1. Classification (NCBI taxonomy): domain Eukaryota; kingdom Metazoa; phylum Chordata; class Mammalia; order Artiodactyla; family Phocoenidae; genus Phocoena; species Phocoena sinus. Next base: position 37,879,849 of record NC_045781.1, read on the forward strand.
CTATATTAAGATTTTAAACCATAAGTTAAAGTGATTGAACCTTCAAAATAACCAATTTGCTTTATCAACCATATGACAAATTATTTAAATAGTAAAAGTTCAGATGTAGTCCATTAGCAATCAAAAATCACTGTATAAGAATATTTGAGGTAACTATATATATCTGTTTTAGAAATGGGTATAGATGATAATATATTTAAACTGCTGTTCTTACAAATTTTAAAGTCCAGTTAAAAGAATGTTATAAGAATGTTTTACATATATGCATTACACTCCCTCTAAGGACAGTTGAACACAATAAACTTAATTGCTAATGAGGAAATTAAACTTACAGTAATTTGCAGTGAAAAGCAAAAACAGCATATATACCATCACTGATTCAAGGCAAAACTGATGTTGCATCAGTGATAAAGCTTTTGTGATCAGGTTGTGAAATTCCCAAAATCTATTTCTGTGTGCACAATGGGAGCTTTTGAACTTGCAAAGAACTGCATGTAAATCAAACTTCTTCAAAAATTACTGAATAGTCCTCAGGAAATTCTAACTTTTATGAGGCATTCCTACTTTTATCAACCATTAATAATACATTGAGTGGGTTACTAGCAAGTAACATTCAATCGTATTTAAATTTTTTTTAAATAAAATAAAGATCAGTGATTAGCACGCTAGGTGAATGCACTCATAGACTCAAGACTATAATAATAATTAAAAAAAGATAAATGGCTTCTTCTTATTTAGCATTGATTGTCTGCCAGGGGCCATTCTAAGTGCTTTCATTAACTATCACTTAATCCTTCAAATTTCTCAACAGTATCAATGGAATAGATACTAATATCAACTCATTTAAAGATAAGGAAACTAAGAGATTATGTAGCTTAACCTGGTTGGAAAAGTTCCTGGTTTCAAATCCTGTCTCTTCCATCTATTTTCTGCCCTTCACCAGTCAAACAATTTCTCTGGCCTCTGTTTCCACCTCTGTAAAGTGTCTAGGTTTTAAACAAATAATACATGTACAATTGATTATTTAGAGCCAAGTACATAGCAGGTATCAAGTAAATGTTAATCTGAATCTGAAATTGAATTTGGCAAGAAAGAAAAAGATATTCAGATCCTTTAGTCTGTGGCGTTTATATCTAACTAAATCTAAATACATTTTTCTCATGGGTGTTCCTTGAGACATTTTACATTATGCTTTGCAATATCTTTATTTCACTAGCAAGCACTTAATATACACATAGACATGTATCTTCTAAAGTATATACTTTAAATGTAGGGGAAGTATTTTTTCTTTTTGGAGACATAAGGAAACTGGATAGAATTCTGTATTGATTCACTTAAAGAAGAAAGTATTTTTGAAAGAATTGAGTATTTAATTTTACATTCACCATGGGATATCCAAGGGCGATATTTATAGATGTCTGCATATGATTTGAATAGTATTAACTGTCACTCTGAAATGTGGATACTGTTCATGATGTTACCTTGAAAGGAAGGGGCAACATAAAAAACATCTGGAACAGGTTGGCCACTAAGACAGGACCCCAGGTAGGGATATTGGTGAAGTCAACGTAAGTCTAATGTCACTTTCTCATTCAGAAGTTGGCAAAACCCCGTCTTAGCAGTGCACTTAAATATAATCAGACTCAGGGGGAATGTTTCTCATTAACTAAGCACCAACAACGCTGACAGATAAAAATATTTTATTGTATTAACTAAAAGGGAGAATTATAACTGCCAAGGAGCCTTAAATGCAAGCATTTGGGTCAGTAAATTCTCTGATTATGGTATTTTTTCCAAATAATAGGTGTATTAATTAATATACTTATTCATTCATTCAAGGCACTGACCTATGTACTTGGCATACAATTTTAGCAAAAATAGATATCATCCTTGGTTCTTGTCTTCCTGAGTAGTGGAAGAGATAAATGTCCCTAAAAAAATACACAAATAATTGCAAAATTGCATCTGTGCAGATGGACAAAAAGTAGTACCTGACATAATACTGTGTGAGCCACACGCTTACACTCAAGCAGGGTAAGTTGACTTACCTGTAAGTTAAGTAAGTTGACTTACTTAGCCGTTAGTTGACTTTTCTTCAACTATGAAAGGCTTGTGAACTCATGCCTCCATTTTCATAGAGATAAAACAAAGTACTCTAGTCAGGCCTCCTCCTACCTGGAAGAGGAACAATACTCCCAATTCTAAAAATATTAAGCCCATATTTCTCTGTTTTCTGCACTGACCATCCCTCTTCTCTTGTCATGCTGCTAATTCAGGTATGAATAAAATCAATTAGGCTAGAGTTGAGAGTTACTCTCTTGCTGCTCCTGCCAGATCAGTGTGTCTTTTTAAGGAGTTTTCTACAGATAACTGAACTCATCCATCAGGTGGTGGTTTTACCAGTGTTGGAGATGTCATGCTCTTTTGGCTGTTTCACCACCTGTGTACATCTGTATATGATGGCGAATATGACATCGGGGTGGAGAACCATGACTGATAGCCCTTCAGTTTCCTTTAATTGTGCAGGAAGCATGCTGGTCACAAGGTTTTCCAGGGATTATTTAACAGAAACTTAGAAGCAGGTGTTCACAGTCTGATTCCAAGAACTGTTTGCTGGTATGGAGCACAATACCTGAACAGTCAAGGACAGGAGAACGAACAACACAGGAGAGCCCTCTGGGAAAAGACAGGTAGCTAAAATTCAGTAGAATTTTCAGAAGATAGAACCTGACTTCCTTTTCTAAACTTTTGCCACTGTGGTCTGGTCTGAAAAGTAGGTGAAGTAGAATCAAGAATGACAGAGGTTGATGTCCATGAATTTGTTCTCCTGCCAGTTGAAATGTTTACAAAAGCTAACCATAGCTTTGAAGAGGTTGGGGGACCGTACATGACTTGTTACCTAGACCACACTCCTAAAGCTATCATTACGGAGCCAGCTGGCACACTTCTTATTTCCATTGTTTTAAAACTATTTCAGACCTCAAAATTAAAGAAACTAAGCAGTTGCCGGCTTTGGGGAAATCAGTTCATAATTTGGAGTCTAGTTGACCATGTGGCATATACAAGGGAGAAAAAAAAAAAAGTTATGTCTTCTTTTTCAAGGATCTAGATACTTGAAAACTATCCCTTGCTGAAATTCATCATGGAAACAGCCATAATTAAGTTTAGTCTTAATAACTTAATTAAGAACTTAATTAAGTCTTAATTAAGTTTAGTCATAATTAACTTAAGTCTAATTAAGTTTACAATGTCTATTGTTAAAAGGAATAGTTCTTAACTGTGTGGAAGAAATTATACCCAGCAATTCTAGCCTATAATAGTCTGCAAAAATAACTCCTTAGTTGACTGTTGAAAGTAATGATAACATGATTTAAAACATAACGTTGGCACCAGAAAAGTTAGTGCAGAAGACCAATCTGAGTGTTGAACTGTCGTGTCAGTAAAGCAGCGCATTGAATTTTTTTAAGCTAATTTAAATGAAAACGCTAAGGTTAAAAGTGGTAGCAGTGCCAATGACATAGGGATTTCTGCCAAATTAGATTACAGTCTTCTAGTGGCCATAAAAACAATATTATCCTTGACACTACTAAATCAGTCACTGCAAGAAAATTATCTTCACAAATTCAACTAGTACTTCTTGTTTGAACCTGAAGAGTTTGGTCTGTTTTCCTTCTATTAAAGAAACAGAACAGGTGCTTTTTAACACATTTCTTGTCTGAAGAGGGGTGAATTCTTCACAACCAGCTTTGTGACAGAGAATTCATACCATTTGCTTGTAGTATCACCAAAGATATTTAATTTAAAAGGAAAAAAAAGTTTGCAGAGTATTGAATTGTGAGATGCAATAACTTTTACAACTTGTCATTTAGCCACTTATTAACATCCAGTCATGACTTATTTAAACATAAGTATATTTTTGTGTTTGTGCAACACAGGTAACCATTTCCTGATACTTCTCTTCATTTTTCAGCAATTTCAGACATTTTTGATGAATACTTTTCATTTAGGATACTGTTTCTCCTATTCAGTGAGAATTTATTTATTGAGAACTGGTGTTCCTGGTCTGATTCTTCAGTAGAACAGCAGAGGACAATAGAAAACTCTTGCATTGATACAGAAAGAAAATCAAATTCCACAAAACAAATTTAAGGCCATGACACCCTGAACATTGTCTCCCCTGGAGCAAATGTATATGATAAGAGCACAGATTTAGAATTTAGAGGGACCTTAGGTTGAATTCCAGCTTCATTACATAGTAATTACATGAGCTTGGGAAAGCCATGTAACTTCTCTGCCCTGAGTTCCTTATTGATAAAAATGATATAATAGTTTTTGTAGGGATGGTATGAGAATTAAACTAAGTACAGACTATGATGCTTGACCCATAGAAAGCACTTGATGTATTGCATTATTATTATCATTAACATCTTCACCAGTAGTATTTGTACGTCCAAATTATATCCATGGAAGTAATAATTATTAAAATATACTGTCTTATTTTCAGTCTTGACTCTTAGAGCATACTGTTTTCTCTGTCTGAAAGACCTTAAGATATTTATTAACTTTGAAGATTTATTTTAAATACTTAAGAAGTGGTAGATGAGTGAAAATGATTAACAAATAATCTTCACTTATCCTGGCAGACTGATTGATGCCACTGATTGCTGTCACTGCTAGCAACCTTATAAGAACATAGAGTACTGGACTTTGACTTGGTGTGGTAACCATTGGTAGGCTTTTTTTTTTTTTTAACCTAACAGAGTTTGAATTCCTTGAGGATAAAGATATAGTCTAATTCATCTTTGTCTACTAGTCTCATGTGACTACAGAGTCTGGCATATAGTAGATGTTCAATGTTTGCTAAAGAAGGGACAGTTTCTATGACATTTTATTATTTTTTAAATAAACAATTTTTTAGAACAATTGTGGGTTCACAGCAAAATTGAGTGGAAAGTACAGAGAGTTTTCATATAGTCACTTCCCCCACTATCAACATCCAGCATCAGAATGGTATTGCTGTGACTGATGTACCTACACTGACCCATGATGATCCCCCTAAATCCATAATTTGCATTAGGGATAACTCTTGGTGTAGTACATTCTGTGGGTTTTGACAGATGTGTAATGACATGCATCTGCCATTATAATATCATACAGAATAGTTTCACTGTCCCAGATCCTCAGTGCTCCACCTATTTATTACTCCTTCCCCCCTAACCCCTGACATCCACTGATCTTTTTACTGTCTCCATAGATTTTCCTTTTCCAGACTATAGTTGGAATCATACAACCTGTAACCTTTTCAGATTGGTATAATTCACTTAGTAATATGCACTTAAGATTCCTGGATGTCTTTTCATGGCTTGATAGCCCATTTCTATAAGCACTGAGTAATATTCCATTGTCTAGGTGTGACACAGTTATTTGTCCATTCACTTGGTGAAGAACATCTTGATTACTTCTCAGTTTTGGCAATTAGGAATTAAGCTGCTACATCTGTGTGTACATTTTTGTGTGGATATAAGTTTTGAACTCATTTTGGTAAGTAAATACCAAGGAGGACAACTGCTGGATCATAATGTAAGAGTATGTTTAGGTTTGTAAGAAGTCACCAAACTATCTTCTAAAGTGGCTGTACCATTTTGCAATCCCACCAGCAATGGATGAGAGTTCCCGTTGCTCCACAGCCTGTCAGCATTTTGTATTGTCAGTGTTTTGTACTTTTAGCCATTCTAATAGGGGTGTAATGGCATCTAATTGGTGTTTTAATTTGAAACCCTCTAGTGACATGTAATATTGAGAATACTTTCATATGCTATTCGCTATATATATATATATATATATATCTTCTTTGGCGAGGTGTCTCTTCAGTTCCTTTGCCCATTTTCTTACTGTTGCTGATTTTCTTACTGTTAAGTTTTAAGATTTGTTTATTTTGAGTATCAGTTCTTTTTCAGATATATCTTTTGCAAGTATTTTTCTAAGTCTGTGGCTTGTCTCATTCTCTTCTCTTGACATTGTTTTTGTACAGCAGTGTTTTTTTTTTAATTTTAATGTAGTCCAGCTTATCAGTTATTCCTTTTATAAACATACCTTGGGTGTTATATCTAAAAAGTCATTTTCATACCCAAACTCATCTAAATTTTCTCCTGTTATCTTCTAGAAGTTTTATAGTTTTACATTAAATTTAGGTTGATGATCCATTTTGAGTTAATTTTGTAAAGGGTGTGTTATGGAGTGAATTGTGTCTTTCCCAAATTTATAGGTTGAAACCCTAACCCTCAAGGAGGCTGTATTTAGATAGAGGGTCTTCAAGGACAAAATTAAGGTTAAATGAAGCCATAAGGATGGGGCCCTAATCCAACAGAAATGGTACCGTTAAAAGAAAAGTTGTGCACTAACAGATAAAAGGCCATGTGAAGACACAACAAGAAGGTAGTGCTCAGCAAGCCCAGGAGAGAGGCCTTCAGAGAACTTAAATCTGCCAACACTTTGATCTTGGACTAGCAGCCACCCAGTCTGTGAAATTCAGTTATGACAGCCCAGATGACAAATATAGATTTTAAAGTCTGTGTCTAGATTCATTTTTTTGCATGTGTTCCAGTACCATTTGTTGAAAAGTTCATCTTCTTCATTGTATTGCCTTTGATTCTTTGTCAAAGATCAGATGATTATATTCATAGTCTCTATTTATGGGCTGTCTATTCTGTTCCATTGATCTATATATGTGTGTATTCTTTTGCCAATTCCACATTGTCTTGATTACTGTAACTTTACAGTAAGTCTTGAAGTCAAGTAGTGTCAGTCCTCCTTCAATATTGTCTATTCTTTTACCTCCCATATAAGAGGTATTTTACTTCTTCATATAAACTTTAGAATCAATTCATCAATATCTGCAAAATACCTTGCTAGGACTTTGGTTGAGACTGCATTGAATCTATTGATTAAATTGAGAAGAATTGACATCTTGATGATATTGACTGTTCTTGATGATTATGGAATATCTCATTTATTCAGTTCTTTAATTTCTTTCATCAGAGTTTTGTAGTTTTCCTCACATGGATATTGAGCATATTTTGTTAGATTTATTCATAAGCATGTCATTTTTTGGGAGGTGCTAATATAAATGGTGTTGTGTTTTTATTTCAGATTTCACTTGTTCATTGCTGGTATATAGGAAAGCAATTGACTTTTGTATGTTAACCTTGTATCCTACTACCTTGCTATTCTTGCTTGCTAGTTACAGTTTTTTTGTTTTGTTTTGTTTTGTTGTGGATTCTTTTGGATTGTCTATGTAGACAATTATGTCTTTTGCAAAGACAGTTTTATTTTCTTTTTTCCCAATCTGTATACCTTTTATTTCTTTTTCTGATCTTATCACATTAGCTAGGACTTCCAGCAAGGTGGTGAAAAGGTGTGCTAAGTGGAGACATCCTTACCTTTTTCCTGACCTTAGCAAGAAAGCTTCCAGTTTCCCACCACATTTTAATTATTATAATGATTTTACATATGAGAATCATACTCTATCCATAGAAAATATTTCAAATTGAGTTCATTGCTAGTGTTTCATGGGCCTATTTTCAGTCATAGATTACTACATTTTCCTACCTGTCACACATTTAGAAAAAAACACCTTTGTCTTGGTATGGTCTCTTTCCTAACCCAATTAAAACTCATTCCAGAAGTGGGACATGTCATATTATTCTTTACCATTTAGTGTCATAAATTCTTGGCTTTAAGAATTTGATCACTGTATTTATATTTTATTTAACCTCTCCATTTAGTCCTATTCATTCTTCAAAAAGGAGGATAAAACACACAGTCTAATAATACTCACCCCATTTAATTCTGCCTTTCTTAAAATGGAAAACAGCACTACATTAAATTGTAAATTTACAACTAAAACTCTGATTTAACATGTCCTTTTGCAGACAAATTGATGATTTGGTTGAACATTAACAAAGCTATTTTAGTGCTACACCTTGGGAAAGAGTACTCTAAGATTAGGGAACAACAAATAAGAGAGAGAAAGATAGAAAAGTTATTTGTATTTAAACCCCAAGGTAGCAAAAATAACCTAAAAATCAGAAATTATTGTTGAGTTCCACACATTATGTTCAGCATTTAATCTCAGTTTGTTGTATGAAGGTCACCATTTGGAAGCTGCACTTTGTGTTACTTATATTCATGAAGGGATTGATCATGTGTTCTATCTGTGGTAACTAAAAGATTGTGATAAATGTTGCAAGACATTTTACTTTTTAAAGTAATTAGGGACTTCATTGGTGGTGCAGTGGTTAAGAATCCACCTGCCAATGCAGGGGACATGGGTTCAAGTCCTGGTCCAGAAAGATCCCACATGCCGTGGAGCAACTAAGCCCGTGCACCACAACTCCTGAGCCTGTGCTCTAGAGCCTGCGAGCCACAACTGCTGAGTCTGCATGCCACAACTACTGAAGCCCGCAGGCCTAGAGCCAGTGCTTCGCAACAAGAGAAGCCACCGCAGTGAGAAGCCCACGTGCCACAACTAGAGAAACCCCTTTCACAGCAACGAAGACCCAATGTAGCCAAAAATAAATAAATTAATTAATTAATTGATTTTAAAAAAATAATAAAGTACATTGATGATAGCACTATATAGCAACTTGGTTACAATACTGAAAGTCACCCAAAAGATTTTACACGAATACAACTCAGGTAAAGATACCACATTAGAAATCTAGAAATGTCTTTCATAACTCTAATCTGGTTGATTATATGAGATAGGGAACGTGTGCAGAAGTTGCAAAATGTGAATATAGTCCCCAATTTTCATTTTAGAAGAAAAAAAATAGCCTGTAAGAAAATTAGTATGTTTTATTTTATTTTTATCCCAGTTTTCCAGTATGATTTTAAGCCTTCTTAATTTTTGAAAGAATGGTATCCATTTCTCATTTGTGTACATATCAGGAAAACACAAGGAAAGTAGGCCCACAATGGTTAAAATATTAAAGATATTGTTCATTTGAATGTTTCCTTGTACTAGACAGTGTAACCTTGAGTACTGCCAGCATTAGATTGCTTAGAATTCCAAATCTGATCTTTAAATTCACCTCCAGTGTGTGACTGGGTTTTACTATGTAATTTTTCTTTTCAGATATGCCATTATTGTAGTCTTCCACCTAAACCCTAAGAATACTGTTATTAACTAGCTTTTAAGTTCCTCAATAAAGCAATGTTTAGGATGTACATAAAAACACTGCATTTTTATTAAACAGCCCTAGAGGAATGAGGAGTTATTTTAACAGTCACATCAACAGTATAGTTCTATGGCTCTTTTCAATTAGCATTAGCTTGCCAACCTCCTTAAGTACTGGCACCATGTCCAGGTGTGCTTATTAATAGATTTTTCCCATTTTACATTTTAACCAATATCATAGAACTCTTTTAAGAACATGTCCTAGATTTTTCAAGGTAAATAATAACCCTCTCCTCTCTCTTCTCTCCCCCTCCCCTTCTCTTCATTCCATCTCTATCTCTCTCTTTACCCTTAAACCCCTGTTTTCTGAGGATAAGCCACATGTGGAGAGAAAGAGATATAGATAGATAGATAGATAGATAGATTAGATGAAACCACAAAAAAGACATGAACTAGGGCTATGTTAATGGTGACACAGAAAGGGAATAGATTTGAAAACATTTAAATTTAAAGTTTATAGAACTGGATGATTGATTGTCCATGGAGGTGAACAAACGTGGAGAAAAAGGTTTGTAATATAGAAGAATTATCAGTTTCCAAATAAATATGGTTAATTATAGCTAAGTTTTATTTAAAGCTTTGTGTGGGCCATGTACTTGCAAAATTCTTTTTCGTATGCTGCTCCATTTAATCCTCGAAACTTTTTAGAGCCAAGGAAACTAAGATCCAGGGACGGACGTTAAGAAACTTGCCAAAGGTCATATCTATAATACGTGCTGAGTGGGATTTATGGCCAGACATTCTGATGCCAGAGACCATTCTATTAATGAATACCACCTTTCCTTTTGGTATGCCGGTTTTGAGATGCTTATGCTCATCTAGGTGGAGATATCCAGCAATGTGTTGGATATTGGATTCTGAAATTCAGGAGGGATGGATTTTGGCATTTGGTAGACTTCCCCAAGGAGCAAAGAGCATGTTTAAAGCAGTGTCCACAGATAGAATGCCAGGAGGTACCAACATGTACAGGAAGGGCTGAGGAGAGAGAATACAGTAATGAGATAGAGAAAAAACATTCACAGAAGGGGAATAGGAGTCAGAAGATGCAGAGTAACCATGTCAAGGGTGGTAGATAGTTTCAAGAAATAGAAAAATGACCAGCATCAATGCATACATTAGCACAGCATACAGCAGATGAGTCAGTTATAGAGGAAAGAATGCCATGTCCATTGGGTAGACTATTAGATCATTTCAAATTTTCTCTAAGAGCAATTCTAGTAGAGAGCTGGGGAAAGATGAGATTGCAGTAGGTGGGGAATAGGTTGGCAGGAAAGAATTGTGGGGTTTTAATGGGCTAAAATTATAAGACTGTCCAACAGATACTTTTACATATAGTGTTTTCACCATAAGCATTATTATGTTTATACATATTCCTTTTTGCAGTGGAGCCTGTGCCTAGAGTAGCATACAGAAATTTCACACAGAGATGCCACTAGAAATAACCTAAACTGTGACCTCTAACTTTTTATCAGTGGGGGCAGATTTTGATGGAACAATATTTTGAAGATTTTTCATGTAAGCCTCAGAAAATGCAAGAGATATATTTAAGTCCAGCCAAAAGAGGTTCATTTGGTAAAGCAAAAATGCCACAATCTTTTAAAATCAGTACTTTTCTAAAACTGAAAACTTCACACATTTTGCATTTCATTTGCTAACTTTCACAGCAGGCTTCCCAAAATCCAGCTTCCTACTGAAGTGTGTTTCCAAGCAATTTTATTTGGAAATTGAGAGCTGTCATGACCTTTTCATGGGTTTTAGCTCTATATCCTAAAAGACTTCAGAGACAACACTCGACAGGTGACCAAACATTCCAGAATAATAGGATTCCTATTTTTAGGTAGCATTTCCTGTAACTAAATAATAATAATAATAGATTATTCAATCAGTTTTCTTTTAAAGGCCTTCTGGAGAAGCAGTGTTTACATTTGAGTTTGCATGACATTTACCACTTTGTGTGTTCCATTAAGTGTCATTACACGAGGCCTTTTACATCTAGGCAATATATGGCTCTAAAATAGAAAACTACAGTTGTTTCTGGACTCAGGACTCTGAATCAAGATTCACAAAACTATAGTAAGATAGCACTTTAACATGTGCTGCAAGGAAACTTAGCCCTTCTCAGAGGTTTGCTGAGGCTCCACCCGGAATGAAACACGTTTTATCAGAGAGGAAAGATTTGAACTGGGAAAAACCATTCATCCCTTTCATTCATTTTATTTATCCAAGTTTCCTGCAACCCATTATTTTTCAGAAAAAGTCTTGGGGCTTCCGTGGTAGTGCAGTGGTAAAGATCTGCCTCCCAATGTGGGGGCCATGGGTTCGAGCCCTGGTCCGGGAAGGTCCCACATGCCACGGAGCAACTAAGCCCATGCACCACAACTACTGAGCCTGCACTCTAGAGCCCGTGTGCTACAACTACTTAAGCCCGTGTGCCTAGAGCCCGTGCTCCGCAACAAGAGAAGCCACCGCAGTGAGAAGCCTGCACACCGCAATGAAGAGTTGCCCCCACTTGCCGCAACTAGAGAAAGCCTGTACACAGCAACAAAGACCCAACACAGCCAAAAATAAATAAATAAAATTAATAAATTAAAAAAAAAGAAAAAACGTCTTGTTTTATAGGTGGTTAAAAATGTGTGTCTGGATCACTAGCCTCATTTTACAGTTGAGCAAACTGAGGCCTAAAGATGCAAGAGGACTTGCCAGGGGTCACATCATCAATTAGTGGCAGAATGTGTTAATGCAAGTTCTTTGGGCTGCAAGCTAAAGAAACCAAATTTAACTTACTCAAGAAGAATGAGGACTCATTGGAAGGATACTAGACTATCCCACAGAATCCAAAGAAAAGTGTAACAGCCAAAACTTAGGTGGGAAGAAAGCAGTATAGCTATAGGAACAGTAGTTGTCAGGGCTTCTCTGCAGAAACGGCTTAAGGAGACTCTGCTGCCACAGCAGGAGCTGATGTGGTCCAGCTCCCTCAAGGGAACATCTGCTTGGATGAGCTTGATTGGCAGGTGGACTCTGCTTCTGAGGTCTAAAGACTGTGGGATTAGCAGAGCCATGGCCCTCTGACCAAATTCTTATGTCTCATACTCACTGCAGCTCACACATGGCACGGTGTCCACATTGCCTGGTCTTCTACTTACATTCTCTTTGCTGACATTAGCATTACTTGGGAGATTTTAAAAATACCAATACTTAGGCTCTATCCCTCAGACATGATTTACTCACTCTGAGCAGGGCTGGGACCTGTTCATTTGTTTGAGATGATGCTGCCTCCAGCAGAAGTTAAGGGGGAAGGAAGGGAGTGATGATCTCCAGTGATTGAAAGAGGACAACATCTCTTGACAAGGAGCTCAGAAACCATCCAGATCCTTTATTCCTATACTTGTGCAGGTTGGATTAACCAAGGGAATCTGTTCTAAAATGCAAATTACAAAGCCCCATTCTAAACCCACTGAAAGAGTGAATAAGTAAGAGAGGATTCCCCAGAACCTGTATTTTTTTTTAAACTCTCTTCAGATGTTTCTCATCTAGACATACCAGCACTGGACCTGCAATTCTGAGCACCAGATCATTGACTGTGATCATTCTAGGCCAGTGGTTCTTAAACTTGAGCATACATCAGCATCACCTGGAAGGCTTGTTAAACTACAGCTTGCTGGGGCCCACCGTAGGGGTTTCTGATTCAGTATATCTGAGTTGGGGTCTGAGAATTTTCATTTCTAGTACGTTCCCTGGTGATGCTGGTGCTGCTGGAGCTGCTGGTCCACGCACCACATTTTAAGAATCATACCCTTAAGAGATTAGTGCTGATTCTCTCTTGGAAACCAGTTGTAAAAGGCTTCTAAAGTCAAATCCATGACAATGATTCTGGAGGAAAGCAATGATAGCTACTTCAGAGGAGGAAAAAGAAGCAAGGTCAGCGAAAAAGGAAAGGACTTGTAAATGTTAAAAATACAGTTCTGCGCAATGTGAGGCATTACTGAACGTACAGTCTTCTAATCTCGCGTGTCTTAAATTGACCTAACATGGTTGGGGTTGCTAATACTTGGCGTATTTCTTTGAAATGAGTCCTAGTACCCCATTCTACATCTTTCCAAGAGATAACCAGTGCTTTTGAGCATTCATCATATGATGTCTTTCCAAATACCTATCGAGTTTTTCTCATTATCTGCATGGATGTTCGTTAAATTATTCTAAATCATTAAGTTAAATTATAAATATGAATCATCATAAATGTTTTGTTAACTATCCAATTATCTGTGCTGAGCACTGAGAAAACAAACATGAAAGTGAGAGATTTGGTTTTTTAAAGATGTATCACCCATATAAATACACACTCAGGTGGTATACACTACAAACCAGATACAAATTGATCAAGACATTGTCTTCCTGTATTCCAGGCCTGGTTACCTCCCCAGAGCAATCATCTAATACCAAGGTCCCAAGCAACATGTTATAGAATTTTCCTTCCAGTTTAAATCCAGTTATATTTTCTATGGCAAATAACCAAGCACTTTTGGCAAAGACAGCATTTACATAAAAGTGAAGCTACTAGGGTGACGTTTTTTCCTTTTTATTTTAAAGTACATCTACATCTGGGAAAAAATGGCAGGTAAAGTCCTTTCTGAAATTTAATACATGGTTTAATACCTTCATTCGTTAAAATGTCAGCTGCCAAACACACAGCACAAGCCAACATTGTTTCTAGGGAGTAGGGATCTTGCCAACTTGGAAGATAATGACTCTAAAGGGAGTTCTGAGTATCCAAGAGTGAACAAAGTTCTCCTTTTCTGTAACTTGATGCCTACTAAGGTAAAGGTATAGAAAAAGACAGGATGGGCCTATGCTGTAATTGCGACTTTGACATTGCAAAAATGGACTGTGATTTCCCCGCTTTCCAGGATGATGCTTTTAATGATCTTTTTTTCCAGGGGCGATGAGTTTAAGTAGTCATACATGAAATTTAATTCTGATATTGTAGTAAAGCTGTCAACTTTCACCCTCACAACAAACTCATGAAGTAGAAAGAAGAGATTGTTGTCTTTTTTGAGTGATGAAAAGACTTTGGCTTATCTAACCAGCATCACAAACCTGGGAATCCAAGAACCAAACCACAGGTTTCAGATTCTAATTTAGTCTTTTCTCCACCTGCCCCTTCACCTTCACCATTAAAGTTATCAGTAGCTTGTCTTTGCCCATGTGGGCTATATTACAAAATCCCACCAACTGGGTGGCTTATGCACAATAGACATGTATATCTCACAGTTTTGGAGGCTGGAAGTCTGAGATCAGGGATCCAGCCTGGTCTGATGAGCATCCTCTTCTGCCTGGCAGACTTATCATACCTTCACATAGAGGAGGGGGCAAGGGAGTTCTCTGGGGTCTCTTATAAGAGCATTATTGTGATTCATGAGGTCTCTGCCCTCATGACCTAAACACATTCCAAATGCTCACACATCCCCACCTCCTAACACCATTACTTTGGGCACTAGGATTTCAACATATGATTTTGGTGGGGACACAAACATTCAGACCATAGTATAGTCCATGTGGGGAAAGTTCAGCTTTGAAATCAGAGAGATGAGATTAAAACAGGACTCCCCCATCAGTGTGACCTTGCCTTCTTTACCTCTCTGAGCCTCAGTCTCCTCACTTTTAAATTTGGATAAAGATACAGACATCACAAGATAATTTTGAACACAGAATAAGATATCTGACGGTATCATTCCTACACACACACACACACACACACAGTCCATCACTTACGAAATTGTGAGAGCAGGGATTTTGCTTTGCTTCCTGTTGAATATGCCATGTCTAGAAAGGACCTCTTCAATGATGGAAGAAGTGAATCTATAAAACTTACCGAATACCTGAAAACTGGTATTGTTATTTACTTCCTCTTCTACATTTTTGACTTCTACATGCTTAATTGTAGAATTTTCTAAGGACCTGATTTTATAGTCTACTTTGTCTGACAGACACAAAGTTCTCTCGCAACCACAGCAGAAATCAAACTCATGGGATGACTGCACATCCATGGGGGATAGCTGGTATCTGAGACAGGACGTAAATAATAAATTTAGTGTTTGAAAATTGCACATAGGTCTTTTGATTTTATTAACCTAGACAACTTATAATAATTATGATAAACAGACATTGTCATTAAATATAGCAGCCATTTGATAAGATTAAGTGTAATGTAATACATCTTCCTTTCCACCCAATTCAGTATAATAAATTACCCTTAGGCTTCTAAATGAAGCATTTTATAATCGAGCAAAACAAACCGATTTTTAGGGGTCCTTATTTATATGCAGAGCTGACTTTTTGAGAATGGTAAACTTGATTAAAATCTCTCTAAGTGCAAATCACAAATACCTTCTTCTCACAAGCCATAACCATCCTATTAATGTATAATTTATTGCATACAAGGATAGTAAAATTCTAATGTGCTTATGATCCAGATGGAAGAAAGAGTTAAATAGAGAAAACAATAAACCATATAAAATGGGAAGAAAATGGAATTGAAATTTGACAAATATTGTACAAGATAGTATCCCAGCTGGTACAGATGCTATAGGAAAACAGAGATTGGGTTAGAGTATCATAGTGAAATCAATCTCAGGAGAATTTTAAAAGATGTAAATTTTCATGGAAGTTCTAGATGTAGAGAGGAAAAAATTACTAGTTCAGAAAAAGCATGAACAATATATTAGATGTGGAAAACAACTTTGCAAATGTGGCCCCTTTGAGTTTGTTCGCATTACTCAGAATCATAGGTCCCTTTTGGCTCCCACCCAACAACTAAGAGATGATGTCCTAGGTAAGTGGACTTCTTCCCAACTGCATGTCATTTATAAAAATAGAAACATGCAACTTTTAAACGAAAGGACACATGAGTGACAGGATTAACCTAGGTATCATTAAAAGGCAAGGCCCAGTTTATCTCAATCGTGGCCTCTGCAAATAACCACATTTCACATGGCTCTTCTGGGTCCCACTTTAGAAGTGAATCCAGCAGAGATGTTCTCCTGGGAAGAAGACTTAAGGATTCAAAATTCTTGATTTATGGCCTCCAACCAGCCTCTTCATGAGCATACATGTTATACACACATAAAATTAGCTTTATTCCCTATTTAGAAATAGAGACTACTAGTAAGAAGGGTACCTATTATTGAGTCAGAGCACATGATACTATTTATTCTCTAGTAAAGGTAAGCATCGGATAAGGGCCTCCAGATTGGCCCATGCTTGTAGGAAGTTGTTCACATAGTGGAATGGCTTTGAACATTGGTTTGCCTGCATCTAGGCTTGAAACTCTTGTACTCTTCTCAGTATAACATTTACTCATTCACCTAAAATTGCTTACCTGTCACCAATGTGTGTGATCTCCGGTGCTTTGTGCTAAGATAATTTTAAGTTATTTTAAGTACTTTAAAATTATGAAATATTTCAATTGTATACAAGAACAAAAAAATAATACCCATGGTTTATACAAATATATTTTATTTAAAATATATTTATAGGACATGAACAATGGTGGAACTCTGCCCCGGGGATGCAGTGATGAGCAAGATGGACACAGCCCCACCCTTAAGACAGGTAATTAAAGAAGACAGGCGATAGATTCTTATAAATGACATGATAGCCAAAGCCCAGGATGATGATACCATATGGCAGAGTGAAGGAAAGCTTCCTGGAGGGTGAAATGTATCTTTCCTCTGAACTCAGCATAATAAATCACCCTTAAGCTGCAGAATGAGGCATTTTACAATGGAGCAAAACAAACCAATTTGGGGTCTATATTCATAAGGAAAGCAGGGTTTTTGAGGCTTATAACACTGATTTGGAGCTATAAAGAGTGCTTCAGGAGGGGGGATGAGGTGTGAAAAGACCGGGTCACTATTCCTCTTGCCAGTCAGGTGATGGAGTAAGTGCTTAATGTTCAGTCTGGACAAGGAGCCCCTGCACAGAGAGGGTGCAATACAAGTATAGGTGCTATCAGCCTAAAGACTGTTGGTTCTTTTCAAATGAAAACATCTTAAAAACAGTTCACCTGCTGACAAACCCGGAACATGATATTTTGATAATATGTATCAGTTTAACTTTAAATGTTGTCCCAGAGCACTCATTTTTCTGGCTAAGCAGGATTGGTAGACTCAGTGCTACGGTTTTGATTGAAAGCAACAGAGAAAAGAGATACTGATATTACACACCTCTGAGTACTTTCAGGTTTGGGCAGCTTTCTGCAAAGGGCAGGTTGTGAGGGCGTCAACAGGCAGATGTGGGAGGCAGAGAGAGAACTGGACCTGCAGTCAGGATGCTAGGGCTCAAATTCTTCTTGGCCACGTATTCTATGTGATCTTGCACAGTTACCATTTTGGAAGCTCAGTTTCCTCACATGTAAGATGGACACAGAAATATATTGCTTGTCACAGGATTTATAGGACACCAAACAAGACAAGATCTGTAAAATGTCCATGCTCTAAAAGTAGTACAAAAGTTTGGGATCATTGGGTACAAGTCAGAGTTCCTGAGGGAGCAGGATTTTCCAAGCTAACTAATTGTCCTGTAAATTCACACTCTAAACAACTGCCAGTTGGGGCCATTCTGCAAATCCCTAACTAGTACTCAAAATTACCAAGGTCATCAAAAGCAAGGAAAGTCTGACAAATTGTCACAGCCAACAGGAGGCTAAGGAGACACTTTTTTTTGCGGTACGCGGGCCTCTCACTGTTGTGGCCTCTCCCGTTGCGGAGCACAGGCTCCGGACGCACAGGCTCAGCGGCCATGGCTCACGGGCCTAGCTGCTCCGCGGCATGTGCGATCTTCCCGGACCGGGGCACGAACCTGTGTCCCCTGCATCGGCAGGCGGACTCTCAACCACTGCGCCACCAGGGAAGCCCTAAGGAGACATTTTGACTGAGTGTTATGTGGTATCCTGGATGGGATCCTGGAACAGGAAAAGCACATAAGATGAAAAACAAGGAAATCTAAGCACAAACTTTAGTTAATAATAATGTATCAATGTTGGTTAATTCATTTTAGCACATGTACAACATAAGATATTAATAAAAAGGGACACTGGTTGTGGAGTATATGGGAACTATATTTTCACAGTTTTTCTGTAAAACTATTCTAAAGAGTTCATTGCAAATTTTTAAAATAGCATTATGAAAAATTCCCATTCATTGATTTAGCCAACAAAGCAGTATTGGCCAAACACACTGTTCTAGGAACAGGTGATAGAGGGATGAACAAAATGAAGCCCTAGTCCTCCCTCAAAGAGTTTGTACACCAGTGAGGGAAAGAAAACAAATGAAATGTAAATATATTTAAAATTCTATCATGTGGTGCTAAGTGCTATGAAAAAAAGAAACACAGCATAAGAGTGATGTGGGGGAGAGATTAACAAGGTGGTCAGGATAGGCCTTTTGCGTTCAGCCCTTTTGGTCAGGAAGGACCCATGAGCAGATGAGAATAAATGGGTGGAGAGGGACAGATAGCCATGCAAAAACCTGTGATGAGCACAGCTATGCAGAGGTAACAATAAGAGCTCTGAAACCAGAATAGGCTAGGGGATATCTAGGAATAGTAAGGAACCTTCTGTCATTGGACAAAAGACAGAAAGGGCCAGAGCATGAGCAGATGAAATCAGCAAGGTAGCCAGCCAGGCACCATATTGTAAAGTAACTACTCTGGATTTTTAATTTTATTTATTTATTTATTTATTTGCGGTACGCGGGCCTCTCACTGCTGTGGCCTCTCCCGTTACAGAGCAGAGGCTCCAGACACGAAGGCTCAGCGGCCATGGCTCACGGGCCCAGCTGCTCCGCGGCATGTGGGATCATCCCAGATCAGGGCTCGAACCCATGTTCCTTGCATTGGCAGGTGGATTCTTAACCGCTGCACCACCAGGGAAGCCCTATAGCAGCTTTTTTGATCATACTCCAAACTGGAAACATCCAAGTTATCTATCAACAAGTAAATCAATAGAAAAAGAAAGTGGTATATTCATACAGTGAAATGCACACAGCATTAAAAAGCAACAAACTACTAAATTACAGAATAATGTAGATAAATCTTAAACATATTTTACTCAGTAAAAAAACGTCAGACACAAAAGCATGCACACACTGTGCAATTCCATTTAAATGAAGTTCATGAACAGGGAGAGCTAACCCATAGTAATCCATCAATCCATCGACCTATCTATCATAATTCAACTTTTAAAGGACTCCATTACTTGCTCTTGACAGAAAGGCTTCATTCCAGATGAATGAAAACAAGAGACAGCTTCCTGCTTTTGACCCAACTTCCTTGATCCTAAAGTACAGTACTCAATAATTGTAGACTGAGTGAACTAAGAGCTAAATAAAATGACTTAGAAACTAAAGCATCCTTCTCTGAATATGGGACTTTCAGGGGTGAGCCTACCCCTCTATCCTTAGGTAGAAATTCTCCAGTCTGAAACCCTTGAGGCAGCACCTACACATGCTCCACCATCTTGTTTTTTCTTTTCTTTCTTTTTCTTCTCAAACCTTTATCCAACACCTTTGTTCATTAACCTGAAACACACATACTAATTTCAAGACAGCATTTTTTGAGGCATCTTGTTCATTTCTGTCCCAGGCACCAACTAGATTACAATAATTATATGTCACAGCACTTACTGGGTTCTTACTATACACTGAGACCTTAACCTAGGTGTCAGAGACAGAAGGAAATCATACATTATTACTCCTCGGGAAATTCATATAGGGAGAGACATAAAAGTAATAGTGATAAGGACCTCGGTGGAAGTAGAAACAGAAGATTCTAAACCAGACTGGGGTGGGAGCATGGAGATAATCAGATAAGCTTTCATATATTTAATTTGGAGACCAGCACAAAATGTATTAACATTGGTTTAAAAAAATAGTGTTACTATGTAAGAGTTTGCCAAGCAAGTATTCAAGTCCCTCTGTCACAAGAATCATGAGAACTTAATTAGAATTATCCTTTGTGCATCTAATACACCTAAGAGAAAGATTACATGCTAAATTCAAGCTCAATTAGATCATCCTTTGTTCTTAGGGTAGGTAGAAGAGTTTTATTTTTTTTAAAAAAACTCCTCATTTATGTAAACAAAAAAACACATATAGGTTTACCACTGTCAGCATTCAATATGCATATATGTATTTTTGTCATGCATATGAGATTATATTCTATAAGGTATTTTGGAATCTACTTTTTGAACGTAATTAACGTCACCTACACTTTTCTAAGCCAGTTAATATATGTCTACATCATCACTTTTATTACACAATAATCCATGGCATGAATATAACATGAATTATACAATCAATCCCCTATTGGTGGACATTAAGGTTGTTTCCAGTTTTTCACTTTTATGACATGAATGACCTAATTTTGCCTGGAAATGAGGCTTAGCCAGGTGGTTGCCCCGTGTTACTTTCAGAATTCCATTTAAACAGTTTTCTCCTGTTCCCTTCTAATGGGAGGTTATAAATGGCACTATTTAGTGAACAGAAAGGGTTTCTAAAAGCTCAGGTGCTACCTAGCAGCTGATGCTTGCAGGATTTCAGCTCACCTAATGCAGGGCTCGTTAATCAAGGCATAGGACTCAGCCTAAGAAGAAGTTGAGGGCAAGAGGGAGGGAAGACACCTGGCTTTGAGTACAGATAACCAGTTATTAGCTCTGTGACCTTGAGTAAGTTATTTAGCCTTTCCAAAGCTTTATTTCCACACTTTCCAAAAGGAAATATTAATTCTCTATTCTCATGGAGTTGTTGAGAAAATCATGAAATAAGGACTGGGGGTAAGATTAATTTAATTTTCCAAAGCTGTTTGTTTATTTATGGCTTTGTCCACATATCCTAATATTCCTGAGGATATCTAATGAATACAAGTAAAACTTTTGACAAACATTAAATTGTTTAATAAACAAATAAAAACCCCTCAAACTGGGCTTCCCTGGTGGCACAGTGGTTGAGAGTCCGCCTGCTGATGCAGGGGACACGGGTTCGTGCCCCGGTCCGGGAAGATCCCACATGCCGCAGAGCGGCTGGGCGCATGAGCCGTGGCCGCTGAGCCTTCGCGCGTCTGGAGCCTGTGCTATGCAACGGGAGAGGCCACAACAGTGAGAGGCCCGTGTACCGCAAAAAAAAAAAACAAAAATAAAAAACCCTCAAACTATATGACATAATTCTAATATTAATAGGTTTCATATAGGTATTAAGATTTTTCAAGGGAACTTTGCCCACAAAGGCTGTTGTACACAAACAGGAAGTTTTGCTGAGCCTCACTCTTCTCTCAGTGTAGGTATCAAATAAATTAGGCTTAAATCCAAGTCTTGAAGGAAGGGCCAGACTTTGAGGCAGGGAAGTCTGAGTAAAAATGCTGTGCTATGGTGTACTTGAGACAGAGAACTTTCATGTCATCCTTTCTTTCTCTTTTTTGGCATTTGTTATCATGGTGATAAAACCACTATGCTTAATCAATTATCAAATTGGATCTCCCAAACTATAAGGGCTGCCAGACAGAAACTGAGTCTCTTCTGTTCACCTCCTTAAACTTAGCACCTCGCTGAGAAGAATAATAGTCAAATGACCATGTTTGGTGAAGTCTCCTACAACCATGGTGTTCAGAACAGTAAAAAGTTCTAGTTACTGATTAATTCTAGTTTTCTTAGAGCTGGGCTCACAGGTTGGCAAAATAGTGCTTTAAAGTTTAGAAAAAGTATTTCAGACATTATCTCATTTAGTCCTCACGTTGTGCAATGTGTGATATTGGATTCATTTTACACATTACAATATACAGCCCAGAGTGCATACAGCAGCTGGATCTGGTCTCTGGATCATAGCCTAGCACCACTGGTAACTAACTGTTCACACCATGGATATGGAGGAGTATGATGCAATGATCCTGCAGGGGAGGAAAAATAATTTTCTCAATACCCTTCTAGGTTCTTGGCTGAGAGCCCTCTGTAATAAAAAGATTAAAAGGAGAAAAAAAGCAATTTTAATTACATACATAGTACTTACGGGAGCCCCACAAATATATGAGAGTCAAAATTCAGCCGTATGATTGAGGCTTGAGCTCAGGAAAGGGACAAGGATCTTGGGCTTCAAAGAGGCAAATCTCAGGATGGTAAGAAGAAGAAATGTTTGTAAATAAAGGTTGCCCTGCTTGCAGGTAAGTCTCTCAGGTTAAAAAGTGATCTCTGGAAATAGCTCTCTTCCTGACACAAACCCCATTTCTAATATTAACTCTCCTTACAAAAGGGTAACTTCTACTCTGTTTTTAGAGCTTCTCCTGTGTCTGCAGTTTCTCAAAATAATCCTTACACAGAAGAGGCCCATCTTGAGGTGGTATATTCTACCCTTCAGTCCTCTGGATTCTAAATGAACAGATCGTCATCAGTGGGCCATACTAAGCAAAGCACTGTCCCAGGCCCTGGGAAAGAAGTAGCAGACCAGGCCTAGTGTTTACTTTCACTGGGGAAATGTCCTTCCTCAAGGCTTCCCTAAATTAGGGGCAGTCCTGTCTAGGCCATGTTCTCAGGACTGTCCTTCCTTTCCTTTTGGTGGACACCTAACGAAAAGAGAGCATGGGCCAGAGGCACATGACATAGCCTGAAGATAAACACACACACACACACACACACACACACACACACACACACACACACGCTCACACACACCCAGGACAATCAAATTTTGCCGTAGGAAATCTAACCTAAGAAATGCAGGAATCAAGTAGCTGTCACAAAGAGCTGACCCTGAAAGGCCAAGATCCGGACAGCTGAGGCCACAGGGTGCGAACAGCAGCTGTATGGGGAGAGAAGCATGGGAGAAAGGAAGCCATTGGGAGGAGATTGGGCCGAAGAAGAGCCCCAAGGGGAAAGTTTACAAATTCCAGCTCCCAAGGTCCCCTGAGCAAATTTCACACCAGAATTAATTGTCCTAGAGGAGAGTCCCTACACTTTCTGGAACCTGATTGTTCAGCTCTTATCGGGTTCCTTGACACGTGTACTGAATTTAACTCCACCTATTATAAGAAATCATTTGACTGAACTTCAGCTTCTTACAAGCACAATAACCTGCTAAATTATCTACTCGTGTGCTGATTGCAGCATTATTTGCAACATTGTTTGGAAACAATCTGAATGGCCATCATTAGTGGGCTGGTCATATAAACTCTGGTATTTACTTTCTTCTGAATATAATATAGCAGGAAAGGAATTGTGGTATGTTCCATATAGTATCTACCATATTTTCTTTTACTGCTATAGTGTCTTGTATTCCATAGGAATTATATGTGTAGTAATATATAAATGTCTGTTATATATGTATTACTGTATAATATACAGATATTTAATTTTGTATATATTTGTGTATAAATATATGCAATTTAATATGTATCACATTCCATAAGAACATAATTATTATAATACATATCTCATAGTATTGTTAAATAAAACAAAAAGTTTCAGTGCACACATAAAACAAAACTTTACATATATATGTACTATATATATATATAGTACATATATATAGTATATAAATAGATTGGAAGGGCACATATTAGGTTGAAAATAGAAGTTACCTTTTGGGACAGGGTTAGAATTATAAAGAAAAGATTGAAGGGAATGACCTGTACATGTATTTCTTTCTTAGTTTCTTTTTATAATTAAAACTGATTTTTAAAACATTTTAAAAGAAAATCAAGTAAGTAAACCACAAGTTTCCTGGTTTATATTTTATTTCATATCATTTTGTTTTTCCTCCTCCCATCCACACTGCTCCGTGAGTAATGAATAAGGCCATTTTGTGGTGAGTTCTCACCTCACTGTTCTAAAATAAGGGAATAAAAGGAGAATATTAAGTTACTCTGAGGTCTGCATCTGCTAAGGTTTTTTTTCTTTTTTTTTAAATTTCAGCAATATGGACATGGACAAAAGTAAAACCTAAAGCTTGAGCATTTGAATTTTCCATTAAATAATACCAATTACAGGACACTTTTCAAGCCATTTAACACAATGACCCAGAAGGTGCTTATTTTGTCTTTTAAATATTAAAGTACTTTTAAAAAATAGTCTTTTAATAACTCAAAAAATAATGGAGGTATTAAATCCATTTTATTCTGTACTGTGTATCTTTGTTGTAAGAGTGTGTGTACCAGAGTCCTCATATGGATGAAAATATGAACATATTTTAGTTAGCAATGGAGAAATCCTCTGGGTCCAGAATGTGCCAATTTAACAAGACGTTAACTTTAACAATTTAAATATGTTTATACTTGTATATATGCACATGGACATCAGGCTTGTAAAAACTCATCCTATATACATGGGAGAGGAGTTCAGAAATTCAAATAGTTGTGCAAAGAGGCCTCTTTATTTATTTTATCAGTAGAGTTCGTAACTCATTTATTAAAATAAGCACTGTATATATCCCTGTGCACAGTCAAGGAAATTCAAACTTGAGCCTTCCTATGACTTAGCAAGATGACTGATGGTATTCAGGAGAGGAGATGTGAAATCTAGAAGTCAGGGCTGGGGAAAAGACCTACTCCTCCCCAAGAATGGAGTCTGGATAGAGCTATTGAGCCATTCAGTGTCTAGCACTCAATATGGGAAAGTCAAGGAAATGTAGCACAGATGTACAACTTGGAAGAAGGAGCTCACCATGAGGACATTGTAGATATCCTGGACCACTCCCAAAGTCAACTGTGAAAAATTAGAGTTCTCAATGAGTTGTCCAAGATCAGGGTCCAGACTAGGGCCAGGGAACTAGCAGGAAATAGGTGAAGGGCTGAGGTTCTAGCAAAACAAAAGCAGAAGGCGGGATTTGTCAATGGAATAGGAAGAACTCAGTTGGTCATCCAAGGGTTATCTTGACTGGGTCAATGCAGTAGAGAGTAGGAGCCAACATCTTGGGGAGCCACAAGAGTGGTCTAAGCTCACCATTATCTTGTCTATCTCAGGTCCACTGGGAAAAAAAGCAAAGAAACAAAAAGCACTGATATTCACTAATGGGATAGAAATTGATCACATACCTCCTGCCCTGATCAGGAATATTTTAATAACTGGCATGAGACAGGGCTTAGGGGTTGCTTGTGGATCCCAAAGTGGAACTCAGTAGAAAAACTACCTACCAGTTTTGGAGATGTATTTAATATTTCTTGTATAGGTGTAATATTTGCTGTTGCCTTAGTACATTTTTATATTCACTGAGAAGGCCCATAGCCTAGTTGGTAATAAAAATAAAACTCAATCCAATGCTACATCATCATAGTGATTTTACTCCTCTCCCACTTCAGAGTCCTCCCCAACTTGAAAGATCATATTCACCATTTTTGCAGAATCTCCAAGGCACTAGCTGGCATAATCTCCTACTATTAAAATGAATAACTAAATTCCAGAGCAGTTGAGTGACATGATCTGGGTCCCATAACCAGTAATGCTAAACCCAGAACTTAAATGCCGACCTCAGGGCCCAAGATAAACTTCCTTCCACTGTACGCTGTCAACTTTCTGTGGAATTTCTTCTGTTTACCACCTCCCTCATTCAGCTTAATTATGTTTACACAATGTTAGTAGACTCAGCTCACTGTTGACACCTAATTATTTTTCTAAGGGAGAAAAATGATCACCCAAAACAGAGAATCCACTGACAGAAGCCCCATCAAAGTGATCTGCATCCATTGTGATATCTGCAAAAGCTGCCACAGTATATAAGGTCATCGAAAATCCAGCTTAGTTCCCCTTGTGGAGATAGGCATGCCCCCAGACAAAGGCCCAGCACTTGTGTCTTGATTTCAAAAGGCACTTAGCAGCAAGCCCCTCGTTGACCTACATGTTTTCATAACTACAGGCTCATACACATTTGAGAGCATTCTTTTTGAGTCACCTCTCTCTATGTACTGAATATTTTTTTACAGCTTCCTGGATACCTAATGAACCTGCTTGGGGACCAGGTGAAATATATTTTTGGAACAGGATCACCCTGTACTTTGCAGGTCATGAATTTCTTTATTATTTGTCATGGCAGGCATTGCTACCCCAAAAGTTATTATCTATTCAATCCCAGTTCTAACCTGCAAGCAGATCTGTCTGAGGAGCCAATTTATTACTGATGTAACAGCACCAGGGAAGATGAGTTTGCTTGTTTAAAGAGATGAGTGGCATTGGCAACGCAATCAGTTTTCACATACTGAAATCCCATACATGGGATTTTTTGTAGTTATTAAAAAATCACGCATAGCAATGTTTCTATCCTTCATTGTGCATTTGCTGGGATTGCACATCCATCATGGCTTGTTCCTCTCTAAATGGGCTTGTCTTTCAGAAATTCGTAGCCTTGAGGGTTTTTGCCAAGCACTAAGTTGTCAGACCAGAAAGGTCATGATGCTGTCTATACTTGGCTTTATGTTTTACCATGAATGGCCCATATGATGCCCTTTGCTTGTAACTTAGCCTCTCTGGTTATCAGTTTCATGTCATCGATCAATTCACGCACAAATTTAATTGCATTAGGCATATCCCCAGGGTCTCCAAACTGGGAGAGGGTGTGGGGTACAGGACAGCATTGTGGAATATAGATCACAGTAATGTTGGCAAAAAGTTATACACACACATACACATACACACACGATTAAGCATACAACGTATTGAGTAACAGAGATCTAGATTCTAACCCTGCTTTCTGCTCACTTGCTGAAAGAACTTGGGTAAATCACTTACCTTCCTTGAATCTGTTTTTTTTCTTTTTAATTTTTATTAGAGTATAGTTGATTTACAATGTTGTGTTACTTTCTGCTGTACAGCAAAGTGAATCAGTTATACATATACATATATCCACTCTTTTTTAGATTCTTTTCCCATATAGGTCATTACAGAGTATTGGGTAGAGTTCACTGTGCTATACAGTAGGTCCTTATTACTGAATCTGTTTTTTGTTTAATCTATAAAATGGAATAATAAAACCTACCTAATAGCAATATTTTAATAATTAAATAAGATAGCACATATAAACCATTAGCACACGTTCCAGCACATAATAGTTCCTATTAGTTAATATTAAATTATTTTTAATTACAACAATATTGATGATAAATATTTAAGATGACTTCCTTTGAAAATAGATGATCTAATACTGGACATGAGGAGAGCATAGACACACATGTAATTAATCATAAAACCAGTCAGTAATAGAGAAAATCTCAATAGAAGGCAAAGAAAATGTACTCTGCTGGTGACATCTGGTGAAGGAGATCAAAGAGATGATGTGAGAAAGTATAAATTGAGGCAGACTTTGAAGGATGGAGTGTTCAGGGCAAGTGAGAAAAACTGAACTCCAACTAACCTAACCAGAAAGGGAATATATTGGCTAATAGAACTGGAAGTCTAGGGTCTGGCTTTAGGTACAATGGGATCCAGTTGCCCAAATGAAGTTTTAAGGGCTCTGACATCTTCGTTCCTGAGTTCTAAATCCCTTTGTGTGTCAGGAAAACCATGGCATACTCAATATCCAAAAGAAAAGAGAGTCTTTCTCTGCCAGAATTCACATAGTAAATCTTAGAGAAGGCTATGCTTGGGTCAGGTTTCTTCCCTGGACAAATTACTATGGCAAGAAAGGATAAGTACTCGGTGGACAGCCTGGGTCATTTTCCTAGCTCCATAGTAAGGGTTGGATGCTGTGATTGACAGCTTCACCATGGACACTTGGAATAATGGCAGAATGGTTTATCACAGAAAAGTGGGGTTCTTAGAAGAAGAAAAAGGAGGAGGAGGAGGAGGGTGTAAGGCTAGGAATGCTAAATGATAGATTTCTATTATAAAGGATACCATAGGACTTGCACAGATCCAGAGCAAGGAGTAGGTATGAGGGAACATTACAAGGAAAGCTACTGAGGAAGGAAAACTTTGCTATAAAACACAGCCAGTAATTTAATCAGTCTACTCAGCTCAACAAGCTCATATACCTACCCTCATTTGATCAAACAATGGTTCAGAAACCTGCCATAGTACTTAATTTTGCTCAATGAGTGAATGCATGAATGGGTAGTTGGCTAAAGGAACATACACACTTTTCACCTTACAAGTGTATTATTCCCATTTTATTGATAATGAAACTGACTTGGAGATGTTTAGTGGCTTTCTCGAGGCTAGGCAGCTAAGAGTTTAGAGAATTTGGGTTTTGTCTCCATCAGCCCTGGCTCCAAGTTGAGTTTTCTTGCCACCCCCGCCCACCTTTCCCCCATCCCACAACTTTTTCTTCAAACTGTTGCTTTTTCCCAGGCTGACTCACAGAAACCTGAACCCTTGGGACTCATTGGTCAAATTTCATTTCCAACCTATTTCCGGTGTTCCTCAGTCTCTTACTTAAGGCTTTGAACTAAATTACATTTATATCCCAGTAACTCACAGATTTCTAGACACTTTAGAGTTGGAAGGGAAGGGCCCTGGAAGCCATCTAGTCCAAAGGACATCACACAGTCAACGGTGCTTAAGTGACCATTTCTGTCAGAGAATGAAGGATGGGAATCCAGGTCCTCTCTTCTGTTTTCAAGTGACTGAGTTACAGCTCTGACTATTCGAGTGATCTCTCCAAACGTGACTCAAACAAATTCTCAACAGGCTCTCCCTTGAAAAGAGTTGCAGGAGTTTGGAGAAATAATGAAGGCTCAGCAAGCCTCTCATACTAGTGCAAAGACTAGAACATAGTTCCCCTGGGTACAGAGAAGCTGCCACCCACTAGGATCTAACATATGGAACACCCACATTTAAAAATAATAAGATTGGAGATTGCTGTATTGCTTTTACTGCCCACATCCTAGCCACCTCTTCACATCCCTAAATCCCCTTATCATTTAATAAAGACAGCCAACTGTTTAGCTTAATGAAGTAAGCCAGCTGGGCTGAAGGGGGACAGGAAAACTGCCCGTGTGTGGTCTCTCCCACTCTGCTTTCAGATTATGCTGAAGACGGAAGCAACTATCTTCTCCCTCCCCATCCTCAACACTCAGTTTTAAGGAAATCTTCACATTTTTGCTGCTGGCCAGGAATGTCACGATTCCCCACCTCCAACTTCCAATGGAGTTTAGGGTAACCTTGTGCTCTGTTAGTGGTAGTGTTTACCCAAGCATTGTATGCCCCACCCCTCTCATCAAAAACCCCTGGCTGCTTGTTAAATACTCAAACTCCAGAACCCCTGCCAAGCCTACTGAAATACAATCTTGGAACGTTCTAAAATATTTTTGAACTCCCTGAGAGATACACAAACTGAAGTGTGAGAACCTCAGCCTCTCATTCCACTGCAGTTTAATTTTGGATGAGTCCTCTCACATAGCAAAACAGGTGGGAAGAAACACTTTGGAAGCAGAGTGAAAATCAGAGGTGTGTCCAGGGGATAGAGGATATGGAAAGCTCCTTCCATCGACTCTGGTATAAGTCTGGGACCATAAGAGAACTAAAAGTCAGTGTGGTACAGTCTTGTTCATTAGGGTGAGAGACTCTACAGGGATTTAGGACCAAAGCTGTGCTTAGATGTAATGGACATTGACCTGGAATGCATTTTGCACCGTATATTGATCTACGATAACGTTTTTCAATCTGCAGGCCAAAACTCATCAATGGGCATGAAACCAATTTAGTGGATCATGGCCACGCTAATGAAAAATATGAGAATGTGTTGTGCATTGTAAGAATAAGATCATCTTTCAGAAACTTCTGTTGCAGGTGTAGGTGTGGGTGAGTGTGTCCTGGGTTAGATGTTCAATATATTTCTTACCATTGGCTGTAGTCAAAAAATGTCTGAGAATCATTGAACTAGGGAACCTAGAGTGCCAGACAATTTGCCAAAAGTTTACACGTATTAACTTATTAGGCCCATTATACAGATGGGAATACTGAGGCTGAGATACAGTCATACAGTCAAGATTCAAAAGTATTTGAATCACAGAGCCCAACTGACTAAAAACAGAGTTGTACAGTCAAGATTAAAAAGTATTTGAATCACAGAGCCCAACTGACTAAAAACAGAGTCGTACAGTCAAGATTCAAAAGTATTTGAACCACAGAGCCCAACTGACTAAAAACAGAGAACCAGGGAGAAAATAATATCTCATTATCAAAGGTCCACCTAAGTTCTTATCAACCATCTCCCTTTGCCATTTAAATAACCTGACCCTCTAACCTTGTACTCCTCCCATGGTGTCCTAACTATATCATCTGTAAGTAGTTCTACACTGTAAAAGATCTTCACATCAATTGCTACACAGTGCTGTGCTTTTAGTGCTTTTTGACAGGAACTTGTGAGGAGTTGATAAGAATCTTGTTTGTTTAGCTTTTACTGAAGGTCAGACCAAGATTTACTGTCCTCATGAGAGAACTGGAATTAATATTCAGATCTTCTCTCCAATATCAAAGGCTCCTTGTTAAGGGCTCTTCCACAGGCCATCAATGGCAGCTTTGTTTACTGCCTGAAGAATCTCTTCAAGAAATTTACCTATACCTACTTAATACATAAGACTCATTGGTGGCAAGTGACAGAAAACTAGTCTCAAACTGGTTTAATCAGAGAGAAGAACTCTATTTTTTCAAGTAAATTAAGCATAAGGAGGAGGGCTGGTTAGGTTCAGGCTGGGATCTAACTCGCCACAAATGATATAATCAAGATGGGATGTCTTTCCCTTGGTGTTTCAGCTCTGGTTCTCCGGTATTGAATCCATGCAAGAAGATGATCTCCCCTATTAGTTACAAGAGAATTACCATCACATCCCATGTTAAGGCATGAGAATCTTTGATTCTCTCTGGGAATCACTGACATTGGCTGAGTGCTTATTCCTGAATCAATCACATAATTACTGTAACTATGCAACGTGATATGCAGAGTAATGGAACCCCACATAAAGACATTGGAGTGAACCAAGGGTGGATTCCCATCCTCACCTCAAATGAATGAGCTGAAGTAGTTTCAAAGCTAAATGGATCCTGGGTATCAAAAGTTCAGGCCTTGCACCATATACGACAAACCCATAGCTGACATCATCCTCAATGGTGAAAAACTGAAACCATTTCCACTAAGATCAGGAACAAGACAAGGTTGTCCATTCTCACCACTATTATTCAGCATAGTTTTGGAAGTTTTAGCCACAGCAATCAGAGAAGAAAAAGAAATAAAAGGAATCCAAATCAGAAAAGAAGAAGTGAAGCTGTCAGTGTTTGCAGATGACATGATACTATACATAGAGAATCCTAAAGATGCTACCAGAAAACTACTAGAGCTAATCAATGAATTTGGTAAAGTAGCAGGATGTAAGGTTAATGCACAGAAATCTCTTGCATTCCTATACACTAATGATGAAAAATCTGAAAGAGAAATGAAGGAAACACTCCATTTACCATTGCAACAAAAAAGATATATATCTAGGAATAAACCTACCTAAGGAGACAAAAGACCTGTATGCAGAAACTATAAGACACTGATGAAAGATATTAAAGATGATACAAATAGGTGGAAAGATATACTATGTTCTTGGATTGGAAGAATCAACATTGTGAAAATGACTATACTACCCAAAGCAATCTACAGATTCAAAGCAATCCCTATCAAACTACCACTGGCATTTTTCACAGAACTAGAACAAAAAATTTCACAATTTGTATGGAAACACAAAAGACCCTGAATAGCCAAAGCAATGTTGAGAAAGAAAAACGGAGCTGGAGGAATCAGGCTCCCTGACTTCAGACTATATACTACAAAGCTACAGTAATCAAGACAGTATGGTACTGGCACAAAAACAGAAATATAGATCAATGGAACAGGATAGAAAGCCCAGAGATAAATCCACGCACATATGGTCACCTTCTCTTTGATAAAGGAGGCAAGAATATACAATGGAGAAAAGACAGCCTCTTCAATAAGTGGTACTGGGAAAACTGGACAGCTACATATAAAAGAATGAAATTAGAACACTCCCTAACACCATACACAAAAATAAACTCAAAATGGATTAAAGACCTAAATGTAAGGCCAGACACTATCAAATTCTTAGAGGAAAACATAGGCAGAACACTCTGTGACATAAATCACAGCAAGATCCTTTTTGACCCACGTCCTAGAGTAATGGAAATAAAAACAAAAATAAACAAATGGGACCTAATGAAACGTAAAAGCTTTTGCACAGCAAAGGAAACCATAAACAAGACGAAAAGACAACCCTCAGAATGGGAGAAAATATTTGCAATTGAAGCAACTGACAGAGGATTAATCTCCAAAATTTACAAGCAGCTCATGCAGCTCAATATCAAAAAAACAAACAAACCAATCCAAAAATGGGCAGAAGACCTAAATAGACATTTCTCCAGAGAAGATATACAGATTGCCAACAAATCCATGAAAGAATGCTCAACATCATTAATCATTAGAGAAACGCAAATCGAAACTACAATGAGATATCATCTCACACCAGTCAGAATGGCCATCTTCAAAAAGTCTACAAACAATAAATGCTGGAGAGGGTGTGGAGAAAAGGGAACACTCTTGCACTGTTGGTGGGAATGTAAATTGATACAGCCACTGTGGAGAACAGTATGGAGGTTCCTTAAAAAACTAAAAATAGAACTACCATACGACCCAGCAATCCCACTACTGGGCATATACCCTGAGAAAACCGTAATTCAAAATGAGTCATGTACCAAAATGTTCATTGCAGCTCTATTTACAATAGCCAGGTCATGGAAGCAACCTAAGTGTCCATCATCGGATGAATGGATAAAGAAGATGTGGCACATATATACAATGGAATATTACTCAGCCACAAAATTGAGTTATTTTGTATGAGGTGGATGGACCTAGAGTCTGTCATACAGAGTGAAGTAAGTCAGAAAGAGAAAAACAAATACCGTATGCTAACACATATATGGAATATATATAAAAAAAAAAAGGTCATGAAGAACCTAGGGGCAAGATAGGAATAAAGACACAGACCTACTAGAGAATGGACTTGAGGACACGGGGAGGGGGAAGGGTAAGCTGGGACAAAGTGAGAGAGTGGCATGGACATATATACACTACCTAACGTAAAACAGATAGCTAGTGGGAAGCAGCCGCATTGCACAGGTAGATCAGCTCGGTGCTTTGTGACCACCTAGAGGGGTGGGATATGGAGGGTGGGACGGAGGGAGATGCAAGAGGGAAGAGATATGGGGACATATGTATATGTATAACTGATTGACTTTGTTATAAAGCAGAAACTAACACACCATTGTAAAGCAATTATACTCCAATAAAGATGTTTAAAAAAAAAAAACAAAAAGGAAACCCTATAACCAATAGCAGCCACTCCCCATCCCACACTTCCTTCTACCCCTTGGCAAATACCCATTACTTTCTCTCAGTAAATTTGCTTATTCTGGACGTTTCCTACAAAAAAAAAAGATAAAAAAAGTTCAGGTCTTGTGCTAGGAACTCTGGAACAGGAACCTTTGCCCTTAAAGAGCTTACAGTCATGGATTCAGTCATTCAGGGATGTGTGTGTGTGTCCAATGTGTACTTTCAGGTGCTGAGCAACATGATAGATCTCTGGAGAAATGGCAAACATTCTTCATAAGGGAACTTGTAGTCTAACAAGAAAGAAAAACATGCACATCATTAATATCTTTAAGGATGAAAAATGATAAAGTATCATTCATTCTACTGCTTGAGGGAAGTGTAGAAGGCAGAACATACAAAGTTCAAGCCAAGCCATTAGCCCAGGTAGGATTTAGATATTATGGGAAGACATATCTACATCAATTGAACAAGTCTGGTGAGTGGAGGGGGGAATAGGAGGCTGTGATATTTGGTACATGCAGGTAAGGAAGAAGGAAGACTGGATAAGGGAGGGGCCAGAGTACAGAATGCCAGTTTTGTGTTTAGGTTTTGGAATCATTGTGAAGTTAAGTCAAGCTTTACAAGAAGGGACACACCAGCTCTGTATTACAGAAGCCACCCTAACAGTAGTGATAATGATGGTCTTGAGGGGAGAACATTGACAGTAGGGGGTATTATTAATTCATACTAGAGATTATATGAGCATGAATTTAATAGCTGTGACAGATATTAAAAGGGGAAATGGTTACAAATGTGACAGCAGAGAAAGATGTACTAAGCACCTTGCAATCCTTTAGATCTTTTATCATGTTAAAAACTTGTCTGACTGGGTCTGAGTGGTATCCTCTCAAGGGGATGGCATTTGGGAATAAACACTTCTTGGTTTATAACCAGTTATCCCAGTTTGCTTGAGATTGATTTCCAGTCATGGAGGACAGGAGGGAATTTCCAGGCATCATTGAAGAACTGTTATATATGCATGTCAATGCTTTGGATTGGAAAGTTTATGAAATTTAGAGCCATTGAGACCCAAGTTCAATCCTAATTCTTTTGAGCTCGTCATCTAATATCAGTTTCCTTTCTTGAAAATGGGTTTCATAAAACCAATATCCTTGTATTATTGTGAGGTTTGAATGATAAATGTGTAAGCAATTCCCACTCATTAAATATTAGCTCAGTATTATTTAATTCTTTGAGCAATACCAAAATGAGGCATTAACAGTATCTTCATTTTGTAATACATAAGGAGACCAGTGAGAGGATGAGAAAAAGAGAGTGAGACTTATTCAAAATCTTTGCAGCTAGCAAGTACCAAAACTAGGGTTCAAACAACCCATGTGGGTCTGAGACAAAGTCTGAGTTCTTTCTGTTGCTCTCTCGTTTGGAGTCCTGACTTCTTAAATTTTTTAGTGAAATATTTTACAAATGACTGTAAATTGTCACTTAAATATTAACATATGACATCAGTGTATGGTCAGTGAATTATGTATTCTACATATCTCTTAGGCTGTTCACAATTTTTTTTTTTAACATGACATAGGCATTAGCAATATTACTTGATTACCTTGGTAGTTGTATTATTGGAATAACAAGTCTTTCAGTAGACGTCAATTAACATCTTTGTTACACAGATGTTCCAGGATTGAAGAATAAATATACTGATTAATACCTCCCTCAAATCCTGGGATAGAGATGAAAATGTATTATCCACTTGCTGGCCAGCACGATAAATTAGATTAAAAAAGGAATGAAAAGCCATCCCTCTAGGTTTAATGAAATATGGGTTTAGCAGAGGAAGCTGGTTAGAGTTGAGCCTCCTCATACAGACATCTGTCACCAAAAAATGTTTTTGTTTTGTTTTGTCTTCTTCTTATTATTATTAACCTTGATGGTGACCCAGCATTTTTGCTGCTGCCTTTGGGTTCTAAAGATGTAAAACAACCAGTATAAAGTAGATGTGATCCCAATGGCCAAACTGTGAGAAGAGAGAGGAAAAGAAGTTGAGCCAAATTATGGATAAGGGTATGAAATAGCTGCAGTCTCTTAGTGCCATAGGGGAGTGTGACAAGAACACCTATAACCTCTATAACCTGGGGGACATTGGCAGTACATAGTACAACCACTCTCCTCTGAGATAGGAGGTTGGGAGGCTTCCTGCTGGCTTACAAGTGGCTGAAGATTTCTCTGCAAAGAGAGTTCACAGCCTACTAGGACTTGAAGGACATTCTTGGGTGTTGGTGTTAAAAATGCAATCTTTTATCTGCTACAAATATGTATAATAAATGCAGTTTTAAGCATCTCCTATGTATTTCGTCTAAAACCTGTTCTTATTTAACAGGGTAATATTATTCCCTCACTAGGTAAAATCCAATCAACAATCCTTTTTGATGGTTCATAAGGCCCTGAGTAGTCTGGCCTCAGCCCGCTTTTTTCTACTAATGTTGCCCCCCTTTCTTGTTCATTTACTCCCCCTCAGCAATACTGACCTCCTTTCACTTCCTTTCACTGCAGGGCCTTTGTACAGGCTGTTCCCTGTGTCTGAAGGTTCCTTTCCCCCATTGTTTGCCTGACTCAAAGACATCTTCCTTAACCATCTTCTCTAGATCACCTTTCTCCCAGCCCCCAGCCCCCACCCCATGGACAATTATTCTCTACTACACAAGCCTGTGCATCTCCTCTGTATAATTATCACTAGGTATGCTTAACTAATCTGTTTGCTTTTAAAACTAGCTAAAATTAACCAATTATGTGTCAGCCAATTTCTATGTATTTACAGTTCTCATACACTTTGATCTTTATCACACCAACATGAAGTAGGTGGCATATTTAACCCCCCTTTCGTAGGTCAAGAAACTGAAATTTACTGAAGTTGGTTTACTTACCAATGCTTCAAAACTAAGTAGAGGGTCAGGATTTAGACCCAGAAAGCCTTGATCCAGAGTCCATGCTCTTAATTACAATCCTTTATGCCTCCCAGCCCTCCCATATCATTTATCTCTCACAATTGAAAATAAAAATTTCAGGGATTATTGTACCCGCATGCATCATTTTATTGTTTGTTTGTTTGTTTATTTATTTATGTTGACTGCACTGCGTAGCTTGCAGGATCTTAGTCCCCTGACCAGGATCGAACCTGCATCCTTGACAGTGAAAGCGCCAAGCCCTAACCACTGGACCACTAGGGAAGTCCCTCATTGTATCCTTATTTAAAACACATACAATGATTCACAAACTTGGCTTTTTCCAATAACTAAAATATAGCTAGCTAGCTATAGATAGATAGACACACATATACACATAACTAAATATATGTTTATATAAAATATACCTATATATCAGGCACAGTTCTGTTCACATTAATATTCATAATCTAGAACTCAAAGTTATGTTAAAAAAACAAAGAAAAGGAACAGAATTCACTAAGAAGCTGCAAATGACTATAAACCCATAAGTAAATGTTCAGCCTTACTATTCATTAATGAAATAA
The DNA here is from genome assembly GCF_008692025.1 of Phocoena sinus. Taxonomy (NCBI): domain Eukaryota; kingdom Metazoa; phylum Chordata; class Mammalia; order Artiodactyla; family Phocoenidae; genus Phocoena; species Phocoena sinus. Next base: position 37,916,963 of record NC_045781.1, read on the forward strand.
GATACCATTTCCTACTCTCTAATTAGCAAGGATTAAAAATAAATAATATCCACTGTTGGCAGGAGTACAGGGAAAGGACTTTGTCATACGTTGGTGGTGGAAGGGAAAAAATGGTTTACAGCTTCAGGGCAATACAAATTTGGCAACATGTATCAAAGGACTGCAAGTTTACCTTGGACTTGGATCTAAAAAAATCCAGTATTAGTTAATTAACTTAAAAAAAAGTAGAGTCAGACTAAGATTGGGGTTGAGAAATTTTCACTAGAGTTGTGTGTGTATATAAGCAAAAATAAAATGATGATAATGTAAATATCAACTATGTCAGTCAGCAAACGTTTACTGGGTACCTACTGTGTGCAAGAGCCTGGGTGAGGTGCTGGGGATATGATGGTGAATGAGTAGATGAGGGTGTTGTCCTTACCTTCTTAGAATGCTGTGCCTCATGGGACTGATTAAGGACATACTGTTAAATCCACACTGAGGGATGTTAATAAAATACAGTAATAACATAATAATGAGGACATCTGAAAGCATGATTTTGGAGAATATTTAAATAATGATGATTAAAGATCTGTGAACAAGAATGGTGGTAAAGTTAGATAGGAAATGAGTCTGATTTTGTATAAAGCAGATGGCTTGTAGTGTATATCGATATGTGAACAAATGTGTATAGGAGGAAAACCATAGATAAAAAAAAATCACCAGAATGTTATTGGTGGCTATTACTAGGAAGTGGAATTAAGAAATGTTTCATTATTTCCCATACAAATATTTTATTGAGGGAAATAATATTAATACCAAATGTTCCAGTATAAAAACGTGGTTACAATTCTGTAATTATGTATGGTGGTAGTTGTTAACTAGACTTGTTTCTTCCCTTGCTCATTGGCTGGCAACTCAGCCCTGTCTGAATGTCACAAAAAGAACCTCTTCCTAAAACCACACCAGAGCCCCACTTCCCAGACACAATGAGATCGTCTCACCTGTCTGCTCCCTAGCATCACAGTATTTATAGTGTCGTGTCTCGACTTGAGTCAGTTTATTCTTTGTTTAAAAAAAAAAATATTTATTTATTTTTGGCTGCGTCGGTTCTTCATTGCTGCGCGCAGGCTTTCTCTAGTTGCAGCGAGCCGGGGCTACTCTTCATTGTGGTGCGCGGGCTTCTCATTGCGGTGGCTTCTCTTGCTGCGGAGCTCGGGCTTTAGGCACGTGGGCTTCAGTAGTTGTGGCACATGGGCTCTAGAGCACAGATTTTTAACTTCTAAGTTGCTTCTTTGGTACCATTTGATAGATTTTTTTAAGTCTGTTTCTCTGAAAGTCAGTGTTCTAGACTGACTTTCAAACTGCAAAAGAGCAAACTTGATTTCAGAAGAAGTATGTGTGTGTGTGTGTGTGTGTGTGTGTGTGTGTGTGTGTAATTTCATTTGTTTATACCACAGACTATATTGTCAAAAAATATTCGGCTAGAAACAGACTCCTTTGTTTATAGACAAGGAAACAGAGGGAGAAGGAATAATATAGAGAATTTACTTTTAATTACAAAACAGTGTTACAGACACTCTACTAGGCACTTTACATACAGTATTTAAATTCTTGCAGCAATCTCACATGGAGTGCATTGTCCTTCCTCATTTTTTGCATAAGAGAAAATCCTGAAAGCTTGGCGAGGCTCAGAAGCATGGCCAGGGTTCTGAATTAGCCAATATTAGCTGGATTCAAATTCAGGTCTGAGTCAAAAATCAATGTTGAGAGAAGTGAAGTGAGCTTTGATCTACATGTTCTAACTTACAAGCTTTTGCTGGTCCTGGGCTTCCTTTACATACCTTTGCAGCAGAGAAAAGAGTAGCCTGTGACCCCACTCTCCACCCATCTACTAATAATCCTGTTTGGAGACATCACTTCCATCTGTAACTCATTGTGAAGGCATGTCATTAATGAGACCCTGAGAACAAATGGGAACCGTGCTTCTTCTTTTGGCTCTGCCACAAGCTGCCTAATTGGGATTTATGGGTGCCCGTGATAAGATCTCTGCATAGCAAAACCCTGAGATTTCTCTTGAACTCTTAAATAATGGCCAACCAAAGCCTTAATGACTGAAGTGATAGGTCAAATATACTTCTACATTGCAGATGTCTGTGTGTGTGTGTGTGTGTGTGTGTGTGTATGTGTGTGTGTGTGTGTGAGCTCATGCATGCATGTGTATAGGGGGCAAGAAAGGCAGGTGGTTTACACAAATTAGGCGAATATGAAAGTCTACAGCTTCAAGCAATGTCTGCTTTTTATTAATTCAGACCTGAGGTGGATTAAGTTCGAGCTATCCTCCCAGTATCATTGAAGAGCCATTCACAGTGTGCAGAGCTTGGTGATTTGTTTCTCTAGGTGCCATCCTCATTCTGGCTGCTGAGTCTGATGTATTGCTTTTGGATCCCAGCAAAAATGGCACAATCCCAGTTGAATGCCATCACTCTCTACTCTTTGGTGAGAATGTTCAGTAACAATGATGATAGCTACAACGATGCCAGCAGCAACCCACCATCTTTGACTAGTGCTAAATAGGTATGAAAAAGGCTTGTATTAATTAGCTCTAATATCATCCAACCACCCAATAAGGTAGCTAGAATGACCTCATTTTGTAGCTGAGAGAAGAAATGCTCAGATAGTGGGAGTTACTCACCCCAGGTCAGAGAGCTAATGCATGGCAGAGCCAGGATGTGACATGACACAGTTGTTTTCTATAACAAGTCTTTCACCATTACTTAAAGTTTTTAACCACATGCATTTATTAAGATTTTTTTAAAAATTAGATATAGACAGAAACATCATGAACTATTAAATGGCGAATCTAGAAGACCACAAAGAAAGAGAAAGCATGTGAGCATGGCCTAGATTGCCAAGGAGAATTTAAGTGGTGGTGTGGGCAATGGTGGAAGTGATGATTGAAGGCAAGAAGGTCCAGGACATAAGTAGAAAGGCCTGTGTTGATGAGCTTGTAATTATTATTGACATCCCTCTCCCCAAACCACCCTCCTTGGTCCATGAATGTCACAATACTCTACCCAGTCACTCAGACCAAAACCACAAGAGTCATGTTTAATTCCTCATTTCCTTTCCAGCCCATATCTAAGCCATCACCACCCACCACTAACACCCTGGCTAGTCCACAATCATTCCTGACCTCCAAGACTACATAGCCTCCTGACCGCTCTCCCCATCTCCATGTCTGCCCTCTTGCCTCACACTCTGCCCTCCACAGGATTCCAAGGTGAGATTCCTAACAGCCAAACCAGACAAACTTATTCTCCTGCTTAAAAGTCCTTCAATATATTTAATGGTATTATACAATTTTTCTTCCTTTTAGGTATAATAATGGCATTAATATTATGCCTAAAAAGGAGTTGTTGTTTTTATAATATTTAAAATAGGATGATTTAGAGATGACATTTTCTTATGCCTGGGATTTGCTTCAAAGTAATCTGGGGGTGAAGACAGTGGCTGGAGATATTCATAGACCAGATTGGCCTTGAAAAGCTGGGTGATTAATTACATTAACACAGGGTAACTTTTAACAACTTAACTTTGAAAGTGTCACAAAAAATTTAAAAAAAAAAAAGAAAAAAACTACCGATGGATTGCCATTGACACCAGAATTACATAAAAGTACCCACCCATAGCCTACAGTGTCATGTTTGATCTGACCCTGACTTGCTTCTCATGCCTCCTTATGCTCCTTTCTCCTTATTGTTCACTCTGCTCCAGATCAACTGACCTTTCTGGCCTTTGAAAACGCCAAGCCCTCCCTGTCTCAAAGGGCTTTGAACTTGCTCATCCTTCTGCTTGGGATTTTTTTTCCTTAATCTTGAGGTGGCTACTCCCTTTCAACATTATGTCTCAACTCAGTACAACCTCCAAAGAGATGTCTTTTCTGATCCCTCCAGAAAAGGTATATACTTTACCTCTTGCCTTGCCACCATATTATCCTGATTTTTCTTCTACAGCATTTTGAACTGCTAAACTAAAAGTGTTTTTTTATACATTCTTTTTCTTAATGTATCACATTACCATGTAACTCCCTTCAAGGCAGGTACTCTTTTGTCTACTCAAATTGTCCAGTATTACGAGACTTCCTGGGGCTTAGTAGTTGTTCAAAACATACTGGTTGAATATTTACATATTGCTTACAGTGATGCTCTAACTTAACATTCCCTGGGGGTTTTATTTATCGTTGTCACAATAAATGGGCAATGCCACTGGTATTTAGGACCGAAGGAGTCAAGGATTTGAAAAGTCTTGCAACGCATAGGACAATGTCCTGTCCAATGAGGAACTTCCTGCCCCAAATTCCACTGATGCTCCCATTCAAAAAGCCTGGGCTAGAGAGAGGCCATCAGAGGTGGTGATATTGGGGGAGTTTGACATTGCAGAGAGTAGTATGGAATGAAGGGCTAGAGGAAAACCAGGACTAGACTAGAACAGGCCTAGTATTGGTTGGCCAAAAAGTTCGTTTGGGTTTTTTGTAAGATGTTACTAAAAACCCAAATGAACTTTTTGGCCAACCCAAATAATTTAAATGCTATTATATTTTTAGAAGTTATATTAGTTTTCCATTGGAGCAATAACAAATTATCTCAAACTTAGTGGGTTAGAACAACCCACATTTATCATCCCACAGTTCTGTAGGTCAGAAGTCCATGTGGGCTCAGTTAGGTCCTCTTCTTAGGTTTTGCATGGCCAAAACAAAGTGCCGCCTGGGCTGGGTTCTTACTGAAAGGCTCTGGAGAGTGATCTATTTCCAAGCTCCTTCAGGTTATTGACTGCATCCAATTCTTTGTTGTTGTAGAACTGAGATCCCTGTTTCCTTGGTGCTGTCAGCTGGGGGCTTGTCTCTGCTCCTCGATGATGCCAGCCTGTTTTCTCCTTCCTTCCAAGTGACCATCTCCAGCAACAGAGGGTCAAGTCCCTCCCAGACTTGAATCACTCTGGTTTCTCCTTCAGGTACAGCCCTCTAGCTCCACCTGGAGAAAGTTCTCTGCTTTTAAAGACTTATGTAATTAGGTTGGGGCCACCGGGCTAATCCAGGTTACCTCACTGTTTTAAAGTCTGTAATCTTAATTATATCAGCAAAGTCCTTTTGTAAGGGAAGTCCAAAGTAACATATTCACAGGTTCCAGAGATTAGGTCATGGACACCTTTGGTAAGCCATTCTGCCTACCGCAGGAATTATTGAACATTTCTAAAGATGCAAATTAAATTACCCAAACCTGTTTAAATAAGCATTCCTTTCTCTGTGGCTATTTTTTTAGCAATAGGCTTTCTTCTCCTCCAGGAACTATGGCAGAGACACCTGCAGGGATTCTTCTGGGAAAGCCATTATAAGCCAGCAGCTGCATGTCAAACCAAGTGCTGTGGCCCCAGCTCCAAACAGATAAAGCAGAGAGAAAGGGAGTGTGCCTTCTCCCACAAATGGTGGGGCTCAGCTGCATCTCCATTTCTAGGAGAATTTATGAGTGGAGCACATGCCAGGGAGCATGGAGAGCTTCTCTCCCAGAAGCAGATGCTGCTGATCCCTACACAGAAGCCACCTCACTCTCCAGCACTCCAGACATTGCCTGCCAGATGGCCACAGCTGAATCCACAGCTGAATAGATATTTACTGTTGGCACCAAATACACCTCTGTGGGACTGGTTAAGGACCAGAGGTGGTATGGCAGGGCATCAAATACACACAAACAGTATAAATGCTTAGGATGTGCCAGGGACTGTGCTAAGCACGTTGCAGATGTTAACCTACACAACATTCTCAGGTGGATGGTGTGATTCTTATACCTATTTTATACAAGGAGAAACCAAGGCTCAGAGAGGTTGGGTAGTATGCCAAAGATAATAGAATGTGTAACCAGCAGAGATGGAATTTAAATGGAGGCAAATAGTATGTGATCACAGAGTCTATGATCTTAGACACTGCACTAGCTGTATCTGATATCCACAGCTCTTTAACCGTGTGCCCCAGACTCCACAGCATCCAACCTCACTTTGCTCCAGCTCAGATATGCCCAAATCCTAGCAGTTTCAATCTGATGAACCACCCTCATTTATAGGTCAATGGCCCAGAATATTTGCCTCCTGTGGAATAATGTGTAAAGCTGAGGAGAGGAAAATTGAAGCTAACACCAAAGGATAACTGTCGCCATAAAAGCTTAGAAAACTGGGGCTTCCCTGGTGGCGTGGTGGTTGAGAGTCCGCCTGCCGATGCAGGGGACACGGGTTCGTGCACCGGTCTGGGAAGGTCCCACATGCTGCGGAGCGGCTGGGCCCGTGACCCATGGCCGCTGAGCCTGCGTGTCCGGAGCCTGTGCTCCACAACGGGAGAAGCCACAACAGTGACAGGCCTGCGTACCGCAAAAAAAAAAAAAACTTAGAAAACTGAAGCCAGGTATAGGAATAACACCAGAAGAGGGGTGAGAAATAGGAGAAAGTGATGTCTGACTCAAGACTCACCTTTGGAATACTGAGTAACCTGTGTGAAGTTACACATGAAGGGCAGGTGTCATCATCCTGAACATGTACTGAGTGCTTAATATAGACTAGGAATTAAATTATACGCATTGCACGATGATCTCATTTAATTCTTACACCACCTTTATGGGAAAAGTTATTACCTCTAGTTTATAGATGGAAAACTGAGGCTGAACAATGTCAAGTAACTGTTTCAGATATCATGGCTGATAAAGGCAGTTATGAGATTTGAACCCATGATGTCTGACATGAAAACTAGTATGTCAAGTTCCATGTTTTCAGCCCACCAGAGCAACACCCAGCTCAACCCACCACCACTCCCAGTCATCCGGAAGCTTGCAGAAGCCTCTTCGATAGCCTCATCCTCCAGAGGGCAAACAGCAGAAACAAGACAAAATACAGTCCTGCAGCCTGTGGAATGAAAACCACATTCACGGGAAGATAGATGAAAAGGCAGAGCACTATGTACCAGATGAAGGAACAACAAAAAGCCCAGAAAAACAACTAAATGAAGTTGAGATAGGCAACCTGCCAGAAAAAGAATTCAGAATAATGATAGTGAACATGATCCAGGACCTCAGAAAAAAAATGAAGGCAAGATCTAGAAGGTGCAAGAAATGTTTAACACAGACCTAGAAGAATTAAAGAACAAACAAACAGAGGTGAACAATACAATAATTAAAATGAAAAATACACTAGAAGGAATCAGTATCAGAATAACTGAGGCAGAAGAACGGATAAGTGATGAAGACAGAATGGTATGGATTCACTGCCCCGTGGAAACAGAATAAAGAAAAAAGAATGGAAAAGCAATGAATGACAGCCTAAGAGACCTCTGGGCACAACATTAAACGCAACAACATTCTCATTATAGGGGTCCTAGCAGGAGAAGAGAGAGAGAAAGGACCCGAGAAAATATTTGAAGAGATATAGTCGAAAAATTCCCTAACATGGGAAAGAAAAATAGTCAACCAAGTCCAGGAAGTGCAGAGAGTCCCAGGCAGGATAAACCCAAGAAGAAACATGCTGAGACACATAGTAAATCTAATGACAACAATTAAAGACAAAGAAAAATTATTAAGGCAATGAAGGAAAAATGGCAAATAACCATACAAGGGAACTCCATAGGTTAACAGCTGATTTCTCAGCAGAAACTCTACAGGCCAGAAGGGAAGTGGCACGGTATATTTAAAGTGATGAAATGGAAGAACCCTACAACCAAGGTTACTCTACCCGCAAGGAATCTCATTCAGATTCAACTGAGAAATCAAAAGCTTTACAGACAAGCAAATGCTAAGAGAATATAGGACCACCAGGCCAGCTCTACAACAAATGCTAAAGGAACTTCTCTAAGTGGGAAACACATGAGAAGAAAAGGGACCTACAAAAAACAAACCCAAAACAAGTGAGAAAATGGTAGTAGGAACAAACATATTGATAATTACCTTAAATGTGAATGGATTAAATGTTCCAACTAAAGGACATAGGCTCGCTGAATGGATACAAAAACAAGACCCATATATATGCTGTCTACAAGAGACCCACTTCAGACCTAGGGACACATACAGACTGAAAGTGAGGGTATGGAAAAAAGATATTCCATGCAAATGGAATTAAAAGAAAGCTGGAGTAGCATTACTCATATCAGATAGACTTTAAAATAAAGAATGTTACAAGAGACAAGGAAGGACAGTGCATAATGATCAAGGGACCAACCCAAGAAGAAGATATACACAATTATAAGTATATATGCACCCAACATAGGAGCACCTCAATAACATACGCAACTGCTAACAGCTATAAAGAGGAAATCGTAGTAACACACTAACAGCCTGGGGATATTAACACCTCACACCAATGGACAGATCATCCAACAGAAAAATTAATAAGGAACACAAGCTTTAAATGACCAATAGGCCAGATAGATTTTAATTGATATTTTTAGGACATTCCATCCAAAAAACAGCAGATTACACTTTCTTCTCAAGTGCCATGGAATATTCTCTAGGATAGATCACAGTCTTGTGTCACAAATCAAGCCTCAGTAATTTAAGAAAATTGAAATCATATCAAGCATCTTTTCTGATCACAGTGCTATGGAGATTAGAAATCAATTACAGGGAAAAAATGGTAAAAAGCACAAACACATAGGAGGCTAAACAATACATTACTAAATAAACCAAGAGATCACTGAAGAAATCAAAGAGGAAATCAAAAAATACCTAGAGCCAATGACAAAAAGCAACAACGTCCAAAAACCTATCGGATGCAGCAAAGCAGTGCTAAGAGGGAAGTTTATAGCAATACAATCCAACCTCAAGAAACCACAAACATCTCAATAAACAATCTAACCTACACCTAGAGGACTAGAGAAAGAAGAACAAACAAAACCCAAAGTTAGCAGAAGGAAAGAAATCATAAAGATTAGAGCAGAAATAAATGAAACAAAGAAAACAATAACAGAGACCAATAAAACTAAAAGCTGGTTCTTTGAGAAGATAAACAAAATTGATAAACCTTTAGCCAGACTCATCAAGAAAAGGAGGGAGAGGGCTTCCCTGGTAGCACGGTGGTTGAGAGTCCGCCTGCTGATGCAGGGGACACGGGTTCATGCCCCGGTCCAGGAAGATCCCACATGCTGCGGAGCGGCTGCACCCGTGAGCCATGGCTGCTGAGTCTGCACGTCCAGAGCCTGTTGCTGTGCAACGGGAGACACCACAACGGTGAGAGGCCCGCATACCGCAAAAAAGAAAAAAAAAAAAAAGAAAAAGGGGGAGAGCACTCAAATCAATAAAATTAGAAGTGAAAAAGGGGAAATTACAACAGACACCGCAGAAATACAAAGCATGCTACAAGGCTACTACAAGCAACACTATGCCAATAAAATGGACAACCTGGAAGAAATGGACAAATTCTTACAAAGGTATAACCTTCCAAGACTGAACCAGGAAAAAATAGAAAATACGAACAGACCAATCACAAGTAATGAAATTGAAACTGAGATTAAAAATCTTCCAACAAACAGAAGTCCAGGACCAGATGACTTCACAGGTGAATTCTATCAAACATTTAGAGAAGAGCTAACACCCATTGTTCTCACACTCTTCCAAGACATTGCAGAGGAAGGAACACTCCCAAACTCATTCTATGAAGCCACCATCACCCTGATACCAAACCAGACAAACATACTACAAAAAAAAGAAAATTACATACCTATATCACTGATGAATATAGATGCAAAAATCCTCAACAAAATACTAGCAAACAGAATCCAGGCAACACATTAAAGGATCATATACCATGATCAAGTAGGATGTATCCCAGGGATGCAAGGATTCTTCAATTTATGCAAATCAATCAATGTGATACACCATATTAACGAATTGAAGAAGAAAAACCGTATGATCATCTCAATAGATGCAGAAAGAGCTTTTGACTAAATTCAACACCCAGTTATGATAAATGCTCTCCAGAAAGTGGGCATATAGTGACCCTACCTCAACATAACAAAGGCCATATATGACAAACACACAGCAAACATCATTCTCAATGGTGAAAAACTGTAAACATTTCCTCTAAGATCAGGAACAAGACAAGGATATCCACTCTTACCACTCTTATTCAACATAGTTTTGGAAGTCCTAGCCACGGCAATCAGAGAAGGAAAAGAAATAAAAGGAATACAAATTGGAAGAGAAGAGGTAAAATTGTCACTGTTTGCAGATGACATGATACTATACATAGAGAATCCTAAAGATGCCACCAGAAAACTACTAGAGCTAATTATGAATTAGGTAAAGTTTCAGGATGCAAAATTAATGCACAGAAATCTCTTGCATTCCTATACACTAACAACAAAAGATCAGAAGGAGAAATTAAGGAAACAGTCCCATTCACCATTGCAACAAAAAGAGTAAAATACCTAGGAATAAAAGTACCTAAGGAGGTAAAAGACCGTTACTCAGAAAACTATAAGACACTAATGAAAGAAATCGAAGATGACACACACAGATGGAAAGATATACCGTGTTCTTGGATTGGAAGAATCAGTATTGTGAAAATAATTGTACTACCCAAAGCAATCTACAGATTCAATGCAATCCCTATCAAATTACCAGTGGCATTTTTTACAGAACTAGGAAAAAAAAAAATCTTAAAATTTGTATGGAGACACAAAATACTCCGAATAGCCAAAGCAATCTTGAGGGGAAAAAAATGGAGCTGAAGGAATCAGACTCCCTGTCTTCAGACTATACTACAAAGCTACAGTAATCAAGACAATATGCCACTGGCACAAAACAGAAATATAGATAAATGGAACAGGATAGAAAGCCCAGAGGTAAACCCACACACCTATGGTCAACTAATCTGTGACAGAGGAAGCAAGGATATACAGTGGAGAAAAGACAGTCTCTTCAATAAGTGGTGCTGGGAAAACTGGACAGCTGCACGTAAAATGATGAAATTAGAACACTCCCTAACACCATACACAAAAGTAAACTCAAAATGGATTAAAGATTAAATGTAAGACCAGACAGTATCAAAGAAAACAGGAAGAACACTCTTTGACATAAATCACAGCAAAATCCTGTCTGACCCACCTCCTAGAGTAATGAAAATAAAACAAAAATAAACAAATGGGACCTAATGAAACTTAAATGCTTTTACACAGCAAAGGAGACCATAAACAAGACAAAAAGACAACCCTCAGAATGGGAGAAAATATTTGCAAATGAAGCAACAGACAAAGGATTAATCTCCAAAATACATAAACAGCTCATGCAGTTCAGTATTAAAAAAAGAAACAACCCAATTCAAAACTGGGCAGAAAGCCTGAATAGACACTTCTCCAAAGAAGACATACAGACAACCAAGAGGCACATGAAATGCTGCTCAACATCACTAATTATTAGAGAAATGCAAATCAAAATGACAATGAGGTATCACCTCACACTGGTTCGAATGGCCATCATCAGAAAATCTACAAATGACAAATGCTGGAGAGGGTGTGGAGAAAAGGGAACCCTCTTGCACTGTTGGTGGGAAGGTAAATTGATACAGCCACTACAGAGAACAGTATGCAAGTTCCTTAAAAAACTAAAAATAGAATTACCATATGACCCAGCAATCCCACTACTGGGCATATACCCAGAGAAAACCATAATTCAAAAAGATACATGCACCTCAATCTTCATTGCAGCACTATTTACAATAGCCAGGTCATGGAAGCAACCTAAATGCCCATCGACAGATGAATGGATAAAGAAGATGCGGTGCATATATACAATGGAATATTAGTCAGCCATAAGAAGGAACAAAACTGGGTCATTTGTTGAGATGTGGATGGATCTAGAGACTGTCATACAGACTGAAGTGAGTCAGAAAGAGAAAAACAAATATCGTATATTAATGCATATATGTGGAATCTAGAAAAATGGTACAGATGAACCAGTTTACAAGGCAGAAATAAAGACACAGATGTAGAGAACAAACGTATGGACCCCAAGGGGGGAAAGCGGTGGGGGGTGGGGTGGGTGATGGTGGTGGGATGAATTGGGAGATTGGGGTTAACACATATACAGTAATGTGTATAAAATAGATAAGTAATAAGAACCTGCTGTATAAGTAAATAAATCAATAAATAAATAAAATTAAAAAGAAAAAGTTCCATGTTTTCTGTTCCAACATGTCACAGGACATTTTTAAAGTTAGTTTTTTGGGTGTTGGGTTGACTCAGTCTGTCTTAGCACCACACTGCAACTGGCATAAATCAGGTGAGCATAACCTTGACAGAATTATGCCCACAGTTTGAGATGTTCTACTTTCTACCAATGCACCAGACATAGGATGCATTTCATAAACGATTATTGAATGAATGAGTTGAATCAAACTGAAAGAGTAAAAGTATGGGAGAGGTATTCTATTGTGGGATTGCCAAATCAGGAAGAGGAAGTCATGGTAAGCATACGGAACATAATCCAGAGGGAAAGGTGAAGTTATATATTGAGATTAAGTTTTTAATCAGATCCAAGATACTATTTGGTGGTACCATGAAGGCATGAAATATGGCTGTAACTTGGATCACTTTTTCCATGTGCTATTAAGTGTATACTGCAGATGCCAGCGTGGTACCAACTCTGGCTGGACCCTATGATCATCATCTCTCAGATTGGGTCAGGACATGTTCAGGAAGTTAAAAGGAAGAGAAACCTAGTGACGACTATAATGTGCAGATTACAGAGACACATCCGACCAGGATACATAACAATTATTGCCAACTGAATGGGAATTTTTAAGAAATCCACCATTTGTATAAATGGCCAAGGAACATGGGCTTTCTCCTTATATATATATTGGGCACTAAACTTCTACCAAGACTGGCAAATTAAGGGCACATGTTTAAAATTTCTTATGTGAAAAATGAAGATAATGCACTATCTCTATAGAGTTGTGATAGTTAAATAAAATACACTTAGAAACATGCCTGACAAGAAGTAAGTAGTACATATATAATTTGAATGAGTTAATAAAGCACAGGTATCTTCAAAAGAACATGATAGAGATGCATTAAAAATTTATTTTCTTCTCTCCCTTTTCCTTTTCAAATTATCACCTGTTCTAGTTGCTATGGCTACTTTGTAAAACTAAGGGGCATAAAGCAACCATTTATCATACCCATAGATAAGTGTTTCACAGACTAGGATAGGTCACAACTGGATAGGTTGTTTCTACTAAACAACCAGAATCTCAAAGTGTAGGGCTGGAATCCTCTAAAGGCTTCATCACATATCTAGCTGATATGATGTCTATATCACATATGATATCCAGGACTGTATAATGCCTATATCACATATGATACCTAGTACTATATAACAGTACTGACTGTGGCTGAGACTTTAGATGAAACCATCAAAACAATCAGCCAGAACATCTACACATCGACTCTTCATGTGGCCTGGGCTTCCTCAGAGGATGGTAGTTGGGTTCCGTGGTCAAGCATCCCGAGAGAAAGATAGGTTGAAGCTGTACTCTGCTGGTGAGAGCAGTCTGTTCTCACTCAGATTCAAGAGAAAAGGAAATTGTCTCAGGCTCTTCAAAGGGAATGTCAAGGCTCTATAAGAATATGCAGAACTGTAAATATTGCCATGGCCATTTTTAGAAAACATAATCTACCATGCCCTCTGACATCTATACCCCCATTGAGTGTCATCCATCTGATTTATTATAAAAAGGATTTTTAGGAAAAGAATTTTTTTATTGAAGAATAGTTGATTTACAATATTATGTTAGTTTCAGGTATACATACAAAATATTCAGTATAGTTCTCTGTGCTATACAGTAGGTCCTTGTTGGTTATCTATTTTATATATAGTAATGTGTATATGTTAAATCCCAAACTCCTAATTTATCGAGAACTTTTTTTGCGTTAACCTCATGTTGACATTCCAGCACATCTAAATCTTGACAAAATTATGTTCTGAAATTCTAAAGAGAGTTTGGCTTAGGAATATGTCTTTATTGCTTCCCATTTTAATGTCATATACATGTCCAACCTTAAAAATTAAAAGCATAGATTTTTTTTTTTTTTTTTTTTTTTATGCGTTACGCGGGCCTCTCACTGTTGTGGCCTCTCCCGTTGCGGAGGACAGGCTCCGGACGCGCAGGCTCAGCGGCCATGGCTCACGGGCCCAGCCGCTCCGCGGCATGTGGGATCTTCCCAGACCGGGGCACGAACCCGTGTCCCCTGCATCGGCAGGCGGACTCTCAACCACTGCGCCACCAGGGAAGCCCCAAAAGCATAGATTTTTATTAAGCAAGCACAATAAATCCTCAATGAATCAGTAATGTTTTCACATGATATGCATTTTCTCATTCTCCCATTGTTTGGATATTCACAGCTATGTATTTCTTTTTAATTTAAACATAACATTTAAGGAAAATTTATAACTGGACCTTTCTTTGGTTCAATTCCCTCATCTGTCAGATGAGAAAGAATGGGATACATAAACAATTCACAAAGTACACTTATTGGCATTATAATTTTGATAACATAGAAAGGGTACTATAATCAAGCAGTTTAAACAGAGTGGGACGTGATATTTGTTGTAAGATTTCTCAGAGCCTTTAGTATTTTCCTCAAACCCTTTTTTGACCATGGACTTTATTTTGCAAGATCACCTTAAAGGGCCAGAGGTCCCTTGACTATACTATGAGGAATGCCGAGATGGGCCAATACTTCTTAATTTGTGTTTCCAGGGAACACAGTGTAACAGAGACAAGTAGTCTTTTCCCAAAATAACAGAGGACAAACAAAGAATATGTTACATGTCAGTCTCCTTATTTACTTCTAACCATTTTGGCATCTATTACATCTTCCTCTTCTAAGGTATATTTTGAGAAGTCATCTTCCCAGTCTTGCTTTTTAGTAGTAACAATTTACCATTTATTAAGCTCATATCATGGATTAGTCCCAGGTCAAATACTTTGCATGAATGGCTTCATTTAATTCTCTAAATGACCCTAAAAAGTCAAACTGTTACTATACCTATTTTCCAGATGATCAAACTGAGGCTCAAAATTTAAACAAACTCATCCAAAGTCATAGGTAAGGAGCAGAGGCAGGTTTTAAAACAAGGTCTTGAGAAGTCCGGTGAACTATATTAATACCCAGCAGTCTGGCATTTTTACTTCATAGCCATCTCTATAAAAACAATGCGTGCGCCTTCACACCCACAGCTTACTCATTAATTAATCAATGAGTGATTCATCTCATGTTCCAGCTCATCCTGCCCACCAGGTCCTGACCCATTTTCAGCCTTCTTATTGTGGATGATGATGAAACTGATGGTGTTTGTGCTGCTACTGCTGCTGCTGATAATGTTGAGAGTTTATTTATTTGTTCATATTATTTTATCATTGGCTGACTTTTGACATTTTTTTCTAGCTTCAGTTATGGCTTTCTTCCTCATCTAAAATTCAAATTCATTCTCTTGTTCTGTGACTTTTGACAGTTCTGGGATAATACCTCATATGATCCATCACAGCCCCAGGATATTTCCTCTCAGTGTTGGTTCTATACTGTGGTGTCACTGGTGTTCAGATGCAACTTAGCATATGTGCACTGTTTTGGTTCAAGTCCCCATCGGGTGACTGCAGGGTGGTTCCACAAACAGTACCATGGCATCAAGGTACACTCCCTTGAAAACAAGGTTGAGTGTTGGTGCCAAGTGATGGACTTAACAAGTATTTATTGAGACCTCCTATGGGGTGAATGCTGTTCTGGGGGTACATTGGTGAGCAAGAACAGGACCAGTCTCTGCCCTCATGAAATTGGCCATCCAGTGGGGGAGACAGATACTAGTGCCATATTCATGCAAGTGGATTTATAAAAAGAAACTGAGGTACGTCATCTGAAGTAAAGGAACCGGGGTCCAGGAGCCAGTAAACCAAACAAACCTAATTTTCCTTAGGGAGTCACAGAAATTGCATTTGAGAGAGTGATCCTGTAGTTGAGATCTGAGGGACAAGTAGGGTAAATAAGGTGGAAGTGTGAGATATCCCAAAAGAGGGAGGAGGCAGCATGTGCAAGGACCCAGGGGGCAATGAAGCATGGACTTTGAGGTCTGACCTGTACCTCCTTTTGCATTTAGAGCCTTGTAGGCTAAGAAAAGGATTTAATTGTCAGAGCAGTGAGATGCCACTGAAATTCCCAAGTAGGAAACTGAAATTAACTTATTTGCATTTTTCCAAAATCACATTGACTGCAACCACAAGAGAGAATGGGGCGGGGTGGGGGTGGGGGCATCCCAGCTGTATTTAGGGAGACCAGTGAGTAGACTGTAGTCCAACAGGTTGTTGACAGCTGATCTCTAAGGGCTTATTCTGCTCTTAAATTAGATGATTTTATGTTTATCCAGCAGAAATTATAGACATTAT